>NC_133518.1:6437500-7062500 GCF_049354715.1 Callithrix jacchus
GCTACTCAGGAGGCTGAGATGGGAGAATCACTTGAACCCACGAGGCGGAGGTTGCAGTGAGCCGAGATCATGCCACCAAAATCCAGCCTGGGGTACAGAGCAAGACTCCATCTCAAAAACAAAACAAAACATGCAAAAAAATATCTGTGATTTGTCCCCATTGTAGGTTGACAAGTGGTTTGCTGCCTTTCGCTGCCGGCTGGGAATTCCGTTACATGGCCATTCCACAGTTTGTTTCTCTATTCTATAGTTGATGAGTGTCTCACTTGTTTCTAGTTTTTGCTGTTATGAATAAAGCTTCTATGACCATACTTGCACTGGTCACTGTATGAACTTAAATATATTTAACCTAAGCAACACCATTTGTGAATCATGAGCTTAAAATGCTACTTTAATTTTTTTTTCTCCTGCACTTCAAATATATAATGATGACACATTTCTGGGAACATCTTTTGACCAAGCTCACCTTTTGCACTGTCAATGGCCACATACCAAACTGCAGAATAGATGTTAAGGGAACACTGGCTTGGGGTAGATCCTGAGCAAGTGGGTCAATCCCTCTGGGCCTTGGTTTCTTCATCTGTGCAATGGGGATGATGATAATTATCTCATAGAGTGACTGGAAAGGCCAAAGGGGGTAACACCTTATAAAAGGGCCAGCCATGGTGGCACACACTTGTAATTTCAGCTCCTTGGGAGACTGGGGCAGGAAGAGTCGCATGAGCTCAGGAGTTCAAGACCAGCCTGGGCAACATAGTGAGACCCCTTCTTTTTTATTTTTAGATGGATTTTCGCTCTTGTTGCCCAGGCTGGAGTGCAATGGCTTGATCTCAGCTCACAGCAACCTCTGCCTCCCAGGTTCATGCAATCCTCCTGCCTCAGCCTCCTGAGTGGCTGGGATTACAGGCATGTGCCACCATACCCTGCTAATTTTGTATTTTTAGGAAAGATGGGGTTTCTCCATGTTGGTCAGGCTGGTCTTGAACTCCCAACCTCAGGAGATCTGCCTGTCTTGGCCTCCCAAAGTGTTGGGATTACAGGTGTGAGCCACCACCCGGCTTTTTTTTTTTTTGAGACAGACTCTCACTCTGTTGCCCAGGTTGGAATGCAGTGGCATGATCTTGGCTCACTGCAAGTTCTGCCTCTCGGGTTCAAGCGATTTTTCTGCCTCAGCCTCCCAAGTAGCTGGGGATACAGCTGCCCACTACAACACCCAGGTAATTTTTGTATTTTTTTCAGTAGAGACAGGGTTTCACCATATTGGCCAGGCTGGTCTTAAACTCCTGACCTTGTGATCCACCCACCTTGGCCTCCCAAAGTGCTGGGATTCCAGGTGTCAGCCACCATTCCTGGCCTGTGAGGCACCTTAACAAACAAAAAACAATAATGTAGTGTAATATTTACAAACCATGTAGAAGTAAAACATATAACAATAGTACAAAGGTGGGCGAGGAGAAGTGGAATTACACTACTGTAAAAGTTCTTAAAGTGAGAAATGGTATAATGTCTCCTGGGCAGACTGTGCTAACAATGTGTACTATAAACACTCAAGTAACCACGAAAATGCAAAACGTAGTTATAGTGAACAAGCAGCAGAGAAGACACGGTGGAATCATAAATAATATGCAGTCCAAAAGAAGGCAGAGAAAGGGAGAAAGGTATACAAATACCAGATAGGACAAATAGAAACACAACGAGATCTAAATCCAAACCCAATCATATCACCATGAAGATCTCCTTTTCCAGGGAAAGAAACCAAGACACAGAGAAAAAAAGGAGCCTGCCCAAAGTTATGGAAATAATGTGGAGTGGGCCTGGCCTTCAGCTCAGCCTGTGGGGCCTGTGCTCCTAACCCAGTGGGGAGCTTTCCCTCTGGCTAAAGGCCTGGAAACTTCAGTTCCCCAGGATTTTGCCTACTGTTGGATCCATTGGCACATATGGGCATGGGGCTGAAAGGGGCCAGAGTAGTGATATGTTCAACCCCTTCATTTTACAGATGGAGAAACTGAGGCCCGAAGAGGCAAAGGGGCTTGCCAAAGGTCACATCCTGAAGGTCACAGCTGGAATCAGAGCCCAGCTGCCAGCTGGGTCTCTCTCACCTCCCCAACTTGCTGCCATTCCCAGAATCCTTCCTTCCACCTAAAAATTGCTATGGCGGCACCTGCCCTTGGTTTTTCCTCATGTCCCAGCAGGCGTTGATAAGAGTGCTCATCATTGCATTTGAATCATCTTGGAAATGCTCCTGAGGTGCTATCCAGGAGCACTTATTTGAATTTCTTCCTCCGTATAAGTACAATCAGTCATCTGTCTTCCACAATCAGTAAACGCTGGGCTTCTGATAGTATTGGTGTCTTCTCACTTCTCAGAGAGCTCTTGGCCCATCAGAGCTGAGAAGCCCATGAGGGATCACTAATGCATGCTGGGGAAACTGAGGCTGGGAGAGGAGGGACTTTCTCTACGTCACCTTGCAGGTGAGTAGCTGAAGCAGAATGTGAACTCGGGTGTTTGTGCTCCTGGATTCTGCTCTTTCACTGGTGCTTGCACCTGCTTAGCCTCAAATGTGGCTTTGAGACCCAATTTCCAGGTGGGGTCATGATGCCAAGGTCACCTTTTTTTCTGCCCCTGAGCACCAGGCCATCTGATTATTTTTAAAAATAGTTTCATAAAATAAATGATTCACACTGTTTGTGAAACAATCAATTCATACCAAAATACAAAGAAACAGCCTGTAATGGACATGCTGAAGCAATGCCACTAGCTTAGGAGAAAATATTCTGCTAATCATCCCTGGCTGGTTGTTCTTCACACCCTAGTTTATTACCCATCTCTTCTTATCTAGCTCGGCACCAGGGAGGCTGCCCTGTGTGCAGTATGTCAGGGACTCCTGTAACAGGTGGCTTCTCTTGGGTTCAGCCAATGGGAGGTGTTGCCAGGAGACTAGAAGATAAGAGAAGGTCAGGGTATTTCTTCCTGCTTTTTTCTGGATTCAACTTCATGTTTGCAGGTGCAGGCTTATGCAAGGGGCAGGTAGTCATGGTCAGGGGAGGCGATGACAGAGATAGCATCTCCTTCACTCCTCATCTCCTCCCCAATGTGCCACCCTCCCTCCCCTTCCCCTGCATTAGCTTTTGCAGAAGACTCTTCAGGACCTGGCATTGTCTATTTCTTTGTTCTTCATAGGTGTCCCCAGCCACACTGCAAATGCCATGAAGGTAGGCTGGAGTCTATCTTGATCACATGTGTACTCCAAGTTCCTAGAACAGCACCTCTATGTGCTAAATAAATGTGTTAAGGATGTTGGGACAAATGAAGAGCTCCCAACCTGGAGGAGGATGTTGGAGGATACTGGAGGAGTACCCTTTTTATGAAATGTGCTGGAACAACGGAATAGTCATCTACAAATAAAATAAAACAAAAACACTTTGACACTTACTTTGCTGCACACACAGAAATTAACTCAACATTATAAATCTAACAAACCACCAAACTGCTCAAAGCAACCATAAGAAGAAATCTTAACGACCCTGGATTTGGCAAAGATTTCTTACATGGGGCACTGAACGTTTGAACTGTAAAAGAAAAAAAGTTAAATAAATTGGACATCACAAAAATGTAAAACTTTTGCTCTTCAAAAGACACAAAAAGGCAAGCCAAGACTTGGGAAAAAATACTACTCATGAAACACACATTTAACAAAGGACATTTACCTATAAACAAAAACTGCCCTATATCCCCAGCTGCACATGGGAAATAGTTCTAAACAGATGCTTCAGTGATGGAGATATACATATGGCAAATGGCAATTACTGAGCTTTTTACTCTTGATGCTAGTTTATGAAACTAGACTGCTCTCCTAATACTGCTGAAAATAACAGCTAAATAAAAAGAAAACAGCTGTTTTTCCCCAAAGCCACAAAAAAGAGATATTATTCTGCTCCAAAATATTATACTGCAAAACAATATATATATATATATTGGTGGGAATATAGATTTGTGTAGCCATTATGAAGAGAATATGGAGGTTCTAAATAAATTTTAAAATAAGTCAGGTGAGTTGGTTCATGCCTGTAATTCTAGCACTTTGGGAGGCCGAGGTGGGAAGATTGCTTGAGGCTGGGAGTTCAAGACCAGCCTGGGCAACATAATGAGACTCCATCTCTATATTTTAAAAAAGATATTAAAAACAAAACTACCTTATGCCCCAGTAATCCCTCTTTTAGGCATATATCCAAAGGATATATAACCACCATGCCATAAATATATCTGTCCTACCATGTGTATTACAGCACTATTCACAGTAGCCAAGATATGGAAACAACCTGAGTGTCTTGTCAACAAAGAAACAAGGGATAAAGAGAATATTATTCAGTATTTATAAAAAGAGACATCCTGCCATTTGCCACAACATGGAGGGACATGGAGCACATGTTGCTAAGTGAAGTAACCCAGACACAGAAAGACAAATACTCCATCATAAGACAAATACTCCATCATTTCACTTGTAGGTAGAATTGAGAGAGAGTCAAATATACAGAGATGGAGAATAAAACAGGAGCTAACATAAACATGGGGGAGGTAGAGATGGAGACATGTATGTTAGAAGTTATACAGTAGCAGATACATAGGATAAAAAACTCCAGAGATCTGATGTTCATGAGAACTATAATTAATAAAACTATATTTGGGATTCCTGCAAAATAAGTAGATTTTAGCTGCTCTTGCCACAAAAACAAATAAAAATGGGTAACTATGAGATGACAGATATGTTAACTTATTTCACTACAGTAACCATTTTACTATCCATATGTATTTCATGACATTGTGTTATAGACCTTAAATATACACAATAAAATCTATTTTTTAAAATAAAAATACTATTTTTAAAAGGAATCTTGTAAGACACCTGAACTTCAGAGCTTGCTACCCTGTCCTGCGATAGCAAGCTTTAACACTAAAGTTTGTAACTTGTTGGTTTTCTTGTTAAATCACTTTTTGCTCATTTAAATGTATATTATTATATCTTTCTACCTTCTATAAGACATGAATATATGTGAGGTTTTTCAGTAGAGTTTATTTTATTTTAAACTTACTTTTGTAATATAAAAAGAGAATTACTGGTACTGCCTTCTTTCTTCACATGCTTGAAGGTTTAAAACAAATCTGCAACTGTTAAATTATTTAAACAAGAGTTTAAGAATCTGTTTCTTCTGAATAAATGCCCTATGTCTTAATAGTGAATTGTACTGTTAGATCTTACAAAAATGAATGTGAAAGGGAATGTTCTGCAAGATGGAAGAAAATTGAAAATTTAGATCTTTGTAATTTTTATGGTTAATTTTCTATTAGAGAATAACAATAACACTGCAGCACCCTAGAACATATATGAGGGAAAAATCTTTCACAGTGATTATAGCCTGACATTAACAGTATTTGCATTTTTGTGTTTCCCAAGCCTGTATTTTCCTGTGGATGTTAAACCATGGCTCTAGCTATAATCCTTATGTATATGAGTATTTCTATGCATATTTCATAAGGGTCTAATCTTAGTGTGCAAACAATTTTCTATCTTTTCTACCGTACTACCTAATATATATATATACACGCACACATATATAGATAAAATTGTATAGGCTCACTAATATCATTTAGTGACTAAATAATTTTCTACCTTGTGATGTCATACACATATACACACGTATAATGCCATGTGATCACTGAAAACATTAATTTAGTGAATGAAATTTAATGACATATATAGTTATTGCAAATATCCCTTGACTGCTACTATTAGGTTGCCTTCCATTGTTCATCATGATGAATTATGCTGAAATTATCTTTATGTACCTAAAACTTTTTTCATAATTTGAATTGATTTCCTAGAAAAACTCTAACAAATAGATTTACTCTATCATAGGTTGTAAGCATTTTATGATCCTTGATAAATTATGCTTTTCCAGATGATAATAATTTACGTAAATACAAATGATGTCTAAGAGATTGCATCTTGACACAATTGGCACCATCACTAATTTTCCCAGTGCTAATGGTGTGTACAAAAAAATGCCAACTGGTTTTAATTTGCATTAACTTATAAGAAGGATAATTATACATTTACTTAATAATTTGTTCCTTAATTTTATATAAAATTTCAAATGGCTTCATTTTGGAGCTCAGATATATATATTTTTATATAGTTATATACAAATGATACACATATAATTTGCCTATAGAGTTTTAAAAATCAAATTGTAAGGATTGTTGATATTAGAGAGAGATTTAATTTTGCTAAGTTTGCCACAAGTATCATACCAAATTATTTTATTACCTTTCTTAAATACAAGTTTAATATTTTTATATTCTTTTTTTTTTTCTCCTGCCTCAGCCTCCTGAGTAGCTGGGATTACAGGCACGCACCACCATGCCCAGCTAACTTTTTGTATTTTTAGTAGAAACGGGGTTTCACCATATTGACCAAGATAGTCTCGATCTCTTGACCTCGTGATCCACCTGCCTTGGCCTCCCAAAGTCCTGGGATTACAGGCTTGAGCCCCCACGCCCGGACTTATTTTTACATTCTTAAATTTAACTCGGGGTTTGTATATGTGTTATTTATTTTATGGATCCTAAGCCTGAAAAACTCATTCCGCTATATATTTTGGATAAATGTTTGATGTTAGTCTTTTTAAAAAATGTTTTATATTTTTAAAATGTGACACAGGTAACCATAAAGTATATATAAGTATGAACAATTTAATAATTATAAGGTGAACACCTCTGTAACCACCAACTAATTCAATACATCTAACATTTCCAGCATTCTAGTAGCTTTTTGCATGTGGCTGTCTGATCACAATCCTTCTTTCCCCTCCTGGAGGTTCCCATAAACAAACCTGACTGGTGAAAATCATTTTCTTGCTTTAAGCGATTTAATTTTGCCCATGTTTACCCAAAATATTGTACCATACTATATGCATTATTTTGTGTTATGTTTCCTTTGCTCACCATTATGTGGTTAAGATTACCCATGAATTGCATTTAGCTGTAAGTTCATTTCCTTTGCTACGGACTACTCATTTGGCATTTCCATGAACAAGTGCTATTATGAACAACTTTATACGTGTATTTTAGTGCAAATGTGCAAGATTTGCTCCAGAAAAGTACTTGGGAGTAGAACTGCTGGGTGCAGTCTACTCATGTCTTAAACTTTTATATAACCAAACTTTTTTCCAATATGTGTATACTAGTTCACACTCCCACCAGCAATATATAAGAATTACCTTGCTCTACACTTCTCACCACTTAATATTGTGAGCACTTTACTTTTCTTGGTATGGTAGTTTTGAAACAGTAAGTCAGTGTGATTTCAATTTGGAGTTTTCTGATAATTAATGAAGTTGACCATATACTCATGTTTTTTAGCCATTTATATTTCCTCATTTGTGAAGTGTATGTGCAATTCTTCTGCAACTATTTTCAATGGAGAGATATGGTTTGCTCATTGATTTAGAGAAATGTTATATTCATCTAGACACTAGTAGCTTTTCTGTATAATTTAAAATACTAAATCAAGTCACAATTTAAATAAATTTGAACCTTTTGTGTTGTTTTAAAAACTTATTTCCTACACTGATATCATGGAAGAAGTTTCCATTATTGTGACCCTAAGTGCTTTCAGGTATTATTTTCTCATATTTAGGCTTATAATTTACTTGAAATTGTTTTTAAGTACAGTATGACATAGTAGTCCAATTTCATTTTCTTATTTATGAATAACTTCTATTTTTAGTTTTCTATTTTTTCCTTCTGTTTGGAATTGGAACCTACATGCTTTGTTTCTATTCCTTTAGTAGTTGCACAAAACATCCCAACATGCATATCTAATTTATCACAAGCTGAAGTTAACGGTACAGGCTGAGAAGCCCTCATCCGAAAATCGGAAATCCAAAATACTCCCTTTGCGCATCACATTGGTGCTCAAAATGTTCTGGATTTTGAAGCATTTCAGGTTTTGGATTTTTGGATTAGGAACATTCAATCTATATCTTTATTCTTCTCTTGGACATTACTAAGACCTCTGACAACTTGAAGTTCATTTCTCCTCTCATCCAAACTTGTATGTTATTATAGTCATGTATTTTAATTCCACTTTATTCACATATTTTGAGACAGACTCTTACTCTGTCACCAGGCTGGAGTGCAGTGGCACAATCTCAGCTCACTGCAACCTCCGCCACCTGGGTTCAAGCGATTCTTCTGCCTCAGTTTCCCAAGTAGCTGAAACCACAGGCACGTGCCACCATGCCCAGCTACTCTACATTTTAAAGCCAACTATATAGCTTTATCATGGTTTTATGCAGCTAATATTTATTCAGATTTGCCAATGTACCTGCCATTTTTTCTTTTTGTTCACTTGCAAATCAGACCTTCCAGCCAAGATCATTTTTTTTTCCTTTTTGTCTTTTCTCCTCAAACTACTTTTACCACAAGGCCACTTTCTACTGAAAATACCTTCAGATTACATGTAATGAGGGTTTCTGAGCATTTCTTTTTCTAAACTTTATTTTGCCTTTATCCTTAAAGGATACTTTCAGCAGGAGTAAAGTTCTAGCTTGGTAGTTACTTTCTTTACACATCATTAAGTACATCAAACAACTATCTTCTGGCTTCCATGATGGCTCTCAATAAGGGAGCTTGCAGTCATTCATTTGAATGTAATCTGTTCATTCTGTTTACTTGCTTTAAGTTGGTATATGTGCTTGGCATGCTGCAGTTTCTATGGCTTGGCTGGTGTGGATTCTTTCTTCTTCAATTTACCCTACTTGTGATTCACTGAAATTCCTGAATCTCAAGATAAGTATCTTTTATCAATTCTGGTAAACTTTGAGATATTATCTCACCAAGTATTAATTATGCTTCAGCCTTTCTAGGAATTCTGATTAGATATATTTTAAATCTTCTCAATCTATCCTTCATTTCCCTTTCATATTTCTTGATTTTTTTTTGTCAATGGATGTTATGTTCTGAATATTTTCTTCTCTATTTTTCAGTTTACGAATTCTCTCTTCAGATGTATCTAATCTCCCATGTGTGGGGTGGTGTGGTGGTGTAGAATTCAATTGATTCACTTGTTTACTTGTTTCAAAAATTCTATTTGGCTTTCAAACCTGCTGGATTGTTTTAAATATTTTCTATGGCCTATAAATTTTAAAATTTGCCTTTTACTTCAAGAATAAGAATAGTTGTTTTAAAATCTGTGTCTGATACCTCCAACAACTGAAGTAGTTATAGACTTGTTTCTGCTGGTTCCTTACTTCCATGTGTAGGTTAAAAATTTTAAAAAAGCTACAATAAATCAGAAAGTAGAGATGCATCTTCATTAGTCATGAAATCGAGGAAGAAAGAAGGGCATAGTTTTTCAGATACTCATGGGGAGACTTTTGGGTAGACTCTGGGCTACCCTACAGCTTTTACAAAAAGTATTGTGGGAATGTTAGTTTGACCTTCTCCCTGTAAGTCTCCAGGTATAAATATTAGCAGTCAGGTTGAGGATGCGAGGCTTATGTCAAATATTTCTTTTTTGGGGGCTGCCATCTCATCAGGGCCAACTGCTTTGACTTTTAACTTGCTTTTAAATGTATCTCTGCTCTTAAAATTCATGAACTATGCCCTTACTGATATTAAGTGATTTGTCCTTTGATTCCCTTATGGTGGAAAAAAAGCCTTTATACATTAGCTTGAATTGTGACCACATTTAAAGGCACAAAAGCTGAGTATGAATTTCTTTTAAAGGCTTTCATGTTGGCTGTGAGTCCATACATTGCCTTGAAATGGCAGACTGCAATTAAACTCGTCTAAATTCCATGAACTGTACTGAGCACCCACTAGAACACCATGCACTGGCTCTGTGGATATCAGGACAAATGAGACACAGTCCTGGTTGGATCAATAGATTATTCCCTTTTCCTTTTATCTCTTATTCCTAAGAAAACCAGGAAAAGTGTGAGTCAAGGACATTAGACAGCTCCAAGTTCAATACTCAGATGTATGTGAGCTTACACAATTAAGGAGCATTGGCTTTTAACATATGAATGTTTGTAAGTTGATACCAAAGAAACTACATTTGCTAAGAGAGTGCTTGAGCCGGGTGCGGTGGCTCAAGCCTCTAAACCCAGCACTTTGGGAGGCCACGGTGGGCTGATCACAAGGTCAAGAGATTGAGACCATCTTGGCCAACATGATGAAACCCCATCTCTACTAAAAAAACAAAAATATTAGCTGGGCATGGTGGCACATGCCTGTGGTCCCACCTACCCAGGAGGCTGAGGCAGAATTGCTTGAACCCAGGAGGCAGAGGTTGCAGTGAGCTGAGATCGCACCACTGCACTCCAGCCTGGCACCTGGCAACAGAGCAAGACTATCTCAAAAAAAAAAAAAGAAAAAAGTTTGAAGCTGTCCAGAGCCATTTTCCTGATGAACAAGGAAATGGCATCATTATTTTATAGCTGTAGGATTCTCTTCTTCCTGTCTCCCTCTCCTTCTTCCTTTTCTTCTCCTGTGCTCCCCAGTGTGGTTACCCACTTCTCTGTGACACAGCCCTAAGTCTAAAGCCCAAGTGCCCCAAGCAATGGCTGTGCAGACATCAACTTTGAAAGAGTGCTCTGAACTCAGTGTGGAGCTGCAGGGAGAAGATATGGAGAAGAGTTTTATGTGGACCACATCAGGAAGGCAGGTTGGCTAAACGTTTATCTGAAAAGCTTTCATTTGTGCAGAGCCCACCTGCTATTTGGTGCCAGCAATAGGCAAAACTGACTCACTGTGATTCATGTGACTATCCTGGCAAACTGCAACCAACTGAAGGCCACCTAAGCACCCATGCCATGTGTGCATAGCGGCCGCCATCAAGATGCTCTGAAGGGCTGCACCCTTGCAGGCAGTTCAATAGTTCAGTGTGCCAGAGACATGCTGAGGTGTCTCTTTCTGTCCTAGCCCTTCTCATGTCCACCTGCCTAGAGGCCCATTGAGAGCCCGAGCTCTGCTGAAAAGGTGAGGCCCTCCTATACTACGTTACACAACACAAATGTCTCAGCACAGAATCTTTCATCTTCTTGGGGAGAGGATCAGCAGCTGACTCTTCCAGATTTTGATGTAAAAACTTAGGAAACAGTCTGCATTGAATGAAGGACCTGAAAGTGGAAAAACACATAGGTTTTACTTTATCAATGACGTCCCTGGGGCAGTGTTTTTGGTAAATAACTTCACCTTAGATCTCACACCCACACATGACAAAAGCAGCTCCCTCTTCATTTAAAATCTAAAAAGAGGTACTCGTTCAAGTGATCATAATTCTCAATTTCACCCTAATGAGAGCAGTCAAGTACCTCAGCAGCAGCATCACCCTCTACTGTCAGCAGTGGGACAAAGGAACGGTCCTCCATCTCTGACAGCCCACTAGAGCTTCATCTTCACAAACAATTAGCAGCAGAAAGTGAACACTGAAGTAATACAACTGACACTAAAAAGTGTGAGAACCATTTAACTTTTCTTTTTTCCATTTTTCATGCCTTTGATACTGCCGCATCTAATAGCCTAAAATTATGCTGTCTCCGGTCCTCCAAGAGTATGGTTATCTTAAATCAAAATTTTTCATAAATTTAAACACATTACATAAGATGCTACTGTCAGTATCGGAAACTCACTCTGGCATCACTTGAAAGACTTCCAGTGCCAGAGTACATGTGACCAAAGGCTTAAAAGGTATGATTAAAGGGAAGATTGTAATGTATACATTCACGTTACTAAGGATCACATTAAACACATTTTAACACTTTGGTGCAAATCTCACTTTAAATCCAGAGGGCATTGGCCAGATTGAGAACCAACACCACCACAACAAAATAGAACAAAAACGTTTCCTTTCAGAGGTGCTGGTTTAGTCTCCACAGGTAACTGCCTCAATGCAGGGATGCAGTTTAATGGATCTAGAGAAAGTATTGTTGAGGTGGTAGCTTCTCACCCAACTCACCCAAGGGAAAGTCACAACAGGGCTTGGGTGCTATTGGCCATCTGTTCCTGCCACTGTGCATTTTACTCCAAAATCAAAGGAGCAAAGCCAAAATGTTTGCTGGATGTTCACTTTTAACTGTTACTAGTTTCTGGCTGGTCCTGTATTTCTCCTGCCCTCCTCTGGTGAATGACCCGCTAGTTTAATAATGAGAGTCAAATTACAATAGGCAGTGATTTGCCATCTCCCCACCTCAGTCAGGGCAAAACGCTGTGGGAACCGCACCCCCTGCTCAGTGATGACAGCACAGGCATAGATCACTCACATGAACACAGATGGGTCACTGCTCTGCCAGCTCAGATGGTAGGAAACGGTGACCAAGAGGCCATAGAAGGCTGAGAACAGCATCAGGATGTGTTACGTGCTCCATGGATCCTAAAGAACATATGTCAGTTAGCCAAGTCACTCCACAGTTACGTGAATAGCAGGATCTCTATCAAACATTAGAAACATCTCCACAGTCCAGCTGGATGGATGCGTTAATTCCTGTGATCATTCCTGCCCATGGACATATAAGCATCTAGTGGGTACATAAAAACCTCACCTGTTGGTTTATGAACATTGATTTTGATAAGGGATTGGGGTAGGGGGAGTTTTGACTAATAGTAAATACTTATAAGAATAAAACTGAATCTTTCCTGAAATTAAGCTTAGGATTTTTTATAGAATGTAATATTAAACATGTGTCACTCTTCTGAATTCAATGTAACAGTTATAATAATTATTTTTCTCAATGTTTATTAATTGATAGTCTAAATGGCATAAGTGTAAAAGTGGCATAAGAGATTAAACAGACTAATAAACTGAAAACTTGATAAAGATTAAAGATAGCTGAAAGATTTCCATTGCAAGACTACACTGCTACTAAAGACTTATGATAAGATTAAATCAAAGATTGTAATGTATACATTCATGTTATTAAGGAATACACTAAATACATTTTAACACTTTGGTACAAATCTCACTTTAAATGGCATAAGCAACGAAAGAGCAAAGTTATTTGAAATGAAAAGAGAAAGGCACTTCAGGTTTAATTTGATAGAAGCACAGATATCAGTTATCAACACATGGTACTCAGCCTGGTGGAGCAGAACTTGAAAAATACATGTTACCAGCCCAAGTAGTGTGGTGGCCTGGGACTCCAGGTTTTCTTTCACACACACCTGCTGCTCCCACTAAAACAAACATGTCTCTCACATGCCAAGAAGAAAACATCTACATATTAACCGTCTCAATCACCATCAACAGAATCACTGATCCCTTCTAAAAGCTAAATTTAGTCAATAAATTAAAAACTTTTTTATCAAGATTTTTTTTAAGATGGGTTATCAATTGTGCTCACATGATGTTCAAATGAACGAGTCAAGTGTACTTAGCAGTTATCCTCTGTAACTGCTAAGATAGGCTGGAAAGCAAATATACCCTGGATAGAGCAGGTAATTTTATTTTTGAATGCTTCATTTTCTTACAAATTAAAATGTATTTCTTTTACCCTCCCCATTGTAGAAGTCTTAACGAACGAGAGCAGTACCTGGAACACAAATTGCAGGGAGCCGACTCTCACAGAGACTGCTGAGCTGCATGGTTATAAGGTCAGGAAGTATGACTCACTGTCTCCAGACGCATCTCCACACAGATTCCCCACACCAAGACGTCCGGCGTACCTCTGAGATCAGCTTTCCCAGAGGTCAGGTGCATTGCCTTTTCCAGTGCCCTAAGGTACCATGGCTGCATTCATTATTTTTTAGATTATGTGCAGATGTCTTCCTCACCAATTTTGTTAAAAAACTTAAACCCAGTGATGAAGCATCCTCCATGGACCTTTTCTTCCTTTGAAGTTTTCATCAGCAACACCTTCCCTTCCAGTATCCAAGGAAGAGGTGTACTTCCTCCTTCCTGAGCCAAACCCTCCCCTCAGATCACAATGTCCTACTCTTTTTCATTGGTCCCCTCTGCCCAGCCTTTAAAAATACTTAAGTTGCTGACATCTTTTTTATTTTGAGATGGAGTCACTATCACCCAGGTTGGAGTGCAGTGTACACGATCTCGCCTCTGCAACAACCTCCACTCACTTCAACCTCCACCTCCCAGGTTCAAGTGATTCTCCTACCACAGCCTCCCGAGTGCCTAGGATTACAGGTGTGCACAACCACAACCAGCTAATTTTTTTGTTGTCACCATGTTGGTCAGGGTGGTCTCAACTCCTGACCTCAGGTGATCTGCTCCCCTTGGCTTTTCAAAGTGCTGGGATTATAGGCATGAGCCACCATACCCAGCCAGTTGCTGACATCTTTAACAAATAGTCCTCCTTCCCCTTGTTCCAGTTGCCCTCGAAAGCTACTGTACTATCCTAGTCTGTTTGGGCTGATATAACAGAATACCATAGACTGGGTGGCTTATAAACCACAGAAATTTATTTCTCACATTTGTGAAGGCTGAAAGCCCAAGGTCAGGGTGGAGGAAGGAGAAGGTTTGTTGTCTGGGGAAGCCCTGATTCCTAGATGGTGCCTGTTTGCTGTGTTCTCAGGTGGTAGAAGATGTAACAGAGCACTCTGGGGCCTCTTTTACCAGGCACGAATCCGATTAATGAGGACTCCTCCGTCAATAGCTGCAATCACCTCACAAAGTCCTCACCTCTGATACCGTTACATCGGGGATTAGGATTCAACATGAACTTTGAGGCAGACATTCAGTCTATAGCATATGCTATCCCTCTTTTTTCTTTTTCTTTTTTTTTTTTTTTTTGAGACAGAGTTTCCCTGTTGTTACCCAGGCTGGAGTGCAATGGCATGATCTCCGCTCACTGCAACCTCCGCCTTCTGGGTTCAAGCAATTTTGCTGCCTCAGCCTCCTGAGTAGCTGAGACTACAGGCGCGTGCCACCATGCCCAGCTAATTTTTTTGTATTTTTAGTAGAGACAGGGTTTCACCATGTTGACCAGGATGGTCTCAATCTCTTGACCTCATGATCCACCCGCCTCGGCCTCCCCAAGTGCTGGGATTATAGGCACGAACCACCGTGCCATGCCCCCTTTTTTCTTTAAGTGCCATCCCAGCCTTTCGAAGGTCTGGGCTCCACATTTCACTTCTGGTCATCGGTGAGTAACTCAGTAGTCTCTGTTATACCAGGTACCTTTAATGACTGGAGGTCCTACCGCAAGCTGTGTGACTTTGCCCTCCCAAAGTGCTAGGATTACAGGCATGAGACACTGTGCCCAGCCTTAGTATTATTATTAAGACAGAGTTTAGCTCTTATTGCCCAGCCTGGAGTGCAATAGTGCAATCTTGGCCCACGGCAACTTCCACCTCCTGGGTTCAAGTGATTCTCAAACGATTCAATCCTCCCAAGTAGCTGGGACTACAGGCATGCACCACCACGCCCAGATAATTTTTTTGCATTTTAGTAGAGATGGGGCTTTACCATGTTGGTCAGGCTGGCCTCAAACTCCTGACCTTAGGTGATCTACCTGCCTTGGCCTCTGAAAGTGCTGGGATTACCCAATACCCACAGTGTTGGGCAGTGTGTAAAGACAGCTGGAGCCAGAATGTTCGTGAGCTGATTATTGTTGAAGCTGGGTGTCAGTACATAGGGTTCATTATGCATTCTCTAGCTGTTATAGACAGAAATTCCCATAATAATTGGTTTTAAAAGAAATCAGCCAGGCAAAGTGGCTCATGCCTATAATTCCTGCACTTTGGGAGATGAAAGTGGAAGGATGGCCTGGGGCCAGGAGTTTGAGACCAGCCTGGGCCATACAGGAAGACCCTGTCTCTACAAAAAATTCAAAAAATTAGCCAGGTGTGGTGGTGCACACCTGTAGTCCCAGCTACTTTGGAGGCCAAAGTGGGAGGACCATTTGAGCCCAGGAGTTTGAGGCTGCAGTGAGCTATGACTGTGCCATTGCACTCTGGCCTGGGTGACAAAAAGAGACCCTGTCTCTAAAAAATAATTTTTAAAAGATATTTAATTAACTAATTTACATATCTGAAGATGGAGTTTCACTCTGTCATCCAGGCTGTAATGCAGTGGCATCATCTCGGCTCACTACATCTCCCAGGTTCAAGCAATTCTCCTACCTGAGCCTCCTAAGTAGCTGGGATTGCAGGTGTGGACCACCACACCCAACTAATTTTTGCATTTTTATTAAGAGACATGATTACACCATGTTGGCCAGGCTGGTCTCAAAATCCTAAACTCAAGTGCTCCACCTGCCTCAGCCTCCCAAAGTGTGAGATTCCAGGCGTGAGCCACCATGACAACCTTTTATATAAATTTTCTTTTTTAAAAGGGTTCTGGTTGGGTCAGTTGACAGGCCCCAGGTCCCTTGAGTCTCATTTACTTCCATTGCATGGCAGCAGCTTCTGTCCCTTCCCTGTTCCCCAGGAACAGGAGCCAGCACACCACTCCTTCCCTGCCCAGGTCCTCCGGCCCCACCTTGCCTCCGCCCAAGGCCACTCTCCTGGCAAGCCCACCCCAGTGCCTGGGATCTAGGGGAGGAGAGGCAGGTGGGGGTGGGCTTGCCTGCAGTGTAGAGATGATGCCAGTGGCCACCTGAAGCACAGCACTCATGGTGTCTGACACTTCAAACAAAGCTTTCCTGTCCTCCTGGGAGGAACATGGCAGAAGATGTTCCTCTTGGCACCCAGGGTCCCCACAGCCACACCCCACACTGAGGCATCCCTGCTGCCTTCCATGGGAAGAATACTCAGTACCCAAAGGAAGGGCCGAGAGCTCCAAAAGCAGCCACAGATGGGGCTGAGTGCACAGGATTGGTGTAGGTACAGCAATCTTGAGGGTCCCTGCCTGGGTATGCTAGAACCCCGAGAACTGGCACATGGTGTGTTGGCAGGCAGGCCTCCCACAGCCACTGTCCCCAGCCTCACAACTGTAGGTCTTTGTTGCAGGTGCTGGCAAGTTCCTTGAGGGTCATCAGGAGCACAGAATGTTGCAAGAAGAGGGAGGCATGGGGTTGGACCAGGAATTCTGCCCCTGCTGGGGATCTCATATCCACCCTTCCTTTCTCCCTGCCATGCTCACCTGCCCAAACACACACCCTTGCTTTGCTCCAGATCAGCTCCAAGCTGTCGGGGTTTTTCTTCTGGGGCATCAGGCTGCTTCTGGTGCTGCAGACAAAGATGCAGGCACTGAAAGGGCTAGGCCCTTGTCTGGTCCAGCAGCTGACTGGCCAGGTCTGGCAGAGGGCGGGGAGGAAGGAAGCCATGCCTAAGGGGTGTGGAGAATGCAGAGGCTGGGAGGGGCAGGTGGAAGTGGCAGTTCAGGGCTTACCTGTAGGCATCTGAGAGCTACATGAAGCTGAATTCCTTGGTGCCACAGAGGATGAGGTCCCTGGCCATACTGCTGAGATGGGTCATGCAGAATGAAGCCTAGAACAGGAACTCAGCTTGGAGAAAGAAAAGATTCCCAGTCACCAAGCCTCTCTGGTACTCACCCAGCCTGACCATACAGGGAGAAAGAGGACATTAGGCGGTAGGGGGGACCTGGCTACATTTTCATTTTTTTTCTAGACAGGGTCTGCTCTGTTGCCAGGATGGAGTGCAGTGGTGAGATCTTGGCTCACTGCAGTCTCCACCTCCTAGGTTCTAGCAATTCTCCTGCTTTAGCCTTCTGAATAGCTGGCACCATGGCCAGCTAATTTTTCTATTTTTGTTAAAGACGGGATTTCACCATGTTGGCCAGGGTAGTCTTGATCTCTTGACCTCGTGATCCACCTGGCTGGGTCTCCCAAAGTTCTTGATTAGAGGTGTGAGCCACTGTGCCTGACCTAAACGTTCATTCTGAGTAAAGATGGAGTCTTGCTATGTTGCCCATGCTGGTCTAAAACACCTGGGCTCAAGTAATCTTCCTGCCTTGGCCTCCCAGAGTGCTGGAATTACAAATGTGAGCCACTGCATTTAGCCTGTTTTTTGTTATTCTTGTTGTTTTAAATAAACCAGCTTTGGCTGGGTGTGGTGGCTCACTCCTGTAATCCCAGCACTTTGGGAGGCCAAGGTGGGCAGATCATGAGGTCAGGAGATCCAGACCATCTTGGCCAAAACGGTGAAACCCTTTCTCTACTAAAAATACAAAAATATTACCCGGGTGTGGTGGCACGCACCTGTAATCCCAGCTACTTGGGAGGCTGAGCCAGGAGAATTACTGGAACCTCGGAGGTGAAGGTTGCAGTGAGCTGAGATCGTGCCATTGCACTCAAGTCTGGCAACAGAGCAAAACAAAACAAAAAATAAGATAAACCAGCTTTACTGAGGTATTGTTCACATAAAATCTACCCATTTATTTATTTTTATTTTATTTTAATTTTTGAGATAACGTTTCACTCTTGTTGCCCAGGCTAAAGTGTACTGGTGTGATCTCAGCTCACTGCAGCCTTGGACTCCTGGGTTCAAGCGATTCTCCTGCCTCAGCTCTCCAAGTAGCTACAGGTGCTCACCATCACACCTGGTTAAATTTTGTATTCTTAGTAGAAATGGGGTTTCACCAAATTGGCCAGTGCTGGGATTACAGGCGTGAGCCACCGTGCCCTGCCCAATTTACTCATTTAAAGTTTACACTTTAGTGTACAATCAGTCTGACCATACAGGAGTAGGAGAAGACTGGAGAGAAGCTGGGCGGAGGGACAGAAGTGAGGCACCGGGCAGGGGACTGGCTCCCCAAAGTCACTTCACCCATGAAGTCATGCTCACTGGTGGCATCCAGGCTGTGAAGAGTGATGGCACCAAAGTTGAGTTCTGGGGGTTGGGAGGAAGCAGGGCTGGGCTGGAGAACAGGGAGTGTGGCCTCCTCTCCCCTAAGCTGGTTGCCTGGCCCCCTCCCCCTGGAAAAAGGATCAGGGAAGAGGATTAGGGTGGGTGGGGTGGGAGCTGGGTAAAGGCATCTTTTCCAGTCTAGGAGGGAGATAGGAGCCCTGAGTCTCTCAGTACCAGGCGCCCCTGCCATGGGTGACCCTTGGCCTAGATAAGCTCAGTGCCCATAGGCAATGAATGATGGTTTCACCAGGGGCCACTAGCTCCTGCATTCTGGTGTGTCTGCATCTCCTGGCGAGTGCTGAGGTTGACTCTCCCTAGGGAGGAGGGACAGGGTATCTCACCTGCTCAGAGCAGCTCTCTGTCTATACCCAGGCAATTGCCCAAAATGGCCCTGCTTCAGGGACAGGGATTCATGGTGACCAGGGCTCCTGGCAGGCAACCCTGACAGACAGACAGAAAGACACACACACACACACACACACACACACACACACACACACACACAGAATGAAGTCCTAGTTGCCAGGGAAACCACCTGGAGCTCAACCTCTTCCCTGGCCCAGTCACCTTGGGTCCACAACACTTGTCCCCTCATGTCTCCTGAACACTTATCCCCAAGCACCGAGTAACCTTGGGTGCAGAACCCTTGTCTCCTGACACATGTCCCCATATGTCAGCCTGAGGGCAGTGGGCTGGACTCACTAGGAGCCTGAGGAGGCCAGCCCTGCTCAGACACATTCACTGGCTTGGATGTCCCCACCTTAGCAAGACCTGGGGATCCATGCAGGGTCCCCCTCTGAGCAGATAACCTGATTTTCTAACCCTTTCTGCCCTTCCCAGCTCATGTGTGAATCCCTAGGCTATGCAGCAGCCACCCTCACCAGGCCCTTAGGGCACTGGAGTTTCACCCACCTCCCCAGGGGCAGGACAGCAATCAGCTTTTGCACCTCCAGCAGCTGCTCAGAATCTAGGGTCAGCACCATGCACCATTGTGGAAAGCCAGGGGCAGGAGAGTCAGGGCAGCCAGGGTCCTCCCATCCAGTACAGCCCCAGCAACTCACCCAGCTCACCTCAGAATCCAGTGGCTCCAGTGATGGGGTTGGGCCCTCTGCAGGTGGGTGTACCCTGGGAAGAGGATGTCATGTTCCCTGTGGGAGAGGAGGAGCAGGGACTCAGGTGGAGGCCAGGTCAAGGCCTGCCAGTGACACTGGGACACTGCAGGCCTGGGTCACCCCGGGAAGAAGTGTTGCCCTACAGCACTGCACCTGAATGAGGGATCCAGGGATCTCTCAGGGACAAATTGCTCTCAAAGGAAAAAGAGGACGAAATGGGGCCATGTGAACCATGGACTGGGCCTGACCTGTGGGGCTCCTGGGGTGAGGCTTTGACAGGAACACCCAAAGCCTGAGCCTCTGTCACTCAGCATCTCCCAGCAGGGGGCTAGAAAAGGGGAGGAGGCCCATGTTGGGAATGACTTGGGTATGACTTGGGAGGTTTCATTTGAGGACCCCAGAAATAGCTGGGGCTCATAAAGAGCTGCTCAGAGCAGGTGGGATACCCTGCCCCTCATTCAAGTTACTAATTGTTCATACTTTTAACAGAAACAGGGGTTCATCATGTTGGCCAGGCTGGTCTCAAGCTCCTGACCTCAGATGATCCACCCACCTTGGCCTCCCAAAGTGCTGGGATTACAGGCATGAGCCACTTCATCCAGCCTGTTGCTGTTTTAAATAAACCAACTTTGCTGAGATATCACTCACACTTTAGTGCACACCCATCACCGATTTTAGAGCATTTTCGTCACCCCCTAAGGAAATTCTGTACTCAAGGCCAGGTACGGTGGCTCAAGCCTGTAATTCCAGCACTTCGGTAGGCCAAGATGGTAGGATCACTTGAGGCTGGGAGTTCAACCAGACCGTGCCACATAGTGAAAACCCGTTACTACAAAAAAATGTAGAAACTTTGCAGGGTGTGGTGCACACCTGCGGTCTTACCTACTCAGAAAGCTGAGGTGGGAAGATCATTTGAGTCCAGGAGTTTAAGGCTGCAGTGAACTATTACTGAGCCACTGCGCTCCAGCCTAGGTGACAGAGCAAGAGCTCGTCTCTAAAGACAATTAAACAGAGAAAATTTGGCCAGGTGTGGTTGCTCACGCCTGTAATGCCAGAAGTTTGGGAGGTCAACATGGGTGGACCACAAGATCAGGAGATTGAGAACATCCTGGCCACATGGTAATACCCTGTCTCTACTAAAAAATACAAAAATTAGCTGGGTGTGGCACATACCTGTAGTTCCAGCTACTGCGGAGACTGAGGCAGGAGAATTGCTTGAATCTGGGAGGCAGTAGTTCCAGCTACTGTGGAGACTGAGGCAGGAGAATTGCTTGAATCTGGGAGGCAGAGGTTGCACTGAGCCGAGTGCCACTGCACTTCAGCCTGGGTGGCAAGAGCAAAATTCTGTCTAAAAAAAAAAAAAAAAGTTAAAAATTTTAAAATTAGGCTGGGCGCAGTGGCTTATGCCTATAATCCCAGCACTCTGGCAGGCTGAGGTGGGCAGATCACCTGAGCTCAGGAGTTCAAGAGATCAGCCTGGCCAACATGGTAAAATCCATCTCTACTGAAAAAAAATACAAAAATTAGCTGCCTGTGGTGGCACACACCTGTAATCCCAGCTACTTGGGAGGCTGAGGTAGGAGAATCACTACCTCAGACACTCCCTGTTCTTCCTAGCAGCCTTGCCCCACCTCCATGGTCACAATTTGTGTGCCCTTATTTCCCTCCAAGTCTGAGAAACAGGGGTCACAGGGAGTTGATGAAGAGGAGATGTCTCTGACAACACGTAGAGACTCCTCAGTAGGAAAGGAAGGAAGGGAGGAAAGGAAGAAGGAGGGCAGGAAGGAGAACGGGAAGTGTAAGTGCAAAGGGAAGGGAGGAAGAAAGAAAGAGAAAGAGAAAGAAAGAAGAAAAAAAAGAAAAAGAAAAAGGAAGAAAGGAAGTAAAGAGAAAGAAAGAAGTGGGAAAGGAAGGGAGGGAGGAAGGAAAAAGGAAGGAGGGAAGGAAAGAAAGAAGGAAGAAAGGAGAAGGGGAAGTGGAAGGGGAAGTGGAAGGGGAAGGGAAGGGAGGAAGAAAAAAAGAAAGAAAAAGGAATGAATGAAGAAAGGAAAAATAAGGAAAGAAAGAGGAGAGAAATAGTGGAAGGGAGGCACAGAAGAAAGGAAGGAAAGGAGGGAGGGAGGGGTGTGTCACTAAGGTCAGGTGGAAAAGGTTGGGGCTGGGCTGGGAGGCAGGAGGTGGAAGTAAGCAAGGAAGGAGAGGAGTGGAAGCAGGGAGACACTTGAGGAAAGGCAAGAAGAGGATCGAGCAGCAGGAAGGTGCCAGGGTCTGAGCTGGGAGACAGGTGATGCCCTGTGGAACCCCCATGTTGGGGCTGCTCTGAGGAGCCAGGGTATGGCTGCAAGTGAGTAGTAGACGGTGACTGTGTGGCCACCCTCTAGTACTGAGGAGAAAGGGGTTGACAAGACTGGTGGTGGGAAGAGTCACTGGGGGTGGGGGAGCCCAGAGAGAGGGGCCCAAGGCCCAGAGAGCAGCTGCTTTCTGCCTCTGGTCTCTCATACTCTTTTCTGCACAGCTGTTCTGGGACATTCCATGACTGGGGGAGTTCATGACTCTCCTCACCACAGCTCCTCATACCCCGCCCCCTTAGCAGACTGAGACCCTCACTACAAGCCTGGCCCAAGTGCCCAGAGTCACTCCCTCCTCCCCTCCTTTCTCCCTGCCCTGCAGTCAGGGGCTCATGGCGGTCCGGGATCCCCCAGTACATGCTGGCACTTGCCTTATTTTGAGACAGAGTTTCACTCTTGTTGACCAGGCTGGAGTTTGGAGGCAAAATCTCCGCTCATTGCAACCTCTGCCTTCTAGGTTCAAGCATTCAAGCAACTCTCCTGCTTCAGCCTCCTGAGTAGCTGGGATTACAGGTACCCACCACCACACCCAGCTAATTTTTGTACTCTTTGTAGAGACAGGGTTTCACCATGTTGGTCAGACTGGTCTCGAGCTCTTGACCTCATGATCCTGCTGCCTCAGCCTCTCAATGTGCTGAAACAACAGGTGTGAACCACCAAGCCCGGATAATTTTTTATATTTTTTTAGTAGAGCCAGGGTTTCACCATGCTGGACAGGTTGGTCTTGAACTCCTGACTTGAGATGATCCACCTCCCAAAGTGCTGAAATTACAGGTGTGAGCCACTGTGCCCAGCTTTTGTTTTTGTTTTTCCTGAGATAGAGTCTCACTCTGTTGCCCAGGCTGGCATGTGGGGTATGATCCTGGCTCACTACACCCTCCACCTCCTAGGTTCAAGCAATTGTCTTGCCTCAGCCTCCCTAGTAGCTGGGATTACAGGTTCACAGCACCATGCCCAGCTCATTTTTGTATTTCTAGTTTCACCACGCTGGCCAGGCTGGTCTCCAACTCCTGACCTCAGGTGATCCTCCTACCGTGGCCTCCCCAAGCGCTGGGATTACAGGCATAGGCCACTGTTCCTGGCCATACTTGGTGGTCTTTAATGAACACCCTCTGGGTGAGTGAGTGCCCACTGGGAGCTGCCAGGCCCACCCCGTGTCTGTGGGGACTGCCTGTCCCCCACCACCTGCTGAGTTAGCTGAGCTTGTGTTCTTTCCCTTTTCTCCAGCTCTCTAGGGACTTCATAAAGCCCCCATTCCCTACCCACCAGCCTGGGGCACAAGAATCCACTCTCCAGTGTCCCTCACCTCTGGGACTTATGTATTGGTTTGGTGGTTTTCAAATGTCAGCAATTAATTTCCAGCTCATCACCGTTGTGACGACAGTGCATGTCCTTCTGGAAAAAACATGTCTCCATCAACACCTTGGTGCTGAAGGACCTGAGGGGCCCACTCTAAAGATCCATTAATTGCCAGAGAAGGAGTTTCCCATAATTAGAAAATCATATTCTTTAAAAATTCCCTAAGTGCCTTTTCACTGAACAGCCCAAACCCATAGTTGTTTTATGCTTTGCAGAAAGTTACAACATGAGGCTCTCCCAGATCCACATCACCCACACACTGAGGGAGCAGGTCCAGGACATTTTCAATAGGAAATACAGTGAGCAGTGGAACACCCCCGGGGGAGGGACACGCAGACACTGTGGACAGCGAAGTGGGAGGCTTCCCACTTCCAGCCGAAACTATTCACTCCCTTACACATATTTCTTGAGGATTTACCAAATGCCAGGCATGTCTCAGGCACTGGGGATACTGCGGTGAATGAAACAGGAACTGTACTCATGAGCCTTGCACCTGGGCAACATGGCAAAACCCCGTCTCAACCAAAAATACAAATATATTAGCCAGGTGCGGTGGTGCACTCCTGTGGTCCCAGATACTCAGGAGGGTGAGGCAGGAGAATTGCTTGAGCCTGGGAAGTAGAGGTTGCAGTGAACTGAGATCACACCATTGCACTCCAGCCTGAGCAACAGAAGTGAAACTATCCAAAAAAAAAAAAAACAAAAAAAGCCTGGGCTTGGTGGCTCACACCTATAATCCCAGCACTTTTGGAGGCTGAGGTGGGCAGATCATGAGATCAGGAGTTCAAGACCAGCCTGGTCAACTTAATGAAACTCCCTCTTTACTAAAAATACAAAAAATTAGCTGAGTGTCGTGGTGGCCACCTGTAATCCCAGCTACTCAGGAGGCTGAGGCAGGAAAATCGTTTGAACCTGGTAGGCAGAGGTTGCAGTGAGTTGAGATCGCCCTACTGCACTTTAGCCTGGGCAACATAGTGAAATTGTCTTTAAAAAAAAAAAAAAAAAAAAAGAGGAGCATAGGACATGGTAGCATGTTGGTGTGGCTTCTTCTTTCTTTTTTCCTTTCAGATAGTCTCTCTGTCACCCATGCTCGAGTGCAGTGGTGTGATCATGGTTCACTATAGCATCAAACTCCTGGGCTCAAGCAATCCTCAGCCTCCCAAGTGGCTGGAACCACAGGCATGCACCACCATGCCCAGCTTTTTAAAAGAAATTCTTAGGAGAGACAGGGTCTTGCTATGTCTCCCAGGCTGAACTCAAACTCTTAGACTCAAGTGGTCCTCCCGCCTTGGCCTCCCAAAATGCTGGGATTACAGGCATGAGTCACCCTGCTGGCCTATTGTTTTATTTTCTGATCAAATAGCTCAGATTGTAATGCCTATACGTTTCCACGGTGCTACAACACTTTCGCATCGTTCACTCTTCTGCATGGATGCCTTTCCATCACATGCGTGAAATCCCATGTACACACGCCCCACACTGGCTCTCACTGCCGACCAGCAGGACCCTGCCTCTCACCCACAGGGGAAGCCTTGGGCATCAGGTACCCGGTCCAAGTGCCCTACAAGTGATAAGAGTAACCCCTGCCCCGTAATCATCGAGGGGCTGCTCCCAGAAATCCTGTTCTGAAAACCCTGCACCTTCGAGCTATCGCTCCAGCCTGCTCGCCCACCACTCAGGTCGCCCTCCTACCACTCCAGCCCGCTTTCCTACCACTCCAGCTGTCTTCCTACCCTCCGGCCACCCTCCTACCGCTCCAGCCCGCTCCCCAACCCCTCCGGTCGCCCTCCTACTGATCCAACCCACTCCCCTAAGACTCCGGCCACCCTCCTATCCCTCCAGCCCGCTCCCCTATGACTCCAACCACTCTCCTACCCCTCCAGCCCACTCCCGTCTGACTCTGGCCTCCCTTCTACCACTCCAGCCTGCTCCCCTATGACTCCGGCCGCCCTCCTACCACTCCGGCCGCCCTCCTAACCCTCCAGCCCGCTCCCCTACCTCTCCAGCCACCCTCCTACCGCTCTGGCCGCCCTCCTACCGCTCCGGCCGCCCTCCTACCACTCCAGCCCGCTCGCCTATGACTCCAGCCGCCCTCCTACCGCTCCAGCCCGCTCGCCTATGACTCCAGCCGCCCTCCTACCGCTCCAGCCCGCTCGCCTATGACTCCGGCCGCCCTCCTACCTCTCCAGCCGCCCTCCTACCGCTCCAGCCAGCTTGCCTATGACTCCGGCTGCCCTCCTACCTCTCCAGCCGCCCTCCTACCGCTCCAGCCCGCTCGCCTATGACTCCAGCCGCCCTCCTACCGCTCCAGCCCGCTCGCCTATGACTCCGGCCGCCCTCCTACCTCTCCAGCCGCCCTCCTACCGCTCCAGCCAGCTTGCCTATGACTCCGGCTGCCCTCCTACCTCTCCAGCCGCCCTCCTACCGCTCCAGCCCGCTCGCCTATGACTCCAGCCGCCCTCCTACCGCTCCAGCCCGCTCGCCTATGACTCCGGCCGCCCTCCTACCTCTCCAGCCGCCCTCCTACCGCTCCAGCCAGCTTGCCTATGACTCCGACCGCCCTCCTACCTCTCCAGCTGCCCTCCTACCGCTCCAATCCGCTCGCCTATGACTCCAGTCGCCCTCCTGCCGCTCCAGCCCTCTCCCCGATGACTCTGGCCGCCCTCCTACCTCTAGCCCGCTACTTTAGAACTCCGGCTGCCCTCCTACCGCTCCAGGCAGCTCCCCTACGACTCCTGCCACCCTCCTCCTGCTCTAGCCGGTTCCCCTACCACTCCGGCCTCCTTCCTACCGCTCCAGTCCGCTCCCCTATGACTCTGGCCTCCCTCCTGCCACTCCAGCCTGCTCCCCTATGACGCCGGCCACCCTCCTACCACTCCGGCCACCCTCCTACCCCTCCAGCTCGCTCCCCTACCGCTCCGGCTGCACTCCTACCACGCCAACCTGCTCCCCTACTGCTCCAGCCGCCCCCTACCGCTCCAACCGCCCTCCTACCGCTCCAACCCGCTCCCCTACCGCTCCGGCCACCCTCCTACCGCTCCAGCTCTCTCCCCTTCGACTCCAGCCACCCTCCTATCACTCCGGCCGGCTGCCTTCCTACCGCTCCAGCCCGCTCCCGTACCACTCCGGCTGCACTCCTACCGCTCCAGCCCGCTCTGCTACAACTCCAACTGCCCTCCTAACGCTCCGGCCGCCCTCCTACTGCTCCAGCCCGCTCCCCTAACACTCCGGCCGCTCTCCTACCGCTCCAGCCCGCTCCCCTACCGCTCTGGCCGCCCTCCTACCACTCCAGCCTGCTCCCCTACGCCCTCCTACCGCTCCAGCCGCTGCAGTTTCCGTCACCACCACCCACTGCAGCGAGGCCAGCCGCGGTACAGCAGGCTGCAGCCTCCAGCGTGCAGTAGGTGGCTCTGCCGCCCCTTCTCCTGGTCCTCTAAGCCGTGAACACAGTGGCTCCGCTAGAAGATACACAAGAGCCTGGAACAGCGTGAGGCGGCCTCAGCATGCCTTATATACTGGGGTTTTGCCCATGGTTCCTGGACTACATGTTCTGATTGGATGAGAGGAAACCTTTAGGCCTACTCTGATTGGGTTTTATTTTCATGCTCTGATTGGCTGGCCTCAGACTTGTTTTCATCCAATGAGACTGTGTAGTTCAGGAACCTCTGTGCATAACCTCAGTATATAAATGGCTCTGTTGGGCAGGCACTCCATTCTAGGCTTTTCTGTGTGTGTCGGCTGTGCTCCTCGGTGCTGGGCTTAGAGGAGTAGAAGACGGGAGAGCCAGCTGCCGCCTGCTGGAAGCTGGAGTCTGCAGTACTGCGGTTCGGTTCGCCTTGCTGCAGCTCACCTCACTGTGGTTGGCGGTAGCCACGGACGCATGCCCCTGGAGCGGTAGGAGGGGAAACGAGTTTGGGGTGAGGTGGGAGGGCTAAGGAGGGTGGTTATTGCCGAAGGGACAAAGAGGATGGCGAACAGGATAAGATGTTGAAAAAAGACGGTGAGGAAAAGATGGTGGGAAAACTATTTTGGGGTAGATGGAAGGGGAAAATGGAGTGGCAAGTGAGAGGAGGAATGAGAGGATGGTGAGGGGGGAAGCAGGGGGCGAGGAAGAGGGAGAGAAGCTTTTGTGAAAAGATGGTGGGGAAACGTTTTTGGGTAGATGGAAGGGGAAAAGAGAGTGGCAAGTGACAGGAGGAATGAGAGGATGGTGAGGGGAGAACCAGGGGGTGAGCAGGAGGGAGAGAAGGTCTGAAAAAATACGGGAGGAAAGAAGACAGTGCGTAAAAAGATTTTGGGCAGATGCAGAAGGGAAGAGGGGGACAAGTGGGAGAAGGAAAGGTGATGCAAAGAGGGAGGGGGAAGAGAAAGTGGGCAAGCAGGAGGGAGAGAAGGTTTTGCGAAAAGAAGGGGAGAAAATTTTTTACGTAGATGAAGAGAGAAAAGAGGGTGGCGAGTGGGGAGGAGAAAAGGTTTTGCAAATAGACGATGGGCAGGAAAGAAAGACTGCAGAAAGAAAAGACAGTGGATAAAGTGGATAGATGGAGGGGGAAGAGGGTGGCAAGTGGGAAGAGAAAAGAGGGGGTGGCCAGAGGGAGTGCAGAAAGAGGGATGGGAAAAAGAAGATGGGAAAAATAGCGTAGAGGGCAAAGACGTGGCAAGCAGGATAAGGGGAAGAAGAGGGTGAGTGGGAAGCGGGGAAGGCTTTGCAAAAAAGATGGTGAGGAAATGTTTTGGGATAGATGGAGAAGGGAAAGAGGGTGGCAAGAAGGAAAGGGGAAAAAGATGATGGGGCAAACAGTTTTGGGGAGATGAAGGGGGAAAAGAGGGTGCTGAGCAGGAGTGGTGAGAAGGCTTTGGTAAAAGATGGGGAAAATATTTTTGTGTAGATAGAGGAGCAAACGGGATGAGAGTGAGGCAGGAAAGAGGGTAGGAAAGAGGAAGAAAACACAGTGGGGGAAAACGGTGTATAAAAGTTTTGGGGTAGATGAGTGGGGAAAACTGTAGTGAGCAAGAGAGTAGAGAAGTCTTTGTGAAATGACAGTGGGGGAAAATGTGGAAAAAGCTTTGGGGTAGATGGAGAAAGTAAAAGGCTGGCGAGAGGGAAGGGCCAAAGGCTGTTGGGAAAAGAAGATGGAAAAATAATGCTGGGGGACGGACAGAGGGTTTGGGTAGATCTTTTTCTGATTTTTAAATAAGGTTATTTGTATTTTTTGCTTTGGAGAAGTTTGAATTCTTTATATGTTTTCTGTATTAGCTGCTTGCCTGATGGCATAGTTTGCAAATTCTTCCATATTCTGAATTTTCTTCATTCTGATTGCTTCCTCTACTTTGCAGAAGCTTCTGTGTTTAATGCAATTGCATTTGACGCTTTTTGCTTTTGTTGCTGTGGCTTTTGATGTGTATTTGAAAATCCCTTGTCCTAACCAATTTCATGAAGGATTTATACTGTTTTCTTCTCTAGTAGTTTCATAGTCGCAGGTCCTACATTTAAATCTTTATTTTGAGTAGATTTTTGTATTTGGTAAGATAACGGTCTAGATTTATTCTTGACCGTTTATTATGTATGTGTTGTGTTGTCCTAGCACAGTTTATTGAAGAGACTGTCTGTTCCAAAGGTGTGTTTTTGGTGCCTTTGCTAAAAATGAGTTGACTTTAAATGCATGAATTTATTTCTGAGTTCTCTATGTCTGTGTGTCTGTCTGTCTCTCCCTTGCCACTTTTATGGCCAGTACCATGCTGTTTTTGTTACTAAAGATTTATAATACATTTTAAAATCAGGTATTGTGATGTTTCCAGTTTTTTTCTTTTTGTTCATGATTCTTTTATCTATCTGAGATATTTTGCATTTCTATGTGAATTTTAGGATTTTTTTTCTGTTTCCATGAAGAATGTCTTTTGTAATTTCACATGAATTGCATTGATTCTGCAGATCACATTGGGTGATAGATATTTTAATGTTCTAGTGCTTGGACATGGGCGATCTTTCCAACGTGTCTGTTTTGATATCTTGTCTCTTTTATCATTTTCATTGTGGGATCTTCCAAATTTTTTGTTGTGTTTAGGTATCTTTTTTGGGTGGTAGAAGTAATGAAACAGCTTTCTTGAATTACGAAGGAACGTTGAATTTTATTTTTTTCAGCATTACTGAAATGATGATATATTTTTTCTTGATTTGCTGAATGTGGTGTGGCACATTTACTTATTTGGGTTTATTGAATTGCCCTCATATTTCTCAGATGAATCCCTCTAAATCGTGGCAGATGATCTGCTTATTGTCTTGTCAAATGCAATGTTCAAATAGTTGGTTGAGGATTTTTTGCATCTGTGTTTATCAGGGATATTTGCCTGTGGTTTGCTTTTTTGTGTTGTGTTTTGGTCTGGTTTTTGTACCAGGGCTGGCCTCATAGGACAAGTTTGGAAGTGTTCCTTCCTCTTTATTTTTGGGGGAATATTTTGAGTATATTTGGTATTAGCTCTTTTAAAAATGTTTCATTGAATTCAGTAGTAAAACCATGATTCTTGTGCTTTTCTTTGATGGGAGACTTTTTATTACTACTTTAGTTGCATTACCCATAATTAGTCTGTTCTGTTTCTTATTTTTCTATTATTCTCTCCACACCAACCAAGGGAAGCAGTGGAGGCCCCAGCAAGTGGCCACACTAGCTGCTGCCCTTCTCTCTAGCCACTGACACATCTGGTTTATCTCAGTATCCCCAGGTGTCATGTGGGGGGCAGAGTGTAGCCTTCCCTGACCTAGGAATGCACCAACACAGGGCTCCAGGGTGAACCCAGAGTTGGGGCTGCAGCTAGAACTTCAGGGAAGGAGAGGACCCTGACCTCTTACTTCCTGGTTCCGGTGGTGAGGTTCCAGGAGTGTGGCCAGAGTGGGCCCACTCAATGTTGTGTAATAACAGGACAGAGAATACAGCAGCCTTTAACACTTCACATGAAAATGTGGCATAAGAACCACTGATCAATCCAGTCTTGGTCAGAAAGGCATTGCCATTGTTGAGAGAGCCACTGTCTGAGTGCCTGTAGCTATGTATGTATGAAATATATACATATATATAATGCTGTTTGGCTTATGGTGTCTAAAATATTTACCATCTAACATGTCATAAGAAATGTTTGCCTCTCCCAGTGCTACCTGCTTATGATTGTGCATGACCCTGTAAAGATTTAACCACTTTTAATAACAATAAACAATATTAGCTACCATTTACTGAGGCTCAGAAAGGTTTAGTAACTTGCCTAAGGTCACACAGCTAGTAAGTGGCATAGTGGGATCTTGCAGTGACAGTTTGGAGGGAGAGGAGAATAAGTGATACACTTGATTACTGACATGCAGATGCAGGTGGCCCCCTGGACTTCAGCTTCTCCAGGTCTGTGCATAACTCCAAAACTGCCAGGCAGCTCTGTGACCCCAATATCTCCTCTTGAGGTTGCTCTGGGATGGCTGCCAAAGTTTCTTTTTAATAAAAATCCTCATGAGAACACTGTGACCAGAGCTTCTATGTTTCTGGCATTTTCCTTCCCATGGGGCCGCCCAGCCTCAGCCGTTCTTTTGTAACTTGGCTAACTCCATTCTGGTTTCCTCCTAGACTTTACCTTGTGGGTTCACAGGGGAGACTACTATTGCTAAACCCTGCTGAGCGTCGTTTCTGGTGGGCAGAGTTGACAAGCCACCTGCTTCTTCACTACTCCTGACTCATCTCTGCAGAGCAGACACACCTCACTTTTTGGGCATCACTGAAGAATGTTCTGGTAAGTACGTTTCTCAGGAATCAAAGCTTAGTGCTCAGAACACTCAACTTTAGAAATTTGGAATTATTTTGCACATTAAATCTTTTTTTTTTTGTAAAAGATGGAGTCTTACTCTTACTGCCAAGGCTGGAGTGCAGTGGCACAATCTCAGCTCACTGCAACCTCTGCCTCCCGGCTTCAAGCAATTTTCTTGTGCTAGCCTCCTGAGTAGCTGGGATTACAGGTGCCTGCCACCACACCCAGCTAAGTTTTACATTTTCCGTAAAGACAGAGTTTCACCATGTTGGTCAGGCTGGTCTTGAACTCCTGAGCTCAGGTGATCCACCTGCCTCAGTTTCCCAAATTGCTGGGTCTGTGCTATGGCCAGGTCCAAGACAGGACCCAACCAAGTCTAGGGTGACAGCCAGGGCAGGGTCAAACCTAGGGTGTGGCCTATACAGAGACAAGGCAGGCAGAGCAGGGCCAGGGTGATGCCAAGGCAAGGGAAAGGACAGAGAATGGCCAGGGCAGTGCCAGAACAAGGGTAAGGACAGTGCAGCTTCATGGCATGGCAAGAGTCCAGGGAAATGATCAGGGCCATAGCAGCACTGGCAACAGGGCTCGGTCTAGGACAGTGACAGCCAGGGTCAGGGCCAGAGTAGTGCAAGACCAGGGTAATTCCAGGCATTTCAGGGTCAGGACAGGATCAGGACCAGTACAGAACCAGGTAATGCCTTAAGCAGGGAAAGACCAGGGATGGGTCTAGGTTAGGGTCAGGTCAGGGCCATAACAGAGGGGCAAGGCTAGGGAAGGACCTGAGCAGGATAAGGGCCAGGGCCAGGGCTGTGACAGAGCAGGGTCATGGTGCAGCAGGGACAGAGCTGGTTCATAGACAGGACAGGACCAATGTCAAGGTAGAGCCAGGCTAGTGCCAGCTAGTACCAGGGCTGAGAAGGGTCAAGGCATATCGAGGGCAGGACCAGGACCAGGAAAGAGCCAGGAAAGTGTAGGGCAGGGCATTGGTATAACTGGGCTGTTGCAGGACCATTTCAGTGCCAAGACAGGGCAGAGCAGGGCAGGATGATGGTAGAGCCGGGACAGGGACAATCCAAGGCTGAACCAGGTCACTTCAGTGCCTGGATACCTCCAAGTCCAGTTCATGACAGGGCAGGTCCAGGGTAATACCAGGCCAAAGTATAGGACTAGGGTCAGGTCCAGAGCAGGGCCTAGTTAAGGCTAGGTTAAGGGACAATGGCAGGGTCTGGGGGCTGAGGACAGAGACAGGACATGTCAGGGAAGGGTGGTTTAAGACAAGGGCTATACTAGTACAAACCAGGCCTAGGGCCTTGGCAGAGTCATGACAGGTCCTTGGAAGGACCAGAGACCAGGGAAGGGTCAAGGTCAGGATAAGGGCAGTGATAGGGTCAGGGATATGGCAATGACGGGGCAGAACCATGGTGGGGCAGGTCCAGAGGAAGTCCATAGAGAGGGTAGAGAAAAGCCAAGGCAGGGTTAGGGCAGGTATAGGGAGGGACCAGGGCCAGGACATAACCAGGGAAGGGTAGGCCAGGAAAATTACATGACTAGGCTAATGCAGGACCAGGTCAGTCCTGGGAGAGAGCAGAGCAGGCAAGGCCATGGTGGGGACAGGGCAGGGATGGGCCATGGCAATGACAGGACCCATCAGGCACATGACATGTCCAAGTCTAGGTCATGGTCAGAACAGGACCAGGACTATGACCTCTGACAGCCTGGGGTCATGTCAGGACCAAGGTTGGGACAAAAATCAGGGTCAGATGAAGGCACGGCCAGCCCAGGTCCAGGGAAGAGGCAGTGCATGCTGGGGCTGGGCCAGTGTAGCACAGGGCCAAAGAAAGGCCAGGGTAGGACAGGGACAAGTCAGGGTCAGGGCTATGGCAGGACTGGTGGCAGGGTCAGAGCCATGGTAGGACCAGACACAGGGCCAGAGCAGGTCCTGGACATGGATGGGGTTGGGCAGGGCAGGGCCAGAGTAGTGCAGTGCCCAGTCAGAGTTGGGTCAGGGCAGGATAGGGCCTGGGCAGAGCAGTAGTAAGGTAGCACAGGGTATTGCCAAAAGCAGGGCATGGTCATAGCAGGGGCAGGCCTAGGAACAGGGCCAGGGTATGGTGGGGCAAATACAGGCCCAGGTTAGAGGATGACAGAGTAGAGCCAAGGCAAGGCCAGGGAGAAGGCACACTCAGGGCCAGGGTCAGGCCAATGCAGAGAGGGCCGATGAAGGGTCAGTGTGGGGTGAGGGCAAGACCAGGACATGGTGGGGCAAGGAAGAGCAAGGGAAGGGCCAGGGTCCAGACCAGGGCAGGCTCAGGATCTGGATAAGGACAGAGTAGCACCATTGCAGGGAAGGGCAAGACAGGGCTAGAGCCTGACCATAGAGAGGGCAGGGCAAAAGCCAAGTCAGGGTCAGGGCAAATCCAGGAAGGGGCTAGGGCAGGCCAGAAACAGGGCACAACCAGTGTAGGGTAAGACAGGGTAATGCCATGACTGGGCCATGGCAGTGCCAGGAAAGGGCAGTATATGCAGGGACCTGATAGACTAGGGCAGAGACAGGTCCAGGAATGGCTGGGACAAATCAGGCTCAGGACATGTCCACGTCCAGGTCAGGGCCAGAACAGGACCAGGACAGTGACCACTGGCAGGCTGGGTGCCATGACAGGACCAGAGTCAGCAGGAGCAGCAGGGCCAGAATCAAACCATGGCAAGCACAAGTCCAGGGAAGGTACAGGGTAGCACATGGCCAAGACAAGGATAGGGTAGGGCCAGGGAAGTGGGTACAGCAATGCCTAGTCAGGACTGGACGAGGGTAAACTGGGGCTGGGTCATGGCTAGGGAATAAACAAGGGCAGGGTCATAGCTAGGGACACGATGGGGCCAGGAGAGGTCAAGACATGGGGAAAAACCAGAGCAATGCCGGGGACATGGCAGGGTCAGACCTTGAGAAAAGGTAAGGTTAGACAAGCTCAGGGCCTAGGCAAGCCAGGGCTAAGGTAGCACAGAAGCAAAGCAAGGCAGACAGTGTAGGGTGAGGACAGTGTCAGGGTATGGCAGGGCAGCGACAGAGATACCCAGGGCTGCTACATGGACAGCAGGGCCCACAGCAAGGCAGTGTCAGGGAGGGGCTAAGACAAGGGCAGGGCCAGGTCAGAATTACAGCCAGGGTAGTGTAAGACCAGGGCTGGATATGGCCAGTGTACGGAGGCCCATGTCAGGCTAGGATAGGCTAAGAGCAATGTCAGGGTTGAGGCAAGACTAGGATAGCACAGGACCAAGGTAAGGTCAGAGAAGGGCAGGGCCCAGGCAGAACCAGGAAATGGCAGGGCCAGCATAGCAGAGAGACAAGGAAAGGCTAGGGCAGGTAGTGGCCAGGGCAGGGCCAGAAGCAAAGTAAGAATGACAGGCATGAATGAATGAAAGGGCAGGACCAGGCCAAGTTAGAGTCAGGGCTATGGCAGGGCGAGGACCATGGGCAAGTCAGGGCCCAAACAGTATTAGGGTTAGAGCAGCACACTGGCATGGGAATTGTAGGGCAGGGCACTAGGGAGTACAGTGCCCAGTTGGCTGTGCTAGGGCAGGACCTGGGTGGGTCATGGTCAGGGAAAAACCAGGGACAGGGTCACAGCCAGGGACATGATAGGACCAAGATTAGGGCCAAAAGCAGTGCAGAATCAAGGCCAAGGCAGGAACGTGGCAGTACCAGGGCTTGGCACAGGATAAGGTCAGGATGAACTGGGGGCCAGGTCAGGGCAGAACTAGGGTAGTGCAGAGCCAAGAGAAGGCAAAATCAGTATAAAGCAAAGACAGTGCCCAGGGATGGCAGGGCAGGGACAGGGAATACCAGGGTTCGGAAATGGACAGGAGAGGACCCACAACAAGTCAGGGCCAGAAAGGGGCCATGACAAGGGAAAGGGCAGAGAATGGCCAAGAAAAAGGCAGGGCCATGGAAAGGTGAAGGCAACGGGTGGGGAGGGCCAGGGAAAAGTCCATGGCTGAGGCAGGACTAGGACAAGGCAAAGGCAGGTCCTGGGAAGGGTAGAGCCCGGACATTGCCAGGTTCGAACCACGGTATGGCAGGGCCAGATCAGGGTCAGCTCTATGGCATAAACAGAGCAGGGTCAGCTCCGTACTGTAGCCAGGGAAGGTCCAGGGACAATGCAGGGATAAAGAGGGTTCGGGGTGATTTGTATTTTGCTATAGCCCCCTAATTTTAGTAATACTGCCACAAGTACTATTGAGCCAGCAATAGGGGCTTCTACATGGCCTTTGGGAAGTCATGGGTGAAGTCTGTATAGACATATTTTGACTATGGAAGCCATCATATATGACAACAATGTGGTGTTATTAGTTCAAGAACATAATAATTCTTGGGTTATATTTGTTATTGTTTAGTATATTTAGTGATGAGATGTTTTGGATATATAGGAATGTAATAAGTAAGGGGAGGGATCCCCTAGTATATGAAATAAGAAATATGAGCTTCCATTAAGACATTCTGGCTGATACCCTCAGCGGGTAGTGATGATTAGAATGGGTATTAATGTAGCTTCAAATAGAATATAAAATATAATTAGGTCTGTGGCTGTGAATGCTATAATTAGAAAAATTTGTAGAAGAATTAGTGTGGAAATATAGAGCTATTTGTGGGAAAGCATCAGTGGCTACGTGATGTTGAGTAGCTAGAATTATAAGGGGTAGTAATCAGCTGTTAAAATTAGAAGAGGGGATGTTAATGGGTCTGAAAGGAAAGTCAGTGAGAGGCTGCGTGGGTTGTTGGGTTGGCAAAAGCGTAATAGTGCAAAGAGGCTAATAAATAAGCTATGGGTGGCTGTGTTGATTCAGGTTGTTATTTTTTGAAAGTTATGTTGCTGGTAGTAGTATGATATCCCAAATTTTGGGGATAATATTTTTTATATTTTTAAATTATTTTTTAGGGTGTACAGAATATAACTTTTTTTATTGTTCCATTATACAATTTTACCTTTCTTTGGAATCTCCAATTCTCATAGTGGCAGAAAATTAGTCATGGTCATTTCTTGGTAAATTCAGGCATTTTACATTTAAGCTTAGTTAATTAAGAATTGTTCTTTTTCCTTAGCCTGGCTCCTAGGCTTGGGGATATACTTTATATCTCAGTCTCAGGGAGAGGTGTCTGCTCCCCAGACCTCCAGGTGGAAGTGTGTCACTGCCGCTTCTGCACCTGCATCCCCAAACTTTATCTGGAGAATTCAATAATAGGCTCTCATACTTCTTTACATCTAACCCCTAAGTAGGATACAGGGATATTCCTTCTTGGAGACCATGACTGCTTTTATCATTACTTCCGCCCCATTTCACCTCTTCCCTCAACTCAGCTTTATCTAGTCTGGGGTTGGAAAGAGTGTGAAAAAAACTGATTGAGCCAATATACTATTTGTTCAATTTTTGGATCTTATGTCTGGGTTGAGAACTCTTGTCTTAAAACTCAAGAATTTGGCATATTTCTTCACTGATTCCACTGTGACAGCTTCCCTAAACAATGGATATCTTGCATCTATTCCCCCAAATGGTAATTGGAGGAGGAATCCAGAGAAAAGGGAGTGTGGGATGGGGAAACCATAATTGGTGAACCCTCACATATTATCCCAGCTATATAAGAGATAGAGGATGTGAGAAAGATAAACCAAATACTAGCAGAGTTCACACCCAGGGCATAAGACGAAGAGAAGAAGGAAAAAGATTTTGGTTTTACATCTTTCCACATTGCCTAATTTGTTTTTACAATAAACATGTATTTTTTGGAAATGAATTTAATTAGTCTAAAGATTAGTGAAATGGTGAAATGGCTCACATCTGTAATCTCAGCTCTTTGGAAGGCTAAGGGTGAAGGATTGCTTGAGCCCAGGAGGTTGAGACCAGCCTGCGTAACATAATGAGATCCCACCTCTACAATACATTTAACAATTAGCCAGGCGTGGTGGTGTGCACCTGTAGTTTAAGTTCTGCACACGGCTTAGGCCGTATGTGTTGGAAATTGTGACTAGTAGGGCTATGCCTACTGCAGCTTCACATACAGCAAATACTAGAAGGACAGTAGGTATTAGGAACTCAAACTCAGTAGTTTGAGTTCTTTGTTTTGTGTATTAACCCCTTTCCTGAAGCATAGTTTGCAGATACTTCCATATTCTGGATTGTTTCCTCATTCTTCTGATTGCTTCCTCTACTTCACAGAAGTTTCTAATTTGAATGTAATTGCATTTTGTTCTTTTTGCTTTTGTTGCTTGTGCTTTTGATGTCTATTTGAAAATCCCTTGTCCTAACGAATTTCATGAAGCATTTAAGCTGTTTTCTTCTCTAGTAGTTTCATAGTTTCAGGTCCTACATTTAAATCTTTATTTTGAGTAGGTTTTTGTATTTGATAAGATAACGTTCTAGATTTATTCTTGTACATGTGGGTGTTGTGTTTTCCTAGTAGTTTATTGAAGAGATTGTCTTTTCCAAAGGTGTGTTCTTCGTGCCTTTGTTAAAAATGAGTTTCCTGTAAAGGCATTAATTTATTTCTGAGTTCTCTATTCTGTTTCATTTGTGTATGTCTGTCTGTCATTCTTCTATGTCTGTCTGTCTCTCTCTGTCTCTCACTTGCACCTTTTTTGGCCAGTATTATGCTGTATTTGTTACTATAGATTTGTAATATATTTTGAAATCACGTATTTTGATGCTTCTAGCTTTTTTCTTTATATTCATGATTCTTTTGTCTATCTGAAGTATTTTGGATGTCTGTGAATTTTAGGATGCTTTTTTTTCTATTTCTATGAAGAATACCTTTTGTAATTTCATGTGGATTGCATTGATTCTGTAGATCTCACTGGGTAATGTATACATTCTTCATAGTGCTTGGACATGGGATATATTTCCATTTACATGTGCCTGCTTTAATACTTTCATCTGATTTATAGCTTTTGTTGTGGGATCTTCCAACTTTCCGGTTATCCCTAGGTATCTTTTTTTGGTGGCGGCAGCAGTGAAATAGCTTTTTGAATTTTTATTATGAAGGACTGTTGAATTTTACGTTTTTCAGCATCTACTGAAATGATTATATGGTTTTTTTGATTTGCTGAATGTGATGTAGCATATTTATGTATCTGTGTTTATTCAATCATTCTCCTGTTTCTCAGATGAATCGCACTTCATCATGGCAGATGATCCTTTTATTGTCTTGTCAAATGCAGTTTTCATGTATTTTGTTGAGGATTTTTTGTATCTGTGTTCATCAGGTTTATTTGCCTTTTTCTTTTTTGTGTCTTGTTTTGGTCTGATTTTTGTACCAGAATAGTGCTGGCGTCATAAAACAAGTTTTTGACATATTCCTTCCTCTTCATTTTTGGGGAAATATTTTGAATAAAATTGGTATTAGCTCTTTTAAAAATGTTTCATTGAATTCATCAGTAAAACCATGATTCTTGTGTTTTTCTTTGACAGGAGACTTTTCATTACTATGTAAATTGCATTACCCATAACTGGTCTATTCAGGTTTCTTATCTTTCTATCATTCTATCCACACTGGCCCAGGGATGCAGGGGAGTCCCCAGCGAGTGGCCACACTAGCTGTTGCCTTTCTCTCTGGCCACTGAAACATTTGGTTCATTTCGGCATCCCTGGGTGTTCTAAGCGGGGGGGCACAGTGTAACCCACACTGGCCTGGGAGTGCACAAACACGACCCCTGGGTGAGCCCAGAGCTGGGGCTGTAGCTAGAACTTCAGGGCAAGAGAGGCCCCTGGCCTCTCACTTCCTGATCCCGGTCCTGAGGTTTCAGGAGTGGGACCAGAGTGGGCTCACTCAGTGTTGTGTAATGACAGGACAGAGAAGGCAGCAGCCTTTGACACTTCACATGAAAATGTCACATGAGAAGGACCACTGATCAATCCAGTCTTGGCCAGAAAGTCATTGCCATTGGCGAAAGAGCCCGTGTCTGAGTACTTGTAGCTGTGTATGTATGAACTATATACATGTATATATGTAATGCTTGTTGGCTTACAGTGTCTAAATATTTATCATCTAATGCGTCAGAAGAAATGTTTGCCTTTCCCAGTTCTAACTGATAATGGCCATGTGTGACCCTATAAAAATGTAACCATTTTTGATAACAATAAACAATAATATTAGCTGCCATTTACAGAGGCGCAGAAACATTAAGTAACTTGCCTAAGGTCACACAGCTAGTAAGTGGCAGAGCAGGATCTTACAGTGACAGTTTGGAGGGAAGAGGAGAATAAGTGATGGAGTTGATTCCAGCCATGCAGATGCAGGTGGCACCCTGGACTTCAGCTTCTCCAGGGCTGGGCTTAACTCCAGAACTGCCAGGCAGCTGTGTCACCCCATCTCTCATGAGCTTGCTCTGGGATGGCTGCCAAAGCTACTTTTTAATTACAATCCACTTGAGAACACTGGTCAGAAGCTTCTGTCTCCCTGGCATTTTCCTTCCTGTGGGGCCTCCCAACCTCAGGAGTTCCTCTGTAACATGGCTAACTCCCCTCTTGTTTCCTCCTAGACTTTACCTTTTGGGTTCAGAGGGGAGACTGCTGTTGCTAAGCCCTGCTGAGCATCATTTCTGGTGTGGCAGAGTTGACAAGCCACCTGCTTCTTGACTACTCCTGACTCATCTCTGCAGAGCAGACACACCTCACTTCTTGGACATCACTGAAGAATGTTCTGGTAAGTAAATTTTTCAGGATTCAAAGCTTACTGCTCAGAACACTCAGCTTTAGAAACCTGGAACTATTTTGCCCGTTAAAATCTGGGCTCACTGCAACCTCTGCCTCCCGGGTTCAAGCAGTTTTCTTGTGCTAGCCTCCTGAGTAGCTGGGATTACAGGTGCCTGCCACCACGCCCAGCTACATTTTATATTTTCAGTAAAGATAGAGTTTCACAGCATTGATCAGGCTGGTCATGAATTTGTGACCTCAAGTGATCCGTCTGCATCAGCATCCCAAAGTGCTGGGTCTGTGCTGTGGTCAGGTCCATGACAGGGCCCAGCCAACTCTTGAGTGATGGCCAGGGTAGGGTCAAACCTAGGGTAGGACCAAGGCAGAGGCAGGACCAGGATGGTACCAAGACCAAGGAAAGGACAGGGAATGGCCAGAGTAGGGACAGGACAGGGGCAAGGATAGGGCTGGTTCATGGCATGGCCAGGGTCTGGGGACAGGGTCAGGACCATAGCATCACCAGCAACTGGGCTGCAGCTAGGGCAGTAACAGTGCCAGAGTCAGGCCCAGAGCAGTGCAAGGCCAGGGTAATGCCAGACATTTCAGGGTCAGACAGGATCAGGACCAGGGAAGAACCAGGGTAAGACCTCAAGCAGGGCAGGACCAGGACCAGGATGTAGGTTATTGCCAGGGTGGGGCCGTAACAGAGGGGCAAGTCTAAGGAAGGTCCTGAGTAGGTTAAGGATCAGGACCAGGGTGGGGGAAGGGCCAGGACTGTGACAAGGTAGGGTCATGGCAGGGCATGGCCAGAGCTGGTTCATAGAGAAGGCAGGGACAGTGCTAAGGTAGGGCCAGGGCTGAGGAAAGGACAGTGAAAATCAAGTGTGGGACCAGGGCCATGCACAGGCAAGGCAGGGTAGGTCAGGGCATTGGTACGACTGGGATGTTGCAGTGTCATTTCAGTGCCATGACAGGGCAGAACAGGGAAGGACGATGGTAGGGCCAAAGTAGGGACAAGCCAAGGCTGGTCCAGGTCAATTCAGGGCCAGGATACCTCCAAGTCCAGTACAGGACCATGGCAGATTCAGGGTTATTGCAAGCCAAAGTGTAGGACCAGGTCTGGGCTAGGGCCAGGTCCCGTGTGGGGCCTAGTCAAAGCTAGGTTAAGGGTCAAGGTAGGGCCAGGTCAGGGTCTAAGCCAGAGTAGGTCAAGGGCAGAGCTAGGGCAGGGTGAAGACACAGCCAGGGCACAGCAGGGAAGGGTGGGTCAAGACAAGGGCTATACCAGTACAGAGCAGGACCAGGTCCTTGGCATGGACCAGGAAGGGTCAGGGTCAGGCCTGGATAAGAGCAGGGTTATGGTCAGGGATATGGCAGGGACAGGGAAGGACCATGGTAGGGCAGATCCAGAGCCAGTCCATACAGAGTAGAGAAAAAGTCAAGGTCGGGTGAGGACAGGTCCAGCAGGGATGAGGTCCAGGGCACAACCATGGTAGGATAGGCCAGGGCAATGACACTACTGGACCATGGCATGGCCAGGTCAGTCTTGGGAGAGAGCAGAACAGGCAAGGATGTGGTGGAGACAGAGCAGAGAAGGACCAAGTCAAGGATGGGACAAATCAGGCCCATGGCATGTCCAAGTACAGGTCACAGCTAGAACAGGACAAGGATCATGAGCACTGGCAAGCCTGGGGTCATGTCAGGACCAAGGTCAGGACAAAAGGCAGGGTCACAGTGAAGGCATGGCCAGCCCAGGTCAAGGTAAGGGGTAGGGCCTGCTAGGGCCAGTGTAGTACAGGGACAAGGAAAGGGCAGGGCAGATAGGGGTCAGAGTAGAGGCAGGGACAGGGAAGGCCAAGGGTAAGGAAAAGGCCAAAGAAGTGCCAGAGAAAAAGCAAGCCAGGGAGGGTTGAAGGCAAGAATGGCCAGTTCAGAACCTGAGTCAGAGGAGGCCAAAGGCAGGGCCAGGACTGAGGAAGACCAGAGTAGGGAGGGACACATCAAGCCAGGGTAGGGCTAGGGCAAGGTTAGGGACAAGTTAGGACTAAAATAGCACAGGACTAAGGCAGGGCTAGTGCCAGGACAGAACCACAGAATGACAGGGCCAGGTCAGGGTCAATTCAATGGCATGGGCAGCGTCAGCACATTGCTATGGGCAGGGCAGGTAAATGCAGAGCCAAGGAGGGGCCAGGGTTAAAGCAGACATAGGGTGGGTCTAGTGTCAAGGCACAGTAATTGCAGGGCGTGTATGTTGCCAGGGCCAGTTTAGGGACAGGTCAAGGTTGGGTGAGGGACAGGGCCAGATCAGGGCAGGACCAGTTAGGGTACAGGGCAAGAGCCGATCCAGAGCAGAACCAGGACCAGGAGAAACCAAAGGTAGGGCCAAGGTAGGGTAGGGCTAGGGCAGAGTAGGACTAAGGTAGCACAGCCTGGCCAAATGCAGGGTAGGACCATAGTAGGGGAAGGATGAGGATCAGGGCAAGGGCAAACACTGTGCCAGGGTATGGTGTGGCCAGTACAGGGCCAGGATAGAGAATGACAGGAGGATGGCTGGAGGAATGGGTAAGATCAGGACCATGGCCACGTGAGGGCCATGACAGAACCAGAGCTGGGTTAGCACCCTCGTATTGGCAGTGCAGGGCAAGGAAAATGGCATTGCCCAGTCAGGACTGTGCTAGGGCAGGAGCAGAGCTTGGATAGGACCAGAACTGTGGCAGGGCAAGACCCAGGGTAGGAAGAGGGTTGGGTCATGGCCAGGAAAAATTCAGGGGCAGGGTAAGAGCCAGGGACATGAAAGGACAAAGATGAGGGCCAGGGCTGAGTAGAAACAGGGCAGAACCAGAAATAGCCAGGAACATGGCACGGCCAGGGCTTAGGCCAGGGCAGGTTCAGGACCAATACAAGGCAGGGCAGGGATAGGGTAGTACAGAGCAAAGGCAGGATAGGGCCAGTGTAGAGCAAGAATGCAGCAAGAGGATGTCAGAGTGTGGTCACAGAAGGCCATGCTGAGAACATGGACCCGGCAGGGCCCACAACAAGACAGGGCCAGAAAGGAGCCAGGACAAGGGCAAGGTCACTGAAGGGCCAAGGAAAAGGCAGGGCCACGGAGGAGCTAAGGTAAGGACAGGGCTATGTGAGAACCAGAGTCAGGGCCAGGGCAAGACAAAGGGAAGGGAGGGCCACAGCAGACCAGAGTAGGGCCAGGGCAAGGTCAAAGCTAACACAGGACTAGGAGAGCACAGGTTTAAGACAGGGCCAGTGAAGGGCAAAGCCATGCCATCACCAGGGCATGGTCAGGTCCATGGCTTGAACAAGGCAGGATCAGTGCCATACCATAACCAGGGAAGGTCCAGGGACAAGACGGGACCAAGATAGACCAGGACCAAGTAAGCCATAAGGTAGATTCAGTGACAGGGCATGGCTGCATCAAGGACAGGGCCAGTCCAAGTCCAGGTTCAGGAAAGGTCTAGAGCATGGATAGAGCCAGTGCAGAACCAGGAAATGACAAAGGCAGGTCCAGGGCAAAGTATGGTTAAGGGTAGGACCAGAGCAAAGCAGGACCAAGGTAGCACACGGCCTGGCCAAATGCAGGGGAGGACCATGGCAGGGGAGGACTAGGAGTAGGGCCAGGGAAAACACTGGGCTCTGGGCATGGCAGGGCCAGGGCAGAGGAGGGCAGTGCAGGGCCAGACTATACCATGGACAGAGTAGGCCTGGGGTTGTCATCCCAGAGCAGGGTGAGGGCAAGTCTGATAAGAAGGCAGGGCCAGAGCCAAGACAGAGCCAGGGAAGCGCAGGACAATTTCAGGGGAAGGGGAAGGTCAGAGCTTGCAGGGGCAGGGTCATGTAGATCAGGGACAGGATAAGGATAGGACCAGGGTCAGGGTCAGGGCCAGGGCCAGGGCCAGGAATATCATAGGTCCAGGGCCAGCTCAGGGCAAGGCAGGGAAGTACCAGAACCAGACCATGGGGCAGGGAAAGTCCCAAGGAAGGACCAGGTAGTACCAGGGCTGAATGACAGCTCCGAGTGCAAGGGCTGAGGAAGGATATGGGAAGGTCCATAGCTGAGCCAGGGTCAGATCGAAGACATGAACAGGGAGGGGTCAGGATCAGGACAGGTCCAGGGCACAACCAGGGAAGGGATAGGCAGGGCAATGGGAGGACCAGACCATGGCAAGGCCAAGTCACCACCGGGACAGGGCAGGACAAGACTGGGGTCACACAGGATAAAGGTAGGGCAAGTCCATTGCAGGGCTGGGGTTTGGACCAGAACCAGAGAAGTGCTGAGGCAGGGCCAGTGCTGGGACCAGGACTAGGAAAAAGGGCAATTTCAGGAACAAGGCAAAGAAAGATCCTCAGGGCCAGAGTCAGGGACATGGCAGGACCAGCAACAGGGCTAGGTACAGACAGTGATAGGACCAGAGTCAGGGCGAGGGCCAGAAGAGCGTGTACTGGGTTAGGGCTCAGGCAAATCAGGGCCAGGGCCAGGCCAGTGTCATGATAAGGCCTTTAGCAGGTCAGGACCAGGACAGGGTTAGTGCCATGGCCAGGTCTAGGACAAGACTGGGGCAGGACCATGATAGGGTCGGCACCATGGCAGGACCAGGGATAGGAGCAAGAGCCAGTGGTCAAGGTCAGGGCTATGGCCAGGTCAGAGTGGCAAGACCAGAAGCAGGGTGAGTGAGGTCAGGACCAGGGTAGAACTAGGATTGTGCAAGGTCAGATGCAGGCCAGAAGCAATGTAAGGTCAGGCTCTAAGACACTGTGGCCATGTCTAGGCTGGGGCCAGGGCCACAGCAGATTCAGAGCCAAGGAGAAAGCAGAAACATGGAGGGTCCAGAGGAGGGCAAGATCAAGGCAGAACCAGAACCAGCAAGAAGCAAAAGCAGGGAGAGGGCAGTGCAAGGCCTGGTTAGGGCCAGTTCCAAAATAGGGCAGGGCTAGGATAGTACAAGGCATAGCAAAAAGCAGGGCAGGGGTCATAGCTGGGGTACAACTAGGAATAGGGCCAGGGTATTCTGGGGCCATTACAGGGCCATAACAGAGGATGACAGTGCAAGGCCAGGGTAAGGAAAATGTAGGGCCGGGGCCAAGGCAGAGAGTGTCAGTACAGGGTCATTTCAGGGTGAGAACAAGACCAGGGAATGAATGGGCAGGGAAGGTCCAGGAGAGACCTGTGGTCCAGGGTCAGGGCCTGGAAAAGGAAAGGGCTAGGGCCAGGGATATGACAAGACCACCAAATCAGGGCAGGGCAAAAGTTAAGACAGGGTCAGGACAGGTCCAGAAAAGGGCCAAGGCCAGAGCACAAACTGTTCAGAGTAAGATAGGGTAATGGCATGACTGGTTCATGGCAGAAACAAGTACAGTGTAGCAGAGGGCCAAGGAAAGGACACTGCAGGATAGGGCCAGGGAAACGTCAGGACCATGACAGTACCAGGGTAAGAAGCAGGACAAGACCAGAGTCAGGACAGTTCCAGGGCCAAGAGAGGGTCAGGAACATGGCAGAACAAGTGACAGGATGAGGGTCCTGGGCAAGTCAGGGCCAGGGTACTGGGTAATGCAGTGCCCAGTCATGGGTCAGCCAGGGCAGAACCAGGACTGGGGTCAGGCTGGAGCCTGGACAGAACCTGAGCTGGGCCATGGCCAGGGAGAAATGAGAGGCAGGGTCACAGCCAGTGTTATGACAGTACCAAGACCAGGACCAGGACAAAGTCAGAAACAGGGAAAACGAGGGACAGGACAGGGAAAATGCAGGACCAGAACTTGGCACAGGTCGTGGTCAGGACCAGCACAAAACCAGGACAGGGAAGGGCAGATATAGGTAGCACAAAGCCAAGACAGGGTAGGGCCAGTGCCAGAGCAGGACTAGAAAAGGGCCAGGCTATGACAGGACAGGCACATGCAAGCCCAGAGTCGTGATATGGACAGAGCAGGGCCCCCAAAAAGACGGTGCCAGAAAGGGGCCAGGACAAGTGCAAGGCCAGAGAAGGGTCAGGGGCCAAGGCAAGAGGAGGGCTAGGTCAGATACAGAGCCTGCACAGGCTGAAGGCAGGGCTAGAGCTAGGCAAGACTAGCATAAGGTCACAGCAAGGTCAGTGCCAAGGCAGGACTGGGATACATAGGGCTAAGGCAGACCAGGGAAGGGTAGAGCCAGGGCAGAACCACAGCAGGGAAGGTTCAAATCCATGGAATGGACAGTGTGTGGCCAGCACCACGTCATAGCCAGGGCAGGTCCAAGGACAATCCTGGGCCAAGAAGCACCAGGGCCAAGCAATCATAGGATGGGTCCAGTGCCAAGGCACAGCCAGTGGGGGCCAGGGTATTGCCAGGGCCACCATTGGCCAGGCCAAGCCTGGGTTGGTGATAGAGCCAGACAGAGGGCAGTGCCAGCAAGTTTCCAAGGTAAGGGCAGGCCCAGAACAGGACCAGGACTAGGCAAAGGTAGAGCCAGGACAGGACACAGCCAGTGTAGGGCCAGGCCAGAGCAGGACTAAGCAGGACTAAGGTAGTACAGGGCATGGCTAAAAGCAGGGGAGGGCCATAGCAGTGGCAGGAATAGGAACAGGGTTAGGCCAAGCAGAGGGCACAGTGTGTGGCCGGAACAGGGCAGAGGAGGTCAGGACAAGGACTAGGTCATGGACAGATTAGTCCTGGGGTCAGCCCTGGGCAAGACCAGGAAAAGTTCAAGAAGGCAGGGCCAGGGCCAAGGCAGAACCAGAGTAGAAAAGGACCAGTGTAAGACCAATGCAGGGTAAAGGTGAGGCCAGAGCACCGAAGGGGTCAGGGCCATGGTGGGTCAGGGCCTGAACAAGGTTAGGGCCAAGCCCCAGAATATTGCAGGACCATGACCAGGACAGAACCAGAGCCAGGTTCTGGCTCTTGAAAGAGTTGTAGGGTTTATGGGATTGGCTTGAAACCAGTTTCTGGAGATTTGAATCCCTTTTTCATTTAAGATTTTACATAGGCTGATTCTTTGCATGTGTAATAAAAATGGAGACAGCTATAAAGTCATTCTAAGTTATTTAATTGTTCAATGGGAAAAACTTTCATTTTGAGAAAGAGGCTTCTCAGACTATGAAGGCTGTCAGTACCTCTGCAGTTGATGAGATGAATGAGCCTGCAGATGAAATAATATCTCATGCAGTGATGCATCGGGGTAGTTGGAGTATCATCCAGGTATTCCAGATAGGCTGAGAAAATGTGGTGGGAAGAAAGTTAAGTTTACACCTACAAATATAATGGTGAAGTGATTTTTAGCATAGGTTTGGTTAAGTGTGTAGCCTGAAAATAGAGGGAGCCAGTGGATTAAGCCTGCTATCATGGCAAACACTGTCCCTATTGATAGGACATAGTGGAAATGGGCTAATATATAATGCGTGTCATGTAAAATAATGTCTAATGATGAATTGGCTGATACAATTCCTGTTAAGCCACGTATTGTGGAGAGAAAGATAAAGTCTAGAGCTCAGAGTGTTGCAGGAGACCATTTAATGTTGCCACCGTGTGATGTGGCCAATCAGCTAAAGACTTTTACTCCGGTAGGGATAATGATACTTACAGTGGTGGAGGAAAAGTATGCTCGTGTATCTGTATCTATTCCTACTGTGAATATGTGGTGATCCCATATGATAAAGCCTAGGAAACCAACTGATATTATGGCTCATATTCTACCTATACCCAGATGGTTCTTTTTTGCTGGTATAGTATGTTACAATAAAAGAAATCATTCCAAAATCTGGTAGGATAAGGATTTAGACTTTGGGGTGCCCAAAGAATCAAAATAAATGTTGGTATAGAATAGGGTCACCTCCACTAGCAGGATCAAAAAAGGTATTATTAAGGTTACAGTTAGTAATATAGTAATATCAGTGGTTGGAACAGGGAGAGAAAGAAGTAGAGTAACTGCTGTAATAAGGATGGATCAGACAAAAAGGGGTGTTTGGTATTGGGTTATGGCTGGAGGTTTTATATTAATAATTATGGTAATAAAATTTATGATTCCTAGGACAGAACAAATACCTGCTAGGTGGAGTGAGAAGATAGTTAAATCTACAGAGGCTCCTGTGTGTGCCAGGCTTCCTGCTGGGGGAGGATAGATTGTTCAGTCGGTTCCAGCACCGGCTTCTAGTACTGAGGACACAAGTAGGAGTAGAAGGGATGTGGGGAGAAGTCAGAAGCTTCTGTTACTTATTTGAAGGAATGCTATATCAGGGCACCGATTACTAGAGGGAAAAGTCAGTTGCCGAAGCCTCCGATCATGATTGGTATTACTATGAAGAAAATTATAATAAGTGTGTGAGTGGTGACAGTAACATTATAGATATGGTGGTCTCCTAGTAGGATTGCTGGCTGGCCTAATTCTGATGGAATTAGGAGGCTTAGGGCTGTGCCTGCTATTGCTGCTCGTGCACTCAGTAATAGATGTAATGTTCTGATATCTTTATGATTAGTTGAAAATAATCAGTAGTTGATGAACATAGGTAGAAAAAGGTAAAATGGCTGAGGAAGCATTCGACTGTAAATCTAAAGACAGGGGAATAGGCCTCTTTTTACCAGTCCGGAGGAGATACTATCATATTGAATTGCAAATTCAAAGCGGCAGCTTCAATCCTGCTGGGACTTCTCCTGCCTTTTTTTTTTCTTATGGCAGGAGAAGCAGATTGAAGCCGGTTGATCAGTTATTTAGCTGTTAACTAAATTTTTGTGCGTTAAAGTCCCATCCATCTAGGAAGGGCTTGGTTTAATGAAAGTAGTTGATTTGCATTCAAGTGATGCAGAGTAAAGTTTTGCAGTCCATAAAATTGATACAGAAATTAAGTATAATTTACTTCCTGAGGGCTTTGAAGGCTCTTAGTTGTGATTAATATTGACAGGGTTATATGTAGAAGGAGAGTGAAAAAAAAAATGATCAGTGGAGGAAGGAACAGTATGGGTTTTATGTTTTCAAATTGTCATTCTATTTTTATGTTGTTGGATGTAGGAAATATTGTTATTGAAATAGAGTAAATTAGGCCTATGTGAAAGTATAGATTTTGTAGAGTTATTATCGCTATAGTAATTGGAATAATTGGGTTATTGTTTTTGTTAACTCTTGTTAGATTTCTTATTTAGGAGAGACTCCTATTAATGGTGGTATGCCTCTTAGGGTTAATAGAATTAGTGCAATAATAGGTATTAATCACATTAGTTTATTTCGGGTGTGGGATAGTGATAGCGTTTTAGTATTCAAGTTTAAGTTAAGTATTATGGATATAGAAGCTGTTAGAATATAGTAGATAAGTAAGTTTAGGGTGGTGATGTTTGGGTCATAGGTTAATACTGCTATTACTCATCCTATATGGGTAATCGAAGCATAGGCTTGGATTTTACATAGTTGTGTTTAAGTCCTCCTCAGCTGCCAGTTATAATGGTTAAAATTGAAATTAATGGGAGGTTATTTGTGTTGATTGATGGAAAGATTTGAAGTTACATGAGATGGGAGGTAGTTTTTGCCATGTGAGGAGAAGTATGGCAGGTATTGGGGGGTCTCTCGGCTTACCTCTGGGAGTCAAAAGTGAAAGGGGGGGCTATTCCTTGTTTTATTGCCAGAGCTATTATTATGGGTGAAAGGTGGTTAATGTGAGGGGTAATTGTTCATTGTCCGGAGGGCATGTTGTTAGAAAGAATAGCTATTTTAAGAATTATGATGTGCTTGCTTGTGTTAGGAAGTTTTGGTGGCTGCTTCTGTGGAGCGGTGGCTTATGTTTTCTATTAGGATCGGCATGATGGCTGATAAATTTATTTCTGAACCTGCGCAGATGAGGAATCAGTGTGAGCATAATACTGTAATGAAAGTTCCTGTAAAGATAGTAAGGGAGATGGTGAGTTGGGCTAGTGGGTTAATTAGTACAGGAAGGATTAAACCAACATTTTGGGGATATGGGCCCAATAAGCTTGTTTAGCTGACCTTACTTTAGTGCATAATACATAGCACGGAAAGTTTTGAATTCTCAGGTGTGGGTTCAATTTCTATAGCCTTAAAAAAAAGAGGATTTAAAACTCTATAATTTACTCTATCAAAGTAACTCTTTTTTTCCGGACACATTTCTTGTGTTTGGGGTGGGATGCTGGACATTAGAATAGGTATTGAGATAGATATCATATGCATAGTGCTAGTGTAAGTGATAAAAAAAATTTTCATAATAAATGTATTAGCTGGTCATAGGAGAACTGAGGATTCATTTAAATTCATAAAAATAGGGTGGTTAAGAGAAGGGTTTGGTGATTAAATTTATTGTGTAAAGTTCTGGTGAAATTATGGTGTGGGGTGCTCCTAGAAAAATAGTGTAGTTAAGGCATTTATTATAATAATATTTATGTATTCCGCTATAAAGGAGAGTGAATGAACCTGCAGCATATTCAGTGTTGAAACCTGAGACGAGTTCTGATTCTCCTTCTGTTAGGACCAAAGGAGCTCGGTTGGTTTCTGCTAATGTGGAGATAAATCATATTATGGCTAGGAGTCAGGGTGGTAGAAGTCAGAAATGTTCTTGTGTTGTAATGAGTGTATATAAAATGTAGGACTGATAATGGAATGATGGCTAGGGTGACTTCATGTGAAATTGTCTGGGTTACAGTCTGTAATGCACCAATTGGTGCACAGTTTGAATTGGGTGCTCATCCGGATCATAGAATGGAATAAATGGCCAGGCTTGATGTGGCTAATATAAATAGAAGGCCTAAGTTGAAATTGATTGGGGGATCTGGTCTGGGGAGAAGAGCTCATAGGAGGGCAATGGAAAGGGCTAAGGTAGGAGCGGTTATGTAAAGGGTTATAGTAGATGTGGAGGGTCATAAAGATTCTTTTATGAAAAGTTTTATTGGCGAATGGTTGAAGTATTGTGTAGGGACCTATGATGTTGGGCCCTTTACATAGTTGTATACAGCCTAGAATTTTTTGTTTGATGAGTGTTAGAAATGCCGATTAGGGCAGGAATACTTAGGAGGAGGAGGTTCATCATGAACTTGGTGTTAAGAAGAGGAACTGAACCTCTGAGTGTAAAGCTTTGAGTCTTATGTGGGTACTGGGCTCTGCCATCTTAATGAACCCTGTTCTCAGGCAGGGAAAATTGTTAGATTGAGATAATATCATCTGTTGGGTTTGGGCACTTTGTAAAGTAGGCTCTATTTCTCTTGTTCATTCATACTGGGAGAAATATTGAATACATAAAAACCGACCTGGGTGTCTCTGGTCTGAACTCACATCATGTGGTACTTAAATCGTTTGAAAAATGAACCTTTAATAGTGGCTGCACCATTGGGATATCCTGATCTAACATTGAGGTGGTCAACCCCATTGTCGATATGAACTCTAGAATAGGATTTTTCTCTTATCCATACGGTAACTTGGTCCGTTGACCAAGTTATTGGGCCAATGTCTGTTAATTTAGTTAGACTAGTGTGGTCTTAGTTTATATTGTTTGGAGGTTACTGTACACCAAGGTCACCCCAACCAAAATTTTTAATGCATGGATGATAAGTTAATGCCTGTATGTTTTTTGAGTGTTGTTTGTGTTAGGAAATTGAAGCTCCATAGGATCTTCTCATCTTATTTGGTCGTATCCGCCTCTTCAGGGATGGATCAGTTTCACTGATGAAAAGTAAGAGACAGTTAGACCCTTGTGTGGCCATTCATACAAGTCCCTATTTGGGGAACAAGTGATTATGCCACCTTTACACAGTCAGGGTACCACAGCCATTGAACATAGGTCACTGGGCAGGCAGTGCCTCTAATACTGGTAATGCTTGAGGTAATGTATTTGGTAAACAGGTGGGGGTAAGGTTTGCCGAGTTCTTTTACTTTTTTAAATCTTTCCTTAAGGACATGCCTGAGTTGGGTTAACAGTTTTATATGGTGTTTAGAATATAAGTTATTATAGTTGAGCTGTTATTTCAGTCTGATATAACTTACACAGGAGAGAATGCTTTTGTTACTTATATTAACATTGTTGCTTCTACTAATAGATTAGTGCAATGTGATGTTAGGTGTTCAGTAAAGTGAGTAGAATTGAAATACTTAAATATTGAGCTTGAACACTTTCTTAATTGGTGGCTGCTTTTAGGTCAACTATGGTAATGAAGTTTTTTACTCTCTTTAAAAGGTTATTTCCTAGGGAGAGAAGAGCTGTCCCTCTTTAACAGTTAAACTTAACCATTAGTCAACCTCCTATAACTGGTCCAGATATACCAAGAGGCAATATTCTTGTGCTTGAATAATCCCAGAGCCATGAGCCAGGCAACTAGGGATGACCCCTATAGCCCAACGCCTACTAAAATTGTTCAAGCTAGCCAAACCCAATCTTGCCCTGCCTGTCCTTTCCTATAGAACCCCCAGTAAAGGCAGTGGCCTAAATGTTCTTGCTCTTGTCTTCTGCCTGCTGACCACCTTAGTGTCTTTCCCATGAGGCCCTGTGTGGCATGCTGTGCATCTTGTTTCTTCAGCAACTCTGAATATTAAAAATCTCTTAATGGCATCAGACTCTCCATGTTATCCTTCAGTCATCTTTGTAAATTAAGACTTGGGCACAATGCATTGGAGATTTAACCACTATTTGATTAATTAGAAAAGGACTACCCAAAACATGAGTATTCCTATGTTTCCCTTTAAAAATTGCATTTAATATAGTTAGTTGTTGCTTTAGGAATAACTATATCTATGTTTAATGAAAAATGAAACAATCTATGTGTACTAATGGAAAACCTTAATGGAACTCAATCTGTATGATCTAATTGTAGAGTTTGTGACTCTTATTCAGAAGTAGACACAGATAATTTGGAGAATTTTTCCTCTCTTATGTGTGTCTGAAATTTAATTTTTTAAGGAAAAGCTGGAAGTAGAATAATCAGCCAGCTGATTATAAGAGCTAGTAAGCATTGCTTCACACAGAATATTTTTTTTTTTTTTTATTTGTAGCTTTAGGGTTTTTTTCCCACTAATGTTTTGTAGATTTTAATGTGTAAAAGTTTTAACTCCTTGGTTAAATTTGTTCCTTAGTATTTTATGTTTGGATGCAATTGTAAATGGGATTTTTTTTTAATTTCCTTTTTGGATAGTTCATTGTGTATATAGAAACACAACCCATTTTTGTATGTTGATTTTGTATCTTGTAACCTTACTGAATTTGTTTATTAGTTTTAGTAGTTTTTGATGGAGTTGTTGGGGTTTTCTATATGTAAGAGTATGTTATCTGCAAATGGATAATTGTACTTTTTTTGTTTCTGATTTGCATGTCTCATATGTCTTTTTATGGCCTACTTGCTCTGGCTGTGACTTCTGGGTATAATACTGAGAACTGATGTGAGTTGGCTTCCTTGTTTCGTTCCTGATCTTTGAGGAAAAATTTTCAACTTTTTAACATTGAGTATGTTAGTCTATAAACTTATGGTCTATGGCCTTCATTGTGTAGAGATACATTCCTTCTGTGTTTCATTTGTGGAGAGATTTTTTTTTTTTTAATTATGAGGATGTTGAATTACATGGAATGCTTTTTCTGTACTATTAAGATAGTTATATTTTTATCCCACATTCTGTTAAATTGACGTATCAAATTGTACATATTGAACTATATTTGTATCTCAGAGATCACAGTATATAATTTTTTTAACATGCTGTCAAATTAGGTTTGCTAGTATTTTGTTGTGGATTTTTGCATCTTTGTTTACCAGGAATTTTGGCCTGTAATTTTCTTTGCTTGTAGTGTACTTGTCTGCCTTTGGTAGCAGGGTAATGCTGACCTTATAAAATTAGTTTGTAAATGTTCCCTCTCATTCAATTTCTTTTTGAAGCTTGTGAGAAAGATTAACAATTTTTCTACTGTAAATGTTAGTTAGAGTTTGCCAGCGTATCCATCAGGTCCTGGACTCTTTCTTTGTTAGGAGTTTTTGATTACTGATTTCATCTCGTTACTCTTTATTTGTCTCCTCTTAGTTTCATTTTTTTTATGGTTTAATATTGTTGGATGTATGTTTCTGGGAATTTATCCATTTCTTTTAGGTTATCCAATTTGTGCATAATTGTTCATAGTCTCTTATGATCCTTTGTTTTTCTTTGTTACCAGTTATAATGTCTTATAATTATACTTATCTGAGAGTCATCTCTCCTTTTTTCTGTCATATAACTGAAGATTTGTCAGTGTTATCTTTCCAAAATCAAATCTTAGTTTTGTTGATCTTTCTGTTGTCATTCTAGACTCTATTTCATTTTTTTCTGCTCCATTCTTTCTTATTTTCTTCTGCTGACTTTGTATTTAGTTGCTCTTTTCTAGTTATTTGAGGTATAATATTAGATTGTTCATTTGAAATATTTCTCTTTTTTTAAATGTAGGCACTTGTCGCTATAAACTTCCCTTTTAGAACTGCTTTTACACCATCTCATAAGGGTCATATGTCGTTTTTCCATTTTCACTTGTGTCAAGATACTTTTTCACTTTCTTTTTTGATTCCTTCTCTGACTCAGTATTCAGGAATATGTTGTTTAATTTCTACGTATTTGTAAATTTGGGATTTTTCTCCTGTTATTTATTTCTAATTTAATACCATTGTGAGTGGAAAGGATGTTTAATATTATTTCAGTCTTCTTAAATTTGTTAAGGCTTATTTTGTAGTCTAACATAGGATCTATGCTAGAAATTGTTTTATGTTCATTTTTAAAGAGTATATATTCTGTTGCAGTTCATTGAAATGTTAGGTTTATATTTGATAGGTTCATTTGGTCTATAGTGTTGTTAAAGTTGGCTGGGTCCTTACGGTTTTCTGTCTGGATGACCTGTATATTGTTGAAAGTGAGATGTGGAAATCCTCTACCATTACTATATTGCCGTCTGTCTCCCTTCAAATCTGGTAATATTTGCCTCATGTACTTAGGTGCTTCAATGTTGGCTGCATATACATTATAATAGTTATATCCACTTGATGAATTGAAACCTTTGTAATTATATAATGACCTCTCTTGTGACAATTTTTGACTTAAAGTCGATTTTTTTTGTTTCTTGTTGTTTTTAATTGTACTTTAGGTTCTGGGGTACATGTGCAGATCATGCAGGATTGTTGTGTAGGTACACACATGGCAACATGGTTTGCTGCCTCCATCTCCCCGTCACCCACATCTGGCATTTCTCCCCATTTTATCCCTCCCTGATTTCTTTAACACCCTGCTGTCCTTCCTTGCCCCCCACAACAGACCCCAGTGTGTGATGCTCCTCTCCCTGTGTCTATGTGTTCTCATTGTTTAACACCTGCCTATGAGTGAGAATATGCAGTGTGTGATTTTCTGTTCTTCTGTCAGTTTGCTGAGAAGGATGGTTACCAAATTCATCCATGTTCCCACAAAGGAAACGAACTCATCATTTTTTATGGCTGCATAGTATTCCACGGTGTACATGTGCCACATTTTCCTTGTCCAGTCTATCGTAGATGGGCATTTGGGTTGGCTCCAAGTCTTTGCTATTGTAAACAGTGCCACTATTAACATATGTGTACATGTGTCTTTATAATAGAATGATTTATAATCCTTTGGGTATATACCCAGTAATGGGATTGCTGGGTCAAATGGAATTTCTATTTCTAGGTCCTTCAGGAATCGCCACACTGTCTTCCACAATGGCTGAACTAGTTTACACTCTCACCAACAGTGTAAAAGTGTTTCTATTTCTCCACATCCTCTCCAACATCTGTTGTCTCCATATTTTTTAATGATCACCATTCTAACTGGCATGAGGTGGTATCTCAGTATGGTTTTGATTTGCATTTCTCTAATAATCAGTGATGATGAGCATTTTTTAATATGTTTGTTGGCCTCATATATGTCTTCTTTTGAAAAACGTCTGTTCATATCCTTCTCCTACTTTTGGATGGGTTTGTTTTTTTTCTTGTAAATCTGTTTTAGTTCTTTGTAGATTTTGAATATTAGCTCTTTGTCAGATGGGTAGATTGCAAAAAATTTTTCCCATTCTGTTGGTTGTGGGTTCGCTCTAATCATTGTTTCTTTTGCTGTACAGAAACTCGGGAGTTTGCTTAGGTCCCGTTTGTCTATTTTGGCTTTTGTTGCCAATGCTTTTGATGTTTTGGTCATGAAGTCCTTGCCTATGCCTATGTTCTAAGTGGTTTTGCCTTGGTTTTCTTCTAGGGTTTTTATGGTGTTAGGTATTATGTTTAAGGCTTTAATCCATCTGGAGTTGATTTTAGTGTAAGGTGTTAGGAAGGCGTCCAGTTTCTGTTTTCTGCAAATTGTTAGGCAGTTTTTCCAACACCATTTATTAAACAGGGAATCCTTTCCCCATTGGTTGTTTTTGTCAGATTGTTAAAGATCAGATGGTTGTAGATGTGTGAGGTTGCCCCCAAGACCTCTGTTCTGTAATTTTGTTTGATATGTGTATAGACACCTATGCTCTTCTTTGATTACGTTTTTAATGGAAAATCTTATTCTGTACTTTCGTATTTAGCCTATATGTTTCCTTATAGCTAATGTGAGTTTCTTGTAGGGAGCATAGAGTTAGATCTTTTTGAACATTTATTAAGATTGCAGTGTTTTCTCTTTCTCCAAACACAGTAAGTTTGGACTCACGGGACTTCACTGTGCTAACCAGGATGGACTCAGTCTCCTAGCCTCATAATCTGCCCATCTCAGCCTCCCAATGTGCTAGGATTAGAGGCCTGAGCGACCTCCCCAGCCAAGAAGTAACTATTATTATACCAAGGCTATCTGAAAATATCTCAATTTTAGACACTTTTAATTAACAGCTTGACATGGCACTGAATTTTAGACTTATTACCATTTTCTCTCCGAAGTTTGAAGGTATGATATCTAACTTCCAGTACTGCTGTGAAAAGTCTGGGCACATGACTATGTTTACCAATCCTTGTAATTTGATTTTTTTTAGTTTTGCATCCTTCAAAAGAGCTCTCTGTCTCTGGTATTCTGAAATGTCCTCACGATGTTCTTTGATGTGGATCTAATTTCAACCACTGACCTAGGTACTAAGTGAACTGTTTCAAACTGGAAACTTATGCCGTGGCACATTTTCTTGAGTTAATTATCTCATGTATATCCTCTCATTTTCCATTTTCTTTTTCTTAAACTTCTAATGTTTGAATAATGAGTTATCATCCTCTTTGATTTGACCTGAAGTTTTCTTATCTTATTTCCTAATTTCTTTCACTTAATCATTTCACCCTGATTCCCTAGAAAATTTCTAAACTTTATATTATAATCCTTTTATTTATATATCAAAAACTGTTGAGCAATTCTTATATATCAGGCACTGTAAAATATTTGTTTCCCATAAAAGACAATTCCTTGCATATATCTACTATATTTGGTTTTGGTTTTCTCAATCTTTCCACTAATTTGATTTTTATTTTCTCTTCTTTAATCTGTACCCACTTGCTAGGCCCATACTTATTCTAAGTTTCCTTCCACTGATGCATTGAATAATTTATGACTCTGTTACTTCGGCACTACTTGTCCTCTTATATTAGCCTCCTCTTTCAACATGCTTTGGGTTTCCTATCAGGTGGTACCCCACTTCATTCTTTGAGACGTCTTTCCTAATTTTCACTGGGTCTGAATCAGAACTTTATCAGTAATTTTTCAGCCCTTTTTGACTTCACTTTCCTTATGGTTAATTTCACACTGAAGTTCATTATTGTTACCTTTTTTGTATGGTTGCCATCAAGAGGCAAGCTTTTCTTTGTTATTAACAAAAGCCAGTAATTAGCAACCATTTAACTTATATGTTTTGAAGGAAAGAAACAATTTTACATGATAATTTTTCTGATATTTGGTAAATCAAGGAGACTTTTTAGAGCCCTTTCAATTCTTAAGGTGATTCTTAGCCTTGAGATTTCTGCTCTAGATTTCTACCCACTGGCTCATGGATCTGATCATTTGAGTTCTGTGATTGAAGCATCACTTTCTAATCTGGCCACTTCTGCAGAGTCAGAAACTGGCATCAAATAACATATATGCTTCCAGATTCATGCAAGTATTTCATTACGTAAATTTTTACAACTTCCTTTGTAGGAGCAAATCATTGCACACTACATTTTATTTTCTACCTATTCAAATATGTTTCAAATTATTCATTTATTCATGTATTCCAGTTATTCATTAAGTAGGGGTGTGTGTGTGTGTGTGATGTTAAATGAGTGAAAAATAATGCATACAAAGATTAGCCTTAAAATGTTGTTTTATACTATTATACATCTGAAATGAGCTGTACAGGCAGTTTCAGGAAAGGACTACATAGCTCAAAGAAGGGAGGAGTAGGGCATGATTGCTGTCTCATTTTAATGTCTCTCTGGGCCTGGTAATTAAAAGCACTTTACATTCTTCAGATAAGTGTTTTTTTTTTCCTTTTCTCAGAGTTTATTTAAGAGAAGGCTACAATTGTTGAGACTGCTTTTCTATAAGACTTGTGAAATGTGGGAGGAGAGGACTACTGTTTCTTTGTAATGTAATTTTATAAACTATTGGATCTTTTAAACAGTGTGATAAGCAACCTCAATAAATATAAAGGTAATGTAACTGAAATATAAGGAATATTATAACACATACAAAGAAAAAGATATAATTGTTGTTTTTCTTATTACAGATTCCTAACCTGAAAATCTGAAATCCATAGTGCTCCAAAATCTGAAACCTTTTGAGCAACAACATGACACCACGTGTAAGAAATTCCACTTGTGAGTACTTAACACAAACTTTGTTTCATGAGCAAAATTACTTACAATAGTTTGTAGAATTAACTTCAGGCTGTATATATAAGGTATATATAAAGCATAACAGAATTTTACATTTAGTTTGGGGTTCCATTCCCAAGATAGCTCATGTATATGTAAATATTCCCAAATCTGAAAAAATCAGAAATCCAAAACACTTCTTGGCCCAAGCGTTTTGGATAAGGATACTCAACCTGTCAGTTGAAAATAAAATATTTTTCTTTGATAGTTTTACATGCCACAAATTTTTCTGACTCCAAACAAGCCCATGTAACTATTGCTTCACAGATGTGTGATTTGAAGCTTAGCAGAAAACCTGTCTCCCACTTTTTCCATATTGTTTTCTAGGTATAATGCAGATAACTTGTAAAATAACATTCTAGGGTGTAATATATAAATCCTGCCTAAGCAAAAGCAAAAGGCGCAGGAAATAACAATAGGTATAACTTCTAACTGGCTAACTCATGCTTCTCTCCAAGGGAAAAGCCAAAAATGTGCCCCTGAGGTGGATGGCTGGTTAGTGAATTATGGGTAAGACTCTGTGGAAGACAAGAGCAACCTAAGACAGGCACAGCTGTAGGGCAGCGACCAATAGCTAAATTTATACAAAAAGCCAGCCTGCTCCCACGAAGGAATCGAGAAGCACTACAAGCAGATGCAGCAGCAGCGTCATTGACAGGAAAGTACGTTGCAGGGAGGCCAGCAAAGGCTAAATTCATACTGGGAGCAGATGTACTAGCAGTGTAATTGACAGACAATCAAGTTGCCTGTATGCCTCCCAGGTGGATGGCTGGTTAGCCAATGACAGATAAGACTCTGAGGGATGAGAGCAACCTAAGACAGGCACAACCACGGGGATGCCAGCCAAGGCTAAATTCATACCGGGAGCAGATGAACCAGCAGCGTACTTGACAGGCAGACAAGTTGCCTGTGTGCCCCCCAGGTGGATGGCTGGTTAGCCAATGACGGGTAAGACTCTGAGAGATTAGAGCAACCTAAGACAGGCACAGCCACGGGGAGGCCAGCAAAGGCTAAATTCATTCTGGGAGCAGATGCACCAGCTGCGTACTTGACAGGCAGACAAGTAAGTTGCCTGTGTGCCCCCCAGGTGGATGGCTGGGTAGCCAATGACGGGTAAGACTCTCTGAGAGATGAGAGCAACCTAAGACAGACACAGCCGCAGGGAGGCCAGCAAAGGCTAAATTCATACCGGGAGCAGATGCACCAGCAGCGTACTTGACAGGCAGACAAGTTGCCTGTGTGTTCCCCAGGTGGATGGCTGGTTAGCCAATGACGGGTAAGACTCTGAGAGATTAGAGCAACCTAAGACAGGCACAGCCACGGGGATGCCAGCCACGGCTAAATTCATTCTGGGAGCAGATGCACCAGCAGCGTACTTGACAGGCAGACAAGTAAGTTGCCTGTGTGCCCCCCAGGTGGATGGCTGGTTAGCCAATGACGGGTAAGACTCTCTGAAGGACGAGAGCAACCTAAGACAGGCACAGCCACAGGGATGCCAGCCAAGGCGAAATTGATACCAAGAGGAGATGCACCAGCAGCGTACTTGACAGGCAGACAAGTAAGTTGCCTGTGTGCCCCCCAGGTGGATGGCTGGTTAGCCAATGATGGGTAAGACTCTGAGAGATTAGAGCAACCTAAGACAGGCACAGCCACGGGGATGCCAGCCAAGGCTAAATTCATACCAGGAGCAGATGCACCAGCAGCGTACTTGACAGGCAGAAAAGTTCCCTGTGTGCCCCCCAGGTGGATGGCTGGTTACCAATGACGGGTAAGACTCTCTGAAGGACGAGAGCAACCTAAGACAGGCACAGCCGCGGGGAGGCCAGCAAAGGCTAAATTCATTCTGGGAGCAGATGCACCAGCAGCGCACTTGACAGGCAGACAAGTAATTTGCCTGTGTGCCCCCCAGGTGGATGGCTGGTTAGCCAATGACGGGTAAGACTCTCTGAGAGATTAGAGCAACGTAAGACAGGCACAGCCGCAGGGAGGCCAGCAAAGGCTAAATTCATACCGGGAGCAGATGCACCAGCAGTGTACTTGACAGGCAGACAAGCTGCCTGTGTGCCCCCCCTGGTGGATGGCTGGTTAGCCAATGACGGGTAAGACTCTCTGAAGGACGAGAGCAACCTAAGACAGGCACAGCCGCGGGGAGGCCAGCAAAGGCTAAATTCATTCTGGGAGCAGATGCACCAGCAGCGTACTTGACAGGCAGACAAGTTGCCTGTGTGTTCCCCAGGTGGATGGCTGGTTAGCCAATGACGGGTAAGACTCTGAGAGATTAGAGCAACCTAAGACAGGCACAGCCACGGGGATGCCAGCCAAGGCTAAATTCATTCTGGGAGCAGATGCACCAGCAGCGTACTTGACAGGCAGACAAGTAAGTTGCCTGTGTGCCCCCCAGGTGGATGGCTGGTTAGCCAATGACGGGTAAGACTCTCTGAGAGATTAGAGCAACCTAAGACAGGCACAGCCACGGGGATGCCAGCCAAGGCTAAATTCATTCTGGGAGCAGATGCACCAGCAGCGTACTTGACAGGCAGACAAGTAAGTTGCCTGTGTGCCCCCCAGGTGGATGGCTGGTTAGCCAATGACGGGTAAGACTCTCTGAGAGATTAGAGCAACCTAAGACAGGCACAGCTGCAGGGAGGCCAGCAAAGGCTAAATTCATACCGGGAGCAGATGCACCAGCAACGTACTTGACAGGCAGACAAGTTGCCTGTGTGTTCCCCAGGTGGATGGCTGGTTAGCCAATGACGGGTAAGACTCTGAGAGATTAGAGCAACCTAAGACAGGCACAGCCACGGGGATGCCAGCCAAGGCTAAATTCATTCTGGGAGCAGATGCACCAGCAGCGTACTTGACAGGCAGAAAAGTTCCCTGTGTGCCCCCCAGGTGGATGGCTGGTTACCAATGACAGGTAAGACTCTCTGAAGGACGAGAGCAACCTAAGACAGGCACAGCCGCGGGGAGGCCAGCAAAGGCTAAATTCATTCTGGGAGCAGATGCACCAGCAGTGTACTTGACAGGCAGACAAGTAAGTTGCCTGTGTGCCCCCAGGTGGATGGCTGGTTAGCCAATGACGGGTAAGACTCTCTGAGAGATTAGAGCAACCTAAGACAGGCACAGCCGCAGGGAGGCCAGCAAAGGCTAAATTCATACCGGGAGCAGATGCACCAGCAGCATACTTGACAGGCAGACAAGCTGCCTGTGTGCCCCCCCGGTGGATGGCTGGTTAGCCAATGACGGGTAAGACTCTCTGAAGGACGAGAGCAACCTAAGACAGGCACAGCCGCGGGGAGGCCAGCAAAGGCTAAATTCATTCTGGGAGCAGATGCACCAGCAGCGTACTTGACAGGCAGACAAGCTGCCTGTGTGCCCCCCAGGTGGATGGCTGGTTAGCCAATGACGGGTAAGACTCTGTGAAGGACTAGAGCAACCTAAGACAGGCACAGCCGCGGGGAGGCCAGCAAAGGCGAAATTGATACCGAGAGGAGATGCACCAGCAGCATACTTGACAAGCAGACAAGTTGCCTGTGTGTCCCCCAGGTGGATGGCTGGTTAGCTAATGACGGGTAAGACTCTCTGAAGGACGGAAGCAACCTAAGACAGGCACAGCCCTTGGGAGGCCAGCAAAGGGTAAAGTCATATCAAAAGCCATTCTGCTCCTAAGAAGTACAGGAGCAGCGATAGGAGCAGATACACATGCAAGGTAATTCCCAGGCAAGGATGTTGCCAATGAGGAGACTTGGACTCTGCATTCTGTGCATAAAACAGATGTAAAAGCTTTCTGATAATAGTATCTAGATTTTAAAGGGAAGCTTCTAAAGGGGCAAAATGTGGAAGAAAATGAAAATTAAATGCAATAGTAGATAGTTTCTATAGTATGTATGTATGTGGTAGTTAAATAAAAGTACAAATAAAGCAGAATGGGAACCCCTCTCTTTACATAGATAAGCTCACCAGAGCACATCTTTGGGTCTGTAACCAGCACATTTCTGCATTTCCTTATTTTCTGATTTTCCTGGATCACCTCCCCCCACCTTTTTACCCCTTACCTCAACTGCAAGTTTATGGAGTCAAATGATCAGGATGCTTAATTTTGTAAAACCTGATTGTCATCTGAAACCGACTTCCTGCCTCAACTTCCAGCCTCAAACAGCATATAAGTTGGACTGCCTCCTTTGTTAGGCTTCCTGACCATTTTAGGTGTGAGCCTGCTGCCATCCTGGGTGCATCTGTAATAAAGTTCTCTTCTGTCTCAAAAGGAAAGAAAAAGATTGGTTAACTTTCATATACCGAACACATTTAGATTCAACAGTTTTCATTTTGTCGTATTAGTTTTATCTATGTCTGCCTCTAGCCATCTTTTCGACTGAACCATTTAAAAATAACTCGTAGTTGCAATAAAATTTTATTTTCAAACACTTCAGGATGTATATTCTAAGAATGTCAACATAGGTTTTGAAGGAAATCAAGACCAAATGTGTTTCACTTAGTGATATAGGTAGGCTGTATTAGACCCCTCCTACCATATAATACCTTCCATGTTCTTATTTGATATTTATTGCTTGGAACATTCCAACATATAAACTAGATTCATGCAAATAAAAACACTCTGAGTATTAAAGAGGCCTACTGAGGTTTTATGGATAGGAAGAGAGCTTAGAAAGAGGATGAATGAAAACAGAACAGTGGAGCAGCGATTGTATTTGCATAGGGGAAATTTAATGATTGGATCAAGTGGTCCTTAGTATGTTTTAACATAACTGATCATAGGGCCTTGGAAATTGGGAAGTAGGCCAAGGTTATGTTCTCAGGTGGACTTTATGAGCCACTTCCTTTGTTTCTTAAAGCATCCACATCTGCCACTGAAAAACAGTATTTCGCATTGTATATACATAACATGATGGTGCTATTATTTTACTAATAACCTAGTAAACACAGACATATAATTATGAGATCATGGTAGATATGGGATTTGGGCGAGCATACGAAGTATATGTCCAAGTAGAAGGGATTTCAAAATCGCTCTTACTGGGTTACGATTGTGTTGTTAAAGTGCTTTGCAACTTGAAAGAGTTATTGAGAATAAAGTTTGTTATGAGAGATCACTGCAGCTCATGGTTGTTAATGTTGTGACCGTGGAGAACATGGCCTTTTGGGAATGGGCGTCCAGGGACCAATGTATGATGTATATGTTTGAAATAGGGGAAAAATCCAAAAAGTATTTAGAGTTGCAGGACAGACTTTTAGTTTTAATATGTTTAGTGTATTCAAGTTTGGAATTTGTTTTATGTTTGTTAGAGATGGGCTCTCATTCTATTGCCCAGGCTGGAGCGCAGTGGTGTAGTCATAGCTCACTACATCCTTGAACTGTTGGGCTGAAGCAATCCTCTCACCTCAGCCTCTTGAGTAGCTGGGACTACATGCATGAGCCACTGCACCTGGCTAATTAAAAATTCATTATAGTGACAGGTCTCACTGGATTACCCAGGCTGGTCTCAAAATCTTGTGCTCAAACAATTCTCCCACTCGGCTTCCAGCATGGCTGGGATGAGAGGCATGGGCCAGACACCTGGCTGTCTTTTATTTGCTGTTCATTCTATATAGTCTAGGTGTTTGGGGAATAAAAATGTGAATCATCTTAACCTTACAGTTCAGGACTTGGACTCTGTGACGGATTTAATAGTGTCCCCCACCCACCCCAAAAAAACATTCCTATGTCCACCACACTAAGTAAATATTAGAATGTGACTTTATTTGTAAGGAGGGTCCTTATAGATATAAGTAGTTAGGTGAAGATTGTCATACGAGATTAGGATGGGCTCTTACAGGAAGAGAAGAGGACCCACAGATTCATGGAGGTATAGAGAGAATACCACGTGAAGACATTGGCAGGGATTGGAGTGATGTGCCTATAAGCCAAGAAACACCAAGGATTAGTGGCAACCACTGGATATATATAGAAAGAGACATGGAACAGATTCTCTCTCAGAACCTCCAGAGGAAACAAACATGCTAGAAGTTTGATTTTCGGAGTTTAAGAGAATAAATTTTTATTGTTTTAAGTTACCTACTTTTTGATCATACATATTTTTTACTTTTAAAAAAATTTTAAAAAATTTTTACAAAATTATGGGGTACATGTGAAATTTTATTACATGTATGTAATGTATAAGTCATTCAAGGATATATAGGGTGCCCATCACCCAAGGACAATACATTTTTGTTAACTGTAGTCGCCCTATTCTGCTATCAAGCATTAAATTTATTCCTTCTTTTAACTATGTTTGTACACCGTAACCCACTTATCTTCCCCCTTTCTCTCATGTACCTGTCCCAATATCTGTTATCTCTTTCCACTCTCTACCTCCCCCCACGTGATGAAATGTTTTAGCTCCGACTTGTGAGAACCTGTGATACTTGTATTTTTTCTTTTTTTCTTGAGATGGAGTCTTGCTCTGTTGCCAGGCTAGAGCACAGTGGCTCAGTCTTGGCTCACTGCAGCCTCTCCCTCCTGGGTTCAAGCAATTCTTCTGCCTGAGTAGCTGGGACTACAGGTGCGTGCCAAACGCCCAGATAATTTTTGTATTTTTAGTAGAGATGGTGCTTCACCATGTTGGCCAAGATGGTCTCAATCTCTTGACCTCGTGATCCAACCGCCTTGGCCTCTCAAAGTGCTGGAATTACAGGCACGAGCCACTGCGCCTGGCCAATAATTGTATTGTTGTGCCTAGCTTATTTTAAGATAACATCTTCAGTTCCACCCATGTTGTTCTAAATGACAAGATCTTGTTATTTTTTATGGTTGAATAGTATTCCATTGTGTATATACACAACTTTTTATTCACTTATTGGTGGACACTTAGGTTGATTCTGTTATCTTTGCTAGTTTGAATAGTGCTGTAGTAAACGTGAGTATAGATTTTTATTTGATATAAATTTTCTTTGGGTTAGATACTCAGTGGCATTGCTAGATCAAATGGTAACTCTATTTTTAGATTAGATAGAATGCTCAATAAAAGAAATTTGGTCCATTTGGGATAAAGTCCAGTTTAAATCCTGTTTCTGTGTTTATTTTATATATGTACATGATCAGTCTAATGCTGCGAGTGGGGTGTTAAAGTTCCCCACCATTATTTTATTTTACTTATTTAGAGCTAGCAATATTCACTTCATAAATCTGTGTACTTCAGTGTGGAATATATATATATATATATACATATATATATATACATATATACATATAATATCTTCTTTCTGATTTCATTCCTTTATTATTGTATAATGAGTTTCTTTGTCTTTTTGCCAACAATCCCATTATTGGATATATACCCAAAGGATTGTAAATTGTTCTGTTATAAAGGCACATGCTCATGTATGTTCACAATAGCAAAGATCTGGAACCAACCCAAATGCTCATCAAGCATAGAATGGATGAAAAAAATGTCACATATATACACCACAGAGTACTATGCAGCCATGCAAAAGGATGAGCTTATTTCCTTCGCCAGAACATGGATGAATCTGGAAACCATCATTCTCAGCAAACTGACACAAGAACAGGAAACCAAACATCACATGTTCTCACTCTTAAGTGGTTGTTGAGCAATGAGAACACATGATACAGGGAGGGGAACATCACACACTGGGGTCTGTTGGGGGTGGAGGGATAGGGGAGGGATAATATTGGGAGAATACCTAATGTAGGTGACTGGTGGATAGAGGCAGCAAACCACCATGTGTGTGCATACCAATGTGCTTGTGCACATGAGCAGGTGAACCAGAGTGAGTGTGACTGCTCCATCCCAGGCCAGAGGGCTCCCTGCAGCTTTCAGGCCCCTCACTGCTCTCTAGGCCATAGACTCAGAGGGAAAGCCCGTGTGTGTTGCAGTAATCCAGGCCTGGGCCGCAGGTAGGGAAGAGGCCCAGGCTGGCAGATAGGAGGCATGGTTGCCCATGGGGCAGAATAACCACAGACAAGCCCTGCCTGTCCCTGCCCCTCAGGCCTTTGTGAATGATGGGGACGGGCCGGGGACAGGAGGCCCAGGTGGGGCAGGAGGCAAGCCTGGCAAACCTTGTAAGGGTGGAGGTCACAGCAGAGCAGGAGACCTACGATGGGGCAGGCTGGGCCCTGCAGGGGGGCAAAGAAGCTGGGCTGGGCTTGGGGACACCAGGCATCAGACTCGGCCAGTGAGCACACTCTTCCTCCAAGCGTCCTTCTGACATCCAGCAGCACTTTGGGGTCAAGGACCGAGGCACTGGCTTGCTGCAGTCAGGTGATGCCCACCCCCACCTTCCCCCACCCACGTGTTGTCATCGTGAATCCTGTCCTGTTGGCTGTCCTCTGCCCCCCTGCCCTGCCCTGGTCTTTCTTCACTGGTGCTGACTCCTGGAAAGAGTGGACTTTGCCCCCCAATCCCACTGTTGTTGCCTGCCAATGACAATGTATCTCTGAGCCTCTGCTTCTTGTCTAACGAAATGGATAATACCTGCACCGAGGGCAGATATGGGGGTGCAGATCAAGGGCCAAGGTTGCAGAGGTGACCCTTCCTCTGGGTCCTGGGGCCTCATCGGGACCCAGTGATCTGGGATCCATCCTGCGGCTGGTGTAGGGAGCTTCTTAAGTCATGTTGGGCAATGCCAACAGAGCCATGGTGACCCCGTTTTTATCTCCTGCCCTCCCCCACATTCCTTCCATTACCATCCACCCTGGAAATCACCTCTTAGGTGATGAGCAGGAAACTCCACCTGGTCAGCCTGAGAGCAGTTCCCAAGCCCAGGGCAGGCACCTGAGAATTGGCCCTGGACTGGCCATGGGCCTGAGGTTCCCTGCCACCCTCTTCTGTAGGGCCCAGGCTTCTGATGGGCTGCCGGAGTAGGGCCTGATACGCTAGCCTGCTGGAAGCTGGTCTGGGACAGTGTAGGAGGCCAGGCAGCCTCCCAGGCCCTCCCTCCAGGAATGTGCCTCCCTGTCCTTGCCCCCACTGAGGCATGGTCCCTCGGGAACTGGGCTCCTGGCTCCCAGGCCTCATTGGCTTTGCCCTCAGAAGCACCCCTCAGGCCAGGCAGAGACTCTGGCCAGTCCTACAATCCAGGGCTAGGGCAAGAGGCCGGTCCTGACTCTGTCCTGGGGGGATGCTGTGTGGCACTAGCTTGGGCCCTGCCTTTTCTGAGCCCTTGGCCCTGGAGTCCATCTGGCTTGGAGGCCCAGTCAGATGTAGGATAATGTCCCTGTGGTCTGTACTCCAGTCAGTGAATGCTTCCCCTCCTGGGAGGGAAGGGTGGAGTGAACTGGCTCTGCCCAGGAACCTGCCTGACCTAAGTGGCATTTCAGTATGCACAATGCCTCCTGAGCTCAGAGTGCCACAGCCACTCACCACCTTCTAGCTGTCCCCATAGCCCAGATAGGGACTTCAAAGCTCAGAGAGAGGGGATGCAATGGTTCCAGGGCTCATGTGAGACTGGACTGTGCTAGGATGGGGCAAGGCTGTGTGGTCCAGTGTTCCCTGTGGGTGTCCAAGTCCCTGCCCTAGTAGACATTAGCTCTTCCCAGGCCATGAGCCCAACCCTTCCCCCACCTCTTCCTGGGGCTCCCTGGCTAGGCCAGAATAAGTCTGCCTGCCCTGCCTCCGAGATGGGCTCCTGTGGCCCCCTCTGGGCTGTGTGCATGCAGTGACCAGTATTTTGGCTGAGAAACAGAATTCCAGGCGCATGGAAAGGAGTGGGCTGCCAGGCTGGTGAGGAAAGGGTGGAGAAGGCCTCACTGCCCAACCCCTGCCCTGCATGGCCCTTGACTTACTGGGGACCTGGCCTGAGCCCCATGTCCCTCCTAGTCCTGGCCTCACTTCCTCATCTGGAGTAAGGCTTTATCTCAAGTATCCTCCATTTAATGCCCATTGACCATTTATGGGGCCAGCACAGCCCAGGAAGGGGGAGGGGTGGGAGGTGCAGGGAATTGTAGGGAGGGCCATGGGGCTCGGCTCAAGGCAGCTGTGAGAGTTCCCTGGTTCTTTTTGTGGCTCTGTTCTTGGCTGGCTTCTTGGGCTCATGAAAGAGAATTCACACAGTTCCTATTCATTCCAGTGACCTGGCCGGAGGTGGACAAAGCACGCCACGCGTCATCTCATTTGATTCTTCTGGTAACCCTGCAGGTTCCCTTCATCAGCTTCACTTATCAGATACAGGGACAAAGGCCAAGACATAGAAGCCACTTGCTTGAGGGCTCACGGTGGACAGCAGCCAGCCCGGAAGAGGAATCTGGCCTCTGCCTCTCCTGCCCACTGGCCTGCATGGTCTGGGTGTCTTGCATCTCAGTGTCCCCAGAGTGGGTGTCTCTGGGCCGTCGTGAGAACCCCCAGCATCCTCAGGGACCCTCTAGTCTGTTCATGATGGCCCTCACCTGTCACCTTCCCTCGCATAGCTGGGATGGCTCTCCAAGGTGTCCTCACACCTTTGGCCACCTGAGCCAAGACACCATTCAAGTAGACCAAGACGTGACTCAGTGGACAACTAGGCAAGTCGCCTAATTGGCCTGTGTTCCAGGCATCTGTGCCTTCCCCATGCCCGATAAGGTCAGAGCCAGGTGGAGGGTGCCAGCCAGGTGTCAGTGCTTGCCCAGATCAAAGGGCCAGGGCTGAGAGCTGGGCTGCCTGCTTATTTGTGGGCACCAGGGGCTGCTGGGCCAGGAGACAGGGAGGAGGTGGCTCAGGGATAGGCCTGGGCTTGCTCCTGCTGCCCCCACTCTGGGACCAGGCGTGAAAACTGCTGAGGATGGGCCACTTTCCGCATCCCCTTTGCAGATAAGAGTGCTGCTGGCTCGGGCATGGCCCCTGAGTTGCCCACAGCAGTCATAGCTCAGCCTCTGTTAAAACCCAGAGCAGAATTACAACTCACAGGCCAGGTGCAGTGGCTCATGCCTGTAATCCCAGCACTTTGGGAGGCTGAGTCAGGTGGATCATCTGAGGTCAGGAATTCGAGACAGTCTGGCCAACATGTTAAAACCCCATCTCTACTAAAAATACAAATATTAGCCAGGTGTGGTGGTTGGCACCTGTAATCCTAGCTACTCAGGAGGCTGAGGCAGAGGAATCACTTGAAGCGGGAGGTGGAGATTGCAGTGAGCCAAGATCATTCCACTGCACTCCAACCTAGGTGCCAGAACAAGACTCCATCTCAAAAAAAAAAAAGCTGGACGTGGTGGCTCACATCTGCAATCTCAGCACTTTGGGAGTCCGAGGCGGGTGGATCACAAGGTCAGGAGTGTGAGACCAGACTGGCTAATATACTGAAACCCCATCTCTTCTATAAAAATGACATAAATTAGCTGGGCCTGGTGGTATGCATTTGTAATCCCAGCTACTCTGGAGGCTGAGGCAGGAGAATTCCTGGAACCCAGAAGGCAGAGATTGAAGTGAGCCAAGATTGCACCACTGCACTCCAGCCTGAGTGACAGAGCGAGACTCCATCTCAAAAAAAAAAAAAAAAAAATTATGGCTCATAGGTTTTGCTGTTTTGGGAAATCAGGAACCACCGTGGCCTATACGTAAAGAGGCAGCTGCCGCTGGACCTACTGCTTGGCAAACTGTGTGTTGGGCTCGGCCCAGACTCAGTTTCTTCCCTCAGTTAGATTCCCTCTAGCTACAGGGGCAGAAAATGTATTATGGCAGAGAGTGTGCGCCACACCCTGGTGGGTGGCAGGTGGAGAATACGTCCTCGAGGAGGAGACATTAGAATGAGGCTTTGAAAGATGAGTTAGAGTTTGTAGTCAGCGTGTGAGATCAAGTAAATGTGTGAAGCCCTCGTTTTCCCTCCAAGCTAGATAAAATATGCCAAGAAAACATGTTTAAATTACAAAGCTGAGCCTGACAGCTAAAGCTAGCAGGAAATTCCCAGATGCCAGAAGCAGAGAGCTGAACTCAGAAAAGGGAGTGGGAGCTAGAATCAAAGCCAAGTGGTGCAGTGTTTAGAGACCAGATAAATGTCTTCAAAGCTTGTCACAGTATTTTTAATATAAACATTTTTACCATGAAAAATTTTCAGCATACATAAAAGCAGTGAGAATAGCCCAACCAACTTCCAGATGACACGTCACCCAGATTCAACAAAGGAACACCAGTGTGGCTCAGTTTCCAGGCCTGGAGCTTCTGCATTTTAATCATGGTGGTTCCATTTCCAGCCAGGCTTCCTGATTCCAAGCTGTGTCCCCACGCTGGTGGGTAGTTTTCTTGGAGTTCCCTTTCAAGAATGGACATTTCCCACTGGCTCTGGCTTAATAGAGAGAGCCTAGTTCCAGCCCCTGCTGTATACAGGCCTGGGCCTTCTAATTCCTTCCCCATGGAGGCCCCCTATGTTTCCAGGGACCCCAGCAGAAGCAAATCCCAGACCATTCTTTAGGCAATTCTTCATGATGCAGAGACTGCATGGGACACAGGACAATTGCCACTGCAGACAAACTCAAATTCCAAATTAATAGAGCAGGCCAGGTGTGGTGGCTCACTCCTGTAATCCCAGCACTTTGGGAGGCTAAGGTGAATGAATCATGAAGTCAGGAGTTCGAGATCAGCCTGACCAACGTGGTGAAACCCCGTCTCTATTAAAAATACAAAAATTAGCTGGGCATGCTGGTGTGCACCTGTAATTCCAGCTACTTGGGAGTCTGAGACAGGAGAATTGCTTGAACCCAGGAGGCAAAGGTTGCAGTGAGCTGAGATGGCACCACTGCACTCCAGCCAGGTGACAGAGTGAGACTCCATCTCAAAAAACAAAAAAAAGAAAGAAAGATCTGAGGAAATCGATGTCAGTGGAATACAGAGAAGGGCGAGGGAGAACGAAGGTTGTTTGTGATACTGCCTAACTCAGTGACCTGTGTGGCCCATTGGTGCATGGGGAAAACAGAGAAGAGGCTCGGCAGTGGGCGGAGTCTGACTATGAAAGGCTTGAAGGCCAAGACAAGGCATGTGGATTTCTTCTTGGGGCAGTGGGGAGCCAGAGAAGGTTTTGGAGCAGGGCAGGTCCATGTAAGATGTGTGTGTCAGGATATTTATTCTGAGATCAAGCGTGGGAAGGGTGGCAGAGGAAGCTGAAGGCTACTCAGGGCTGGGGTTTGCGGGGTCATGAGGAAGTACCAGGATGGGGATGGGGGAATGGAGGGAGAGTGGGGACAGGAAGAGCCAGCTCAGACTGAATCCAGACAGTGCCTCTGCTTTAGGGCGAGGCACTTTCTCCCCCACATCTTTGGCCAGCCTGGTGACTGCCTCCTGCTTCAGCAGACTTGGATTCTGAATGCAGAGTCAGACAGCTCCTGTGCCTTTTCTCCAAGCCCTCCACCCACACTGTTCAAGAGGTGGCCCCAAAACCTCATTCACCCTGAGGCCTGAGAGGCCAGCACAGTTTAATCCTGAGTAGAGGGATCACGGAGGAGGTGGGAAGTCTGAGTGTGGTGACCTCTCAGGCGCCGATGGGGCCGTGTGTCCTCAGCACTCTCCCTTGGCTTGGCCAACCTGAGCTGTCCCTTGGATGGTAGAGCCTGGCCCCACCCCACCCATGCCTCCTGAGCATCCTCCCTGCCCACAGGATGTGGAGGATGGCAAGTCTTCTCCAAATAACAGGTCAGCCATCTAAAAATAATCATGGTTCAGCCCAGGCCAAGACAAGGGCCGAGTGCAGGGTCCAAGGTTACAGAGTGGGGGCTCAGTGCTCCCCAAGCTCAGCCCTGTCTCTCCAGCTCCAGAATGGCCTTTTGGGGTCACACAGGTCAGGCATGCCAGGAGGATGGCTCTCCTCACCATGGATGGGGGTCCGGGGCTGCCCACCAGGACGGTGAATCCCCATGGGGGTTCTGAGCTCTGGGCTGCTGTGAGAGGTGGCCAGCACCTGAGGCACCCGTCCACCCCCTTTGGCTTTCTGATGGCCTCTTGCCTGAACATTCAGGGGAGGGAGTGAGGCCCCGGCCCGAGACCTCGAGGTGGGTGGGTAGTTTTTGAGTCCTCCCTCCCTGCTGCCCCAGCCCTGCCCACCGGGCCCTGGCTGCCTGCCCTGTCTCTCCATTGTCCCAAACTTGCGGGCTCAGCACACGTGAGCTGAGTGAGGGCTCCCCACATTCTTCACAGGATGTTCTCCTGTGGAACTACTGGGAAAGCCACCCCTTTCAGAACCAGGGGTGTGGCTGCCAGTCTGCCGAGAAAGTTCTCCTCAAACAAAGACCACGGGATTGTGGGGTGGTGGACAGGGGAAGCTTCTAGCTTGGAGGCCCAGCTAGATTGGTCTTTATTTTCCACAGAGCTGCCTGCTGGCCTCTGTGTTCACATCGGACAAGGTTCACATGGCTGGGCCATTGCCCATCCTGTCGCTTCTGCCAGGAACATTCTCTCTGCTCCCTCCCCATGCCTACCCTGATTGTGTTCAGGACCCTTCAAGGCTTGTGACCTCCCAGAGGGCCACGAGGGGCCTTTCCTCCTGTCTACCCCAAGAAGAGGGGAGGGCAGCAATGATGGACCCCACCTCCCCCCAACCCTGGACTGCCTTGTTCCAAAGGAAGGCACTGGGGGACAGGCAGCAGTGTGGAGTGTCCCGTCCTCACGTGTTGTCATCTAGGGCCAATTCCTCCACCTCTTGGGGCCTCAGTGACCCCAGCTGTAAGATGGGCATGGAAATGGGGAGCTAAGGGCACGTAGGTGTTTGGCCAAGTTGATCAGGCTGGGGCTGGTGCGTGGGGACAGTGTGTGCCTGCCTCTGCCAGGAGTCCACCTGCCATCTTGGAAGCTTCTTCCCATCTGAGTGAGCAGCCAGAAACCAGGGAGGGGTGAAAGATCCAGGAGGGGCCTGCACTTCCTGCTCCAGGGTCTGGCCAAGGTCTGGGCCACGTTCCTCTGATGCCTCTTCACCCACCTGGCGGGGCCTTTTCCAAGTGGCATTGGGGGTGGTGGTTCTCCCATCACCTTCTAAACACCAGATGCTGTCCTGCTCTTCAGAGTACAGTCCTCCCTCCACGGCCTCCCCTCTCATTGCCTCCTCTTCAGCCTTCTCACACCGTGGCCTGACCTTTCTCCTTGCTGTCCTCAATGTGCCCTGAGCTTTCTCTGACCTTGGGAACATCAGTGGGGACCTTCCCGCTTCCCAGCATTAGGGGGTCTCCTTGCACACCCACTATGTACACACACTCCCTGGCCTGCTCTTTCTTGCATAAGAGAGGAGCAGTCACTGCCTTAGCCAAGTGCAAGGGGCTGTGCCCGGCCCTCTCACCCCACCTTCCCCTCTCTTTTCCTCCTTCCTTCCTCTCTCCCTCTTTCTCTTCTCTCAGATCCCATCTCGCCAGGGTCTCAGGCCCACGCAAAAGCAGCCGGGCCCATGCACACATTCAGCCGGGCAGTCAGAGGCCAACGGGCTGCCTTGTCTGCCACTCCCAGCCTTTGTCTGGCCATCTGGCCATCAGCTGTGGGACTGCCTTCCTGGGGGAGATATGGAGACGAGGGCTGCCTTGCTGTGTGACCTAGGGTCTACCCTGTCTTGCTCTGCCCCTCTTCATTCCACCTGGGACCTCCAAGGCCCCTCCCATCACTGGCAGTGGACTCCTGTTGAGTCTTTTAACCTCTTGTCCTGGAAAAACAAAGCCAGGTCATGGTGTGTTCTCAGCATCCCCTCATGTCTTCCTTTGTCATCCATGAACCTCACAGTCATCACTGGGGACTCTGAGGCCCCACCCTGGCCTATCTTCTGTCCTCCAACATGCTGAGTGGACTTCTGCCCCAGGGCCTGGGCGCCTGCTGTTCTTGCCCCAAGAATTGCACGATTTGTTTTCTTACCTCCTCCAGGTCCTGGCTGAAATATCTCCTCCTCTGACCCCTCTCCTTAAAATTGTGGTGGCCAGGTGTGGTGGTTCATGCCTGTAATCCCAGCACTTTGGGAGGCTGAGGCAGGCAGATCGATTGAGGTCAGGAGTTTGAGACCAGCCTGGTCAACATGGTGAAACCCCGTCTCTACTAAAAAGACAAAAATTAGCCAGGCATGGTGGCGTGCAAGTGAGCCTGGTGGCCACAGTCAAAAATAAGGACTGGGCTTGGCACAGTGGCTCATGTCTGTCACCCTAGCACTCCAGCCTGGAGGCTGAGGCAAGGTTCAATTGCTTGAACCCAGGAGTCGGAGGTTGTGGTAAGGTGAGATTGTGCCACTGCACTCCAGCCTGGGAGACAGAGCAAGACTCTGTCTCAAAAAAAAACTTGATGGTGGTGGTGGTGGTGAATGACAGGAGGGTAGGATGGGGGGGTGGATGATAGTGTTTTCAGCCATCAGGAAAGGCCCTGAGATGCTGGGAGCAAGGGCAGCTGTGTGATTCGGCATGTGTGAAATGGAGTTCCAGGTCCAGTTCTGCCCTGATTTGCTGGGTGACCTTGTGTAGATCCCTTCCACTCTCTGAACTTCTTTCCCAAGTAGAATAATAAGTGCAGTGTGGTAAAGTATAAGGAGCACAGGCCCTGGAATCAGACAGATGGGGTCACATCCTCACTGGGATTTTTATTGCCTGTGGGCTACTGGGAAAGCCACTTTCCCTCTGCGTCTGTCTCCGCATCTTTGAGGTGGGAGGGGCTGGAAAGGCACATGATACATGAGATACAGCCAGGTGCAGTGGCTCACAACTGTAATCCTCACACTTTGGGAGGCCGAAGCATGTGGATCTGAGGCCAGGAGTTCTAGACCAGCCTGGACAACATGGCCAAACCCCATCTCTACTAAAATGCAAAGATTGGCCAAGTAATGCCAGCTATTCAGGTGGCCGAGGCATGAGAATCACTTGAACCCAGGAGGTGGATGTTGCAGTGAGCTGAGATTGTGCCACTGCACTCCAGCCTGGGTGACAGAGTAAGACCCTGTCTCAAAACAATAAACAGAAGAAAATTTTAAAAAGACACGTGAAATATGACATGCTGAGACCCCAGCACAGTGTCTTGCATGTAGAAAGTGTTCAATAAATAGGTCTTTACTCCTTTAGAAAGTACCCAAGCCTGGGCGTGGTGGCTCACGCCTGTAATCCCAGCACTTTGGGAGGCTGTGGTAGGTGGATCATGAGGTCAGGAGTTTAAGACCAGCCTGGCCAACATGGTGAAACCCCATCTCTACTAAAAATACAAAAATTAGCTGGGTATGGTGGCACAAGTCTGTAATTCCAGCTACTGGGGAGGCTGAGGCAGAAGAATTGCTGGAACCCAGGAAGCGGAGGTTGTAGTGAACCAAGATTGTGCCATTGCACTCCAGCCTGGGTGACAGAGCAAGACTCTCAAAAAAAGTACCCAAAAGGCTCACCTAAAACTGGGAAAACTGGACATGTATTGGAAGGGATGGTGCCATGGAATTGCCTGACCTCGTAAGGCTGGTCTTGCCATCCTGGGGTGCAGGTGAGGCTGAGGTCCCCTCTCTCTGAGCTGCTTCCTCAGTCACTTTGCCCCACAGGCAGTTGACCTCAAGTGGGTGTGAAGTGGGCCAGTGTACTGGGGCATGGGCCCAGGCCACCCCTCAAGCTCTCCTTTCCCTGCACAGTGGTCATCTGCAGCTTCATGGTGGTAGCCCCCATTTTCAGCTACCTGAGCAATCGCTTCAACAGGAAGGTGATTCTCAGCTGTGGCATTTTCTTCTGGTCTGAAGTCACCTTCTCCAACTCCTTCATTCCCCAGCAGGTGAGGCCCACCCTAGCTTCTCCCCCACCCGTGCATCCCGGGCCCTCAAGTGCGTCATGAGTCTCACTGGCCTGTGCTCATCCAGCCCGGGGCTTCCAGCTTCTTTGGTTGAACCCCAGCATCTTCCCAGTGCAGAGGGACAAGGTGGTCTTCAGGCACTTTCACAAACCAGCCCTGCAGCTGGGGCCTTTTCCATACTGGCCTGACTGGAGAGACCTGTAGCCTTAATGGCCTGACTCCTTTTGAGTGGCCCTCTGACTTGGGATGGATGCCAAGAACAAGTCTGGCCTAGGAGTGAGGGCCCTGGGTTCTAGTACTTGCTCGGCTGTTACCTGGCTATGTGATTCTGGGGGAGTCACTACCCCTCTCTGGTTCTTGCTCAGTTTGTGCTTGGTCTGATGACCATCTAACTTCTTGGGTCATCCCAGAGAAGCAAACATCAATTCAACACAAGGAAGTATCCTCTCATTTAGCTCTCCCAGGCCTCAGCTTGACTATCCCAACTTGGTGGTTTACTTAGCTTTGTGACCTGGAGATACTTACGCTTAATCTCTCTGAGCCTCAGTTTTCTCATCGATAAAATGGGGATGATGCTTCCCAACTCGAAGGTTTCCTGTAAGAAGTAGCCGAGCTGTGAAGGGCCAGACCCTGGAACACACCCTGTGTTCATCCAGTCCCTGTTTCTGCTCTTTCTTCTGAAGATGAGCCTGTTGCCTTGTGAGATAGTGAGTTTCCCATCTCTAGGTGCATTCAAGCAGAGAGGGGCAATCAAATGATGGCTGCTGTAGAGAAAGATGATGGAAGAAGGGGAGAACAGGTCTGTGTTCAGGGAGATTTTAGTACAGCCCTGTCCTTAGGAGCACCGAGGCTTTGGGGCAGGAAGATTTGATGGGATATTCTGCACTCAGATCCTTCAAGAGGTGCAGAAAGAGTCCTCACTAGAGACAGCTGTCTTTTGAAATCCATGGGGTCAGGGAAGGCTTCCTGGAGGAGGTGGCATTTGAGCTAGGCAGACAGGACTGAGAGATTAGGCCTTTTGGTGAAGGCATCATGGGCAGAAGGGGCCAACCCACAGCTGCAGAAATGGTGCAGTGTATTGAAAGAGTGAGATTGGGCTGGGCGCAGTGGCTCACACCAGTAATCCCAGCACTTTGGGAGGCCAAGATGGGTGGACCACCTGAGGTGAGGCGTTTGAGACCAGCCTGGCCAACATGGAGAAACCTCATCTCTACTAAAAATACAAAAATTAGCTGGGCATGGTGGTGTGCCCCTATAATCCCAGCTATGTGGGAGGCTGAGGCAGGAGAATTGCTTGAATCTGGAATGTGGAGGTTGCAGTGAATGGAGATTGTGCCATTGCACTCCAGCCTAAGTGACAAGAGCAAAGCTCCATCTCAAAAAAAAAAAAAAAAAAGACTGAGGATTGCATCTTCACTGGAAAGGAAGTGGGGACTGAGTCATGGAGAACCTTGAATGCCAGGCTCGAGGGTCTGAGCTTCCTTCTGTGGTAGTTTGAAGAACAGTGGCCGGGTCAGATGTGGATGGATAGAGGGGCCACTGGAGGGAGGGCAGAGAGAATCAGCAGGTTTTCAGGGACACCCTTGCTTCATGCCTCAGCTTCACAGAGGAGGGTCAGGTCAGGTGTGCTCCAGGCCCAGGATGGCAAGTTAGCCTGGTGGCCACAGTCAAAAATAAGAACTGGGTCTGGTGCAGTGGCTCATGCCTGTAATCCTAGCACTTTGGGAGGCTGAAGCATGTGGATTGCCTGAGCTTAGGAGTTCGAGACCCCCTGGGCAACACAGTGAAACCCTATCTCTACTAAAATACAAAAGAAATTAGCTGGGCATTGCAATGTGTACCTGTATTCCCAGCTACTCAGGAGGCAGAGGCAAGAGTCACTTGAACCTGGGACGCAAAGGTTGCAGTGAGCCCAGATTGTGCCACTGCACTCCATCCTGGGTGACAGAGCAAGATCTGTCTCTACAGAAAAAAAAGGACTGGATCAGAAACCTCTAGGGCCCATCAGGGGCTTGTCTTGCCCCTGGCCAGGCCCCTTGTCATCAACCTCTTGGGCTGCTCCTGGGACTGACCAGTGAGTCAAGGCCATCATGCCAGGTCTGTGCCCACTTCTGGGTGTGTGAAAGGGGAGGGATGGTTGGTAGAGGAGATAAGCAGAGGCACAGAGAGAAACAGGTCAACCCCACTGAATCTGGAAATCCATCACAGTCACAATTTGCATCCCATGGGGGTTTTTCGTAGACCTTGGCCATGTGGTTCTGAAGTTAATTTGGCAGAGAAAATGCCGAGAAGCCGCCAAGAACACTGTGAAAAATGAAAGGGGATTTGGCTCTCAGTTATGAAAATGCAGCTATTCTAACTCAAACAGCGGAGCCATGGACTAAGATTCATGTGACAGTCCTCATTTCTGTGGGGATTTAGTGGAGGACAAAAGCTGCATATGAAACAGGTGGCTTGGGAAGAACTATCTCTCCATCTGGATTGAAAGAAAAGTTTGGTCTGTATTTCAAACCATCCTGCAGAATAAAGTCTGGATAGGGGAGAGTAGAGCAGAAAGCAAGCTCTTAAAATCTAGGACTATACATCAATAAGAAAAAGACAAATAACGCAGCAGAAAAATGGGTTAGAGATAGTTACAGACAGCTTCGGAAGACACCCAAATGGCCAATAAATGTAGGAAGAGACAGTGCTCAGCCTCTCCAGTGATGGGGAAATGCAAATGAGAGCAGCGAGGTACCATTTCACACCCGTCAGATTGGCAACAATTGCAAAGGCTGACAATACCACGTGTTGTTGAAGCTTCAGGGACGCGGGGACTCCAGCCCTGCTGTTGGGAGTGTAAGTAGAGTCTCTTTGGAGAGTGAAATGGCAGGATATTATAAAACTCTCTGTATCTCCCACGGCCCAGCCCTCTACTTGGGGTATATACCCAAGAGAGAAACTCCAGCTTGTAGACACATCCATGTAAGAAGGTTCATTGCAGCACTGTCATAGCAAAAACAAAACAAACCAAAAACAAAACAAACAAACAAAAAAACAAGGAAGCAATCGAAATGGCCATCCCTAGCTACACAGATGAATAGTGTGTATGACTCTTTTTTTTTTTTTTGATAGAGTTTCACTCTCACTCTTGTTGCCCAGGCTGGAGTGCAATGGCACAATCTCAGCTCACTGCAACCACTGCCTCCCAGGTTTAAGTGATTCTCCTGCCTCAGCCTCCCAAGTAGTTAGGATTACAGGTGTGTACCACCACACCCAGCTAATTTTTGTATTTTTAGTAGAGACAGGGTTTCACCATCTTGGTCAGGCTAGGCTCTAACTCCTGACCTCAGGTGATCCACCCACCTGAGCCTCCCTAAGTGCTGGGATTCATAAAGAATGAACTAGATCTTGATACATCAGTATAAACGGGTTTCAAAAAGATAAGAATGAGGGGGCAGAAGGAAGTTACAGGATAAGACGCATGGAAGGTTTCCTTTTACGTTCATTTTATTTTTAAATGTTTGTTTTGAGATGGAGTTTAGATCTTTCACCCAGGCTGGAGTGCAGTGGCTCAATCTCAGCTCACTACAACCTCTGACACACCCTGCCCTCCCTACCCTGGGTTCAAATGATTCTCCTGCCTCAGCCTCCGGAGAATCTGGGATTATAGGCACCCACCACCATGCCTGGCTAATTTTTGTATTCTTAGTAGAGACGGGGTTTTGTCATGTTGGTCACGCTGGTCTTGAACTCCTGACCTCAGGTGATCCACCCATCTTGACTTGCCAAAGTGCTGGGATTACAGGTGTGAACCATCATGCCTGGCCTTAAATGTGTTTCACTGCGCCTTGTCGCCTAGGCTGATATGCAGTGGTGTGATCACAGCTCACTGCAGACTTGACCTTCTGGGCTCCACTCACCCTCCTGCCTCAGTCTCCTAAGTAGCTAGGACTACAGGCATGCACCTTGATGTCCTACTGATTTTTATTTTATTTAAAACATTTCGTAGAGACAGGGTCTCGCTATGTTATCCAGGCTGGTCTCGAACTCCTGGCCTCAAGCAATCCTCCTGCCTCAGCCTCTCAAAGTGCTGGGATTACAGGTGTTAGCCCCTGTGCCCCGCATCACAAAGAGGGCCAGGCATGGTGGCTCATGCCTGTAATCCCAGCACTTTGGGAGGCCGAGGTGCCTATAATCCCAGCTCCTCAGGAGGCTGAGGCAGGAGCATCGCTTGAATCCACTGGGGCAGAAGTGGCAGTGAGCCAAGATTGCATCACTGTGCTCCAGCGATACTTCATCTCAAAAAAAAAAAAACAATGCAAAGAGACAAATGACCCCACAGAAAAACAGACCAAGGTTGTGGGCAGGTAATCCAAGGAAGATTACCTGCGGTCAGAGGTAATCTGTGAACGGCGGTCAGAGCCAGGGAGCAGATCTCCTAGTTGGTGGAGAGTGGACACCTAGGCTTGTGTCCCAGAGCTTATGGGGGCAGAGGGGTCTGCCTGGGCCATACCACTCTCAAGCTGGGATCGTCCTGTCCCATCCCAGCATGGGCCAGCCAGGCCCCATCAGACCCACTAGACAGAGGGGCAAACTGAGGCCTGGAGTGGCTGGTTTTTACAGAGGTGCAGCCCACCAGCACCCTTACCCTTCTCTCTTCTGGCTCCTGGGCCTTGCCGGGGGAGGGAGCAAATGGGAAACAGAGATGAGAGGCAGAGAGTTGGTAGCCAGTCCCCAGCATCTGCCACCCCTCTCCACAGTAATTCTGGCTGCTTGTCCTGTCCCAGGGGCTGGTGGGCATTGGCGAGGCCAGCTACTCCACCATTGCACCCACCATCATCAGTGACCTCTTCACTAAGAACACACGTACGCTCATGCTGTCCATCTTCTACTTCGCCATCCTGCTGTGCAAGGGACAGCCGAGACACCAGGGTCTGGCTGAGGATCTGGGGAAGATTCCCTGCACCCTTAGGGAACACAACAGGTGGATGGTCAGCCTTTGAGAAATGCCTGGGCCCGCTCCCTGGCCAGCTGGCTGGGTGGTGATGGTGGGCAGCCTCCTTGCAGACCAGCGGGCACTCCCTGTCCGCAGCTTGTCTCTGCTCAGCCTGATGTGTCTCTTCTCTGCAGCGGCCTGGGCTACATCACTGGCTCCAGTGTGAAGCAGGCAGCTGGAGACTGGCACTGGGCCTTGCAGGTAAGTCCTATGTCCCTTCCCTCCACAAGGACACCCTCCAGTCCAGACCTTGCCCCAGGATTGCCCAGAGATGGAGCCCAGGCTAGGTCATAGGCCTCCAGGATTCTTCCCCAGCTGCCTGGACCCTGAAATCCCTGCCCTTCCAGATTAGTGCAGATCGCGGTGTCAGAATGCTCAGGTGTGCGGGGAGCCAGACACAGTCCCACTGCCCTCAGGACCCCCAGGCTGAGTGTTGGAATCTCCTGCCCAGCAGTCCCGGGAGAGAATCAAGGATTCTCCCACCATGTCAGGAAATTCCAGGTCCATGGTGGTGCTTCCTGCTTCAAGCCCTGGTGCTCTGCTAGGGTAAGGCTGGGACGAGACCTCTGCGTGAAGGCCCCAGGGTCTGGAGTCACTTCCTGTCTCACTGGGTTTGGGGCAAGTTACTGAGGCCCCAGGACAGTGCAATCAGAGGAAACAGAGGCCCCCATTCTCTCCGAGTGGAAGCTTAAGACAAAGTGTTTTTTCCTAAAAGCAGGAAGGAAGCGGCCTCCATGGAATTTCTTAATGGGGGGCAAGAGGGAGGTGGCATGCAAAGGAACTCCCCAACCCAGGGGCTCTCAGTCTGGGAGCGTGAAGGGAGACTGTTCTGAGGGGCTGGTGGGATGGAAGCCAGGCTGCCAGGATGTCACTCTTTCATCCGGAGAGAAACCTGGGGCCTTGGAGGTTCTCTTCTGAAAAATGGGCTGGACACAGGGAAGACCCAAAAGGGCTGGTGAGCCTCTGTTCTTGTGAGGCCTGTATGGGCAACCCCCCTAAATGCCAGCCCACCTGGTCTGTCAGTCAGATGCTCCATGCCCAGACAGCACTTTTCCAGTGCCCTGTGGCTGAAGAACCTATGTTGGTAACCTGCCTCAGGAATTCTCTCCTCCCTCAAAGTCATCATCCCATCTGGCTATCTACTTTTCTCTCATTTGTCCATCTGTCTGTCCATTTATTCATTTATCCATTCATCCATCCATCCATCCATCTGTCCATATATCCATATATTGATCCCTCCCTCCCTCCTTCTGTTCTCCATCCATCTCTTTAGCCATCTCTCCTCCTCTGTTTATCCACACACTGCTTTACTTACCCACCCCTTCTTCTTCCTCTAGTCTGTCTGGCTTTCCTGCACCTTCCCTGCTCCTGTCCTGCCCCTGGTCTGGAAGGTCCATCTATCTCAAGCCCCCAGCCTCTTGACTGACCTCAGCCCCAGCATTTCTCAGCAGCCCAGTTAGAAAGGCTGGGCAGATCCCCAGCTCAGAGGAGAAGCTTGTGGCCTGGAGAAGGTGTAGTTTGCCTGAGTCCCCCTTCTGCAGCAGAGACAAGGCTGGCCAGGCCCTGGTGTCCTAACTTCCTGCTCCCTGAACGGTGTCCCCTGTCCTGGGCGTGATCACAGGAATGCTCATCCTCATCCTGGTCCCAGCCACTAAGAGAGGCCATGCCAACCAGCTTGGGGACCAGCTCAAGGCCTGGACCTCATGGCTCCGAGATATGAAGGCCCTGATCCGAAAGTGAGTCTGGCTGGGAAGGGCCTGGTGGGCAGGGGGAGGAGTACTGAGCTGAGGGGCTCTCCCTGCAGGGCAGCCCCCTACACCCTCAGCTGGAAACCCACCAGTTCTGCTGTCTCAGTGCTGCGAGGGATGTTTGGTTCCGAGAATCTATTATTCCTGCAGCCAGAACCCTCACCCCTGGGGCCTGTAAGACGAAGCATTTGGGGCCTTCTGTCTCCTCAATGGACGGTGCTGCCCATGGGAGCTGGAGGAGGTCCCTCAGCTCAGTGCCACTGCCTGGCCTCTCCCCAGCCGCAGGTACCTCTTCTCCTCCCTGGCCATGTCGGCTGTCTCCTTCAACACGGGGGCCCTGGGCATGTGGATCCCACTCTATCTGCACTGCGCACAAGTCGTGCAGAAGATGGCAGAGTCATGCAACAGCCTGCCCTGTGGGGGCCAAGGACAGGTGGGGCCCCTTAGGGTGGGACCTCAGAGAGGAGGGCCCCTCAGCCTGAGCCCTGACCCCCCTCAACTCATGCCCCATCCTCTGTCCCCACAGCCTCATCTTTGGGGCCATCACCTGCTTTACAGGCTTCCTGGGTGTGGTCACGGGTACGGGAGCCATGTGCTGGTGCTGCCTGAGGACCCAGTGGGCCGACCCCCTGGTGTGTGCCGTGGGCATGCTGGGCTCTGCCATCTTCATCTGCCTGATCTTCGTGGCTGCAAAGAGCAGCATCGTAGGGGCCTATGTGAGTGCGGTGGGGGAGGGGTGCTGGGGGAGCTGGGCCTCGGCCTGGGCCACGGGGAGGGTCTAGAATGGGAAATTCTGTGACTTGTGGGACAGTCCCTTCCCTAGGGAGGCTCCTGTTCTCTGGCTGCCCCTGAGCATCCCTGGCCTGTTGGGGCCTCTGGGTGACTCAGGGCCATGAGCATAGCTTGAAGTCTCTGGACAGCCCATGAATGGATGTGGGCCTGGGAGGAGGGGTGAGGTTTTGTGGGCTCCCCACCAGCAGCCAGTGTGTAGGAGCAGCCTGTGGCCGCTGTGGAGGGAGGGTCCCCTTATGATTGCTTTGCTTTCTCCTGGGCAGATCCATATCTTCATCGGAGAGACACTGCTATTTTCCAACTGGGCCATCACCACCGACATCCTCATGGTGAGCCAGGCAGGCAGAGATCACCTTATACAGCTGACCCAGGCCTCGACCTCACAGGGGCAGCTGGGAAGGGTGGGTGAAGGGGTGGGAGAGCTGGTTGGGAGTGGGCAGGAAGGCAGGCCTGCCAGGAAGGTGAAGCCAGAGGCAGGGAGGGAATCAGAGTTTGGGGTCTGCGTCTGGACAGATCCAGGAAGCAGAGGGCTGGGTGGGCAGAGTGAGATGTGGGGACCAGGTGGGGAGGGGTGTCTCAAGGCTCAGGTTAGTGTCTGGGAGGCTGGCAGTTCCAGGTTGGCACCGAGGTACTGCTGCCTGCCAGCACTCCTCCCCCTGGGTCTGAGTGTTCATGGGCTCTGCCCCTCCTTGCTCAGCCTGGCTGCCAGGCACACCTGCCCAAGTGCTTGTGGCTGGGGCTGGCGGACAGAGGCCATCTTCACTGGGTCAACAATGGGCTCCAGCCCAGCCTGCTGGGGACAAAGGGCCGTCTGAGCAGCGAGCAGGGGCTTGTGTCCCTGGGTGGGGATGGGAGCACCCTGGGAGGAGCCAGGAGGGGGCTAGGAATTCGTGGCCATCTGGGGGTGGCAGGGGTGTGACACTTGGTCCCATGCCCAGGGATCAACCTGGCCAGGGTCAGCAGGGGACAGGGGAGTGTGTCTGGGAGGTGTCAGGGCAGGCTCTGGGGCAGAAAGAGGAAGGACTCATGGGTGGACCTTCAGGGTGCTCGGGGGTCAGGTGCCCAGCATGGGACAGCCCAGGAGATCAGTCTGCCAGGCTCCATGGCCCCTGCTGGCTCCTGTGCTTTGGAAAGCCTGCCTTGCACACCCCGAGCCTCCTGGGCTGTCTCTCTCTGTCCCCTGGGTCCATGGGCTGGGTGGTGGTGGGGAGGTCTGATGCAGCTTTGAGCCTCAGCACAGAGCCAGGCAGTGGCAGGGATGGGCTGTGGTCCCCGTCCAGGCCCAGCATGAAGGGAGGAGTGAGTCTGTGCAGATCAAGTGCCCTTGGTGCTGGCCAGGACCCCTCCTCCACCACCCCCAGGGGAGCCCCTGACAGCTGCCAGCAGGGTCAGGGTCCCAGGAGAATTGTGTCCCAGTTTAATCAGTGTCAGTTTACTCCTGCTGGAAACGAGGCCACTCTGGCCAGATTCAGGCCTTTTTCCACCCGCCCCCACCTCTCCTGCAATGGGGTGCCCATGGGTGCTGGCTGCTGATGCCCACTAAGGTTGGCACTCCGAAAAGGTGAGGCAGCTGGAGCTCAGGGCACAGGGGCTCAGGGCACCCACAGAGCTGAACGTGCCTGTCCCACCCCCACCCCAGCCCCTCCTGACTCTGGCCTGCCCAGCTTTGAAGTGCGCCTCCTGTGGCTCAGGCCTGCTTGGTCTGATGGGGGCCTGGGGCCCAGCAGTACCTGGCATTCAGTGCTGAGGTGCCCATAGGTGTGAGCAGAGGCTCCTCCAGGCAGGTGCCTGCCTCACCAGCTCCCTTTCCAGGCGTCAGGCCTTACTTGGTCCTCAGGGAGGGGAACCAAGATGGGTCTTTAGCTTGATGGGAGTGAGGACAAATGGCCCAAGCTGGGGTTCAGGTTCCCCTGGAACATGTACCTCTCTGGACCTCAGTGTCCCCGTGACCATGGGCCAAGGGCAGAAGCCACGGCAGCCTGATCTCAGGAACAGTGAGAGCTGAGCAGGAAAGGTGGCGGCATGGCCATTTCTGATGGCTGGGGTCCTGCGAGGCTCAGAGGGCTCTGGGCTAATGGCCTCTAGTGACTGGCAGCTGGGCAGCCCCCAAATTACCTTCCCTTTGCTGCAAGTAGCTGGGAGGGAGGTGAAGATTCCCATTTCTGAGGGGCGTTTCAAGGGGCACAGCAGGTTTGAGGCCAATGACGCTTTCGATCTGGGGCAGGTGGCACTGGTCTGGGCTGGACGTGGGGAAGCCCCTGGGGCTGACTGAAGCTGTGTGTGGGTGGAGGGGCTCAGGGAGGAAAGGGGTGCCTGGTGGGAAAAAGCGGCCAGGCTGGCGGGGAGGAGGGAAGGGTCCAGGGGAGAGAGGACTGAGTCTGAGGGTGTGGGGCTTCGGAGGTGCCAGGCGCTGGGCTGGGCCCGGCTCCTTGGGCTGATGACCTGCCCACCTATCCCACAGTACGTGGTCATGCCCACCTGGCATGCCACGGTTGTGGTCTTGCAGAGCTTCACCTCCCACCTGCCGGGGGACGCCAGGAGTTCCTACCTCATCAGCTTTGTGAGTCACCCTGGGAGGGGGCTGGCCTGGGGAGGCTGAGGGTTTTGGGGGGCTGTGCCCTGACACCCACCCCCACATCCTCACAGATCTCAGACCTGATCTGCCAGAGCACCAAGGACTCCCTGCTCTGGGAGTTCCTGAGCCTGGGCTATGCGGTCATGCTCTGCCCCTTTGTCGTCATCCTGGGGGTCATGTTCTTCCTCGCCATGGTGCTCTTCTTCCTCAGCAACTGTGCCAAGGCTGAGCAGCAGTGAGTGGGGATGAGGGGAGGCCTGCTGGGGAGCCCTGCTAGGGGGTGGTGGAGGGGAGACCTGGGTGCACCCAGGGGGTGACCTGGTTGCTGGGGTCCAATCCCTGGGCCTCCCCACGCCTGTGGGGCTCAGTGCCAGCATCAGCCTGGAGCTGTGCGGGGCCACAGGGATGTCTGGTGGGTCCAGGCTTGGACTTGGTGGTTTCCAAAGCTGGGACCCCTCCCCCTTCCTTTTCCTCTCACCTTCTGACTGCTTTCTCCTTTCCTCTTTACTCCTCTCCCCACCCCTGGGCTCTCCCACCTCCCCCTTGGGCTGATGAAGTCCCTGCCCAGCACCTCCAGTCAGCTGGCCCCCACGACGCGATGTGCCAGAGCAGTGCCCGGGCCCAGCCCCTGCTGACGCACCATCCTGACCCCCGCCTGTCTCTCCCCTAGGCTCAACCAGCGGGTGATGCTGCCTGCATCTGTGGAAGTCTGAGGTGGTGAGTGCAGGCAGGGAAGCCCTTGGGGAGGGGGAAGGCCAAGGCTAGGTGACAGGGAGCACTCTTCCTTTGGAGTCCCCTCCTGCCCCAGCACCTCCCACCAACCCTGGGCTTGGACTCTGATGTTGCCAGAATTCACTGATGGAACCACGGGTCAGGGCTCCTCCCTCCCTCCCTCCCCCCTCCCCCCTCCTCCCTCCCTCCCTCCCTCCCTCCCTCCCTTTTTCCCTCCTTCCCTCCTTCCTTCCTTCCTTCCTTCCTTCCTTCCTTCCTAGGGCTGGGTGGGGCCTGGCTGGAACTCCCCACTCTATCTGGACTTCTGCCCTCCGGTTCCTCGTGGATGTACCAGGGCCTGGCTCCTCAGACCTTCCAGGTGGGAGCTAGAGCTTCCCAGCAGCACAAGAACCAGGGTCACAGCCCCAAGCCCAGGGGGAGGCCTGCTGCTTCAACGGCAAGGGGAGGAGGGAGGGCGGCCTGGCAGGGGGCCCCACTGAGCCCTGTTTCTGACCTAATGCCCTTTTCCCCAGGTGCCCCTGGGACAATGAAAAACCACACTCCCACCTAGTCTGGAAGGTGTCCTACGGCATCCGGGACCACCTGGGCTGCCCACAGGCTTTCTGTGTTATCCACGGCTAGGTGCCCACCCGCTCTGGCAGGGGCCTGCTGAGTGGCCCTGGCTGCAGGAAGAGGCAGTGTCCTCAGTCACCCTGGAAGGCTGTGTGTGTTGGAGCCATGAGGTTGGACAGATTCCTGGCCCTAGATTTGGACTGCCGGGCCCCTGGGGCCAAGGAAGAAGGCAGCCCGAAGTGGGTACTGCCGAGAGCCCGGCCTGCCACCAGCCTATGTGATCCTGGGCCAGTCCCTGCCCTCCCTGGAACAAAGGGCCAGGGGGCTCAACTTTCCCAAGCAACTTGCTGAGCAAAGCACGATCTGCAGCTTTGAAGATTCACCAGGCACTGGGCCATACGGAGAGTGAATGGCCTAGGCAGTCCCAGCTTTGAGGCCCAGGTGAGGGCCAGCATGCAGGACTGCAGCTTCTCAGCTGGCCTCTGACCTTGGGGACATCAGACTCAACCTGGGAGATGAAGCTGGGCACCCCCTGGCTGGGCCAGTCTCTCTGGAGGCCACTGTCTATCTCGGGTTGGCTGCTAGGCGGGAGCTCCCAGGTGGGGATTGTTTTGACAAGCTGGCATCATGAGGGGTGAAGGCCCTGGCTGCAGCGGCGCAGCACCTGGGCCCCAGCCTCGTGGTCTCAGGGTTTCACACACCAGCCAACCTCTGCAGGGCTCCTGGTGGCCCCAGGAATATTTCGGCTGTCTAGCCCTTTGCTGCCACCACCCCAAGCCAGGAACCCACTCCCTCTAGAGGCTGGGCTGAGCCTTGGCCAGGGCCAGGGCCCAGGAGACCATTCTAGAATCCATGGGGCAGCCGCCAGGGCTCTGCTGCTGGAGGAAGCAGCTCTCCACAAAGCTTCCTGCATGGGCTGAGGCACTGGGAGATGCCAGTCCCTATCACACAAATGACCCCCAGGGCCAGGCCTTCACACTGGCTTTGATCACCCAACTCATGCCTGTGCGCATACCAGGATACAGCTGCCAATGTCACACCAGCCCCAAACCCCTTTGGGGGAGTTTAGCCCGTGTCATACACTCCCTGCACATTTGCTGCCATCAAGGCAGTGCTGGTGTCTGGGGCCCAAGAGGCCAGTTAGGAGACCCTGAGAGCTGGCTTGGACAGTGCTCTTTCCATCCCTTAGTTATTGGCTGGCTGTGGCTTCAGTGGGTGTAAGCTAGTGGAATACCCACCCATGGAGCTGTGGGGTACCTGGGGAGGCCTGACAAGGGTGGGCTGGTACCCCACAAAGCCCGGCCTCCACCCCAGCCTCAGCCAGGGCCCCAGTGATGTTTTCTTGTCATACAAGAATCAGGTCCAACTGTTGCCTCCTCTTCCTTCCAGAAGCCAAACTGCTCCTTTATTTTTTAGAGCTGCTGATTATGAATCTCAGAGTCTTAAGAGAGAAGCCAAATATATTCCTCTTGTAAATGAAGAAATAAACCTATTTAAATCACTCCCTGTGGCTCCCTCAGCAAAAAAGCCTGGGGTGGGGGGTGCAAAAGATGGTCACACCTGTACCCAGCCTGCAGCCAGCATGTCACCCTGTATCCACCCAGGTGAACCCCAGAGCCCTGGACCTGGCCCACAGGGCCCTGAAGCCACAGTCCCAGCCTAGAACCAGGGGGGTCTCTGCATCCTGGGACCCCTGCAGGAACAGCTTGGGCTGTGCTTATCAGAGCAGGATGCCTGGGCAGGCAGTGACACCCTCCCTGGGGACAGAGCCTTAGAAATGGCTTGCATATTCAAATCATGGTGGAAAAATAGGAGTCTTGGGCAGATGGAGGCTGAGGGTGGCCTGCACTCAGCTTCCCCACCTTCCTCAGCTGCGTTTTCTTCTTGGTCCCACTCTGGAGCAGGCTGGGGCTCCTGATGACTAAAGGCGACCTTGCCTTTTTCTGTGCCAGTGTGGATGGCGGTGATTTGTCCAAGACCCCCTTTTTGGGAATGGCCTCGTGGTGCTGCTTTTGGCCTACAGGCTTCATTGGGGAGCTGGGAGCTCCATTCACCTTGGACAGCTTCCGGTTTTTCTTATGCAGTTTTGTGGACTTGGCAGGGGTGTTGGGGCTCAGGGTGGGAGCGCCAGGGACTGGGCCCTTGGTGGTAGGCATCCCGTTGGCCTGGTCTGGGACCTTGGCCTTTGTCCTCTTGCTGCATGTGCTGGCTGGCTCCCGCAGGTGGCTGCAAGTGTGCCATCCTCTGACCTGTTTCTTGCAATTCTTTGTCTCTGGCAAGAATCCCTTTTTCTTCTGCTTCCTGCTGATGGGGCTCTGGGTGGCGCTGGGGATCTCCTTGGTATCTTTCTCCAACTTGGGGTGCCTGAAGGGGAATAAGCCGGTAAAAAGGTGCCCAGTGAGGGCAGCAGCCACCTCCACCCAGGTCCCGTGGGGTTCCAGAGGCCCAGGGATCCCACATCTGTGTGTGCGCAGCAGTGTGAGGGTGATCCTAGCCCCGCCCAAGTGTGCATCCCCTGCCCAGTACCTACTGAACTCCCAGGGTTTTCATGGCCTGCCAGTAGAGGTCAAGTAGGCGGCTGGAGCCGGTGGAGTGCACCCCCTACCTCAGGCCCTGCTGCTGCCCCTGCAGCATGCCCAAGAGCACTGTCAGGTCCAAGGTCAGCTTCTGCAGAGGATGGGAAGGCAGGGCGGTGGTGGCCACAGGGGCAGGCCTCTCTGGGGCTCCTGGTGGTCTTCCCACCTTGGCCCCATTGCTCTCTCACCAGCAAACCCTGTAGTCTCCTGGGCCTCAGCCTCTCCTTCTGCCTGTTAAGGCATCCGTGTCTGTCTCACCATTGGAGGAAACACATGCCCAGGTGTTGGTTCTCCTCCCCACAGCTGCAGGCCTGGTCTGAGTCTCCACCGTGGCACTGGTGCACCCACCTCCAAGAGGGCCATCCCCACCACTCCATCACCGTGGGGCTGCCAATGCCTTTCCTCCAGCCTCCCTGCACGTCCTGAATAGGTTACTGTTGGAATCTGCTGGTTTCCAGGAGCCCCGATCTCCTGGCTTCGTCGCTATCACCCAGTTTTGCAAGGCCCCATCCCAGGCCCCACCTCTGCCTGCTGGTGTAGCCTTGGCAAGCTCTCCCTCCATAAAGGCTGACTGGCACTTATGCTGAGGCCTCCCAAACCTTACCCTCTAGGCCAGACTAGGGGACCGAGATGGCCACCTACAGCTGCCTCCCAACCCTGCCCTGTGGCTGCCCAACATGTCACATTCCACCCATCCACACCCTGCACGAGGCCTGAAAACATGGCCTCCCTAACGTATGTCCACCCTGAGTCTTCTCCCATCCTTCACCATCTCCAGCCCTGCCAACCCCTTCCCAGCTTTCTCACCGGACATGGCAGTGCCATACCCTTGCACCCTGCCCTGCAGGACAGGGTGGCGCAGTCCCTTCCCTAGTCACTTGCCCATCCACAGCTCTGTAACTGCCTAAATGACAGCCCAGAGCCCCAACCAAGGCACTGAGAACCTTCCCCACATGACCCCCACCCCCAAGGTCTGGCCTGGGTAATGGCACTGATGCCGGGAGGCCCTGAGGCCCCCAGGAGGAACCCGACACTGCCCTGGGCTGGGCCCCACCTCACCTCGTGTTTACACGTCCTGAAGACAGTACTGAGCAGCTCCAGGGGGAACAGCACCTGCTGGTGCTCTGCCTTGGTCTGCGCAGGTTCTGGGGAGGGGTGGCCAGGCTGAGGTACTCTGGAGGGCTGTCAAAGCCTTTGTTTCCAAGCAGGGACTAAAGCCCAGAGGCAGGGACCATCTCCTGGGACAATCCCAATTCCCTGTCTCCCCACCCCCCACACTCCGGGAGGCTCAGGCTCCAATCCTGGCTTGTCCTCTCTGAGAGAACCGATCCCGAGCAGGCCAGGAGGAAGGGTGCCCCCCGGCTATTACCTCCATGACCTTTGTCAGGACCTGGCTGATCAGCTGCTTCCGCTCTGGGTCCTGGAAGCACGACCTCACCTCCCACATGGACAGGGTCTTCTGGAGCAGCAGGCAAGCTTGTGCCTGTGGTTGGGTAAAGGTGGGTGCCTGGAGCCTTAGCATGTTGGGTATGAGAGGCTGAGGGGGGTGAGGGGGCCTGCCAGTCATGGATGTGGGCGGCGTGCAAGGCCACCTGCTGCTCTGGACTCTGTGACCACCTGCTCTCGTGCCTTCATGTACAGGTGGGGGCATGGAGGCCTCCCAGCTGGATAGAGGTGGGACCTCAGGCAGGACAATTCCTACCCATTCCTGGCTAATGCCATCTTCATTCAGTCTGCCCCCAGCAGTCCTGGCACCTGATCAGACACTACCACGGTGTCCTCTGTGTGGCCAGATGGGCAGTGGTGGCTGTGGGAGTGAAGCTGGCCCCGCCCCCTTAGTGCCTCCATGCTCGGTGTGGCAGGGACGGCTGCACCCGTGTTCACCAGGCCAGCACTCTGGGGCCTCAGAAGCAGGTTAAGCAGGTTAATTCACATGGGCCCTGGGCTGGGAGCCGGGAAGTCTCTTACCTGCTGGTGGGGCCGCCCTGGGCTTGTGACATGCTAGACCAGGACAGGGAGCAGGCTCTTACAGAGCACCTGGCGGGGAAGGGAGGGTTGTGAGGTGTGGGTGGGGCTGGGGCTGAGAGGGGACCCCAAGTGGGCAGGGTGGGCCCTGACACTCACTGGGTGCCGGGAAAAGAGGCTGAGGAACATGGGGACCATGAGGGGGCTGTGGCGCTTGGTCAGGAAGGAGCTCAGTACTGATGAGTAGACGCATATCGTGAAGTTCAAGTCCAGGCAGCCGGCAGCCTAGGCCAGGTGAGAGAGCTGGCTGAGGCCAGGAGAGGGCCTCTGGGATGGGAGGAGACTGGGCTAGCTTCGGATGGTGGAGGGTGAGTTCTGGGGAAGTGTGAAGTGCATGGGCTCTGCCTGGGCCAGGCCCTGCTCACCTGTGAGCTCTCGGTCATGGGGCTGGGGTTGGTGCCAGCCTCCAGCTCCTCCTGCGTCTCATGCACGCACCCCTCGGCAGTGCCGCCCTTCAAGACTCAGAGCAGGTAGAGGGAGGCATTGAAGTGGTAGAGGGCGGTGGAGTCGGGCTGGCGGCCTCGATGCGGTCACCCAAGTCGTGGCAGTACATACGGCCACGGCACAGGTGGTAGCTGCAGGTGGTGAGGACAAGAGCTGGTCAGAACAATCTCAATCCACCCTGCTCTGCCAAGCAGCACCAAGCAAGTCCCACTTTACAGGTGAGGAAACAGATCTGGAAGACAGATGTGACTGAGGACACAGAGGAAGGCAGGGCTACTGGCAGCTTGCTTGGGAGCTATGTGAGCTCATCGTGCTTGGGCAAGGGGGCACCCCACAGGGGGAACAGAACAGTTCCCGAAGTGGGGGGCTGCACCAGGGCCAACCACCACCTGGCACACCTCTCCTGTCCATACTCATCCCTCGTGGGGAAGTGGCCTCCAGGCCTTTTGTAAAGCGAGGCAAGGGTTCTGCACTCAGAACCCTATGTGGCCCTGCAGGGCCAGGACAGAGTGGGGACAAGAGGCAGGATGCTCAATGAGTGACACTGTCCATGCACACTGGCAGAACTATCTGAGAAGGTGTGGCCTGGGGTGGAATGGAGGATGACCACCAGTCATGCCCCCCACCCTGCAGACCATCCATGCAGTGCCCAGGGGCCCAGGCCTTCAACTACCCAGCACCTAAGCCCTGAAGGCAGGTCTGCACCTGACGCCTGCCTGGCTCTCCCCCGCCTGCCATCACCTCCCTGCTAGACCTGCCTCCAGCACAGCCCTGCCCAAAGCCTTCTCCACACCGCCAGCCATTTCCAAAAAGGGAAACCAGATCCAAAGCCTTCCCCACGCCAAATGTCCCTGCTGAAAATGCCTCTGCGGCCCCAGCCCCACTAGGGTCAGGCCTGCGAGGTTACAGGGGTCTGTGGCCTCACGCCTCACCTGACCTCCCAGCTGGATGTCTGACCGCCTCACATCAGGATGCTCTTTCCCCTTTCTGCACTCCCCAAGGCCTCCCAACCTGACAAACTCCCACGTACACTGCACCTCCGAGGACTGGGTGTGTGTCCCCAGCCACAGGTGGTGCCACTGTCCCCACCCACCCCGACACAGCCCCACTGGAGACTGTCAGGGGCTGGGATGGAACCCAGCTCCAGGGCACCACTCGCACATGTCAGGAGAACACCGGGATGGACCAAGGACCATGTGAGTCACTGAGTGACACGTGACCTAGGGCTGAGTGGTGAGCCTGCAAGCTAGGGCCCAGGCTGGAAGCTTGGCTCTCTCTTTCCTGTACAACAAGCAAGCCAGGAGTTCTGCCTGGGGGCTAGGGGCTGGGGACTGCTGGCCAAACCCGCCAGCCTTGCCCCCGTGCTCACGTGAGGATGCACACAGTCTTGTGCAGCAGGTCCTGCTCCTGCTTAGTGCTGCTGCTGTGTAGGCTGCACCAAATGATGCCCAGCAGCGGCTCCAGCAGCTCCAGGATCAGGACGTTCTCAGGCTGCTTGGTCACCAGCACCTCCACCAGGTCCAGCACCTGCAGCTGGGAGAGCTTGTCAGCAAGGAGGGGGCAGGGCATGGGCGGGCGGGGGGCGGTGATGGAGGCGGTGGAGGCACCAGCCCCCAGGCTCACTCAAATCTGGAAGTCACTCTGCAGTACCTTCTCCTTCTGTGGTTTGCTCTTCTCGTCCTGCCGGGCCTGGATCCACAGCCTCTGCTCAGCAAAGAGACTGGCGAGGTTCTGGTCCAGGACCATCATGGCCTCATCCCCCAGCTCCTCCTCATCCTCACTTTCCACTCCACCCTGAGGGACAGAGGCCCAGCAGTCAGCCTGGCTTCGGGCAGGTGGACACACAACATAGGGACTCAAGAGCCCTCCCCGGCTCTGCTCACCAGCGCCTTCGAAGCCTGCAGCACACTCATCAGCTGTACCCAGAAGCCCTGGTCCACATCCTGTCACGCTCCTCCTCCTCCTCGCTCTCCCCAACATCGCTTTCATCTTCACTCTCTGAGCCTCTGCTCTCCTCACCATCCTCGTGCTTTTCCTGTGGGGTGGTGGCAGGCTCGTCACACACCTCTGCGATCTTCCCACTCCTGCCACCCCACCTGGCCCGCACTGGCAGCACCTCTGCAACCTTCAGCCGCTGCTCATCAGACTTGTCCATCACCACCACATGGTCATCCTCATCCTCACTGGTCTCCGAGTTCAGCACCTGGGGAGGAGACCCAGCCACTGACCCATCTGTGGCCCCGCCCTCCTGACCAGGCCCTGCCTGCCATTGGCCAAAAGTCCCCATTTCAGGGAAGAAAACAGAGCCTAGGAGAGGTGGCCACACCCTGCAAGGACAGGACAGGGCCTCATTGAGACCCCTCCCACCAGGCACAGGCTGGCAGGAGGGAGGCTAGGAGGCTGAAGCGCTCTCCTACCTGGTGCAGCTCCCTGCTCAGTGAGCCCCAGCACAAAGTGCATTTTCAAAGGTCCCAACTCACATCCAGAATCAGCTGTAGGGCACGCGGGGTCAGGTGGGAGCAGACGTGGTCGAACATGCTCTGGGCCACTTGACACATGAGGTGGCTGGGCTGGGCCAGCAGGGCCAGCAGGATCTCCACCAGCACCTCTACCCATGGCAGCTCCTGGGGATCTGCAAGAGGGTGGATTGAGCCCAGGCAGGAGACCGTTGTCCTCACTGCACCACTTCAGTCCCTCTCGTACCCAAGGATACACCCTGTCCCAGAAGCAAGGACCCACCAATGGCCTTGGTGCGGCTCCTATGGCGTCTCTCTCCCAGGCTGTTTCTGATGTAGGTCTGGATGTCACCCAGCAGGTCACAGCTCTCTGTAGGGGACTGGGGACAGGGTAGGACACGCACTGCGGACAGCCCTTCTGAGCCAGGCAAGGGGCTGGCCAAAAGGCAGCAGTGGCACCAGAAGCCTTCAACAGCCCAGCCACTGGCCGGCCCCAGCCAGCCACCCCGAAATCCAGAATGGAAGACCTCAGCTGGACCCCAGAATACCAAGGGCTGAGGGCCTTTTTACACCTAATATGCAGTTACAGGATCTGAAAACCTGCAGGGGACAGAAAAGGAGGCCAGCTCCCACTTTGACACTCAAGACAGACAGAGCTGACAAGGATGGTCAGGGTCCCAGAGTAGCCAGCAAACCCCAGCCCCCAATTCATAATTCTAAATGATTTCCTCCATGTTTGGCTCGGCATGAGGCAGAATTGAAAGTCGTTAGTTTCAACTAATTTAATCATATCTGAACTCACCTGATGGGACAGCCCTGGACTCCAGGGACTGAAGTGGTGGAGTGTGTGCCTGTGCAGGGCATCTTGACAACTGTGTGATCTTTGGTACCTAAAAGACAGACTTTTCCCTCAAAATGCAGTGGGCAACGTTTAGGCCAGGGTAGGAAAAGCAGCCCAAAGCCCTGGTCACTGCCCCCGGCTCCCAGGCTGTGTGCCACGCAGGTCCCTGTCCTCTGGGCTGCACCTTTTTCATTTATTCATTTTCTCTGAGACAGTCTTGCTCTGTCACTCAGGTTGGAGTGCAATGGCACAATCTCAGCTCATTGCAACCTCCGCCTCCCAGCTTCAAGCGATTCTCCTGCCTCAGCCTCCTGAGTAGCAGGGATTACAGGCACCTGCCACCACGCCCAGCTAATTACATTTAAGTAGAGATGGGGTTTCAGCATGTTGTCCAGGCTGGTCTCAAACTCCTGACCTCAGGTGACTCACCTGCCTCGGCCTCCCAAACTGCTGGGATGACAGGTGTGAGTCCCTGTGCCCGGCCACAGCTGCACCTTTTATCTGATAGTGGGCACAGCAAACTGCAGCCTCCTCTGTGCAAGTCAACACCAGAGACCTCAAGGTTGCAGGCTCCACGTGTGTCTTGGAATCAGCAGGGCTCCACTGCTATCAAAGGTCTGACTCCAACACTCAGAAGGGGCATCATGGGCAAACTTTACCCACACAACTCATCCACAGGCTGGGCTCGGACTAACCAAAGCTGGCAAGTAAAGCCATCACAGCCAAGAGGCCAGACGGGCAAGTGAGAGACCCACCTACTCAGGCTATGTAAGACCAGCAGCCTCGATAAGAGCTTCCCATGTTGTGAGAAGAAAACTCTCTAAGACTCAGGGTAAGGGCAGACGCAGTGGCTTATACCTGTAATCCCAGCACTTTGGGAGGCCAAGGTGGGCAGATTACCTGAGGTCAGGAGTTCAAAACCAGGCTGGCCAACATGGCGAAATGCTGTCACTACTAAAAATACAAAAATTAGCCAGCACAGTGGCAGGCACCTATAATCCCAGGTACTCAGGAGGCTGAGGCAGGAAAATTGCTTGAACCAGAGAGGTGGTGCTTGCAGTGATCCAAGATCACACCACTGCACTCCAGCCTGGGCAACAGAAAAAGACTCCATCTCAACAAACAGACGGCCAGGCACAGTGGCTCATGCCTGTAACCCCAGCACTTTGGGAGGCCAAGGCGGGCGGATCACGAGGTCAAGAGATTGAGACCATCCTGGCCAATGTGGTGAAACCCCAGCTCTACTAAATATACAAAAAAATTAGCTGGGCGTGGTGGTGCATGCCTGTAGTCCCAGCTACTGGGGAGGCTGAGGCAGGAGAATTGCTTGAACCAGGGAGTCAGAGGTTGCAGTGAGCCAAGATTGCACCACTGCACTCCAGCCTGGTGATGGAGACTCTGTCTCAAAATAATACAAAAAACAAAAAAACAGACAAACAAAAGAGGAATCAGGATACTGAGTGCTGAATGTGGTCAGGGCTTCCTGATGGGAAGAAATGAGAGGGACACCCCGTGGTTCTAGAGAACCAGTGGCCAGAAGGTGTTCCCACAGCCAGAGGGTACAGTGCAAGCTACTCTGCCTCTGAGTCTCAGTTTTCCCATGTCAAACATGGAAAAGCAGAGTCTGCCTCAAGTTTTGGGAATTAAGAAGGCCTGCCTGGAAAGCTCAGGACACCAGCTGGTGCCTGCTAAGGGGCCGGAGTGACGTTTCCTTGGATGATAATTCTACCCATGATGAGGCTGGCTTAGGAAACCTCCCAACATAACTCCCCAAGCCTTTCCTGGCTCCCCCCCATAGCCCTCATAGCCGCAGGACCCCAGGCTCACGGCCCCTCCATCCCAGGCCACAGTACCTTGAAGAGGTAGATACCCACAAGCAGCAGAAGGTGCTGGAAGGCGGCAGCCCTGGGCTCTGAGGAGGTGGCCTCCAGCTCCTTCAGAGTCTGCAGCATCCTGTGAGGAGCCAGGCAGATCCTCAGGCCCCGGCTGCCATCAGACCACAGCGTCCTGCCCACCCCCTGGAAATCCCACCCGCGCACCTGTCCCAGGCCCGGCACTGCTGCACAGTGAGGGGTGTCACGGGGCTCACGCTGTGACTGTGATTCAGCAGCACGTCTGCGAAATGAACCAGGTGGTAGGTCCAGGGCTGCCCGCCCCAGGTCTGCTCTGGTGCCAGCTTGAACTGTGTGCTGAGGGTCTGCAGCAGACTAGGTGACAGGCAGGGCTTGGTCACCAGACTGATGAGTGAATATAGCCGCCTCCCTCTGCCCTCCCCAGGGCTCGGTCTCCCAACTCTCCAGGACCTGCTAGGACTCCCTGGGCCTCAGCCGTTGTCCCCAGCATAGGGAAACTGCAGGAAGCAGGAGTCCTGAAGGCCTTTCCACCTTTGGGCCTCTCCCAGGCTACCTCAGGCTCACCTGAAGAAGGTGCTGCTGACGGTCTCTTGGGCCTGGCATTCCAAAGGGAGGGAGAGCTGCTGCCTTGTCTCAGGGATCTGGGATGTGGGCTTCTTTGTGACAAAGAACAAGTGAACAAACACAATTAGGGGTGGGCAGGAGAGCAGCTGGTGCCGTTCACGGCCGTTTGTTTCCATGGGCTCCCCTCCCCTGGTGGCACCACCCAGGGTTCAAGACCAGGAGGAGGGGAGCCCTTCTGAACCCTTCTGCTCTCGGTACAGTCCTCAGGGCCCTCACTGGCAAGGCTGGAGGTCGCTGGGCCAGGAAGGGCTGGATCCCCAGCTGAACATGGCTCAACCCGAGCTGGGGAGAGAGAATCAGTGCCCCCCTCAAAGAACCAAGAGATGTGAGGCTGTGTGGTTATGGCCGAGTCACGCCACTGCTCCTGCAAACACGGGGCCAGTGCAGCCCCCTCCTGTGACCGGGCACACTGAGGGTGAGGTGAGCACCCGGCTCTGCTCGGACACAGATGAGGCAGGTGTGGGGCAGGCTTCCCTGATGCCACCCATGGGCAAAGGCTCCCTGCAGGGCACGCACAGCACACCCAAACCTCTTAGGCACCTGCAGCTGGGGTGCCTCCTGGGTCTCTTCCCTACAGGCTCCTGAGGAATTCCCAAGTCCCCTTGTGCCTGCTCCCCACTGATGACTCAACCCAAAGGCTTCTGGCTCCAGAGGACACAAACCAGAATGAGTTGAGGGGCTCATTCCTCGACCACATGCCCACGGGAAGCTCCAGCCCCTCTCGTACCTGGCCACCTCCTCCGTCAAGGCCTCCTCCATCCCTAGGTGCAGGCTGTCCACAAGGCTCACCAGTCTGAGGATGATCCATTTCCGCAGCCAGAACACAGCTCGCTCAGGCCTGGGGCGCAGAGGCGAGGTCACGTGAGCCACTTAGAACTGGCAAAAGCAGGCTGTGCCCAGTGGCTCACACCTGTAATCCCAGCACTTTTGGAGGCCGAGGCAGGTGGATCGGTTGTGGTCAGGAGTTCAAGACCAGCCTGGCCAACATGGTAAAACCCCATCTCCACAAAAAATACAAAACTTAAGGCCGGGTGTGGTGGCTCATGCCTGTAATCCCAGCACATCGGGAGGCCAAGGTGGGTGGATCACCTGATGTCAAGAGTTCAAGACCAGCCTGACCAACATGGAGAAACCCCATCTCTACTAAAAATACAAAAATTAGCTGGGCGTGGTGGTACATGCCTATAATTTCAGGTACTTGGGAGGCTGAGGCAGGAGAATCACTTGAACCAGGGAGGCAGAGGTTGCAGTGAGCTGAGATCACACCATTGTACTCCAGCCTGGGCAACAAGAGCAAAACTCCATCTCAAAAAACAAAAATTAGCTGGGCATGGTGGTGGGTGCCTGTAGTCCCAGCTATTGGAGAGGCTGAGGCAGAGACTCACTTGATCACTTGAACCCGGGAGGCAGAATTTGCAGTGAGCTGAGATTACATGCCACATGCCACAGCACTCCAGCTTAGTGAGACTCTATGGGGGGGGGAAGAAAAAAGAAAAAAAGAAAACAAATTATCAAAACCAGGACATTCCTTTAACTGATCTCAGAGACAGAAAACCAAGCTCTCTCGCTCCCAACTGCCAGTGCGGGACCTCGGTTTCCTTGAGAGCTATGGTGCTTTCCCTCTCTCTGCTCATGGTTTAGGGCCAAGACACCGTGGGTAGGGGGGTGAGGGGCAGGGTCGCTGGGCTCTGCAGGCTAGAAAAGCTAACTCCTGAAGGACGACGGGTCCTTCGCACGGTCCACTCACACGTGCAGTGATGCATCCTGAGCTTTCTTCAGTTGTTGGTGCTTAAGTCAATCAAGGAGTCCAGGTTTGGCTGGAGAAACATGCCCTGCAGCCAGGCCACATAGCCCTGCAGGGCCCAAGAGCTCAGGAACCGCACGACCCACCAGAAGGTAGGCACCACTGGGAGACCGTGGTTGGTGGTGGGGGAGAAGGCCACCAGCACGGCCAGCTGCTGCTCAGGGTCATCCCAGCATCCCTCTAGGAAAGTGCCCATGTATTCCTCCATCTCCGGGGTGAACTTGAACTGGTTTGGGAGCTGTAAGAGTTAGGCATGGTGCTGAGCCCACAGGCTTGCAGCCTTTAGGGTTAAACAGAGGCCCAGGGTCTCCCCTGGCACACAGCAGGGCTGAGCCTGAGCTTGCTCCATTCCTGGTCACCCCAGTGCTTCTGTCTGGCGTCAAGGCCTCCCCGGGTCTGACTTTCCCAGCTTCAGTGCCTCTGGCCCCAAAAGGCCCCTCTCGCCACACTGCTGAGGGGGATGGCCTGTTTTCCTGGCTCAACGCACAGGCAGAGCAGTGGTTAAGAGGCCAGACTGACCCAGGTTCAAGGCCTACGCCACCAATTCCTCACTGTGTCATCTTTGGGACCCAACCCAACCACCTCAAATGCGCTGCCTCGGGGCCAGGACCCGTGTTCCACTTTTTGTCTGGCGGCTTAGCATTTTAGCAACCCTTTGCACTTGGCCATTACTGCCATTGTGTAGGTGAGTAAAGTGAGACACAAAAATGCCTAGAATAAAACTCCTCAGGGTCAGAGGGCTCCCAGCAGGACCACGTCTGGCCTCACAGCCCAAGCTCTTCTCATTTTAATTTTCTCCAGTTGTGCCCCGGGAGTGCAGTGCCACTATCACGGCTCACTGCAGCCTCGAAATCCTGGGTTCACGTGATCCTCCCACCTCAGCCTCCTGAGTAACTGGGACTACAGGTGCACACCACTGCCCAACCCCGGCTCTTAACCACTGCCTGATGCTTCAAGTCTGCCCCTCACCCAGAATGACAGCTCTCGGAAACTTGCTGCAAAGATAAAATGAGCTGCCGAGAACAGTAAACCCAGCAGCGCTGACTGGGCACCAGGCACACCAGTGCTCAAACATGGTCATGACGACTGTTCTCATCACCGCAACATGGGCAGGGGTGGAGGGTGGTCTGAACAACCCGCTGACTACCAACATCTAAGTGGGGGCCCGCTCCTTTTCACAACTGTCAGAGGGAAGCCGGGAGCAGTGGCTCACATCTGTAATCCCAGCACTTTGGGAGGCCAAGGCGGGTGGATCACCTGAAGTCAGGAGTTTGAGACCAGCCTGGCCAACATGGCAAAACCCTGTCTCTACTGAAAATACAAAAATTAGCTGGGTGTGGAGGTGGGCACCTGTAATCCCAGCTACTCAGGAGGCTGAGGCACGATAATTGCTTGAACCCGGGAGGTGGAGATTGTAGTGAGCAGAGATTGCCTCATTGCCCTCCAGCCTGGGTGACAAGAGAAAACTCCAACTCAAAACAATCTGTCGGAGGGGAAGGGGTTCAGGCAGCTCACTACCCAGACAGTGGAGACACCCAGGTCTCTGGCCAGGCTCCTGAGGTGCCCTCTCCCCTTCTTGGCAAGGAGAGCACCTCCCTAGCCCTTCCAGCAGCATCGGGCTGCACAGGCGGTGCCCACCTTGGCCATGCACATGTGCTCCATGTAATGGCGGATCACATCTCCCCGCATCACCAGCTGCAGCTGTTCCTTGGTCAGCAGTGGAAGGGCGGTGCCCAGCAGGCAGAAACACAGGTAGCTAAGAGGGACTATGGGACCGAGCATGGTCAGAGCCCTTGGTCCCCCGGCACGGACCTCAGGACTGGTAGTCCAGCCCCATTTCACAGACAGGGAAGGGGGCCGAGAGAGGCCACATGCCACACGCACCTGGCTGGCCAGAACTGCAGCTTCAGCAGCCCCTGTTCCACCATCCCCTTCCAGAACTGCAGAAACTTGTCTTCCTTGAGTGCCAGGTAGAGCAGCTCCAGGGCGACGGCAGGCAGCTTTCATTCCTTCTTCACTGAGGACACTGCCATCTTCAGCATGTTCACCATCCTGTGGGGGGCAGGGGACTCAGGGAATGCTTGCCTCACCAGCAAGGGCCAGTGTGCCAAGAGTAGCCAGGGCACCCCCAGGCTACACAGCCAATCTGGGCTTGGCCAGATGCAGTCCCACAGCCCCAGGGAGAGCAAATCCATCCACCTCCCTCACACCTGGGAACATTCTCATCCGAAAATAGGTTGACGGATCCCACCAGCTTCTTGAGCCTAGAGGGAACTTTCTGCTGGGCCAGGAGGAAGAGCCCCAGCTGTTCAGGACAGCTGAGCATCGCATCCAAGTCAGTGCTGAGGACCTCTGGCAGCATCTCCTGCAACATGGCCTCTGAGACCTAAGGGTGGAAAGGTAAGAAATGGTGGCTTCCTCTGCAGGGTGAGCCCAGTGTGGCCTCTTTTACCTGCCAGCCTCCTGACACAGGGCCATCTGGCCAAGCATCAGAGTCATCAGAGGCCATTTGCTAAAAAACTCAAATTCCCAGGCAGCTGGGTTTTTGACAAGCATTTTGCTGATGCTAACTGGCCCAGTACTACCTGCCTTTTTTTTTTTTGAGACAGAGTCTTGCTTTGCCACCCAGGCTAAGTGCAGTGGTGTGATCTCAGTTCACCGTAACCTCCACCTCCCTGGTGGAGGTGATTCCCCTACCTCAGCTGGGATTACAGGTGTACACCTCCATGCCCAGCTAATTTTTGTATTTTTAGTAGAGGTGGGGTTTCACCGTATTGGCCAGGGTGGTCTCGAACTTCTGACCTCAAGTGATCCACCCACCTCACCCTCACAAATTTCTGGGATTAAAGGTGTGGGCCATGGCACCCAGCCAGAGCTACCCATTTAATTATTCCTGGTTTTGGGACTTCAGAGGACTAGCCCATTTTATACAAAAGGGGCCCTAGGTAGACAGCTGGGATTCAAATTCAGGTCCTTTTGGCTCTGAGGTCGACTCCTCAGCAGTCCTGGTCTGGGACTTCCCAGCCCCTGCCTTTCTCTTCAGTGGCAAAAAGGCCTAGGTGTACCTTCCCAAGTCGGGCAGTGGAGGCCCAGGAGGGACCAGCCTTGACCAGGAGAACAGCAGCAAACGTTTTATATACCTGCCATGTGCCGAGTTCAGTTCTAGAGTGGCACTAGCCACACGGGGCTGCTGAGCGCCTAAAAGGCAGCAAATCTGAACAGGGATGTGCCTACATGTAAAATACACGCTGGATTTTGAAACACACTGAAAAAAAGAGTAATGATACCTCAACGATTTTTTTTTTTCTGAGACAGTTTCATACTGTCACCCGGACTGAAGTGCAGTGGTGTGATCTCAGCTTGCTACAACCTCTGCCTCCCGGGTTCAAGTGATTCTCCTGCTTCAGCCTCCTGAGTAGCTGGGACTACAGGTGCCTGCCACCATGCCTGGCTAATTTTTTGTATTTTTGGTAGAGACAGGGTTTCACCATGTTGGCCAGGCTGGTCTCGAACTCCTGACCTCGTGATTGACCCACCTCGCTCTCCCAAAGTGCTGGGATTACAGGTATGAGGCACTGTGCCCTGCCAGCTCAACAGTTTTGTATACAAATACATACTGAAATAATATTTTAGATATACTAGATGATGTAAAATGTTACTAATGACACCTGTTTCTTTTTAACTTTTTTTTTGTGAGACAGAGTTTCATTCTCATATGGCTTGGGCTGGCTGGAGTGCAATGGCATGATCTCGGCTCACTACAACCTCCAACTCCTGGGTTCTAACGATTCTCCTGCCTCAGCCTCCCAAGTAGCTGGGATTATAGGCATATGCCACCATGCCTGGCTAATTTTTTTATACTTTTAGTAGAGATAGGGTTTCTCCATATTGGTCAGGCTGGTCTCAAACTCCCGACTTCAGGTGATACACCCACCTCCCAAAGTACCGAGATTACAGGCATGAGCCACTGTGCCGGGCCTCTTTTTACCTTTTCAACAAAGTCACTGAAACACTTCAAATTATATGTCTTTATATTTCTATGGAACAGTGCTGTTCCTGATTCTCATCTGAGCCCTCTTGATGTCTTTGTAGCAGGAAGTGTCTCCCGAGCCCATAAGGCTGGTGAGCTCATACCTCGAAGAGAATGTCCACCAGGGCTTTCTGGGGCTGCTCCTGCAAGTGGTTCTGATACTGGGCCAGGGCCTGCAGCAGCTTCACTGACTTCCTCAGCACCTCCTGGTCCTGGTCCCCACAAAGGGGCAGAGGGTATGAGCAGGGACCACTACTGTCCCCCACCCATCCAAGACCAGCCTACACCCCCCACCCCCACCGTCCTCCCAAAGTTCTCACCTTCACCAGCCAGCCTGACTGAAAGAGGGCGAGCACTCTGAACAGGTCTGCAAAGACAGCAGGTCTCACCATTGACTAGAAAAGGATTCCAGGCACAGCATGAGGGGCTGTGGGACTTCCCACCCCCAGCCTCTCACCCCCGGGGCTACTGACCTCCCCGGGCCCTCTCTCACCTTCTTCACCTGATGCAGGTCATATTTTTCTTGTATCTGCTGCAGGATGCTGCACAAATGGAGGTCTTCAAAAGACTGTAACAGCTGCCAGGAGGAAGAGGGGCTCAGGAAGTGGCCCACTACATCCTCACAACTCAACCTCCCTTCCCCCTTCAACTCCTCCCAGGAAGCCTTGGGTGCCTAGTCGCACCCCATGAATGCCTCTGAAGCTGCTCTCAGAAACGAATCTTGCCTCCCTGCCCCATCTCCGCTAGGATTTCTGAAGTACCGTCTGCAAGTGGTTCTGGGACTGGGACTGGAGCTGAGCCTTGGCAGCTTTCTTTTTTTTTTTTTTGAGATGGAGTCTTGCTCCATTGCCCAGACTGGAGTGCAGTGTCGTGATCTCTGCTCACTGCAACCTCCACCTCTCAGGTTCAAGCAATTCTCCTGCCTCAGCACCCACAGTAGCTGGGGATTACAGGTGTGCACCACCACACCCAGCTAATTTTTGTATTTTTAGTAGAGATGGGTTGTCAACCTGTTGGCCAGGCTGGTCTCGAACTCCTGACCTCAGGTGATCCACCCGCCTCGTCCTCCCAAAGTGCTGGGATTACAGGTGTGAGCCACCACCGCTCCTAGCCACAAAAGTACCTTCTACAGTCCCTAGATTGCTCTGCTGAAATTCTCAGCCACTGGGTCTTCTCTCCATAGCCCGGTCTGAGCTCCACTCAGGCTGATCCGGCGGGCCTGGGTCTTAACTGCTCTTCCCCTTGTCAGGGCTCCTCAGAGAGTGGGCTACTCCAATCAGCTGAATGCCCTGCAGGCCTAAGGGAGCCCACCCCACCCAGCGCTCACTGCTCCCAGCAAGTGTACCTAAGAGGCCGGGTAACGCAAGCACCAGAAAGAAAACCTGCTCCGCTTCCCACTCCCCCTGCCTGGACTGCTTTGGAGACAGGCCTTGCTCACGCTTTCTCCACCTTCATGTGAGGAGGCTCCCTCAGGCTGGCCTCCAACACACTCCCGACTTCTCTGTCGGGCTGCCCCTCCGTCGCGCTGAGACACCCGCCCTCCTCACACCCCACCGTTTTCACCCGCGTGGCTGGGATCCTGCCAGGAACAGCACCTCACCTGTGCCAGGGCCAAACTGTAGCAGGGCCGGGCTGTTTCTCGCCAGACCCCGAGTCCCGTGATCAGCCGCTTCAGGGCGTATTTCATCTCAGACCCCTGCGGAACCAAGCGCACCCTCGCGTTGAACGGTGACAAGAAGCTGCACACCCCGTGCACCTTATCATCCAGGTTCGCGACCACGTGCCCCCATCCCAAATCCCTGGGCCCGCCGCCGCTTCCTTGTCGGGAAGTGCGCGGCCCCTGCCCCAAACCCGCCGCTCCATCTTCGGCCTAGCGCGCAGATACTCCGGCAGCTTCTCGGCCACAAGTCGCGTCTCCTGCTCAGGCTTCGCAATGTCCCAGAAGTCCAAGAACCCACAGCTGTGTTTCAACAGGTCGTGGCGGTCCGCAGGCCGGGCGCTGTTCTGCGTCGCGTCTCCCGGCGACGGGGGCTCGGAGGGTTCCTGGCTCCCCATCTCCGCCACACTCATGGAAACACGCATGCCCCGGATCCAGCCACTTCCAGGTCAGGGCCCGGCGCATGCGCACTGTTTTTTTCAGTTGGCTCGGAGTGGGAACTGGGAGGGGCGGGGCAGGGGACGGGGGAACCAAGAGGAGCGAGGCTGGGGCGGGCACCCAGGAGGGGCGGCATTTCCGCCCTCGCTCTGAGCGGAAGTTCCTCGCTGCGCCGGCGCGGTTGTTCCAGCCTTTCGCTCACGTTCATTCTGTCCCGGAGGCTGGGGCATCTGCCCCTTTGGAGCCCCACGGGGCGGTTTCTGAGGGTCCATCTCGGAAACCAACTGAGGTGCAGCACATCATCCGCCTCGTCCCAGGGCGACCCTGCGCTCGGAGCCCTGAGCCATTCAACAGTTACTGACACCTGCTTTGCGCAGCGCTAGGCGGTTGGAACAAAGCGGCCGCTTTCGTGGAGGAACTCGGAGCTAAGTGCATCAAAAAAGATCATAATTATGAGGCCGGGCAGGGTGGTCACGCCTGTAATCCCAGCACTTTGGAAAGCCGAGGCGGGTGGATCACGAGGTCAAGATATCGAGTCCATTCCCATCTCTACTAAAAATATAAAAATTAGCTGGGCATGGTGGCGCGTGCCTGTATTCCCAGCTACTCAGGAGGCTGAGGCAGGAGAATTGCCTGAACCCAGAAGGCGGAGGTTGCGGTGAGCCGAGATCGTGCCATTGCACTCCAGTCTGGATAACAACAGTGAAAGTCCGTCTCAAAAAAAAAAAAAAGATTCGTAATTATGAAGAGAACTGGGAATGCAGGGGTCCGAGGGAGCCTTTTCAGTGCTGAAACGTGAATACATCACCGGTTAAAAATACGCCTGTGGGAAGTTGAAAGGTTCCTTTTAAAGTTTCCTTTCTTGTCAAGGAATAAGCTGCTATTAACTGTTAAGCTGTTGGGGGAAACCCAGCAAGAGCCGAGGCAAGGGCCTGAAGTCTCAGCATGTTCTCATATAAGTGTAGAATTAGTAAACAATCTTGCATGTTCTTCACATGTACCCCAAAACCTAAAATGCAATAAAAAAACCCAGAAAAAAGAATTAGAGATATAGTTATTCCTATATGTAATCATAATCATATAGCTTTTTATATGTAATCATAACTACAGATGTTTAATCATATAATCATATAGCTCTTCATATTAATCATACATATAGGTATGTAATGATATAATCTCTAATCTTACTTATAAGCCTCAGGAAGTATGGGACTGACATGGCATTGGAAAAGAGGTGACGCTAAAGACAGATGCTCTAAGCCCTCTGTCACGCTCGCATAAGGGCTGCTGGAGGACACCTTGGCTGTGCGACTGTGTCAGTGCTCTGAAAGCACCCGGTTTAGCCAGCTAGGGGAGGACACATCCAAGATGGCGGGACATCTTCCTGGGGGAGTAAGGAGAAAACTCCGCTCCCCCAAGCTCTTGTGGCAGGCCTGACGCTGTCACGGAGGCCCACAGACACCCAGGGACTTAACTGTTTCTCTGTGGTGCTGTGCTTGAGTGGTCATGTTCCGTGGCTACTTTCAAGTTCTGCTTCTGTACCTGGTTCCTCTTTTTCTTAGAATATAAGAATTAGTAACATAAATCTTAGTGACCTTGTTATTTCTTGACAAGTATAGGAAAAAAGTGCTGATGCCTTAGGTTTTCTCCTCACCTGGGCCTCAGTCTCCAAGACACGTGATTTACATGACCCTTCACTGACCGTCATTACCTCATTCTACCTGCTCTTCCCCCTGTAAGTGGGGTGAAAGAGCATCCAGGCCTGAGAAATAAATATGTCTGCTTTCTTTTATTTTCATATTCTTGTGGCTACTTCCTGTAGCCCAGGAAGTAAAAATTGCGTTGCTAAAAGATCCTTTGTTTCAGTGCCGATTTTTCTTTGCAGCACTGAGCATCTATTTGCACCAGCCGCTAATTATCATTCAACAGAGTCTATGGTAATGATTTGAGGGGTCGGTCAGGGAAGGCCTCTGTCAGGAAGTAGCTGACATTTGGGCTGAGAGCTGAGTGACAAGAAGCCCTTCCCCACACTCCTGCAAGGATCTAAGGGGAGGAAATCCCAATCCTTACAACTGCAAAGGCCCAGGGCTGCAGGGGCTGAGGCTGCCAGGTGGCTCAGAGAAGCAAGGTTGCATAGGATCCCGGGCTAGGATTTCACTCAGAGTGTGGTAGAAGTCATTGGTGAGTTTAATGCAGGGGCAGGCCTGGATCCGATTTAAATTCTCACCAGGTGATGCTGGCTGCTGTGTGGGAAATGATGGATTGTAGGTCCACACAAGAGGAAGAACAGGAAGACCAGTTAGAGACAGTGGTGGACTGGACCCAGGGAAATGAGAACAGGTCAGATTTCGGCTGATGTGGAGCAGGTGGGGTGGGTGATGGATTGGATGTGGGGGGAGAGGAAGTGAGGGGGATGCCAGGTTTGGGACTAAAATAACTGAGTACATAGTGGTGCCATTACTGAGCTGGAAAAGAATTTTCTTGGAAGTGGAAGGTGGAGGTCGTGGGAATAAGGGTCTATTAAATCAGAGGAGCCTTTTACAATGGCAGGGAAGGGAAGCGCTGCTGGTCACACTTGCTTCCTGGTTTGAGAAGCTGTTTTCAGAAGGCTGTGGTCCAGAGAGGACCTAACGCTGTGAGGAGGTCAGGGCTACCCTTCACCTTGAATTTCCACCCATTCAACTCCAACTCACCCTCTCAACTGCTTCCCTGCTTTGCTGTCTGTTCTAGAAAGTGAGATTAAAACATTTACCTCGCACATCTAGTGCCCCAGGAGACAGGAGGTGAGCAGAGCCGGGGTGGAAGCTGAAAGATACCAACCCAGGCTCTCCCCTCTCTGTTTACTGATCACCTGTGCTGCCCATCAGGGAAGCCCCAACTCCAATTGCTTCAAGGCTGATGGGAAATTAAAGAAGCAGGAATGGCTCTTGGCCTCCGGGAGACTTGATCTTTATTTTGTATCAGTCTGGTTGAGAAAGATGGGTAGAGGGTGCCCTGAAGGGAAGGACAGGATGCCAGCAGTACCCTGGGCTCTGCCTGCCCTGCTCCCTGGGGCCCAGTGCTTGCCGAGGCAGAGGCTCTGCACTCTTTCTGCTGTCCTTCCAAAAGCTGGATCTGAACTCAGTGCTCGCCCCGGGGCCCTGTTGCTTATTCCTCATCACCGTCATGTTCCTTACCTGGCAAAGGAGCCAACAATTCCCTCAGTGTGGGTGGTTTGGAGAATGACTGTGCTAGCTCTGGATCCTGCAGCTCAAATCTAGCTAATGGAAAAAGCCAGAGGTTGGGGGCCTGAGTCAGCAGTGAGCACATAATAGATGCACACTTTTTTTTAAATGAGGCTTCACTCTTGCTGCCCTGACTGAACTGCAGTGGTGTGATCTTGGCTCACTGCAACCTCCACCTCCCAGGTTCAGGCAATTCTCGTGCCTCAGCCTCCCAACTACCTAGGATTACAGGTGTACACCACCACATCCAGCTAAGTTTTTTATATTTTTAGTAGAGATGGGGTTTTGCCATATTGCCCAGGCTGGTCTCAAACTCCTAGCCTCAGGTGATTCACCTGCCTAGGCCTCCCAAAGTGCTGTGATTACAGGCATGAGCCACCACACCCAGCCATTATTATTATTATTATTATTTCCAAAGACAGGGTCTCACTATGTTGTCCAGGCTGGAGTGCAATGGTGTAATCCTAGCCTCCTGTAGCCTTGAACTACCGGCTCAAGCAAGCTTCCTGCCTCAGCATCCCAGGTAGCTGGGACAACAGGCATCTGCCACTGCACCTGGCAAATTTAAAATTTTTGGTACAGACAAGATCTTGCTATGCTGTCTAGGCTGGTTTCAAACTCCTGGCCTCAAGGAATCTTCCTGCCTTGACCACCCAAAGTGCTTGAGATGACCGGTGTGAGCTGGGGTACACTCCATTACTGCTGGGTCTGCTCTACTCCTTCCCCAGGCTTCAGATAACTCTGTCTTGTGCCAGACCCATCCCGATCCTGTTAGATCCCCTGGTAGGGGCAGCAGCCATGGGGGACATGGGAGACATGCACGTACTCTGCATAGGCTGCCACCTGGAGCAGGATCCCTTGACCATAAGTGCTGGGCTGCTCTGTTGGTTCTTGCTGCCCCTGGTGCTGGTGCTGGGCCTGGGTTTGGGGCTCTGCCAGATGGCTGAGTATAGTGTGAGTCATTTCTCTGGCCATATCAGGGGTCCTTGAAGCCACTAGCCCCAACACATTGGCCTCTGTGTCATCCAGGCTGGAGGATGAGGGGACAGGCCCAGGCACTAGCGGTAGACTTGGCTGTCATGTTGCTGAGCAGAACCCCCATGCCTGGGAACAGGTATGCAGAACCAAGGGAGCTGTTGAGCGAGGAGGTGAGAAGGAACACAGAGCCGCTGCTGTCCATGGTGGCCAGGGTGCCGCTCTTGGGGCTCACAGAAGTTTGCAAGACTGGTGGGCAGGGGTCAAGGCTGGATGCCCCAGACCCTAGGGCTGCCTCCAGCAGTGCAAGCAGCTCTGGGCTTGCTGAGGGACTGGGGGTGGTGAACAGGATGCCCTGGGCCATGGGTAGCTGCTGCGCTGGTTCCAAAGTGGGCCTGGGCCCAGCCAAGGGCATCTCCACCCCCAGGTCTCCTGCCAGCAGACTCAGTAGTGAGTCCCTGGCAAGGTCTGAGGTGGGAGCAAAGCCTGCCCTGCAAAGCGTGGCTGCCAGCTGTGGGTTGGTAGCTCGGGCTCCAGCACCCAGGGGCGTCCCATCAGGATGGCAAAGCAGTGGACAGAGACCTGTGCCCTGAGCTGCCAGGGGCTTGTCCACCAGGAAGCCCTCCTAAGCCAGTGTGGTAGGGCCGACTAGCAGGCATGGCCAGGGAAGGTGGCCAAAGCGTGCATGCAGCAGGTGCAGGGTGGGCAGAGCCATGAGCAGTGCCACTCCGCGGGCTAGGGTCTGTGCTGGCCTGATGTCAGGGCTGTGGAATTGCCCAAGGAGCTGTTGTGGAAGAAGCCCCAAAACATGGCACCTGCAGGAGCTAGAGTGGTTACTCAGCAGGCGTGGGTCAAGGGCCACTGACTTGTTTCAGTCAAGATCCCTTGACTGAGTCTGGGATCAGGAGTTACTGGCCACACCTGAGGTAAAGGTGATGCAGACCTGGCTCAAGGGATGGGGACTGCTGCCCAAACCCTGGGTCCTGCTTATCAAGCAGCCTTGAGGTCAGGGCTACTGACTCCATGAGGCCCAGGTCACTGATTATGCTGTGGGCTGGGATTGTGGTCCGGGATCCCGGGTCACTGACCTAGCCCCGTGGCATGAGGATGCACCATCGCCAGGCACAAAACAGCTCCCATGCCGGCATCCACAACGTTGCCCCCCGGCAACAAGCAGCTCCCAGCCTAGGTGGGAGCACATGGCTGCAGCAAGGAAGGGACTGTAATACAGCAGGAGGGACTGGGCCCGGTGACCCGTGACCCTCCCTCCCCCAAGCCGCTGCCAGCATGACTGACCTGCAGGGCTGATGATGGCACCATGATGGTAAACGCCAGGGCCATGGGAGTGTCCGCTGGGTGGAGGGGCCATGGAGCCCAGGCCTCCTGTGGGGCTGCGTTGATGCTGGAGCTGCCACATGGCCAGGAAGCAGCCCATAGCCAGCAGCAGCAGGGCGGCCACTAGACAGGCCCAGGTTCCGGGCAGCCCACCAGCCTTGTTCCTGCAGAGGGGTGTCCTGAGCTGTGGCTGGGACAGAGGGATGCCCAGGAACCCTGAGAGTCCCCAGGGAATGTTTTCCAGAAGGTTTGATTTAGCACCGGGCATGGGGGCTCACACCTGTAATCCTAGCACTTTGGGAGGCTGAAATGGGCAGATCACGAGGTCAGGAGATTGAGACCATCCTGGCTAACATGGTGAAACTACAAATACAAAAACATTAGCTGGGCACAATGGCATGCACCTGTAGTCCCAGCTACTTGGGAAGCTGAGGCAGGAGAATCGCTTGAACACAGGAGGTGGAGGTTGCAGTGAGTGGAGATCAAACCACTGCATTCCAGCCTGGGCAACAAAGCGAGACTCTGTTTAAAAAAACAAAAAAAGGTTTGATTTAACAAGAGGAGTTCAAGTCTGCCAAGGAGAAAAGGGCTTCTTCACAGTGGGCACAGCTTGGGCAAAGACATGGAGCTGTGAAAGGATTGGGGAAACTGAGGCTAGCTAGGGCGGGAGCTTCTGAAGGGGAGACTGAATCAGGTGGGAGGAAGGCCCAGTGGGGTGTGACAGGTGGGAGAGAAGGGGCTGGAGGCAGGAGCCGCCAGGTGTAGCCAGGCCCCAACCTGCCCAGCAGGTGCCTCCTCTACCAGGGCTTGGGGGCTGGGGACCTTTGACAGAGCAGCAGATGGTATCAAGCAGAGGCTGGCTTGGTACCAATGTCTTTCCAGATGCACAGACCTGTGACTGGGTCAGGCCAAGTCTGGGGCTGCAGCCTACGTTTTCCCCAAGTTGATGGGACAGTGCCTGGAGCTAAGCATAGCAGGGAGTCTCCTGGTCCCCCTGAGGGGCTCCAGATAGAGGGAATTACAAACCTTAAGCCTGGGGAGGCTGGTCCCCAGACCCCTCCCTTACTTAACCAGAAGAGTCCTGGGGCCTCCAGGGGTTGGGAACCAGTGCCTGTGATGTCTCCTCTTTCTCTTTCTCTTCCTCCTCTGACTCCAGGCTTGGCTCCCAGAACAACAGCTTCTGATAGACTATGGGCTCTGCTGTCCCCTCCATGGCCCCCAGTGCTTGCCCCAGCCCTCCTGCCTGCCAGCCTTCCTGGCCGTGTCTCAGAGGCCCTGCCTAAGCCTGGCAGGTGGGAGGTGGCAGCGACCTTGGGGAAGGCTGGGGTGGAATCCAGAACAGGTCTGGGCAGGGCAGGGGGCCAAGGAGCCTGCATGTTAGCCTGCCCCATTAGGACACAAGGCCTGAGGAGTTTTCACGGCACAGCTTCCGGTGTGACTGCCTGTAAGGGATCGCAGCTCAGTGAGGAGGAACCCATCCCCAAGGCCACAACCTTGACACTCAGGCACCTGCTGGACACCCCCCTTTCCCCTTGGGGGGATATAGCCCATGGACCCCATTTAGGACTCTAGTCTAGAAACTGTGGACTTGAATTTGAGCTCCAGTTGCATGGCGACTTGGGTTGGGGGTCCCACATGCTTGGGTCAGCACGTGACTAGGTTCTGGCGTTGGGGTATCTGGTCTCTGGCCAGAGTCAAGGCTCAGCCTGTGGCTACTCCGGGTCTGGATTTCTCTGGGGAGGAACTTGGTTCATAAGAGAACTCCCTGGTGTGTTATGCGACTCTGGTTCAGGAGGCCGCAGCCTGGAAACCAAGCATTGCCAAGTTCGTTCTGGGATTCCCATCAAGGACCTGTTGCAAAACAGTGCTACTTGTAATGCCTCCAATTGGAAAGCATCAAACATCCATGATCGGTAGAATGAGCGATGTAAGACACAGTGGAACATTCTGCGGCAATGAGAATGTGCGATCTACAATCATATGCAAATAACATACACAGGTCTGACAAACGTAAGGACGAGGGAAACCAGCCAGGCCTGAGAAAGCACATGCAATATGCTTTCATTTACATAAAGTATACAAAGAGGCAAAACGAGTCTGCCCTTAGAAGTAGGGATGAGAGGGCCTCTGGGATGCTGGAGATGTTCTTTCTTTTTTTTTTTTGAGACAGAGTTCTCATTTTTGTTGCCCAGGCTGGAGTGCAATGATACAATCTCAGCTCACTGCAACCTCTACCTCCCAGGCACACAAGCAATTCTCTTGCCTCAGCCTCCCAAGTAGCTGGGATTGCAGGTGTGCACCACCATGCCTGGCTAATTTTTTGTATTTTTAGTAGAGACAGTGCTTCACCATGTTGGTCAGGCTGGTCTCGAATTCCTGACCTCAGGTGATCCACATGCCTCAGCCTCCCAACGTGCTGGGATTCCAGGTGTGAGACACCTCACCCAGTCAAAATGTTGTTTCTTCATCTGAGCATTGGTTACAGGACTGTCCTGAGTGTGAAAATGTGTCAAGCTGGGCACTGATGACGTGTACTTTTCTATATGAATATTGTCTTTCAATAAAATTAAAAATAAAAAGCTGAAGTATTTTCTACATTAAAACAACAGCCATACAAATCATCCTTCAAATCATCCATCATCTCATCTGGCCCTCCAGCTGCTTCCCTTTCTGGAGGTCTCTTCACAAGCAAGTACGGAGGTTTTTAAAGTTCATCACAATCACCTGGGGAACCTGTGAAGTCAGATCCCTAGGCTCCACTCCCAGAAAGTCTGGCTCCAGCTGGACGTGATTTCCTCACTGCCACAGTCCTGGGACCACGCCTTCAGTCTCAAAACAAATTCAGTTTCACCTGCTGTCTTCACTTCTCTCCTATTTCTTCCCTTAGCTGGCGTCTGTCTTTAATTCCCCAGAGAAACCTTTGGCTTCCCCATTTTTTTTTCTTGGACCAATAAAAAAAAAAACAATCAGAGCAGCCTAGGGTTACCACCTTCTAATTTTGCCAATGGTGGGAGGGTGGGACTCAAAATGACCATTGGATTATTTTATGACATATTATGATGTCATAAAATAATTTGGTTTCACTTTCTGTTAACACAATGTAAGAAAGTTAGAATCTCAGAATGAAGGTCAGTCCTTTCTTTTTAAGAAAAGACATCTGAGAATGTTAGGGGTCTGTGCTGCCCCATCTCCTGCCCCAGCCTCAGCCCCCTTTTGTCCAGCAGGCAGCATTATTTTCAGCTCCACCATGCCCACCCAATGTTCCTCTGCTCCTACAGCTAGGGCCTGATGAGCTCTTTTGGACGAGACCTCCACTGGCTGGGTTTGAGGCACATTTCCCAGTTTGGCGTTTCCCATTTCAGGGCTCAGGGTTCAGGGTAGGGGTGGGGGTTGGCATTTGTTTTAGGAGGCCTGGGTCTACTCCCATGTCAGCTAATAACTGAATATATAACTGCAGGCAAGACATTTAACCTCTAGGCATCTTCACCCCACTTCTGTGAAATAGGATAACAATATTCATCTTCCTGGGGTTTTTTAGAGGATTCACAAGAAAATGCATTTAAAGCATTTAGACCAGTGCTTATGACAGAACAGTCCCTCAAGAACATGGGTTCCTTTCTCTGCTCTGTAAGCCTCAGTCTCCCCATGATTACTATGGATAATACACACACACACACACACACACACACACACAGTGGCTTGACGTCTGAAGTGTAAGACTGTAGATTCATTAATTTCTTCATTCATTCCCTCATTCATCCTCTTATCCTAATTGTTCTCAACCTTAGCTGCACATTAGTATTACCTGGCAAGCTTTACAAAATTCAACGACTGGCCGGGTGAGGTGGCTCACGCCTGTAATCCCAGCACTTCTGGAGGCTGAAGCAGGTGGATCACGAAGTCAGGAGTTTGAAATCAACCTGGCCTGCATGGTGAACCCCATCTCTACTAAAAATACAAAAATTAGCTGGGCGTGGTGGAGGGCATCTATAGTCCCAGGAACTCAGGAGGCTGAGGCAGGAGAATCGCTTGAAGCCTGGAGGCAGAGGTTGCAGTGAGCTGAGATTGAGCCACTGCACTTGGCTCCACACAGCCTGCAGTCCCGACCCTTGCCCCCCTCACCCATCATCGAGCCCAGCCCCAAGGGCCCAGCTGCCTCCCACCCGCTGCCATCCACGAGGACTGGTTCCAAGGGAACTGCAGCCTGTGGCTCAGCCAGGCCTTGTTGCTGCAGCTGCAGCAGCTGCTCCAAACTCAGTGCACATGCTCCCAGGAAATCCTCACCTGCAGCCAGACGTATGGCCACGTGCTGGTGTCATGCGTGTCATCCAATGCACAGAGGGGGATGAGTTCTCCCCCTCGGAGCTGATCGCCCACCTGCCTCTCTGCAGCTTCCCCCTCCTGCCCCCAACAGGTGCTGACCATCCAGGTCCTGTGCGAGGTGGTGAAACACATCGCTCCGCGGAGTCCGTGGTCAAGTGTGAGATCGTCGAAGATGTCCTCCAAGTCCCCAAAAAGTTCCTGCTGGGCATGGCTATTGGCTAGTCTAGCTTGAAGCTGACCATGTGGGTGACAGTTCTGAGTTCATGAAACAAGAATCAGGAGGCCTTCCATGTGACCATCACCGACTCCTCAGACTCATGGGCCCAGCAAAAGTCTCCCCAGAGAGTCCTATTCCCAGGTCATGAAGATGGCCCTCAATGAAGAGGGCTAGGGTGAGTGCCAGTGGCTGCACCCGGACCTCATCTAGGAGAGGTGGCAGTTCTGCCAGTCACCATTCCCCCTGGTTCCTGCTGCACCAGCCCCATCTACCCCAGTGGCCAGATGGGCTTCATGCAGTGCAGCCAGAACCCGAGCACCAACTTCCAGGAGCAGGTGCAGCTGCTGGCACAGCAGCAGGTGGCACAAATCCAGCTGAAGTGCCACAACTCCAACGGGCACCACGCCACCCTCGTGCTGCTCGAGTTTGCAGGCTCTGAGTGCCTGAGTCTTGCAAGGCTCTGAGTGATGTGAGTTGAGCCCCGGCGCCACCACCAGTGCCACCCAGAACCTCGGATCAGGGAGCCTGAAGCATGCCTGGGCCCCTCCAGCTCTGGACCAGACCTCTTGCCGACTCTCGCCCACCAACCAAGGGTTTAAAAGGCCCAGAGTGCTGCCTGGCCTACCCTGCTGGGAGGACTGTCTGCATGTCTGTCTCTCCAGAGTTCTGCCTCCAAGCCTATACCGGCCGTGTACGGCACCATCTCTCTGCCTTCTGTTGTCTGTCACTCACCAAACACGTGTATTTGTAGAAAAAAAAAATTCAAATACCTATGCAGATGAGTTAAATGATAAAATCAGAATCTCTAGATTGTAGCTTCATCGATTGTTGAAGCTTCCTAGGTGGCGTCAATGTGCAGGCAAGGCTGAAAACCACTGCTTTAGCTAGTGATTTCTGCAATTGGAATCACCTGTAGCAATTGGAAAAAAGCCAAACACCAATATCCTGGTCCCTCCCTTTCACCCAGTCCTTAGCCAATTGAATCAGCTTCTCTGACACTGAGCTTCAGTCATGATGATTTTTTTTTTTGACTTGGAGTTTCCCTCTTGTTGCCCAGGCTGCAGTGCAGTGGTGTGATCTCACTTCACTGCACCTCTGTCTCCTGGGTTCAAGCAATTCTCCTACCTCAGCCTCCTGAGTAGCTGGAATTATAGGTGCCCACCACCACGCCCCAGCTAATTTTTGTATTTTTAGTAGAGACGGGGTTTCACCACATTGCTCATGCTGATCCTGAACTCCTGACCTCAGGTGATTTGCTTGCTGAGATTACAGGCATGAGCCACCATACCCCACCTCTAAGTGTTTCTTTATGGGGAAAATCAACATAGCTCCTGGAAAATGTTTTTTTTTTTTGACAGTCTCATCTCTGTCACTCAGGATGGAGTGCAGTGGCTCGATCTCAGCTCACTGCAACTTCCATCTCCCAGGTTCAAGTGATTTCCCTGTCGCAGCCTCTCGAGTAGCTGGAATCATAGGCATGTGCCTCCTCACTTGGCTAATTTTTATATTTTTAGTAGAGATGGGGGTTTTACCATGTTGGCCAGTCTGGTCTCAAACTCCTGACCTCATGTGATCTGCCTGCTTCGACCTTCCAAAGTGCTGGGATTATAGGCATGAGCCACCACACCTGGCCAAATGCGTTGTTCCTTATCCCAGTCACCAGAGAATCCAGAAGTCATTTATTTTTGGAGAGCAGTGCATTTTTACAACCTTGCCTCAGAGTTGTGGCGACACAGTATGTGATGGTCAACGCCAGGCACATTAACTGTGGCAGCTGGGGCTCAGATGTGGCGACAGTGGTGCCTTCACCAGACATTTCTGCAACATGATTTGGAACATTGATCTTGGTTGCATAGCCTCTGAGCTAGCTCTCCAACAGCTCTAACCCCATCCACTTTCTGTGCCCATAAATGTTTTATAAATTTATTTTCTATTTAACTCAGGCAGAAGTGTGTCTTTTGTTGACAATTAGTAACACCGACTGATGCATATACATCTAGAAGCCCCTAGAGGGCAGCAAACAGCACCTGCAGCTCGGAGCGGGAGCAGGGAGGCAGGAGCAGCGCCTAACAAGTTGGACGCTGGCTCGAAGTCTCTGCAGAGGAACAGAGGGCATCTGTGCCTTCCTGACCTGCTGGCTCCCAGGAAGACTGTGTCTTAGCCGTGGACTAAGGAGGAAGACTCAGACAAAGGGAGGAAGTTCAATTCCAGTAGGAGGCTGTCGCTTTGTCACCTTTTTGTCTTGATATTTCTGAAGCAGAGGGGATGAATTACGAGGCCTTTTCTGGTAGCATCTAGTTCTTTATTCCCTCCTTTTACCTCCTGCCAATAGGATTCTAGTTGCCTTTGGGCCCCAGCCTTTTTCTTGTGTCAAGAGTTTTATTTATCTTAGATATTACCTGCTGCAGTGATGTTTGTCAGGTTTCTGGCTGCCTACCCTCTGTTCTCCCTAATAGAATCCAATTTTTTTTTCTATTTTTTTCTTTCTTTCTTTTTGACACAGAGTCTTGCTCTATGTGCAGTGGCATGATCTCAGCTCACTGCAATCTCCGTCTCCTGGGTTCAAGCAATTCTCCTGTTTCAGCCTCCCCAATTGTTGGGATTACAGGCATGCATCAGCACATCTGGCTAACTTTATTTTTTTAGTAGAGATGGGGTTTCAACATATTTACCAGGCTGGTCTCAAACTCCTAACCTCAGGTGATCTGCCCACCTTGGCCTCCCAAAGTGCTGGAATTACAGGTGTGAGCCACCGCACCTGGCACTTCTTACTTCTTGAGTCTTTAGAGCAGGCTTTGTCAACCAGGTCACTCTTCCAAACCACAGAACACAGGAGTGATTTTCCTAATTCTCCCAAAAGCCTTTGCCCTTTCCCTTTCTTCCTGCTGGAATTCAGCCTCTAGGCCTGGGCCCTGGGGACAGAAGGACTGCAGTGAAGGACAGTGTGGTGGGTAGCTAGAAAAAGGCTGAGCCTCAGCAACTGCTCAGCCAGCGGTATCAGCCCTTGACTCTATACCTTCCCATTTCTGTCACCTGGGGAAAATAAATCTCTTCTTTGTGTAGCTGTGTGGTGAACAAAAAGGACTCACAGTCTATCTTTATTATAATCTCCTAATCTCCATTCACATTTTGTTCTGTGGGAACAGCCCATCACCATTCTTTTGAATTGAATATAGAGCAGGCCCATGTCTTTTGGGGACACTGTGCTCTGGTAAAAAGTTTTTGGGTCACTTCAAGTTATAAAGTTTCATTTCATGGTCGGGCACAGTGGCTCATGCCTGTAATCCCAGAACTTTGGGAGACTGAGACGGGTGGATCACCTGAGGTCAGGAGTTTGAGACCAGCCTGACCAACATGAAGAAACCCCATCTGTCCTAGAAATACAAAATTAGCTGGGTGTGGTGGCATGCCTGTAATCCCAGCTACTCAGGAGGCTGAAGCAGTTTCATTTTAGCCAGTTGCGGTGGCTCACACCTGCAATCCCAGCACTTTGGGAAGCCATGGTGGGTGGACTGCCTCAAGTCAGGAGTTTGAGACCAGTCTGGGCAACATGATAAAACCCTGTCTCAACTGAAAATACAAATTTAGCCAGGCAGGATGACGGGTGCTTGTAGTCCCAGCTACTAGGGCGGCTGAGGCAGGATAATCTCTTTAACCCGGGAGGCAGAGGTTTCCGTAAGCCATATTTGCACACTGCACTCTGGCCTGGAAGACAGTGAGACCCTGTCTCAAAAAAAGAAAATGTTTCATTTTGATAATTGCAATTAAAAAATAAGTATGGTTCCATTCATGGAGTGGAGGGTAGAGCAGTGATTACTGGGGCGGGGGAAGCGGGCTGAGTGTTACTGTTTATTTAGTGTGTGTGTGTCTATCTGGGAGGATAAACAGCTTCGGTAGATGCTGTGTGACAGTGTGAGCATATCTGGGGCCACTGACATGATTCATATACATGTAAATTGGTTAAAATGGTAAATTTTGTGTTATGTATATTGTATCACAATAAAAAAAATGCCAAAAAAAGTATAAACCAAAAAAACCAAAAACACCTCACAGCCCTTCTCCAAAATTTAAGTCCATTTAAAGTTGAAAATTTTGGTTGGGGGGCGGTGGCTCACACCTGTAATCCCAGCACTTTGGGAGGGCAAAGCTGGCAGATCACCTGAGGTCGGGAGTTCGAGACTAGCCTGGCCAACATGGTGAAATCCCATCTCTACTAAAAATACAAAAAATTAGCCAGATGTGGTGGCACGTAACTGTAATCCCAGCTACTTGGGAGGCTGAGGCAGGAGAATCACTTGAACCTGGGAGGCGGAGATTGCAGTGAGCCGAGATCAAGCCACTGCACTCCAGCCTGGGCAACAAGAGTGAAACTCCATCTCAAATAAGTAAATAAAATAAAGTTGAAAACTTCTCCCTTGCACCTTCTCAGTCTGTTTTGGGCAAGCAGCACGCAAAAGGCTGTGTGTGTTTGTGTGTGTGTGTGTGTATAAGTGTAAGGAAGGGTGTGGTGAGGAGGGAGAGACTCTAATTAACTTCTTAATGTACCCCTGACCCCCTCCTGCTCCCGTGCTCTGGGATCCTCCTCCTCACTCACATGGCTGCTTTTGGACTCCCAGCATTGTGACACGGCAGGGAAAGGAAGAAAGGGGGGGGGAAGATCTGATTTTATATTGTGAGAGCTGCTATGAAAGCTTCTTGGGCTTCGTATATGGCTCTTTATCTATTGGGACTTTTTTTAGGTCCTTCCCAGACCCCCAGCCAACCCCGTTACTGGGGTCTCACCTACATTTCCCTTGGTGTAGCTGAGCTCTTGGCTCACAGGCAGCTCTGGTTTTGGCTTCTTGCTGCTGGGCTGCACCTTCTCTCCAGGCGGCGCTCCTAGGCAGATTTTATTCTTTGGGTTTTTTTTGTTGTTTGTTTTCAGACGATATCTTGCTCTGTCCCCAGGCTGCAGTTCAGTGGCACGATCTCAGCTCACTGCAACTTCTTTGTCCCGGATTCAAGCGATTCTCCTGCCTTAGCCTCCCAAGTAACTGGGATTACAGACGTAAGCCATCACACCTGGCTAATTTTTGTATTTTTAATAGAGATGAGGTTTCGCCATGTTGGCCTCAATCTCTTGACCTCGGGATCTGCCTGCCTCGACTTCCCAAAGTGCTAGGATTACAGGCATGAACCACCATGCCTGGCCATTTTTTAATAGCTCTTACTCAAGGTTGGGCAGGTTTTAATCAGCCTGATGCTGGTTCTCCCACCCCCTTAGATCACATCTGGTCCTTGGGAAACAATCACACATCCTTTTCCTACGATAGGTTTCAGGGGTACCAGTTTTCAATGCAGCCAACTCTCTTCAATTTAAGATAAAAACCACTATCAGTCAGCACATCTCTCATCAACTCATTTTTTGAAAAAATTATTTTTGTAGAGACAGGGTCTTGTTATATTGCCCAGGCTCATTTGGAACTCCATGGCTTCAGCAATCTTCCTGCTTTGTGCTCCCAAAATGCTGGGATCACAGGCATAGCGACTGCTCCAGGACTTGGATTTTAAAAATCAGATTTATTATTGAGGTACAATTTTTTTTTCACAGAGTCTGGTTCTGTTGCCAGGCTGGAGTGCCGTGTTGCAATCTCAGCTCACTGCAAACTCCACCTCCAGGGTTCAAGTGATTCTTCTGCCTCAGCCTCCCAAGTAGCTGGGACCACAGGCACCTATCTTGCCATGCCTGACTAATTTTTGTATTTTTAGTAGAGACTGGGTTTCACCATATTGGCCAGGATGGTCTTGAACTCCTGACATGTGATCCACTGGTGTCAGCCTCCCAAAGTGCTGGGATTACAGGTGTGATCCACCGCACCCAGCCGAGGTATAATTTGCATGAAGTAAAAGTCACCAATTTTTGTGTATATTACCAGCAACTGACGCCACAATTAGGACCAAGAAGGAACCAATTGCTCCCAAAACCAACACTATAGTTCACCATGGAGGACCCCGAGGATGTCTCTGAGCCTCCCACCACATTGCTATTTCCTGGGCGGAAGTCATTTGAGCTAAGTGGAAATTTGGGCAGTACCCAACCTACCTAGATGAACCGCATCCTCAAACTGGGGAAGCAGAAGACTCAGCAGCCACATCAATGCTTGACCCAACCCACTGATCACACTTCCATCCCATCACAGCAAGTTAGGTGTTTCTCTACTTTTGTTTGATGTGTTATGTGACAATCTTTTTGTTTTTTTGAGACAGAGTTTCATTCTTGTTGCCCAGGCTGGAGTGCAATGGTGTGATTCTGGCTCACCACAACCTCCACCTCCTAGGTTCAAGTGATTCTTCTCCTCAGCCTCCCTAGTAGCTGGGATTACAGACATGCACCATCATGCCTGGTGAATTCTGCATTTTTTGTGTAGATGGGGTTTCTCCATGTTGGTTAGGCTGGTCTCAAACTCCCACCCTCAGGTCATCCGCCTGCCCTAGCCTCCCAAAGTGCTGGGATTACAGGCCAGAGCCACCCTCCCAGGCTGAGTATCTCTTATCTGTAGGAATCTCTGGGGAGTTGTATCTTGCAATTCCAGTAGTGGAAAGAAAAACACCAAAACACTGTATGGCGAAATCCTCAAAGGAAAGACCTGGAATCCACATCCTTTGAGAAATTGTCTTACCTCAGCACTGTTGTGACCTGCTGGCCAACATAGTAGCAAGGTCGAGAGACAAAATTCATGTGAATAGTCTCCAGGCTCAAAAATGCTTCAAGAACCTGATGGTGTCTCTCCAACGACCCACACATGGGTGGTGCGAACCTGTTTGTGACAATGCGGGGCTGGTGGCTGACTGGTTTTATTTGAGACCATGGGATGGATCACTCGTCTTTGCTTTGAAAATAGGAGAATTTGAGTCCCCGGAAGAAGAGCTACCAGATCAGGTTAGACTGGCGGCTAGCAGAGTGCAAATGACAACATATCACACCATCAAGATGTTTCTAGATCAACACACAGACCCATCTATTGCACTACCATCCGTTGTAACCAAGATCAGTGGATTTGAGGAGAAAGAGGCATTTGCCTGGAAAACACTCAGACAGATTTTTGGGTATGGGGGAGCCCTGTGCCACCCCATTATAATGTGACCTCTCACCTCAGATGTTCCTAAATCTGCCAACAGTGGCAAACTGTTGGGTTAAAAGACTCAATCCAATGCATTTTGGATTTAAGGCTCCTGACATAATTCCTGGAGCGAATATTACACTTCCACTTATTCAGATGGCTGCATCTTATTGAGTGTCAAGAGGAACAGGGATGGGCATATGGTCAATTCAACTTTGAACATCCTAAAGAATTATGGGTTGACAGGCTACAGATGAATACAATCAGTTTCCTGTTTTAAAAAAAGACAAATAGCATTTTCAACAAGGAAGCAGTTTTCTAGCATCCCTTTGCTCCAACCCTTACCTCTGGTCCTTGACAAGCACTCATTTGAGTTTGATTCCTATGTGTTGGTCTTCACCTAAGAAACCATGTTTTGGCTGGGTGCAGTGACTCATGCCTGTAATGCCAGCACTTTGGAAGGCCAAGGCAGGTGGATCACCAGGTCAGGAGTTCAAGACCAACATAGTGAAACATTGTGGCTACTAAAAAGACAAAATTAGCCATACATGGTGGCACATGCCTGTAGTTATAGCTACTCGAGAGGCTGAGGCAGGAGAATTGCTTGAATCTAGGAGGTAGAGTTTGCCGGGGGCCAAGATGGCACCACTGCACTCCAGAGCAAAACTGCGTCTCAAAAAAAAAAAAAGAAAGAAAGAAAGAAAGAAAAGAAATAAAGAAATCATGTTTTGAGGACTTATGTATTGTAAAAGGAATCATACAAGATGTACTTGTTCATATCTGCCTTCTTTCACTTGCAGAAAGCCTTGGGGAAGCATCTGTGTCATTGCATGTATCAGCTTTTTCATTTTATTGCTGAGGAGCGTTCATTGTATCCATATACAACACTGTATTGATTCACCCATCGATGTAGATTAGATTGCTTCCAATTGTTTACTGTAATAAATATAGGCATTATAAGCATTTGTGCACAAGTCTTTATGTGGATGGATGTTTTCAGTCTTCTTGGATAATATCTGGGCAAGATTGTTGGGTCATATGGTAATGGTTAACTCAACAAGAAACCACCAAGTTATTTTCCAAAATAACTGTACTTTCTGCTTTCCCACCAATGTCAGATGAATATTCCAGTTGCTTTATATTCTTGGCAACACTTAAGTATTGTCAGTTTTTAAGGCTTTATGGGTGTGTGTGTGTGTGTGTGTGTGTGTGTGTGTGTAGTTGTATCTCATTATACTTTTAGTTTCCATTTCCCTAATATCTAATGATATTGGACATCGTTTTACTCACTTATTGCTATTCATATATCTTCTTTGCTGAAGGGTCTGTTGAAGTCTTTTGCCCATTAAAAAATCAGGAAATTTTATTTTATTACCAAGGTGGCTTTGTTGTTGTTGTTGTTGTGGTTATTTTCATTGTTTTTAGACACGGTCTCGCTCTTGTTGCCCAGGCTGGAGTGCAATGGCACGATCTCAGCTCACAGCAACCTCCATCTCCAGGTTCAAGCAATTCTCCTGCCCCAGCCTCCCAAGTAGCTGGGATTACAGGTGCCTGCCACCATGCCAGGCTAATTTTTGTATTTTTAGTAGAGACGGGGTTTCACCATGTTGGTCAGGCTGATCTTGAACTCCTGACCCCAGGCGATCAGGAGTTGATGGTGGCCTGGCCTCCCAAAGTGCTGGGATTACAGGCATGAGCCACTGAGCCTGGCCTATTACTGAATTTCAAGAGTTCCTAGTGCATGCTGGATACAAGTTCTTTATTAAACTATTATTATTCTAAAAATTGATTTTTTTTAGCAACCCCACTAAATGAATAAACAAATTTTCCATATGTTTTCACTCAGTCTGTGGTTTGACTTTTCATTTTCTTTTTTATTAAAGTGGAGTCTCACTCTGTCATCCAGGCTAGAGTGCAGTGGCATAATCTTGGCTCTCTGCAACCTGTACCTCCTTCCCGGTTCAAGCAATTCTCTTGTCTCAGCCTGCTGAGTAGCTGAAATTATAGCCATGTGCCACCATGCCCAGCTAATTTTTGTATTTTTAGTAGGTACAAGGTTTCACCATGTTGGCCAGGCTGGTCTTGAGCTCCTGCCCTCGTGATCTGCCTGCCTTGGCCTCCCAAAGTGCTGGAATTGCAGGCATGAGCCACTGCTCCTGGTCAGCTTTTTATTTTCTTAATAGCAGCTTTAAAGATCAAAACTTTAAAATGCTGATAAAGTTCTAGTTATCATTTTGCTTTTGTTTCCCATTTAAGAAATCTTTGCCTAACTCAAGGTCATGAAGATTCTGTTCTATATTTTCTTTTAGAAGTATTATAATTTTAGTGCTTATATGTAGGTCTATGATTTATTTCAAATTCATTTTAAGGTACGATGTGAGGTAAAGGTCAAGGTTTTTTAAATTTTATTTTGGCATATAGGTAATCTAATTTTTCTGGCACTATTTATATGAAAGACTATCCTTTTCCCCACTGAGTTACCATTGAAGAAAATCAGTTGACTGTTTGTGAGCCTAATTCTGGACTGTATTCTGTTCCATTGATATCCCTGTTTATCCTTAGAGTGAGAGAACACTATCTTAATTATAATTGCATTATAATACATCTCAAATTTGAAAAATTTTATCCTTTAACATATTTCTTTCTTAATTTTTATTTATGTTTTTAGAGAGCGTCTCGTTCCGTCACCCAGGCTGGAGTGTAATGGTGTGATCTCAGCTCACTGCAATGTCTGCCTTCTGGGTTCAAGTGATTCTCCTGCCTCAGCCTTCCAAGTCGCAGGGATTACAGGTACATGCCACCACACCTGGCTAATTGTTTGTATTATTATTATTTCTTGGAGACAGAGTTTTGCTCTTATTGCCCAGGCTGGAGTGCAATGGTGCAATCTTGGCTCACTGCAACCTCCACCTCCCAGGTTCGAATGATTCTCTTATCTCAGCCTCCTGAGTAGCTGGGATTACAGGTGTGTGCCACCATCCCTGGCTAATTTTCTTTTGTATTTTTAGTAGAGATGGGGTTTCTCCATGTTGGAGAGACTGGTCTTGAATTCCTCACCTCCAGATCTCAGGTGAGTCACCTCTCTCAGCCTCCCAAATTGCTGGGATTACAGGAGTAATCCACCATGCCTGGCCCATATTTCTTATTAAATTTTTTAGGTAAGTTTTAGAATTAACTAGTCTGTTTTTAAGAATAAATGCCTGCAGAAATTTTGATTGGGATAGTGATACTCTCTGGATAAAATTGAGAATTTGCAATGTTGGTTCTTAAGATCCATGAATATGGTATATCTCCCCATTTCTTTAGGTCTTCCTTAATTTATCTCAGCAGTATTTTGTAGACTTCCTGCACCCTCTCTCTTTTTCTCACATCAGGACCACTCACATGATTTTGTTTTTTCAGACAGATTCTTGCTCTGTCACACAGGCTGAAAAGCAGTGGCGTGATCTCTGCTCACTGCAACCTCCACCTCCCAAGTTCAACTGATTCTCCTGTCTCAGCCTCTCAAGCAGTTGGGATTGCAAGTATGTGCCACTACTCCTAGCTAAATTTTGTCTTTTTAGTAAAGATGGGGTTTTTGGCCAGGCTGGTCTTGAACACCTGACCTTCGGTGATCCACCTTCCTTGGCCTCCCAAAGTGCTGGGATTACAGGTGAGGACTTTAAAGATACTTTCTTTAAAGTGCTTTTTGGTTAGCTCTAAAATGATTTTCTCTGTAATCAGTTCCCCTGTTTGCAGAGTTTGTTTGCTTACATGATGTTGGTCTTCCTCAGTGCTCTGTGCTTCCTGGTTGTGGGTTATCTGGAGAGTCTCTAGAAACCAAGTCCATCTGTTAGCAGCTTCAGTTTGGTTCATATTGGGCTGGGCTCCAGAAAACGGTTTTCTCAGAAGTATCTACTGTGGGTCTCAACCTCATGTGAGTGATGCACTTCTGGGAAAGTATCTGTGAGCGTGGTGGCTGTGCTGAGCCACAGGCATGTGGCTTGACTTTTGAATTACCTTGGAGTGGCAGTCTAGCCACTCTGGCTTATGCTACTCACTGGCAGCATGGGTCCAAGCGGCAGCCAGGCTCTGCTCCAAGTCCTGCTTGGCATCGGCACCATGGCCCAACTTCTGCCCTGCTGTCTTCCCTCCGCAGAGACTGCCAACATCAGCTCCTGTGTCCCCTCCTGGCTCCAGTCACCTTTCTCCTAAGGAGAAGTCTCCAGTTTGGGTCTACAAAACTGTCTACCTTTTGTTATGGCTCATGTTTGTGTCATTATTACTTTTAAAAAGAGCTCATGTTTGTATGTTTGAAGAAGAAAAGGGTTTCGACCATCTCAATCCGACGCACTGTGACTTCTCTACATGTGTTTCTAGCTGCTGTGAACTCGGATTTGTTTGGCAAGCAGATCGGCAGAAATACACACACCCCAGAGCTCTGTGTTCACAGCAACTACTCACGTCAAGCCTGTTTGGACCTGCTGGGATTACAGGCATGAGCCACTGCACCCAGCCTTCTTTTTTATTTTTATTTATTTTTTTTGGAGATGGAATCTTGCTCTGTCACCCAGGCTGGAGTGCAGGAGCACAACCTTACTTAGTTCACTGCAACCTCTGCCTCCCAGGTTCAAGCAATTCTCCTGCCTCAGCCTGCTGAGTAGCTGGGACTACAAGTGCACACCACCATGCCAAGCTAATTTTTTTGTATTTTAGTAGAGACAGGGTTTCACCATGTTTGTCAGGCTGGTCTTGAACTCCTGACCTCAGGTGATCCACCTGCCTCGGCCTCCCAAAGTGCTGGAATTAAAGATGTGAGCCACTAGGCCAGGAGTGGTGGCTCAAGCCTGTAATCCCAGCACTTTGGGAGGCCAAGGCTGGAGGATAACGAGGTCAAGAGATTGAGACCATCCTGGCCAACATGGTGAAATTCCGTCTCTAGTAAAAATAAAAAAAAATTAGCTGGGCATGATGGCGCTCACCTGTAATTCCAGCTACTCAGGAGGCTGAGGTGGGAGAATTGTTTGAACCTAGGAGGCAGAGGTTGCAGTGAGCCGAGATCACACCATTGCACTGCAGCCTGGGTAACAAGAGCAAAACTCTGTCTCAAAAAAAAAAAAAAAAAGAGGTGAGCCACTATGCCTGGCCAGGAATGGCTGACTGGCTTGCTTGCCTGTCTTTCTTCCTTCCTTTTTCTCTCTCCTTCCCTCCTTCCCTCCTTCCTTCCTTCCTGTCTTCAATGGAGTTTCACTCTTGTTGCCCAGGCTGGAGTGCAATAGCATCATCTCGGCTCACTGCAATCTCCACCTCCTGGGTTCAAGCAATTCTCTTATCTCAGCCTCCCAAGTAGCTGGGACTACAGGCACCTGCCACTACACCCAGCTAATTTTTGGTATTTTTAGTAGAAATGGGGTTTCACCATGTTGGCCAGGCTGGTATTGAACTCCTGAATTTGGGTGATCCACCCACCTCAGCCCCACAAAGTGCTGGGATTACAGGCATGAGCCACGGTGCCTGGCCAGGAGTGGCTTTCTTATGGTAGCCATCACTCGAGCTGTGCCCAAACCCACAAGCTCTTCCTGGCTATGCCTGGGGACACTGCCTCCTTACAGCTTGTTTAATCTCTCAACCCTCTGAGGTTGCCATGACCCTGCTATCATCCCCATTTTACAGATGAAAAAATGGAGACTGTTGGCCAGGTGCGATGGCTCACACATGTAATTTCAGCACTTTGGGCGGCCAAGGCTGGAGGATCACCTGAGGTTGGGAGTTCCAGACCAGCCTGACTAGCATGGAGAAACTCTGTCTTTACAATAAATATAAAAAATTAGCCAGGTCGGCCGGGCACGGTGGCCCAAGCCTGTAATCCCAGCACTTTGGGAGGCCAAGGCAGGTGGATCACGAGGTCCAGAGGTCGAGACCATCCTGGTCAAAATGGTGAAACCCCATCTCTACTAAAAATACAAAAAATTAGCTGGGCGTGGTTGTGCACGCCTATAATCCCAGATACTCAGGAGGCTGAGGCAGGAGAATTGCTTGAACCCAGGAGGCAGAGGTTGCAGTGAGCCGAGATCATGCCATTGCACTCCAGCCTGGGTAACAAGAGCGAAACTCCGTCTCAAAATAAATAAATAAATATTAAAAAAAAAATATATATATATATATATATATATAACAGAAACTGGCCAGGTGAGGTGGCTCATGCCTGTAATCCCAGAACTTTGGGAGGCCAAGAAAGGCAGATCACGATATCAGGAGTTCAAAACCAGCCTGACCAACATGGTGAAACCCCGTATCTTTAAAAAAAAAAAAGAAAAAGAAACTAACCTCATTGTTTACACTTGATTGTAGCCAAAAGGCCAAGAAGCACTACTTCATTGTTTAAAAAATGAAATTAGGGCTGGGCACAGTGGCTCAAGCCTGTAATCCCAGTGCTTTGGGAGACTGAGGCAAGTGTATCACTTGAGGTCAGGAATTTGAGACCAGCCTGGCCAACATGATGAATCCCCATCTCTACCAAAAATACAAAAATTAGCCAGGTGTGGTGGCGGGTGCCTGCAATCCCAGCTACTCAGGAGGCTGAGAGGAGAATTGCTCGAACCCGGGAGGTGGAGGTTGGAGTGAGCCAAGATTGTGCCATTGCACTGCAGCCTGGGTGACAAGAGTGAAACTCTGTCCGCCAGGCATGGTGGCTCACGCCTGTAATCCCAGCACTTTGGGAAGCTGAGGCGGGCAGATCACCTGAGGTCAGGAGTTTGAGACCAGCCTGACCAATATGGTGAAATCCCATCCTTAAAAAAAAAAAAAAGAGTGAAACTCTGTCTCCAATAAAGGGAGAAAAAAACCCTGAAATTAGGTTGGGGGGATGGCTTATGCCTGTAATTCTAGCACTTTGGGAGGCAGAGGCAGGAGGATCGCTTGAACCCAGAAGCCTGGGCAACAGGGTCAAACCCTGTCTCTACCAAAAATACAAAAAAAATTAGCCAGGCATGGTGGAATGCACCTGTAGTCCCAGCTACTCTGGAGGCTGAGGCAGGAGAATCACTTGAACTGGGGAGGTAGAGGTTGCAGTGAGCAAAGATAGTGCCACTGCACTCCAGCCTGGGTGACAGAGTAAGACTCTGTCTCAAAAACAAAACAGGACAAAAAATTTAAAACACTCACTATGGGACCGGACCTGATGGCTCATGCCTGTAATCCCAGCATGTTGGGATGCCAAGGCAGGTGGATCACCTGAGGTCACCAGCCTGGCCAACATGCTGAAACCCTGTCTCTATTAAAAACACAAAAAAATTAGCTGAGTGTGGTGGCAAGTAAGCAGTGAGCCGAGATCACAACATTACACTCCAACTGGGTGGCAAGAGTGAAACTCCATCTCAAAAAAACAAAAAGGGATTTCCCCACTGTTCTTTAAGATTTCACTAACAGTTTCATGGAGGTCCTTCCAACTCTCTGGTCCCCAAATCAATGCCATCTATATTTTTTGTTTCTGCGCCATCCTACACTGTCTTCTGATCATTGATCACTGCATAACGAACCACCTCAAAATTCAGTAGTTTAAAACAACAGTCATTCATTGGCTTACAATATCGCAATTTTTTTTTGAGACAGAGTTTTTTTTTTTTTCTTTTTTTGAGACATTGCACTCCAGAATGGAGTGCAATGGTGCGATCTCGGCTCACCGCAACCTCCACCTCCTGGGTTCAGGCAATTCTCCTGCCTCAGCCTCCTGAGTAGCTGGGATTACGGGCACACGCCACCATGCCCAACTAATTTTTTGTGTTTTTAGTAGAAGAAACGGGGTTTCACCATGTTGACCAGGATGGTCTCGATCTCTTGACCTCGTGATCCACCTGCCCCAGCCTCCCAAAGTGCTGGGATTACAGGCGTGAGCCACCACACCCGGCCCAATATCGCAATTTTTAAGAGATGGTGTCTTGCTGTGTGGCCCAGGCTAGTCTCGAACTCAGGCTCTATTTATCCTCCCACCTCAGCCTCTCAAAGTGCTGGGATTACAGGCATGAGCCACCACACCTGGTCACAATATTACAGTTTTGTAAGCTCAGCACAAAAATTCCAGTTGGGATCCCCTGACTACATTTTCAAGATAGCTCATTTTCGTGGCTGGGAGCTCAGCTGAGACTGCTGGGTGGCTGGGAGTCACTGTTACCCTCTGTGTGGACCTATCCACACAGCTGCTTGTGAAATTGCCTGACAGGTTTGTCTTGCCTGCTGCACAGATAAACCAATTCACCCAGACAGCATTATTGCAGTGAAAAAAGTGTAATTGGCTGGGCGCGGTGGCTCATGCCTGTAATCCCAGCACTTTGGGAGGCCAAAACAGGCGGATCATGAAGTCAGGAGTTTCAGACCAGCCTGCTCAAAATGGTGAAACCCCGTCTCTACTAAAAATACAAAAAAATTAGCCAAGCGTGGTGGTGCATACCTGTAATCCCAGCTACATGGGAGGCTGAGGCAGGAGAATTGCTTGAACCTGGGAGATGGAGGTTGCAGTGAGCTGGGATCGTGCAGGTGCACTCCAGCCTGAGAGACAGAGTGAGACTCCATCTCAAAAAAAAAAAGAAAGAAAAGAAAAGAAAAATAGAAAAAGGAAGTTTAACGCCATTGGGCACAGTGGCTCACACCTATAATCTCGGCACTTTGGGAGGCCAAGGCAGGCAGATCACCTGAGGTCAGGAGTTTGAGACCAGCCTGGCCAACATGGCAAAACCCTTTCTCTACTAAAAATAAAAAAAAAATAGCCAAGTATGGTGGCACGTACCTGTAATACCAGCTCCTGGGGAGGCTGAGGCAGAATAGCCTGAATCTGGGAGGCAGAGATTGCAGTGAGCCAAGATTGCACCACTATACTCCAGTCTGAGTGACAAAGCAAGGCTCCACCTAAAAAAAAAAAAATAATGATGATGGCTGGGCAAGGTGGCTCACGCCTGTAATCCTAGCACTTTGGGAGGCTGAGGTGGGCACATTGCCTGAGGTCAGGAGTTTGAGACCAGCCTGACCAACATGGAGAAAACCCTGTCTCTACTGAAAATACAAAAAATTAACCAGGCATGGTGGCACCTGCCTGTAATCCCAACTACTCAGGAGGCTGAAGCAGGAGAATAGCTTGAACCCAGGAGGCAGAGGTTGCAGAGAGCCAAGATCCTGCCATTGCACTCCAGCCTGGGCAACAGAGCAAGACCTTACCCTGTCCCTTGCAAAAATTTTTTTCTTTTAATTAAAAAAAATTTTTTTTTTTGAGATGGAGTTTTGCTCTTGTTACCCAGGCTGGAGTGCAATGGTGTGATCTCGGCTCACTGCAACATCCACCTCCCGGGTTCAGGCAATTCTTTTGCCTCAGCCTCCTGAGTAGCTGGGATTACAGGCACGCACCACTATGCCCAGCTAATTTTTATATTTTTAGTAAAGATGGGGTTTCACCATGTTGACCAGGATGGTCTCAATCTCTTGACCTTGTGATCCACCCACCTCGACCTCCCAAAGTGCTGGGATTACAGGTGTGAGCCACCGTGCCTGGCCTCTTTTAATTAAAAAATTTAAGGCCAGGCATGGTGGCTCAGGGCTGTAATCCCAGCACTTTAAGAGGCCGAGTTGGGTGGATCACCTGAGGTCAGGAGTTCAAGGCCAGCCTGAACAACATGGAGAAACCCTATTTCTACTAAATATACAAAATTAGCTGGGCATAGTGGTGCATGCCTGTAATCCCAGCTACTCAGGAGACTGGGGCAGGAGAATCACTTGAACCTGGGAGGCAGAGGTTGCAGTGAGCCAGGATCCTGCCATTGCACTCCAGCCTGAGCCAACAAGAACAAAACTCCATCTCAAACAAATAACAAAAATTAAACTGGACACAAACAGGGGAACAATGGGTAACAGAGCCAACTTGAGGGTGGAGGGTGGAGCAGGTGAGGATCAAAAAGCTGCCTATCAGTGGCTGCTTGCCACCTGGGTGATGAAAACATCTTTATACTAAACCCCAGCAACCAGCAATTCACCCACATAACAAACCTGCACATGCACCCTCTGAACCTAAAATAAAAGTTGAAAAAGAAAACAAACTATAAACTAAATTCCTTCCCCGGTTAGCTTGGCCTATGCCCAGGAATGCACAAGAACAGCCAGCCCGTGAGACTGGAAGCAGGATGGTCGGCCACGCTAGACTTATCCGGCTGTCATGGGCTTTGCAAAGGTGATTTCAATCGGGCTTCCTCACAGCATGGCATTTGGCTTCCAAGAAAGGAAGTGGAAATTTTCTGCTCTCTTAAAGGTCAGGCCCTGAATAGCACATCCCTATTTCTGCTGCTGTACCACTGTACCCAGGAGCCAGAGGTTGCAGTGAGCTGAGAACAAGACATCGCACTCTAGCCTGTGCGACAGAGCTAAACTCAAAAAAAAAAAAAGGCCTGGCATGGTGGCTCATGCCTATAATCCCAGCACTTTGGGAGGCTGAGGCAGGTGGATCATGAGGTCAGGTGTTCAAGACCAGCCTGGCCAACAAGGCAAAATCCCATCTCTACCAAAAACACAAAAATTAGCCAGACACGATGGTGGGCACCTGTAATCCCAGCTACTTGGGAGACTGAGGGAGGTGAATTGCTGGAATCTGGGAGGCAGAGTTTGTAGTGAGCCGAGATCCTGCCATTGCACTACAGCCTGGGTGACAAGAGCAAGACTCTGTCTAAAAAAAAAAAAAAAAAAAAAAACAAAAAAAATAAGGTCTCTCTCTGTTGCCCAGGCTGGAGGGAAATGATGGAATCATAGATCACTGCAAACCCAAACTCCTGGGCTCAGGCAATCCTCCTGCCTCAGCCTCCTACCTGCCTGGCCAACATGGTGAAACCCCGTTTCTACCAAAAACATGAAAATTGGCTGGGTGCGGTGGTGGGCGCCTTTAATCTCAGCTACTCAGGAGGCTGAGTCAGGAGAATCGCTTGAAACTGGAAAGTGGAGGTTGCAGTGAGCCAAGATTGTGCCATTGCACTCCAGCCTGGGCAACAAGAGCGAAACTCCATCTGAAAAAACAATTAGAAGTCAACATGGCAGATTAGCATCTGAGATGGGGTGGCTTTGGCCTCCACGTACATCTTGATGGGAGTGGTATCTGTGTGCAGACAGGGGAAGAACTGTTTGAAACCATCATTGGAGGCCGGGTGCGGTGGCTCATGCCTATAATCCCAGCACTTTGGGAGGCCGAGGCGGGTGGATCATGAGGTCAAGAGATCGAAACCATCCTGGTCAACGAGGTGAAACCCCGTCTCTACTAAAAATACAAAAATTAGCTGGGCATGGTGGTGCATGCCTTTAGTCCCAGCTACTTGAGAGGCTGAGGCAGGAGAATTGCTTAAACCCAGAAGGCGGAGGTTGCGGTGAGCCAAGATCATGCCATTGCACTTCAGTCTGGGTAACAACAGCAAAACTCTGTCTCAAAATAAAGAAAAGAAATCATCATTGGAGGTTAGGTACCACACCCCTGATTATGCAAATAAAGAAGCTGAAATTCACAGATGAAACTGGTGGCTCAGGGGACAGAGGAGTAATAGCAATGATGGTGTTTATCGAGCCATTCCATTGTGCCTGTGCTATGCTGGGTGCTCCCACATACAATCTCTTTTTCTTTTTTTGAGATGGAGTCTTGCTCTGTTGCCCAGGCTGGAGTGCAATGGCATGATCTCGGCTCACTGCAACCTCCACCTCCCAGGTTCAAGTGATTCTCCTGCTTCAGCCTCCCACGTATCTGGGATTACAGGCATATGCCACCACACCTGGCTAATTTTTTGTATTTTTAGTAGAGATGGGGTTTCGCCACGTTGGCCAGCCTGGTCTCAAACTCCTGACCTCAGATGATCAGCCCGCCTTGGCCTCACAAAGTGCTGGAATTACAAGCTTGAGCCACCACTACCGACCACCCACATGCAATCATATGAGGCAAAAGCAAATGTTAACCCCATTTTACAGATGAGGGAACTGAGGAACAGCAGGCTGCAACTTGCCTACCTAAAGCCACACAGCTCTTGCAAGAGGGCCCAGAGTCAAACCTGACCAGTTTGATTCTGAGCCAGCAGCAAAGTCCAAAAACCGTTACATTTTTGTCTTGGGATGTGGTTTCGGCATTAATAACAAAGTGGAATTGTGCCCAAGATGCTAGCGAATTCCAAATAAAACAATGTGACATTTTTCATGCTTCAGCAGAGTGCATTCATGGAAGTCATGCCATAAAATGACTTGCATTTTCCCCGAGGAAATCTCTCTGCAGACATGCCTAGTTCCTCCCCAGAACCACTCCTGTCATATGCCACAATGGAGGTGTTTTCTGTTTCAGAGACAAGGTCTTACTCTGTAGCCCGGGCTGGAGTGCAGTGGCACTATCTTGGCTAACTGCAACTTCCGCCTCCCAGGTTCAAGCAATTCTCCTGCCTCAGCCTCCCATGTAGCCGGGATTATAGACACCTCCCACCACACCCGCTAAGTTTTATATTTTTCCTAGAGACAGGGTTTCACCGTGTTGGCCAGGCTGATCTTGAACTCTTGACCTCTGGTGATCCACTCACCTTGGCCTCCCAAAGTGCTGGGATTACAGGTGTGGAGCCACTGCACCTGGCCCACAAAGGAGTTTTTTTTTTTTTTTTGAGACAGAGTCTTGCTCTGTTGCTTAGGCTGGAGTGCAGTGGTGCGATCTTGGCTTACTGCAACGTCTGCCTCCTGGGTTCGACTGATCCTCCTGCCTCAGCCTCCCAAGTAGCTGGAACTACATGCACGTGCCACCACACTGGAGTATTTTTTTTTTATTTTTAGTAGAGGTAGGGTTTCACCGTGTTAGCCAGGATGGTCTCGATCTCCTGACCTTGTGATCTGCCCACCTCTGCTTCCCAAAGTGCTGGGGTTACAGGTGTGAGCCACTGTGCCCTACCTATATATATATTTTAAAGTAGATACAGAACTTGCTATGTTGCCCAGACTGCCTCAAACTCCTGGACTCAAATAATCCTCCTGCCTCAGCCTCCCAAGTAGATGGAATTCCAGGTGCTCACCACCATGATTGGCTAATTTTTTCTGTATTTTTTGTAGATGGGTTTTCGCCATGTTATCCAGTCTGGTCTTGAACTCTTGGGCTCAATTGATCTGCCTTTCTTGGCCTCCCAAAGTGTTGTGATTACCAGCGTGAACCATCACACCCAGACTGGTCTTTTCTCTCCTTCATTTTTTTTCATGTGAACTCTTTTCCCTCTGCCTCAGTTCTGACCTTCTGTAATGGAACTAGGAGATGGACTGCATTTATGAAAAATAAGAATGTAAGAAGCTGTTTGCAAACTTTTCTTTCCATCTCTGTGAAGTTGGGAGCATCGATGACCATTTTGCAATGCTAAAATCCAGTTTGTGAAAGTATGTTTTTTCCCCTTTCTGTCAAAATATAACAGAGTCATTTGGGGATTTTTATTGACTTTAATTTTTTTAAAGCCTTGTTTTCCCAGCATGGCTGGGATGTTGTTTCCTGTTGAAAAAATACTTGGGTGGTTTGGCTCTGAGGCCTGTTAGGTGGGTGGGGGACTTCCTGGGGACAGGAAACAGGATTCGGGGTGCAGAGGTTGGAGGTTACAGAAGCAGAACTGAAGTAGGAAGGGGTTTCTGGGGCAGGAATGGGTGGGGCTCCAGCCCAAACCCTGGAGAGGCTCGAGGCAGGGGCAGAAATCGAGGAGGGGGCCAGGTGAGGTGGCTTATGCCTGTAATCAGAACACTTTGGGAGGCTGAGGCAGGCAGATTGCTTGAGCCCAGGCGTTCAACACCAGTTTACACAACATGGTGAAACCCCATCTCTACAAACAAATACAAAAATTAGCTGGACATGATGGCATGTGCCTGGTCCCAGCCACTCAGGAGGCTAAAGTGGGAGGATGACTTGAGCCCGGGAGTTTGAGGTTGCAATGAGCCATGATTGTGCGACCGCACTCCAGCCTGGTGACAGAGAAAGACCTCAAAGTCTTGCTCAAGTCTCTCAAAAGAAAACAGAGAGAGAGAGAGAAAGAAAATAAGAGAAATGTGCCAGGTGTGGTGGCTCATGCCTGTAATCCTAGCACTCTGGGAGGCCAAGGTGGGCAGATCAAGACCATCCTGGCCAACAAGGTGAAATCTCATCTCTACTAAAAATATAAAAATTAGCCAGGCATGGTGGCTCATGCCTGTAATCCCAGCTACTTGGGAGGCTGAGCCAGGAGAATCGCTGGAACCTGGGAGGCAGAGGCTGCAGTGAGCTGAGATCACACCATTACACTCCAGCCTGGGCAACAGAGTAAGACTCCATTTCAAAAAAAAAAAAAAAGAGGCCAGGTGCAGTGACTCATGCTTATAGTCCTAGCACTTTGGGAGGCCAAGGTGGGTGAATCACTTGTGGTCAGGAGTTTGAAACCAGTCTGGCCAACATGGTGAAACCGTGTCTCTATTAAAAATACAAAAATTAGGTGGGCATGGTGGTAGATGCCTGTATTCCCAGCTACTTGGGAGGCTGAGGCAAGAGAATCACTTGAACCTTAAAGGCGGAGGTTGCAGTGAGTGGAGATCACGCTACTGCACCCGAGCCTGACTCCAGCTGAGTCAGAGTGAGACTCCTGCTTAAAAACAAAAAAAAAGAGAAGTGGAGGAGACTCACTCATTATCACGAAAACATCATTGGAGAAACGGGTCTCATAATCCAATTACTTCCACCTGGTCCCACTCTTGACATGTGGGGATTATTACAATGCAAGGTGAGATCTGGGTGGGGACACAGAGCCAAACCTTATCAGTTAGTAACCACCGTGATAAAATCAGTGTCTGAACTTGAAACCCACCCAACAAATATGTGTCAACACTAATTGTACTTAAAAAACAAATCCCAAACCTAAAGTTCCTCAAATTTCAGGAGGGAAGCATTTCCTGCGTCTTCTTTGCCTTTAGCAATTCAATGTATATATATTTTTTGAGACGGAGTTTCGCTGTTGTTACTCAGACTGGAGTGCAATGGCACAATCTCAGCTCCGTGCAACCTCTGCCCCCTGGGTTCAAGTGATTCTCCTGCCTCAGCCTCCCTAGTAGCTGGGACTACAGGTGCACACCACCATGCCCAGCTAATTTTTGTAACTTTAGTATAGACGGGATTTTACCTTGTTGACCAGGATGGTCTTGATCTCTTGACCTCGTGATCTGCCCTCCTCGGCCTCCCAAAGTGCTGGGATTATAGGCGTGAGCCACTGTGCCTGGAAGCAATTCAATATTTTAATAGCAGGGGAAACTTCCTCATGACAAAATCTTAGTCAAGAGAAACCAACTCCAGTTTATAGTTGTCTACAGGCACAGGTCACCATGCCTGGCTAAATTATTTTTATTTATTTATTTATTTGAGATGGAGTTTCGCTCTTGTTACCCAGGCTGGAGTGCAATGGTGTGATCTCGGCTCACCGCAACCTCCGCCTCCTGAGTTCAGGCAATTCTCTTGCCTCAGCCTCCCAAGCTGGGACTACAGGCGTGCACCACCATGCCCAGCTAATTTTTGTATTTTTAGTAGAGATGGGGTTTCACCATGTTGACCAGGATGGTCTCAATCTCTTGACCTCGTGATCTACCCGCCTCAGCCTCCCAAAGTGCTGGGATTACAGGTGTAAGCCACGACACCCGGCCAATTTTTTTCTTTATTTTTAGTATAGACGGATCTCCCTATGTTGCCCAGGCTGGTCTCAAACTCCTGGGCTCAAGCAATCCACCCACTTTCTGGTGTGGTAGCTGCTTCTTGGAGGTGGCCATCTCCGCAGCCTTCAGGGTTCTCTTTCTGGCTTTGCCAATGCCTCTTTAACCAACTCTCTATACATTAAATACTTTATGGTTAAATAACTCGTCAGGTTCCTGTTTTCTTAACTGGACCCTGGCTGATCCATGGAGATGATGCTTCATTCATTCAACCCTTTGCTCATTAATTTAGAAGTCACCTGACACTTTCTCTGAACCAGGTCCTGGGGAAGGCGATGCTGGTAGCTCACAGATAAATCAGACACAGTTCTTTTTTTTCTTTGAGACAGAGTTTTACTCTTGTTGCCCAGGCTGGAGTGCAGTGGCACAATCTCGGCTCACCTGGGCTCACTGCAACCTCCCCTCCCAAGTAGCTGGGATTACAAACATGCACCATCACACACAGCTAATTCTGCATTTTTAGTAGGGATGGAGTTTCTCCATGTTGGTCAGGCTGGTCTGAAACTCCCGACCTCAGGTGATCCACCTGCCTCAGCCTCCCAAAGTGCTGCGATTACAGACATGAGCCACCGCGCCCAGTTAGGTTTTTATGTAGTATAACAGGCAACATCCTGAGAGTGGTTTTTCCAACACCGAAGAGGTGCTCCACGTGGGGCCATTTCGGCTGTGATCATGATGTCAACGGACCGTGACAAGGCCAGTTTTCCAGGAGGCACCCCTCCCCCCCAATCATCAGAGGCACTTCAGAAAACAGTTTGAAAATTCGCAAAGTAGCAGCCCTCCCTGGGGGGCCTCTAACCCCTGCTGCAGGCCTCTGAGATGCTGTTTGGATCCTGGGCTGGGGCAGCAGCCACCCCCTGCCCCAGACTTCAGCCGCTCAGACCCCTCAGCTTCAGCGCTCCCAGGCGCTCCAGGCCCCGCCTTCTCTAGCAGCTGAGCAGCAGACAGTTTTAAACTGAGGTCAGCAGCCAGCAGCCAGCAGCCAAGAACATGCAGGCCCCCTTGTTACTTGGGCGTAGATAGTGTGTTTGAGATCCTCAGAGGAGCCGCAAGATTTATTTTGTTGGGGAAAGTGAGGTGCAGGTGCTGCCTGTGGTGTGGGGCTGGAGTGAGGCCAGACTGACTTCCCAGGTCTCTTCAGTTCAGCTCTGAGCCAGAGCTCTGGGAAAAGGGTCCCAAAAGGGAGGCCAGCCTTCTGGAAGATGCGGGACAGACAGACACATAGTCGGCCCTGCGCTTCAGTTAATTCCTCAAAACTTTGGCCACGCTGATATTTTGAGCTTCTTATTGAGCCCCTAAAGAGACATCCCCAGGCTGGGCAGAGTGTTTCATGCCTGTAATCCTAGCACTTTGGGAGGCACAGGTGGGCTGATCACCTGAGGTCAAGAGTTCAAGACCAGCCTGGCCAAACATGGCGAAACTCCATCTCTACTAAAAACACAAAAATTAGCCAGGCATTGTGGTGGGAGCCTGTAATTCCAGCTACTTGGGAGGCTGGGGCAGGAGAATGTTTGAACCTGGGAGGCGCAGGTTGCAGTGAGCTGAGATTGTGCCATTGCACTCCAGCCTGGGCGACAAGAGCAAGGCCCCATCTCAAAAAAAAAATTTGTATGAGACAAGAGGGGTGGGGTGAACAAATGACATTGTCACCGACCCCACCCTACAGCTCCACACAACACTCACAGGCCACTTCCCCCTCTGTGCCCCTACCCCATGTCCCCCTCAACCTGTGACCTCCATTTCCTCACCGGGGCCTCCTTCTCCTCCTCACAGTGTAGCTAAGAAGCCACTCCAGGGGGAGGACAGATACACAGTCAGCACCATGAAACCTTCCTGTTTCTCCTGGGCAGGAAGACTTCAGACCAATTGACTTTAAAAATTCTCTCTGTCCAAAGTATCCTTCTAGAAAATAATGAACTCTGCTATCGCAATTATGCCGATATTTATAATTCCAGGGAAATCTATAAAAACGGATGGCCATCGTTCTGTCTTCTTTTGGGATTTGTTATTTTAAGGTCAGAGTGTCAGGATCATGAAAACGTTCAGCTCTGGCTCAGGTCTGCCACAGCGAGGAGAGGTTTTGAAGCAAGAACCTCAGACCTCTGATGAAACTGCTGTCTCTAAAAAGTGAAGAGAGGAAGCAGTCTCTGAGCAGCTCCATCAGTAACAACAGCCGGTCTGGAGACATCAGGCCAAAACCCAGGGAGAGGAGAGGAAGCCTGCAGGTGCCGCCAAGGCCTGCCAGGTTCTGGACTTTGGATATAGCTCACCGCCTCCCCTGCCTTCCTTTTACTGGGCGTCAGTACCCCTGAGCTGGACCCCTGCAACTGCCCAGCTCCCAGCCCATCTCCTGGCCCCGTGCCTCCCAGAGGCCCCTTCAGCAGTGCAGGCCATAGAAGTCCAGGCCCTAGCTGGCTGCCTACTAGAGGCACTTCCCCATGACAGCTCAGTGCTGAAGATAGGTTTCATGGCCATTTCCAAGTCCACAAATGCTTTTCAGCTGTCATTTGTTTGCAGCACTTCCGTGGGGGTCCTGTACGGCCATGAACGTGCCCCACGGGACTCAAGGCCAACTCTACAAGCACCCGGAGCCCAGGGCCAGCCTCCCATGTGCCTGACATGACAGGTCTTTTCTGCCTCCACCAGCTTGATCAGTGGGGACGGACAAGGAGGGAGTCTGGGCGGGAAAAAGAAGAGGGACCTCGCCCCTCCCCCTCACACAGGACCCGGGTGACATGGAGAACCACTTCAGCATCAGAGTTTGAAGTTTCATCTGTTACACAGGGTTAGAGATGTGAAGAACTGGGACTCATGTGTGACTTTCGTTGACCTTTGGACTTTGACTTGGAGGAACTAGGTTTTGCCGGGAGAAATTCTCCAACAACAAGGCATCTAGAGGGCCCAGGACCTGCTCCTGCTGCTTTTCTGGTCATTCTCCAGGTCCCAGGGACCTGGGGCAGGTGGAGCTGGGACTGGCCCTGGGGCACAGGGAGGAAGTGTCTCAAGGAGCCCTAGGTGTTTTCTGTGCAGGGTGGATTGGATCCCAACCTTTTAGAGAACTTAGGAGGATTCTCCATTTGCCTGCCTGTTGGAGAGAGGGGCCTGGAAGTGGCTGCAAGGAGCTCCCCTGGGGCTTGGGGAGGGCAGAGTTGGGGCACAGGGTGAGGAGGGGCGGGTGAAGACATGAACTCCCAGGCCTGCCCTGCCAGGAGGGAAGGCTGCAGGGGCAGGGAGAGTTTGGCTCTTGGGGAGTTTTCTGGATAGGAGCCTCTTGAGCCTGGTGAATGTGGATGGGATGGTGCAGGGAGAGGGGAGAGGGCACCCGGGTGAGGACCATGGGGGAGGAGGGGTGGAACAGGAGGGCAGCAGGGCCACCAGAGGCAGGGTTGCCGCAGGTATCTGGGAGGGCCCCGCCCCAGGGCTTGGCTATTTGTTCTGAGCCTTCAGGTCCTCCCCTGTGCCTCCCCACCCCCACACAGCTGCAAGCACAGACATCTGATCTGGGCAGCACCGTGCATCCCTGCTCAGTCTGCCCACCCTGCTATACTGCTATACCAGAGTGTGTTTTGGGCAGTACACTTTTCCCATCCCTCACTTCCCTGCAGCTCCAGGGAAGTTTCTCCCACACTGTGAGGAAGGCTTGGGCCTGGCTGGAAACAGGGGCGATGGGCACAGGTGTCTGGGGAAAGCCCAGGTTCTGGAGGCAACAGGCCTGGATTCAGCACCTGGCTCTGCCACTTCAAGGCTGTGCAACCTTCGGCAGGCAGCTTAACTTCTCTGACCTCAGCATCTCCCCACAACACAGGGAGAGCAACAATGCCAACCTTCAGGGACTGTGGCGGGATTCACTGGACCTGGAACCCAGCTGCTTGCCAAGAGCCAGGCTGCCTTTCTCCAGGGTATGAGAATGAGGCAGGGAGTCCTCCTTGAGGATTTTCAAAGGCAAATGCCAGCTGGGTGTGGTGGCTCAAGCCTGTAACCTCAGCACTGTGGGCAGATCACCTGAGGTCAGGAGTTCAAGACCAGCCTGGTTAACAGGGTGAAATTCCATCTCTACTAAAAATACAAAAATTAGCCGGGTGTAGTGGCACACTCCTATAGTCTCAGATACTTGGGAAGATGAGGCAGGAGAATAGCTTGAACCCAGGAGGCAGAGGTTGCAGTGAGCCGAGATTGAGCCACTGTACTCCAGCCTGGGAAACAAGAGCTATCTCTGTTAAAAAAAAAAAAAAAGAGGCAAATTTGGGGGTTTGGGAAAGCCCTGGTTAAATGATACGCCCTTGGCACAGGGGACACAGGCCCTGATGGTCCAGGTGCAGCAGGACCCCCAGGGGCCTGTCCCCGACCCAGGCTGGGGCACCATCCCCATCCCATGTGCTGGCCTGGCCCAGCTGAAGTCCCTTCTGTGGTGTGGTATTTGAGGGCTCTGGACATGAACAGCCCTCTGTCCACAGCTTCCAGCTCCTCTTCTCCCACCCTTGTTGGGAAAGACTTTGCCAACCGCCTGAGGGTGCCTGAGTCCTTCCTTTTCCAGTTCTTCTTATGAATCTGTGGCTGTTTGAACTTGGGGGTTGAGATCTGGGTGGAGTTACTACCCTCCCACCCCTGGCACAGGGACCCCATGCTGAGTGAGTCCCTGGTGGGAAGTGCCCCCACGTGTTTGTGTGCCCACCTGGCAGCTTTCCTGTGGCTCACTGATGTTCAGGATCAGACCTGCCCACTGCCAGTACATGCCCCCCACCCCTCCACCTCAACAGCTCCCATCCAGCCCCCTCTCCTGCCCAACCGGGGCTGCCTCTGTGGCTCTGAGCCCCTAGCGATCCACAAACTCATCCTGCTCCTGCCCTTCCTAAACTGGCAGAAGCTCTCTGCTGGAGAAGACCCAGGAGTCCGAAATCAATGTACAGGGTCAAGACAAGCAATTAAAAAAAAACAGAACACGAAGCGTAGTAAGGACACTGTTTGCGACCTTCTGGTTTCAGTTATATTCATACAATTGGGTTCAGACAGGGTCACACTAAAACATGCATCTCTTAACTTTGGGCCACTGCTAAACAAATGGAAAGTCCCTGGCCTGGAGGATCCAGTTCCTGCCTCACAGGCCCTGCACAGCCCTGCTCTCTGGCCCTCACTCGCCTGCTCCCATGTAGAGGTTGAGCTGCCATGATCTGGGGCAGTCGCCTGTGCCATCCCAGCTGTGGGGATGTCTTACCCACTCCTTACTCTCCTGGGCTTTGGGGGTGGGGCCCTGTCTGTCTCCAGGACTTCCTCATTTCCTTCCTGAGTCACTCCTGGGTGTCTGGCTTCCTGCACAGCACAGCCTCTCAGGCATTGCTGTTATGCCATGTGATCAGAAGAGCCAATGTCCCCTGGGAATGGTGTCGCCTTTTGCAGATGACAAAACTGAGTCTCAGAGGAGGGAAGATGTTTGCCCAAACAGTGGTGGTAGAGATAAGATTTTCAGCTGGGTCGCTTTGAGTCTGTAACCTCTCTCTCTCTCTCTTTCGAGATGGAGTTACACTCTTCTTGGCCAGGCTAGTGTACAGTGGCATGGTCTAGGCTCCCCACAACCTCCGCCTCCCGGGTTCAAGCGATTCTGTTGCCTCAGCCTCCTGAGTAGATGGGATTACAGGCATGGACCACCATACCCAGCTAATTTTGTATTTGTGGTATAGATGGGGTTTCTCCATGTTGGTCAGGATGGTCTTGAACTCCCGACCTCAGGTGCTCTGCCAACCTCAGCCTCCCAAAGTGCTGGGATTACAGGCATGAGTCACTGCGCCTGCCACCCCACTGTTAACCATCATATTATACTATACTAAACTATACTATACAACAATTTTAAAACCTCAGACTGGGTGTGGTGGTCACACCTGGAATCTCAGCAATTTGGAAGGCTAAGGTGGGAGAATCTCTTGAGCCCAGGGCTTTAAGACCAGCCTAGGCAATATAGCAACACCCCGTCTCTACTCAATAAGTAAATAAATTAGCCAGGTGTGATGGCATGCCTGCAGTCCTAGCTACTCAAGGATCACTTGAGCCTGGGAATTCGAGGCTGCATTGAGCTATGATCATGCCACTGCACTCCAGCCTGGGTGACAGAGAGAAACCCTGTCTCAAAAAACAAACAGGCCGGGTGCAGTGGCTTACGCCTGTAATCCCAGCACTTTGGGAGGCTGAGGTGTGTGGGTCACCAGAGGCCAGAAATTTGAGACCATCCTGGCCAACATGGTGAAACTCTGTCAGTACTAAAAATACAAAAATTAGCTGGGCATGGTGGGGGGCACCTTTAATCCCAGGTACTCAGGAGAATCACTTGAACCCGGAAGGCAGAGGTTGCAGTGAGCCGAGATCACATCACTGTACTCCAGCCTGGGTAAAAGAGTGAACCTCCATCTCAAACAGACCCCTCAAAGCAAGCAAGAGAAAAAATTCTAAAAGGAAAGAAATATACTTTTTTTTTTTTTTTTAGAGAGACAGGTTTTACCATATTGGCCAGGATAGGCTTGTCTCAAACTCCTGACCTTGTGATCCACCCACTTCGGCCGTCCAAAGTGCTGGAATTATAGGCTTGAGCCCATGCCCTGCCTGGAAAGAAATAAACTTTCTTAAAGGGAGTCAGAAGTTCAGAGGCTGTTTCCTTAAGTTTGGGTCATGTAATAGGTAGACAGAGCCAGCAACATGCATCGGCCTGGGGACAATGCTAGTCGGAAATGGCCCTAAGCACTGGGAAACTGTTACCTCAGCTCCAGCAGAGCCTGCGGCTCCCCAAACAGAAGTGACCCCACAAGCCCTCTACAGACTGGTCCTGTGACAGGGTGAGGTGGCTCATGCCTCTTTCTAATCCCAGCACTTTGGGAGGCTGAGGCAGGTGGATCACCTGAGGTCAGGAGTTGCAGACAGCCTGGCTAACATGGTGAAACCCAGCTCTACTAAAAATACAAAAATTAACCAGGTGTGTAGGAACATGCCTGTAATCCCAGGTATTCGGGAAGCTGAGGCAGGACAATTGCCTGAACCCTGAAGGCAGAGGTTGCTGTGAGCTGAGGTCGAGCCACTGCACTGCAGCCTGGGCAACAAAAGTGAAACTCCGTCTCAAAAAAAAAAAAAAAAAGATAAAAGAAAATGCTTCCATGGCTTCCTCTCACCCCCAGAATCTGCCACCCACCATCCCCCTGGTCCCTCCCACCCTGCTCCAGCTGCCGAGGCTTCTCTCATCACAAGCCATGGGCCAGGGCTTCGGTCCTGGCTCCCCCTGCATGGAACTCAATCCCCATGTGGCATCGTGAGCATTGTCAGCCAAGGGCATGAGGGTCCAGACACGCTGATCAAAGGTATACGTTCCGACTTAGGTCAATTTTAAAGAAAAACACTTTGATTGCCCAGCTACAGAAGACAGCAATTCCCACGGTCTTTATTTTAGGGATGGAATTTGCCCTCCAATTTAATTCTGGCACCTCTTAGAGCTGTGCCTTTTAAAAGGCCCATCTGAAAGGCTATAATCGGGGCTGGCAGTTTAATGATAGAGCCCCAGCCATGTGCCTAAGCATGACTCCCAGGATGCCACAGATGAGCGGGCGGGCAGGACATAGGCATCAAATGTGAAGGCGTGTGGCTGCGTGGCTGGTGAGGGAGGGGCACGCCGCAGGCCTTGGAAGGACACCTTTGAACAGAGACTATTTCCGAGCTTTTAGCACCGTCGGCTTTGGAATGGCACCACTGGACAGCCTGTCACATCTTTCAGCGCCTCCAAATTACAGAGATGCATCAAAATGTGGCCATTTCCACAGCATGTCCACGGCTCGTTTTCATGCCTTTAGACCCCCAAACCAGGGCACACGGTGGCCACTCAGAATGTCCAGGATTTGGATCAGGAATAAGCCTCACAAGGGTCTATTGGTGTCTTTACAGCAGTGGCTTCCTTTTTGCCTGTTTTGAAAGTCCAGGCTGGGCTCTGTGGTTCATGCCTGTAATCCCAGCACTTTGGAACAGGAGTTCGAGACCAACCTGGCAAACATGGTGAAACCCCATGTCTACTAAAAATACAAAATTTAGCTGGGTGTGGTGGCAGGCACCTGTAGTCCCAGCTACTCAGGAGGCTAAGGCAGGAGAATTGCTTGAACCCGGGAGGTGGAGGTTGCAGTGAGCCGAGATTGTACCATAGCACTCCAACCTGGGCAACAAGAGCAAAACTCAGTCTCAAGAAAAAAAAAAAAAAACAGGAGACAATCCAATGCATCCCCTCATTTCCTCATTTCCCAGATCAGGATATGTGCCCAGAAGGGCTGCTACTACAGCCTCATTAATGGCAGGGCTCTGAGGGGCACCCTTGGGCTTTGTACTCTTGTCACCCTAACATCTTCCATCTTGTGACAACTTTCTAGATTAACTTAATGAATGCCACACGCCCAATAGCTCTAGCCCACACTGATGTTTACTCATTCATTCATGTAACAAACATTTATTGGACATAAGCCTCATATCAGACAGGCCCTGGGAACATACTGGTAAGCAAAACAGGCAGCATCCACATTTACAATCCAGTAGGAATGACTGACACAACACACACGACACTATGTATAAGCTAAATTCTAAATAAACTGAATCAAATGGAAAATTCTCTTTAAAAGTTGTTTTAAATAGTTAACATTTGCTCATCCTATGCAAAATGAACACTTTTTTGGCATATCTATAGTGCTACATATAGGCTGATGACAGTAATTTCTTTTGTGTGTGTGTGAGAGAGAGAGAGACCAGGTCTTGCCCTGTTACCCAGGCTGGAGTGCAGTGGTGCCATTATGGCTCACTGCAGCCTCAAACTACTGGCCTCAAGCAATCCTCCCTCCTCAGCTTCCCTCCTACCTCAAGCTCCCACACAGCTGGAACTATAGGTGCATTCCACTATAGCCAGCTAGTTTCTTTATTTTTTGTAGAGACAGGGACTCTTTGTAGCCAAGGCTGGTCTTGAATTCTTGGGCTCAAGCAATCCTCCTGCCTTAATCTCCCAAAGTGCTATAAGATCCACCATACCCGGCCTTACTTATTATATTATTACATTTGAATTTTCCTTCTCTTCCTTGTCTTAAAAAGACTTGACTTGGCAGGGCATCATGACTCATGCCTTTAATTCCAGCACTTTGGGAGGACAAGGCAGGTGGATCACTTGAGGCCAGGAGTTTCAGACCAGCTCGGCCAATGTGGCAAAACCCTATCTCTACTAAAAGCACAAAAATGATCTGGGCATGTAGCACATGCCTGTGGTCCCAGCTACTGGGGAGGCTAAGGTAGGAGGACTGATTAAACCCAGGAGGGAGAGATTGCAGTGAGCCAAGATTGTACCACTGCACTCCAGCCAGGAAGACAGAGATCCTATCTCAAAAACAACAAAAACAAGTAAAACTAAAAACTTCACTTAGAAAGATCCCTTACATCACAAGGCTATACAACCCAGAGAAAATATTAGCAAATGATATATCTGATAGGGTACTTGTATCTAAAATATATAAAGAACTATTATAAATCAATAATAAAAAATTTAGATAATCCTTTTTTGTTTTTTGAGACAGAGTCTCGCTCTGTTGCCCAGGATGGAGTGCAGTGGTGCAATCTCTGCCACCCAGGTTCAAGCGATTCTCCGCCTCAGCCTCATGAGTAGCTGGGATTACAGGTGTGCACCACCATGCCTGGCTAATTTTTGTATCTTTAGTAGAGACTAAAAATACACCATGTTGGCCAGGCTGGTCTCAAACTCCTGACCTTAAGTGATCCACCCACCTTGGCCTCCCAAAATGCTGGGATTACAGGCATGAGCCACCGTGACCAGCCCAATAATCCAATTTTTAAGTGAGCAAGAGATCTAAATGAACTTAGACACTTCTCTAAAGAAAGGCCAATAAATATATGAAAAGATACTCAAAACCTTTATCCATCAGGAAAACACAAATCAAAAGCACAGTGAGATAGCACTTCACACCTAATAGAATGGCTATAACCAAAAAGACAGACGATAAGTTATTCAACTTTGCACACTACTTTTCTTCATCTGTGACAGGTATAAAACAAGTACCTCCCTTATGAGAAATGGGTTACGAGGTTATTGTAAGGATTAGCTAAAAGTGTAGATGTAAGTGCCAGCACAGGGTCGTTCTTATTATTCCATAAGTGATTGCTAAAGTAATGGTAACCAATAGACCAACATAGATTGTCTCCAGACAGTCCTAGGCACTGGAGCTTTGCAAAAATACAAAGGAAGAATGTGGTTGTGGCACTGGGCACTCAACACAGTGCAATGAAGTTTCACTATAAAGCTTTCCTCAAGTCTCTATTCTTGACAGCAAATAATAGTAATTATAATACAATCTGCTAATAGCATATAAATCACATATCTCAGAAAAACAAAGGAAACCAAGCAGTGAAGCACACTAAAAATAGGATAAGAACAAAAAAAATTAATGGGCTGATTCTTCTAAAGCAGTTAAAAGCACAGCTGCTAAGAGAAAAACTAAGTTGAACACCTCTAACAAAGGTGTAAATGCATATACAGTAATATCACTAACACTTTGCTACATTTACATTTTGGTTTTACAAATTCAATTTTAACTCTATCATTAGTTGCCAAAAGTATGAGGAACTAGAAGAATGACATCAGTAAAAAGAAATGTAACCTTGCTCCTTAGTTTTAGGATGGTGAAAAGGACACAGAACTGCAAAGCTGAAAACCTTAATTTGACTACTGGGCACCACTAATTAGCTGTGAACCACCATAAGCCGCAATTTTTTTTCTTTTCCTTTTTTTTTGAGACAGAATCTTACTTGGTCACCCAAGCTGCAGTACAGTTGCTCAATCTTGACTCACTGCAGCCTCCATCTCCTGGGCACAAGCGATGCTCCTGACTCAACCTCCTGAGTAGCTGGGACTACAGGCACACACCACCACACCCAGCTAATTAAAAAAATTTTTTTTGTAGAGAAGGGGATCACCATGTTGCTCAGGCTGGTCAAGAGATCCTCCTGCCTCAGCCTCCCAAAATTAACAATTTTTCATCATAGAACAGAAAAGGATAATTTTAAATAATCCTATCACATTGTAATTACAAAACTGTACCCAGGCCAGGTGCAGTTGCTCATGCCTGTAATCGAAACAGTTTGGAAGGCGGAGGCAGGCAGATCACCTGAGATTAGGAGTTTGAGACCAGCTTGACCAACATGGAGAAACCCCTGTCTCTACTAAAAATACAATAATTAGCCGGGCATGGTGGTGGCATGTCTCTGATCCCAGCTACTCAGGAGGCTGAGGCAAAAGAATCACTTGAACCCAGGAGGTGGAGGCTGCAGTGAACCGAGATCAGGCCACTACACACCAGCCTGGGTGACAGAGAGAGACTTTGTTTCAAATAAAAAAAAAACACAACAAAAGACTATACCCATGCTGTTCTGTGGAACAGATTTCTAAAGAAACAAATTCTAAACTTATTTCAAAAACAATTCCAATATTTAACAATTCTAATTGTCGACATGCTTATTTAATACTGAATGTAAACTATCATCTGAGAACTTAATTCTAATGCTTTGGGAAGAAAAACGCTATTAGAAAAAAAAAAGTTCTATACTGAAATTACTGAACTAAAACTTTACATCCTAATTATAAAAAATTACTTGCTAGATCTAAATTGTAGATTATAGTTTGAAAAAGAAAGCTATTCTAAAACTGACTGAAAACCTTAGAGTTCAACACATAGGCTAAAATTAATAAACACAGGAAATACACAAATGAAATTGTATCTTCCAGTTGCTTACAGTCTAGTTCATAGAGCATATTTACTATTTCTAGGAAATCAAAATAATTGCAAATTGCAAATTAAATTGTGTATAAATTTTATATAGGGACATATACATAACAAAAGTAAAACTGACCATCACTATGTATATTTACTTATGTTAGCTTCTGAAAATGTTAATGAAAATGACTAAAGATGAAAAAAATTTTTCACAACTCTCATTTTCTACGAATTGTTTTCCTGTTTTATTTGCAGCCACTATAGATACTAATTAAAATAGAGTTTCAATCATTTAAAATGTCACACAGCATGCAGCCACATAAAAGAATGAGTTCATGTCCTTTGCAGGGACATAGATGAAGCTGGAAACCATCATTCTCAGCAAACTAACACAGGAACAGAAAACCAAACACTGCATGTTTTTACTCATAAGTGGGAGGTGAACAGGAGAACACATGGACACAGGGAGGGGAACATCACACATGGGCCTGTAGGGGGGTTAGAGGCAAGGGGAGCCAGTGCATTAGGACAAATACGTAATGCATGCAAGGCTTAAAACCTAGGTGATGGGTTGATAGGTGCAGGAAACCACCATGACACATGTCTACCTATGTAACACACCTGCACGTTCTGCACATGTGTCCCAGAACTTTAATAATTAAAAAAATAAATGTCACACAGCTAAGAAATATAACCATTAGCTTTAAAATGTCACACAGCTAAAAAATATAATTGGTTAGTTAATGACTATCCAATAATCACTGCCCCAATCACAGGTCAATTTAAAATGCTTGCATTATCTTAATGTGCTAGTTCATTACACTTTAATACATTATACTTTGTCTTCTGAGCCACTTTCCATAGCTCTGTGACCATTCATCAGCCAAATAGTGGCTGGTAGCTGACTAGATATTCTTTACCTGGGGACTGGTTCACAGATAATGATAAAGAAAGGTTACTATTAAGAACTAAGGGGAATATAAAAACAATAAATTTTACAAATAAAAGTAATTACAGTTGAACTTAAAAAACTGAAAGTTGACTTTAAAAACATCTACTACCACCCTCTCATTTTAAAGAGAGAGAAATACATAATCAGCAAGGTCTTGTGTGGGATCTGCACTGAAAAAAAAAAAAGAATCAGCAAGCTCAAGTAATAATACATCCAAGGAAACATAGACAGTGAGTGGCAGGTCTCCTAATTCCAGACAGTACTTTCCGCCACTGATATGCAATGATAGTTGCACACAAATGCATAGTAAGAGTAAGAGCAAGGGTGCAGTTACATTATCATTCAATATCACTTTGTTCTTCAAGATGATCACTTCTAAGAGCACACAGAATCTTAGAATTTTCAAGGTGGAGGGGGGATCCATTAATGGCCCTTCACCATACAGATGAGGAAACTAATATCCAGAGAGATAACACTATTCCACTATGTCCTTCCACAAACCTTCACTGGGCTCCTACAGTAAGGTAGGTGTGGGGGATACAAAGATAAACAAGATAAATCACAGTTCTTAAGGAGCTCACATGGAACAAAGAGAAACATAAGTCAATACGACCAGATATTTATTATGAGAGATTAACTAAGTGGGGCAGAAAGCAGATACTAATCTATTTCATTTGGTTATAACACTGAACACTATGCATGGAGATAGCTATTTACATTATTTAATGCTTGGCTACGGTGTTTTATATTAAAAGAGAGAAAACAGATTTTTAAAGTTCAGTTTCATCAAAACGGGTAGAGAACTACCATTTTCTGGAGTGTCAGGCACTGTGCCTGGCATTTTATATGTATTATTTAATTCACCAAAGAACTCTGAGAGGTCGGCACGATTATCCCCATTTCATAAAGAAGGAATGAGCTGAGAGAAGTTTGTTCAAGTCAGGATGCACCAGAGCTATAATTTGAATACAGGTTTGCCTGGCTGCAAAATCACATTCCTTCCTTTCTTTTAAACTCTCTCTCTGCTCAGGATTTTTTAATTTGTTTAAATCACCCTCCATCTTATTGCTCTTTGGTCTACACTCAGCAATACATCCTGCAATGAATTATTCTAGTCTTCTAAGTTATTACTCCTAAAATCAGGAGTCAGAGTTTAAAAACCTTAACAAAAGAAAGGAAAGAAAATGTTCTTGCAATATTTCCCCTATTCAAAAATACTCACTGATAAACCGTGAAATACAGACGTAGAGAACTCCTATCGTATCTTGCTTAAGGGATGCTCAGCTTTTCTACCTTTAGATCACACCACGGCTGCTCCACAAATGTTAGTATCTTTCTTCCAGGTATTGAGAGAACTGACTCTAAAGCTTTCTCAAGCACTTGAAATGTGTAGAAGGACTACGCGATTTCTTTCGTTGTTCCCATCCCTGTCCAAAGCCTCTTGAAAAACAGCAGGCTGAAAAAAGCTGTGCTCTGAGAAGCCAGTGCGGAACTTTAGATCCAGACGATTAGCCCAGAAGCCCGGGAGGTCGGCAGCCGTGCCTGCTACAACACACACGTTCCATCTCCAGCGAAAGGGATTTCAAGTGCTGCGGTGGGTGGGGCACCGGGATGGGAGAAGAGGAGGAGGGCAGGAGGTGGAAGATCAAGTCCCGAACCCTGGAATGAAACCGAGTCTCCATAGCGCGCGAATAGGCAACGAAGTGGGAAGCTTGGCTGCCACCACGAAAGGAAAGCCCCGCCGGACGCGAGCGGCACCCTCTATGGAAGAAGCTGTACGAAGTCTGCGCTAAACCAGCTCCGCGGTCTCCAGGAACGCAGGAGTAACAAGAAAACCACCCAAGTGGCCTTTCCTCTGCATGTAAACGGAAACCTCACTCTGAGCCCCCGGGAGAAAAAACCCACCTCCCTCGCAACCAGGCTTTCCGTCGGCCGTGGCATGGCGGCCGCGCGGGCACTGCGGCGTGGGGTCCCCCGCCCCGCCCCTGTGCCGCCCGGGCTCACCTCCCTCCGCGCCAGCCCGACCGCAGCGCCCCGCGACCAGCTGGACCTGCAGCAGCAGGCGGAGAGCGCGGGACCCCTAACCCCGCGCCGGAACGCGGGCAGCCCCCTCTCGAGCGCCGCGCGAGAAACGCGGACTCCCGGGGTTTGGAGCACAGAGTGTGAGTCGTGAGAGAAAACGAGGGCAGACACCGCAGCGGGGCCGCTCTGCTCCTCAGCACCCGTCACGACAGCAGCCTCAGCCTACGGCTTTGGGCGGGCTCGGGACGCCTGAGAAAACCCGCGGCGCCTGGCCCCGCCCAGAACCACCCCGGCACCTCCCCGTTCGTCTCTGGCCACGCCCAATTCCCCCGCCTTGTTCCTTCTGGCTTAGTCTGGTATATTCATAGCCCCGCCTCTGATCCCACCTGGTCTTTTCCCCTGCCCCACCTCCGGTCCAACCCCGTTTTCTCCTAGCTCCTCCTTTCCACACCTGGCCCCGCCCCATTGCCCTGGCCCCGCCTCCAGGCCTTCCTTCAAGCAGGTGCGAACCTGGAGCAGAGCTAACCACTGGATGACCTTGGCCAAGTCATCGCACACCTTGAGATAACCACTCACTGATGTCTGCTCTGTGCTCAACACCAAAAGGGGAAGCAGAGGAACACATTGCTCCCAGCTGACAGAAAACGTAAATAAAGTAATTCCAAGTGGTGATCAGAGCTGCGAAAGAAACAAGCGGGAGGCACGGGCAGAATCTCAGTGGCAGGGGACTTGCTCCAGGCTCCAGGCTGCAGAGCTCTCCATGGGCCAGCTGCCACTCAAGTCTTTCTCACCAGGAAATACCAGTCACAGCTTGACTGCCTCCTGGGACTGTCGTGCGGGCCAAGAGGTCCCCATCAGGAGACATGCGTTGTGGACCAGTGAGGCGACCCTTGGGAAGTCACCTTGTTCCCTGGGGTTTCCAAGTCTGGAAACGAGGAACCGAGGCGGATAAACTAGAGGGCTCGGGGAGGTACAGCTTTGACACTCATTCAAGCAAACCCCGGAAATGATATGCAGTCGCCTCAAATGTGGGCATCGCCCTCCGTGTTACCGTCAATTAACATTTGTAAATATTAGTGACTGTATCTGCCACAGACACTTAGCAACTCTGGTGGAGATTGGTGCTGACTGCTGGAAACCCGTCTCAAAGCCCTCCAGACCCTATATTTCATCCTCTCTGTCCATAATTGGTTAGAAAGCTTCATTTGGCTGAAGGGATTCAGGCGAATTATCTTTAAACTTCTGTGGCAGAGGGAGCCACTGACTCTTCACAGAACGCTTTATGGAGTTGACACATCTAAAACTCATTGTGAGCAGAAATTTCACTCCAACCTCCAGATGAGTAAATCTGTGAAAAACTAAACCTAAGACTAAAGAATCTAAACAACAAAATTCAGTGAAGAGGTTCTCCTTAGGTCCGACTACAGCTAGAAAATTGGAACTTACATCCAATGAAGCCTATCTGTTTAAGAGGGACTTAAAGAAAGGGGCCACAGAGAAAAGTCGCACAAGATGTTAACCAGTTTAGTAATTAATTCCACTCTGCACAGGAATGAAACACAGTACCTATCTTTCACTGCAAATTTATGTTTTACTCTGAAGAATTTATGGGACTTAAAGGCACTTATGCAATTCATCCTAACAGTGTTTGGATGACCTTAAAGTGTTACTCTGCTTTTACAGCTAATGGATGTGAAACAGGGGAGCTGAATAACCGCTGAAGGTCACAGTACCTGTCAGTGGCAAAACTGGAATTAAATGGTTGTTAGCGCAGCCACTGCAAGTATAATTGGAACTCCTCGAGTGTTATAGCAATAATAATGAGAGTGACTGCTATTTACATAATCTATGAAGAACACTATTAGTTGCTGCTATTAAGGCAAAGGGTGTCATTTGTTGGACATTTTAAAATCTAAGCAAATAATCAGAATATAACTTCTACATCTCAGATGGTTTTTCCAGGGGGATATGCCAGTTACTCATGGTAGCTGGATGTGGTGCTACACGTGACTGGTAACAGGCGTCTTCACACTGATAGGAGACATTAGCTGATCAAATGACAACAAAAATTGCTGCGTTGCTGCATCCACCACCTACAAAGTTCCCCTGGTGTGGCATCTATCTACCAACTGCCTGAGATTTAGCCGAAGGGACCGCTACACAGTTCTGGCATCCCAGACACTGCATTTTACTGTGAAGATTGTGGAATTTTTATTACACTTTCCTGTCTTTACTTGTCCTTCCTTCTCCCCTCTCTCAATAGCCAAACTCACCCTTTCTTCAAGGCTCATTTCAAATGCCAGTTGCCTTCACTTTATCTATTTCTCTATAATTATGTTCTCTACTAAATAATGGGTTTCTCAATCTAGCTGCTACATCTTTTTTGTTGTTGTTTGTTTGTTTGTTTTTTGTAGAGACAGGGTTTTACTCTTGATCAGGATGCAGCTCAAACTCAAGCGATCCTCCCTCCATGGCCTATCAAGTAGCTGCAATTACAGGCATGCACCACTACAACCGGCTAATTGTTTTAGTTTTATTTTTTTCTTTGAGACAGTCTTGCTCTGTCACCAGGCTGGGGTGCAGTGGCACAATCTTGACTCACTGCAACCTCTGCCTCCGGGGTTCAAGCAATTCTTCTGCCTCAGCCTCCCAAATAACTGGGACCATATGCCTGTGCCACCACATCCGGCTATTTTTTTTGTATTTTTAGTATAGACGGGGTTTCATCGTGTTGGCCAGGATGGTCTCGATCTCTTGACCTCGTGATCCACCTGCCTCAGCCTCCCAAAGTGCTAGGATTACAGGCATAAGCCACCGTGCCCGGCCTTAGTTTTTTTTTCTTTTTTTGGTAGAGACAAGGTCTCACTATGTTGCCCAGGCTTATCTCAAACTCCTGGGCTCAAGAGATTCTCCCACCTCAGTCTCCCAAAGTGCTGGGATTACTAGTATGAAACAACATACCCGGCAGGGCTATGTCTTGTTCACCTTTTAATACCCACTAGCCAATCAGTACTTTGCATAAAAAGTAGAATTTAATAATTATTATATTAACCCTGCTAAGGATGGGGACTGTAAGAAGTTAAACACTTTTTAATATACTAGTTCATTTAATCTCAATATTATAGGAGTGGTACTTTTACTATCCTTGTTTTGTTTTGGCCAACTCCTTCTAGGTTCTCTTGGCGGGCTTCTCCTCTTCTACCCAGGCTTCGTGTGTTGGAAATTCCAGAGGCTCAAATCTGGGACACATTCTCCCATCTCCATTAATGTCCCCCTTTGGTGATCTTATCCATTGCCCTGGCTGTAAATACCATCCATATATTGATGAAGACCAGATCCATACTCAGATAGGTACCGATCTCGCCTCTGAGCTCCAGTGTATTTGGCTATGTACTTTACATCATGGTCGCTTAGACATGTCACTTAAGATGTCCCAAACCATGTTCTCCTCTTAGCCTTCCCATCTCAGTTAATGGTACCACCATCTGACTAATTACTCAAGCTACAAAACTGGAAGTCATCTTTAGTTCCACCCTCTGCTTCACCCACCAAATCTAATTCAACCCTACATGCTATTTACCTGGAATTATTTATTTTTAAGACAGAGTTTCACTCTTCTTGCCCAGGCTGGAGTGCAATGGTGCGATATCAGCTCACTGGAACCTCCACCTTCTGGGTTCAAGCGATTCTGCTGCCTCAGCCTCCCAAGTAGCTGAGATTACAGGCATGTGCCACCAGCCCTAGCTAATTTTATATTTTTAATAGAGATGGGGTTTTACCATGTTGGTCAGGCTGGTCTCGAACTCCTGACCTCAGATGATCTATCCGCCTCGACCTCCCAAAGTGCTGAAATGACAGGTGTGAGCCATCGCTCCCGGCCAGCCTTGAACTTATTTTGAATCTATCTCCTACATCTCCTTTCTACTCCTACTTTATTCAAATGCATCTCTATCTTAGACCCCTGCCCCAGCCTCTCACTGGGTCTCCTTCCCTGCATCCTCCAACACACTCTGCAGATGGCAGCCTGAGTGACTGTGTTCAAACAGAAACAAAATCCCAAGTCCGTGTCATGATTCTTAGAGGGGCCCCCGCTACTGTCACAAACTCCGTATCATACCCCTCCCCTTTGCATACTAAATTCCACCCACACAGGCCCCTCCAGTCCAGGAACCACCAAGCCCAGTCCCAGCCAAGGGCTTCACACATGCTGTTTCCTCTGCCTAATCTCTCCCCACCCCTCCTCCTCCTCTGCCTTGCCTAACTCCCACTCCTCCTTCAGCACTGGGCTTATTGTCACTTATTGTTTGAAAATAGTTTACGTTGGGCCCTGAACTCCCTCTGTTCATTACTTTCTCTCACTGAATAAATGTTAACTAGTTTTCCCAAGATCTCAGAACTAGAGAACTAGAAAATAGTGAACAGGAATTCAAACCCAGGTGACCTGACTTCTTTTTTTTTTAATAAATATGAGATTTCATCATGATGGCCAGACTGGTCTTGGACTCCTGACCTCAGGTGATCCACCCATCTCAACCTCCCAAAGTGCTAGAATTTTGGCGAGAGCCACCGCGCCCAGATGACCTCACTTCAAAGACTTAACCATTCACTAAACTGAAATTAATCTCTCTCATTAAGCCCTATTACTAACTTTTTAAATGGTGCTGTAAAACCTGCCTCACAGAATATAAAGTTCATGAAGTCCCTAGCACAGTGCTCGAGTGTTCAATAAATGATAGCTATTATTATTTATGTAGCAATTGTTCTCTGATATACTTTCATACTTACAAAACCCTTAAGCAAAGGGCAGTTGGTGCTTTCAAGTTAAAGAGAGAGTGCATGGAAGGGGAATTAGGAGGCCAAATAGCCAGAATCAAAAATAAACATTGTCATCTGTGAGTGGTATGGCCTGATGAGTTGTCTTTTATATCAATGTTGTTCACTTTTCTTTTTTATAATGGGGTCAACTGAGCTAAATTCAGAGCTCAGCAGCTTCTCTGAATCTTCCATTCAGCACTTCCGTTATAGCTTGGTGATAAATTCTGCTGTGAGCCTTTAAGATGAAAGCCAAACTGAAAAGTTCAAGATAAAAATCGATGCTGTCAATTTTACTGCTGAAATTAAATTCATTTCCACAGATTAGAGAAGGAAAACAAGTACTGATAGGATATTAAAATTAAATCCTTCAAAGGAAATGATATAAAAAAAATGTCTCTTTAAAGTGCTATTTCAATGACCACAATCAAAATGTAAAAGTACAGACATATTTTAATGTGCAGAGATTAAAAAACAATTGGCCACATTTCTATTAATTGTAATAACTAAATAGTAATACATAAAATCAAAAATCACAAAAATATAAGCAATATATAAAACTAAGCCTTCTCAATAGAATTTAATAATAGCATATATATGATACAATGTCACAGATTCAATTACCAATAGAAAAACAATTGTTAACAAGGAAATGGCAATGCAGCTACCAAACTTTTTTTTTTGAGATGAAGTTTCACTCATTTTCCAGGTGGAGTGCAATGGCTCACTGCAACCTCCACTCCACCCAGGTTCAAGTGATTCTCCTGCCTCAGCCTCCCAAGTAGCTGGGATTACAAGCATGTGCCACCACACCTAATTTTGCATTTTTAGTAGAAATGAGGTCTCACTGTGTTGGCCAGGCTGGTTTTGAACTCCTGACCTCAGGTGATCTGCCTGCCTCGGCCTCCCAAAGTGCTGGGATTATAAGCATGAGCCACTGTGCCTGGCCTACAGAACATCATTGTTAAAAATAAAGACACTGTTTTTTACTTTAAGAAAGTGCAATACTTAGCTGGGCACAGTGGCTCACGCCTGTAATCTCAGCACTTTGGGAGGCCGAGGTGGGCGGATCATGAGTTTAAGAGATCAAGACCATCCTAGTCAACATGATGAAACCCCATCTCTACTAAAAATACAAAAATTAGCTGGGCATGGTGGCGTGTGCCTGTAGTCCCAGCTACTCAGGAGGTTAAGGCAAAAGAATTGCTTGAACCCAGAAGGCAGAGGTTGTGGTGACCTGACATTGTGTCATTGCACTCCAGCCTGGGCAACAAGAGCGAAACTCCATCTCAAAAAAAAAAAAAAAGAAAGTGCAATACAATATTCCATGTTCCCTAAATCCCTAAGTGTTGAAAGCTTTTAAATCTGGGAGTGATGAATTACATTATAAAATAATTTTTTAAGACAAATATGAATTTCTATAATGTTCCTGAGTAGAGTAATAATTTTTAATATGCAAAAGTTCAGCATTTGTCTACTAAATACAGATATCTTAGTAGGAATATATATGTGTGCAATATAAATACATACTGTCTGTTCTCCATAGATGATATACTATTACACATGTCAAAATAAACTTATGTCTTTAATTTGATATCTACAGATACAATTACAAATATTCAATTCTGTGCAAAAGGTAGAATTGGAGTATTTTTCTAATATCAAATAGCCTCTAGCTCTCCCTTAGGATTTCTATTCTGAACATGCGAGGTATTTACAGACACTGCTACGTATACCAGAATTGAATCCAAAGTACAAATTATACAGCAGGTTTAGCCACAAACACTCCAGATATTTCTGGCTGTAGACCCGAACTGCCATCTTATAATTTAATTTATTGATTGCCAAATTAATTTTTCCCAGATGAATTCCCCTTCAGTAATTCCGATTCTCAAAAGCACAAAACAAAATCCAAAATTAAATATATTTTATTTCCATGTGTAATTTGTAAACTGCCATATACTGCTTTTAGGGAAGTCAGGGTAAAAGAAAATGAAGATGAAGCTGCTTCTCTGATATGGTGTTGAATCTCTGCTTTAATTATTCTCTCTTCTAACTTATTTAGCAAGCGTTCACTTTCTCATCTGGCTTCATTTCCCGTGGAATGCTAATTGACATCAAGGTTTTTATATGGATAAGAAACAAGACCAGATGAGCCACCTCTCTGCAATACAAAAAGCTCCTTCTGAAGATTAGAGTTATGTATGGCATTGATTGTTCCAGGGAATTGATTATCATGAATCTAATTTTAAGCCACCTGATCCAAATCTCTTAAAATTGCAAATCATTTAATAATGTCCAATTCCACAGCTGTTTCTCACAAGACACAATCTTTCCTTGCTCTTCTAGAACATGGCTGATTAATTTTAGGTTTTAAATTTTTTGAAAGCTAAAGAATACCTGAAGTCACCTGTATGGAAAAGGATATTTTGACCCTTGATTTATCTAATCTTCTCAGTCATTGTTGAACCAGAACTGAAACTGCTTGTGTTTCTGATATACACAATCTTTTCAATACTCTGTGAAATAATAGATTGAGAAATACAGAAAGCTTTTGGCATATTGGGAAGCACACAGCCTTTGATCTGTGGAGTCAGATAAACATGAGTTTGAATGTTTGCTATCACTCCCAGCTATTCATTCATTTGTTCAACAAATATTTAAGAATTAATTTACATATATACCAAATTCTAGGAATGACGCAGTGAACATGATAGATAATGTCCCTGCATTCTTGGAAAGTCCTGTTGAGGAAAGGAATGCAAACAAGTAAACAAAGCCAGCGGTGGTGACCCTGCCATCCCAGCACGTTGGGAGGCTGAGGTGCAAGGACTGCTTAAGGCCAGAAGTTCCAGACCAGCCTAGGCAACATCAAGAGCCCCCCTTATCTTTACAAAAATAAATAAATAAAATAAAATAGCCAAGTGTGGTGGCATGCACCTGTGGTGCTAGCCACTTGGGAGGCTGAAGTGGGAGGAACCCTTGAGCACAGGAGTTCGAAGCTACAGTGAGCTATGATCATACCTACTGCTGCACTCTAGCCTGGTCAACAGAGTGAGACGTATTTTTAAAAAAACAAATCTTGGCCTGGTGCAGTGGTGCACGCCTGTAATCCCAGCACTTTGGGAGACTGCGGCAGCAGATCACCTGAGGTCAGGAGTTTGAGACTAGCCTGGCCAACATGGTGAAATCCCATCTCTACTAAAAATACAAAAATTAGCTGGGCATGGTGACATGCACCTGTAATCCCAGCTACTTGGGAGGCTGAGACAGGAAAATCACTTGAACCCACGAGGCAGAGGTTACAATGAGCTGAGATTATGCCATCGCCCTCTGGCCTGAATGACAAAAGTGAAACTCCATCTCAAAAAATAAAAAATTAAATAAAACAAACTTTGTCTTTAAAGAAACAACATAAGACCTTGTCTTAAAAAAACAAACAACAATAACAAAAAACAAAGAAGGTAATTTCAGCATTTGATAAGAACTATTGAGGAATAACTAGAAATTAATATGGTAGAAGGTAGGGGATTTTACTTTAGATCAGGTGGCTAGAAAATGCCTTTCTGACAAGGTAACCTGAGTTAGGACAGAAAATAAAGTGGCAGTCATGCAAGATGCAGGGGAAGAGCATTCCAGATAGAGGGTGCTCTAACTAAAGACCCTAAGGTAAAAAAAAGGTTGCTGTGGCTGGGCACAGTAGCTCATGCCTGTAATCGCAGCACTTTGGGAGGCCAAGGCAGGAGGATCGCTTGAGCTCAGGAGATCATCAGGCTAGGCAATATAGCAAAGCCTTGTCTCTACTAAAGACAAAATAAAAATTATCCAACTGGTAGTGCATACCTGTGGTCCCAGCTACTCGGGAGGCTTAAATGGCAGGATTACCTGAAACCTGTGAGGTTGAGGCTGCAGTGAACTCTAATTCTACCACAGCTGTGGTGACAGAAAAAGACCCTGGCTCCAAAATAAAACAAAAACAGGCCAGGGATGGTGGCTCACACCTGTAATCTCAGCACTTTGTGAGGCCAAGGCAGGTGGATGACCTGAGGTTAGGAGTTCAAGGCCAGCCTGGCCAACATGGTGAAACCCTGTCTTTTTTTTTTTTTTTAAACAAAACAAAACAAACAAAAAAAGAACTTTGTGTGAGAGAGCGGCAGAGAGAAATCACGTACAGATTCTCAACAAGATGGGGACATGGAGCGAGATGCACCCCAGTTATAGGTCGAAATGAAGAGAATGGATTTTATCCCAAGAACAATGGAATACAGGGCCTAATTCCAGTTTATATTGAAGATTATATATTTGGGCAGGCGGTGAGGAGTCCTCTTTAAGAAAAGAATATGACAATACAAGCCAGGTGTGGTGGCACGTGCCTGTAGTCCCAGCTACTCGGGAGGCTGAGGAGGGAGGATAGCTTGAGCCCAGGAGTTCAAGCCTCAGCCTTGGCAACATAGCAAAACCACATCTTTACAAACGGAAAAAGAATATGACAGTACAAATGCAAATTTGGGTGTGGAATAGGATATTTACTTAGAATGAGAAAATTTTCAACAAACTACATTATTTTTTGGACCACTACACTCAAAGCCAGAACAAATTTTTTAAAGTGGACAAGCATCACAGTAACTAGAAAATAATAGTTTCTAGTTTGACTAACAGCCTGACATTCTGTAGTGCTTTTCCCCCTTCCTGTTTTGGTATTAATGAGAACTGAAGCCTTAGCTTGTAATTTTATACATGTGAAGAATGGAAGAGTTTATCATAGTTTTTCCCTCCGGTATCCATAAACTTCTGACGATGGGCACCACGAAAGATGTCGTTCACATGGTGACACAACCTCTGTCCGTACATCGTCTTGTCATGATGCCAGGGGAGTTGGCACAATGGTGGTAGGAAGCATCCCGAAGCCATTTCTACACTGGCATGGCTAACTATAAGCTCACTACACATTAAAGTGATTGAATTAATAGATTCTATTACACCCATGACCACTCCAATGTCTTCCAAAAGGAGGATAAATTTGTCCAGGAACAAACAATTTTTTTTAGTGCTTCTCAAACACTGTTTAAAGATATTTTTTAAATTTCACAAAGAGCATATGAGCATAAGAATATGTTATTAGGGTTCTTCCCAGAGTCTTGGAAGGAGCCAGGCAAATGAAGAGGCTTGAAGCTTAAGCTTCATTAGCATATGCATAAATTGGGGAAGTTCTCTGATGGGAAACCAAGTGAGGTTTAAGACACGTGTTTATGTGCTATGATTGACATATTCAGAAGATCCTGGCCAGGCGCTGTGGCTCACTCCTGTAATCCCAGTACTTTAAGAGGCTGAGATGGGCAGATCACGAGATCAGGAGTTTGAGACCAGCCTGGCCAACGTGGTGAAATGCCATCTCCACTAAAAATACATAATTAGCTAGGCCTGATGGTGTGCACCTGTAATCCCAGTTACTCAGGAGGCTGAAGCAGGAGAATGGCTTGAACCTGAGAGGCAGAAGTTGCAGTGAGCCAAGATAGTACCACTGCAGTCCACCCTAGGCAAAAGATCGAGACTTCATCTCAAAAAAAAAAAAAAAGAGAAGAGGAACGCAATTGTATGGAAAAATTATGTTTACATTTCTCCTTTAAGAGTATTTTTAGGCTGGGCACAGTGGCTCACACCTGTAATCCCAGCAGTTTGGGAGGCCAAAATGGGTGGATCATTTGAGGTCAGGAGTTTGAAACTAGCCTGGCCAACATGGTAAAGCCTCATCTCTGCTAAAAATACAAAACAAAAGAAAACAGCCAGGAATGGTGGCAGGCACCTGTAATCCCAACTACCTGGGAGGCTGAGGCAGGAGAATTGTTTGAAATCGGGAGGCAGAGGTTGCAGTGAGCCAAGATTGTACTACTGCACTCCAGCTTGGGTGACAGAGTGAGACTCCATCTCAAAACAAAAACAGGATTTTAAAATAGTTTGCCTATAACTTGCTGAAGGTTACCAGTATATTTGTTCAGCATCTAAACTGGCCACTGAGATGAGTTAATAGTGGCTAACTCTGGGCAAAATATTATGAGTAATTTTTATTTAATTCATTGTGTATCTTCCAGAGTGATCACGCATCACTTTTCTAATCAGAAAAACTAAGTTGTTAGATTGTTCAGACTCAGAAGACACTTTACCCTAAATTCTCCCATTCCGTGTGATTCCTAATTTTTCAGAGAAGGTTATTACATAAAGCTCTTAGGTACAGAATCAAAGACTTGGCCTCTCTAGTGTTAAGTATAAAGAAACTTAGAGAAAACATTCTTCTTGCCAAGATGAAAGGAAGTGAAAATCCTCTCCAACTGTGAAGCCTACTCCTATAACTGACAGATTCATACACATTTGCTGAAATAGTCAACCCATTTCCTATTTCTATTGGGTTCTTACAGGAGAAAATAGGGCAAAGTAGGTGCTTTGAAAAATCTGTATCACTAATGTTAATATATGGCATAAAGATGGATTTTAAAATAAACAAAAAATTCTACTTCAAGGTGTATACTCAAAATAAATGAAAACGTATATCCACACAAAAAATGTACATAGAATAAAAAAATTAAGAAATAAATAAAAAAATTTTAAAAGGCAGTGGGAGGAAAGGAATAAAAAAGTTTAAAAAAATAAGTAAAAAAGTGTACAGGAGTGTTCATAGCAGCATTATTCATAACGTCGAAGCATAGAAATAACTTATTTTTGCCAGTGGATAAACAAAATGTAGTATAACCATGCAATAAAATAGAAATAATAAATCTCTCACCTGAGGTCGGGAGTTCAAGACCAGCCTGACCAACATGGTGAGAGCCCATCTTTAAAACAAATTAAAAAAATAAACATTAAATCTTTTTTTCTCTAATCTAGTAAACAAATTACTGATGCATGCTACAACATAGATGAATTTTGAAAACATTACACTAGGTGGGAGAAGCCAGACACAAAGGATTGTATGATTCCATTTACATGAAATATCCTTAATAGGCAAATCCGTAGAGACAGTTTGTAGATTAGGGTTGCCTAGGAGTGGGCAGTGATTTGGGAGTGATGGCTAAGGAGCGTGTCGAGTTTTCTTTTTGGGGTAATGAAAATGTTCTAAATTGATTGTGGTGCTGGTTGCACAATCCTGGGAGTATACAAAAAGCCATTGAAATGTATGCTTTATGTGGGTAAATTAATGGTATGTGAACTTTATTTCAGTAAGGCTGTTACCAAAAAATAACAGAAATAAATGAAGAAAGGTAAATAACTATCTTATTTTATGCAATTCTGAATTCACTCAAGAATGCAAAATTCCCAAGTAGTCTGAACAGTTGAATTAAAGTTTCATGATTAATTTAAATACTGTTTTTAAAAATAGATTAACAATTATATTTTGTAAATGGTGTATTATAAAGATAATTAAACCATAGATTTACCAGAATGTTGATGTACTTTGGCATGGGGAATACCTTTATGTGCATTAGACTAACACGAACTTGAAATGATAGCTTTGTCTACATAAACACGAAACAACCTTTCAGTATGTGAGCATCAAAAACAAAATAAAAACGCAAATGCTGCAATAAAAAAAATTGTAACATAGAAGACAAAGAACTATCCTTAAAGGAGCTCATAAATAAATTTTTGAAAAGTTAAATTCTCTGAGAGAAATTGGGCAAAACAGATGAACAGACAGTGCACACAAGATTACAAATTAAAAGGGGAAAAAAGCATTTGACCTGGGTTTACCCCCATGTGTGATATACAATGTTGTTTATAGAATTCTTCCCTATGAGGGATATTAACTCTATTTGGTTTCAGGTTATAACAACAGTAACAGAAAAGACATTAGGAAAACTGAAGAGTAGTTCTTCATGTTCACCGAGGGCCTTTTTACATCAGATAGTGACTACTTGATGAATTTGACGCCCTTGTCATCCCTTCCTCTCTCCTCCGTCACTCGGTGGCAGCTTCCCCTCCTCGCTGTTTCCTTCCCTACACAATCTCACATCCTCATTCTTCCTTGCCTATTTCAGCAGCCTCCTAACTCACCTCCCTGCCTTTTGGTCCCTTCCCACCTAGTCCATCTTCTGGGCACCCAGAATCATTGCTCTAAATGAGTCAGAGTAACTGTTTTTCTTATTTATTAAAAATCTCAGCTGCCTCTGCATTGCATAGAGCACAAACTTCAAGACCTGCAAAGCTGTCTTCTCATCCTATGTACATTTCCAACCTCATCTCTTACTCCCTTCCCCCAGCACGTTATTCTCTAGCTCTGCTCAGCGACAGCGAAGCTTTCCCATTGCCAAGCCTTTCTTCTCACATGCAGTTCCTTCTGCCTTTACTCCCTAGCCTTCAGCACCCAGCCACCTGGAGTCTAGCACTCCTCCAAAATATTAAGTGGTTGATTATAGCCCTGTTTTTCCTGCAAGGCTTCAAGTTAAGAGATGAGGACATGTCTTACTCATCCATATATCCCCATCACCCAAAATTATCAGAAACATGGTAAGTGTCCAATAAAGGAACAAATCAACTTTTGTTTTTGTTTTTCAGAGTATGAAATATTTTTGCACTGCTGAAACAAACACTCTCATGGAAATTTCATAGTGCTAGACTGTAAAAATTTTAGTCTTAATTTTTTTTTGATTAAGAAAAACACCAGAAATAAAATTATACACAGCAGTACATGATTTATTTACATGATTTATTTTTAAAAGCAAAATTTGAAAGCTTGCTAAAATGAAATCAACTTGAGTTTGATTTTAAAATTTTGACTCAAGATTTAAAACTTTGCTGTCTTTGGTTTTATACTTATTTATATCAAGGTGCTTCTGAGCTGGTAGAATCCCTGTGAAAACCCATGAGTTTTGCCCAGATGGATGAAATGCTTGCTGTTAGTGAAAAGCCCCTGTTCAGATGAGTATTGCTAAGGCAATATTTGGGATGCATCAGGCAACTCTCTGGAAACCAATGGCCCTGCCATGAGGGTTAAAAATATGCCACAGAGCAGAGGAAAGTGAGGCTGTGTGAGAATCTAGACTAGGCAGCCAAACCCTATAGCAGGGAAAAAACACAGTTACAGAGTAGGCTTTGCTTCACCTCCTATCTTTTTCTTTCCCCCTCAGTATGAATTTATTTCAACAAAAGAATGAATATGTTGAAACTTGCCTGTTAAAATTCTGAAGACTTTCCTAATGTGGCAGCAAAATATACTGGGCTCTCTTATCCACTGTTGCCTTTGAAGAAGTTGTTCTAGCTTGAGGTAAGTGTTGAAGAGACGGTCAGAATACAGAAAATCCACCAGTGCTATTGATCTGGATGGAAAGTGGGTATTTTTTAGGACTTCACACCAGCATATCCATGGTATTCATTCATTCATCAGTATTTACTTGTTGCCTAACATGTCCAGTTTCTGTTCTAGGAGCTGAGACACAGCTATTGAATGAAAACAAACTACTGGAAGCTTATATTCCAGTGGGAGAGACAGACAGTAAACGAATATGCCAGCTGGTATGGGGGCTACGAAGAAAAACTCAGCAGGGTAGGGGGAGCAGAAAATGTGAATGTGCAGGGGAAAGAGGTTACTGCTTCACAGAAGTAGCCCAAAAAAGGTGACATGCAAGCAGAGACCTAGAGACGAGGCAGTGGGCAATAGATACCCAGGAAGAGCATTCCCAAGACAGAAGCATTAGCAAGTGATGCCAGGGAGGCTTGGCACAGTCAGGGAATGAGAAAGGAAGCACATGGCAGAAAACGTAGCACGGGGGCAGAATGCGGGGTACCTCATGAACCAGTGCAAACAATTTGACTTTTACTGAGCAAGATGGAAAGCCATTGCAGAGTTTTGAGCAAAGACTGTGCAGTAGTAGCAGTTTTACATTTTGAAAGGATCACTGTGGCTGCTGCTCGAGAATTGACAGTAGAAAATGAAGAGGAAGCAGGAAGACCATTTAGGAGGCTGCTGCAATAGTCCAAGTGAGAGAATGGTGAATCAGAACAGCCTTCCTGCAGTGGAAAGTGGCTGGATTCTGGCGACAGTCTGGAGACGGAGATAACAGGACTTATTACATCCACCTCTGGGTGTAGCAAGACTGGAGGGTGAAGGTGTGCCATTCATCTTCATTACTTGCCAATTCTGTACTTGTGAACTTGCAAAATTTCATTCTCATAAAATGTACATGTAACCCACAAACCAATACTTGTGGTATTTAGTCATTTGCTGACATGCAGAGTGGTGAAAGTTTTGAGTACCCAGAGAGGCACATGTTCCCAGCTGAGGTTGAACAAAGTGACACTGTAGTTTCAGCTCTCACACTATAAATGTGTTCTTGTAGTCTATCTTGTGCCATTTATTTTTGTATTTTTCTTAGTGATTTTACTATTTAAAATGGCACCCAGGTGTAGCACTGAAGTGCTGTTTAACATTCCTAGGCACAAGAGGGCTGTGATGTCAGCACTGTGGGAGGTTGAGGCAGGAGGATCACTTGAGGCTGGGAGTTTGATACCAGCATGGAAAACATGAGCCCTTCCCTGCTCGCTGTCTTTACAAAAAAAATGCTATTTAGTATTTGTTCCTAAGCATAAGAGGGCTGTGATGTCAGCACCTTGGGAGGTTGAGGCAGGAGGATCACTTGAGCCTGCAGTGAACTATGATCACACCACTGCACTACAGCCTGGGTGACAGAGCAAGACCCAGTCTCAAAAAACAAAACAAAGATTGAGGTAAAGAGTTGTTGGCTGAGTTCTATATTAATGAATCCACAATATACATTACATGCATTAAATAAGGTGTCTTTAGGTAGTAACACACACACAAAACAGATTATGTACTAATCCGTTGATAAAAATGTGACCAGTGGCTTTTAGGACCCTAACGCAGTGCGTTCCCTAGGTGCAAAAGTTCAGTATTTGCTAACTTAGCTTTTGTGGTGGTGACTTTTTAGAACACAACTACCACAAATAACACGAACCAGCTGTACAGAGTATAAAAGTAATTTAGAAGTTCAAAAAAGTGCTGCAAAGAGGACTCAGAAATACCTTAGTCTGTAAAGAAAACTACAGGAGGCTGCATTTTTTTTCCCCCCGACAGTCTTGCTCTGTCGCCAGGCTGGAGTGTAGTGGCACAATCTCGGCTCACTACAACCTCTGCCTCCTGGGTTCAAGCAATTCTTCTGCCTCAGCCTCCCGAGTAGCTGGGACCACAGGTGCGTGCCACCACGCCTGGCTAATTTTTGTATTTTTAGTAGAGACAGGGTTTCACTATGGCCAGGATGGTCTCAATCTCTTGACCTCATGATCTGCCTGCCTTGGCCTCCCAAAGTGTGGGGATTACAGGCATGAGCCACCGTGCCCAGCCAGAAGCTGCATTAAGAAAATCTGCAATGAAGAATTAAGCTGGAATACCATATCTGATTGACAACAGCCGAGAGAAGGGCAAACGATGGCTCAGTGCGTGGGTTCTCATCCTGGCTGATGAAAATCACCTGAAGAGTTTAAAAAAATGTTACTGAGTTCCACCACAGAGCTTGAGTTGAAATGGCATTACAAGTTGCAAAAGCTTGCTAGGTGATTCTAAACTAATGTGTAACAAAAAGTTCTTAAAGCTTTATTTAGCATTCCTAAGAATCACATGCAAAGCTTGTTAAAAGATATTACTGGGTTCCACCCTCAGAGGTATTAACGCAGATCTCAGATGGGACACCAGAATCTGTGCAGGTGATGCTCGAGCACTATGGCTACACGTTAAGTAGCACTGCCCTGTATCACTTCTATCACGAAGCCACAGAATCCCAAGGGAACTCATGTTGAAAAAAACCCAGCAACGGAGCTCTCTTCAGCCAACAGTAATGGTTCTCATCTCTTGGTTTCACTTTTCCTCTGTGGTCTTAACTTCTCCTACACCTCATCTTCCATGCAGCTTGGTGGGCAGCCTCAGTCCTAGCTGCGAGATCCTCATATCCACACATCAATCCTGGCTTTGCTCAGCCCACGTGTTCATCCTCAAACCAATCCCTGGAGACAGAGATGAATAATCTGGCCAGCCTGACGAATGTGCCCTTTCGGGAAAGGAGTGTAAGCCACAGTGTGCGTAAAGCACGAAAAGAAGGTACTCGCCCTGTCAGTTTTGTATATGTAACAATTGCTGCTACAGAGAATTTATTCCTTCATTTCTATTTTCCAAATTTTATTCCAAAAAAGGGGGATGTGTGTGGAAGATTAAGATGTCCACAGAAAGTGACCCTCATCATTACAATAAAGTATTTAAACAGTAATGATAAAGACCCAATTCAGTATGTAATGTCCTAGTTTCCCACTGTACCAGTTAAAAAAAAGTCAAAGCCTTCTTAGTTTGGAAGAGCAGGACAGCTTTTACACAGAAACGGTGCCCCAAATGAGTAACCGAATCTCTGATTTTGTCTATTTATCCTTTTCTTTCTGTTCTTTTTCTTTCTTCTCAGGCCCAGCTTTAGCTTCTTCTTCCTGATGTTTTTTGATCAACTGTTCAACTTCTTTTTGTTTGAGAACTTCTGATTACCATCTTTTCATTCTTTCTTGTTAGTGTTGCAATTTCCACTAAAAACAAACACATACGTTTACTTGTATTGCAGGCAGGCAGGCATACTTAGCAGAGAAACTTAACACTCAGTTTCTGCTCATTACATCATTTGAACCTTAGTTCAGCACTCTCCTATGTTTTAGGCTTAATGTTGTTATTATTCCCTTCTATGAGAACAAAATGCCTTTGATCTTGTAATGTTTTAATTACAATTTTTACTTAAATATCTTCACCTCACCGATTGCAACTTTCTTAGCAGCCATTTTGTCACTCCCTTAGAAAAAGCATAATTGAACGATTGCTATTGCTGGCCTGCTATTAGCTGGGCTGATCAGAAGGAACCACAATTTCAGAATCTTCAACTGGTAATAACATATTTTTTATGGACTTTCAAGTCTTTAAAAAAAACAGGCTGGGTGCAGTGGCTCACACCTGTAATACCTGCAATTTGGGAGGCCAAGGCAGGTGGATCATGAGGTCAGGAGATTGAGGTCACCCTGTCTAACATGGTGAAACGCTGTCTCTACTAAAAATACAAAAAAAATTAGCTGGGCATGGTGGTGGGCACCTGTAGTCCCAGCTACTCAGGAGGCTGAGGCAGGAGAATTACTTGAACCTGGGAGACAGAGATTGCAGTGAACTGAGATCACGCCACTGCACTCCAGCCTGGGTGACAGAGTGAGACTGTCTCAAAAACAGAACAAAAAAAGGCATGAAATGGCCAAGAAAAGCAGACTAAAAGCCAAAGGGGAAGGAATTGTTTTGTACTAGGGAAATTGAGTAGTGTCTCCTTGAAATTGGGTGGAAGAAGACAACAGAGGGCAATCTGTATGTAAATGGCATTTTCTTTCTTTTTCTTTTTTTTTGTTGAGACAGAGTTTCGCTCTTGTTGCCCAGGCTGAAGTGCAGTGGCACAATCTTGGCTCACTGCAACTTCTGCCTCCCAGGTTCAAGCAATTCTCCTGCCTCAGCCTCCTGAATAGCTGGGATTACAGGCATGCACCACCATGCCTGGCTAATTTTTTGTATTTTTACTAGAGACGAGGTTTCACCATGTTGGCCAGGCTGGTCTAAAACTCCTGACCTCGGGTAATCCACCCACCTTCGTCTCCCAAAGTTCTGGGGTTACAGGTGTTGGCCAGTGCACCTGGCCATAAGTGGCATTTTCTAAGGAACACCAGGAGCTAAACTGTCCTAATCTAAAGTGACATGTTAATTTACCATAATTTCTTAAAAACATTTAGAAATATTTTTTATTTTTGAGATGGAGTCTCTGTCACCCAGGCTGGAGTGCAGTGGCACAATCTCGACTCACTGTAGCCTCTACCTCTGCCTCCCAAGTTTAAGTGATTCTCCTGCCTCAGCCTCCCGAATAGCTGGGATTACAGGTGTGCACCACCAAGTCAGGCTAATTTTTGTATTTCAGAAGTAGAGACAGGGCTTCACCATGTTGGCCAGGCTGGTCTTGAACTCATGGCCTCAGGTGATCTGCCCACCTTGGCCTCCCAAAGTGTTGGAGTTACAGGAGTGAGCCACCATGCCCAGTTGAAATATTCTTTTTTTGAAACAGTTTCACTCTTGTTGCCTGGGCTGGAGTGCAATGTTGTGATCTTGTCTTGGCTCACTGCAACCTCCACCTTCCAGGTTCAAGCGATTCTCCTGCCTCAGCCTCCCAAGTAGCTGGGATTACAGGCACACGCTACCATGCTAACTTTTTGTACTTTTAGTAGACAGGGTTTCTCCATGTTTGTCAGGCTTGTCTCAAACTCCCAACCTCAGGTGATCTGCCCACCTCAGCCTCCCAAAGTACTGGGATTATAGGCATGAGCCACCGCACCTGGCCTGAAATCTTGAACAAAGTATTTGGAATTGCTAACATAAGCTTAAAATGAGATTAGTAGATTCAAAAGAATAAAGAGGGTATCACAACCCATGTACATTTTGTATCTCTGTTAAAGAATACCAAACCTATGTAAAATATGTAACTACATGCATATGTTTTATCACACATACAAGCAAAGATATCACTGATGAGAAGATTTGATAACTTAACTAAAAGTAGCACGGTGCAGGATCTCTCTCTGTGAGTATTGAGAATAGTGTGTCCACAATTTACCAATGTTGATCTCGGTCAACTCACTTACCTTCAGTAAGTCTTAGTGTCCTCAGTTAGAAGACAGGAATAACACTACCTAATTCATAGGGCGGCTGTTTCAATGAACTAGGATAACACATTAAAACCTAACTCACTCGGTCTAATGGAGTGAATTAAAGGAGAGAATATGAATTACCTTTCTCAGCAAACAGTTAACTAACATCCATGGTCTTATTTAGCACTTTGATAGCTAAAGCCAGTGCTGACTTCAACATCATTTCTCCTCCTTTGTAGTCTTGTTTCAACAATAATGCGGTTGCCTATAAAACATGAATCAACAGAGAATTTTCAGTTTTTACATTTTTTAGAAACATGAATTGGTCTAGGAGAAAAATGCAGAGTGTGTGTGTGTGGTGAGGGGTGTGTGTCTTGTGTGAGGTTTGTGCACTGTAGAGTGTGTGGTGTGTCTTTGAGAGGTGTGTGCACTGTGGAGTGTGTTTAGTGTGTGCCTTTGAGAGGTGTGCATTGTGCAGTGTGGTTTGTGTGTGTGTCGATGTGAGGGGTATGCACTGTGTAGTGTGTGTGTGTGTCTTCCGTGGTGTGTGACGAGACGTGTGAGCACCGTGGTGTGTGTGTGTGTGGTCAGTGGTGTTAAGTCTGAGTTTTGAGGACTGTGGAGTGTGTGGAACGTGTCATGAGTGGCATGTGTCTGAGTAAGGGCTGTGTATTGTGGTGTGTGAAGTGTGTGTCGTGTGTGAGGTGTGTGCACTGTGAAGTGTGTGTGTGGTGAGTGGTCTGTGTAAGGTGTGTGCACTGCAGTGTGTGTCTGTGGTTAGTCTGGATCTTGTGAGGTGTCTGCATGGGGAGTGTGTGTGTGATGAGTGGTGTCTGAGGTTTCACACTGTGCAATGTGTTTTGTGTGGTGTCTTTCTGCGTGAGATGTGTGCAATGTGGAAAGCGTGGTTGTGGTGAGTGGCGTTTTTCTATGTGAGGTATGTGCACTGTGGAGTGCGTGTGTGGTGAGTAGTGTGTGGCTTTGTGAGGTGTGTGCACTTGGAGCATGTTTGTGGTGAGTGGTGTGTCTTTGAAAAGTGTGTGCACTGTGGAGTGTGTTTAGTGGTATGTGTCTGTATAAGGTGTGTGCACTGTGCAGTGAGTGCGTGGTAAGTGGTGTGTGTCTGAGGCATGTGCACTTGGAGAGTGGTTGTGGTGAGTGGTGTGTGTCTTTGAGGTGTGTGCACTATGGAGTGTGTGTGGGGTGTGGTGCATAGTATGTGCCTGTGTGGAGTGTGCACTGTGCAGTTTGAGTATTGTGAAATGTGTGTGGTGTGTGGTGGTGTGTTTGCATGAGGTGTGTGCACTGTGGAGTGTGTGGTGAGTGGTGTGTGGGGGTGTGCACTGTGGTGTGAGTAGTGTATGTGGTGCATGGTGTGTGTGTGGTGTGTGCACTGTGGAGTTTGTGTTTACAGTGAGTGGTTAGTCTGTGTGAGGTATGTGCACTGTGGAGTGTGTGTGGTGCATGGTGGGTTCCTGTGTGGTGTGTGAACTGTGGAGTGTGTGAGTGGTGTGTCTGCCTGAAGTGTGTGCACTGTGAAGTGGGTATGTGGTGAGTGGTGTGTATCTTTGAGAGGTGGGTGCACTGTGAAGTGTGTTGTGTGCCTTTGAGAGGTGTGTGCACTCTGCAGTGTGTTTGGTGACGTGTGTCTTTTTGAGTGGTGTGAACAGTGGAGTATGTGTGTGGTGAGTTGTGTGTCTGTGTAGTGTGTGCACTGTGTAGTGTGTGTGTGGAATGTGTGGTGAGTGGAGTGGGTCTGTGAAAGCTGTGTGCACTGTGATGTGATGTGTGTCAAATGTGTTCACTTTGGAGTGTGTTTTTAAAGTGAGTTACATGGTGTGTCTGTGGGAAATGTTTGCTCTGGACTGTATGTAGTGCGTGGTGTGTGAGGTAAATGGTGTGGGTCTGTGAGGTGCATGCACAGTGGAGTGTTTGTGTGTGGTGAAGGGTGTGTGTCTGTGAGGTGTGTGCACTGTGAAATGTGTTGAGTGGTGTGCGTCTCTGAAGTGTGTGCACTCGAGTCAGTTTGGCGAGTGTTGTTTTTGTGAGGTGTGAACACTGTGGAGTGTGTGGTGCCCAGTGTGTCTGTGAGGTGTGTACACTGTGGAGTGTGTGCAAATGGTGAGTGGTGTTTGTGTGAGGTGTGTGCACTGTGGAGTGTGTGTAGTGAGTGGTGTGTGTCTGTGTGAGGTGTGTACACTCTGGTGTGTGAGGAGTGTGAGCTGTGTGTACTGTGGAATGTGTCAGTGGTGAGTGGTGTGTGTCTGAGCTGTGTGCACTGGAGTGCGTGTGGTGAGTGGTGTGTACCTGTGTGAGGGATGTTCACTGTGGATTGTGATGAGTGGTGTGTGTCTGTGAGGTGTGTGCACTGTGAAGTGTGTGCAGTGGTGGTGTGAGGTGTGTAAACTGTGGAGTGTGTGTGGTGAGTAGTGTCTGTGAGCTGTCTGCACTGCAGTGTGGTGAGCGTGTGCCTGTGTGAGCGATGTTCACTGTGGATTGTGTGGTGAGTGGTGTGTGTCTATGTGAGGTGTGTAGTGTGGAGCCTTTTGTGTGTCTGTGAGATGTGTGTGGAGTGTGTGTGCTTTGGAGTGTTTTGAGTGGTGTGTGTACTGTGGAGTGTGTGGGGAGTGTGGTGCAAAGTGTGTGTGAGGCGTGTACACTGGTGTGTAGAGTCTGGTGCATGGTGTGACTGTGTGACGTGTGCACTGTAGTGTGTGAGGTGTGCATTGTAAAGTGTATGTGCAAACTGTTGTGTGTAATGTGCTCATTTGAAATGTGTGTGCTGCAGTGTGTGGGTAATGAGTGGTGTGAACTGTTTTTGTTGTGAGGTCTGTTTCTGTGTGGTGTGTGCACTGGTGTGTGGTGAGTGGTGTGTCAGTGTGCTGTGCACTGTGGAATGTGTGCGTGGTGAGTGGTGCTTGTCTGCGTTATGTGTATGCACCATGGAGTGTGTGTGGTGAGCAGCGTGTCTGTGATGTGTGTGCACTGTGGTGTGAGTGGTGTGTCCCTGTGAGGTGTGTGCACTGTGGAGTGTTGAGTGGTGTGTCCCTGTGAGGTGTGTGCAATGTGAAGTGTGTGTGGTGAGTGGTGTGTCTGAGGTGTGTAAATGTGGTGTGTTGAGTGCCGTGTGCCTGTATGAGGTGTGCACTGTGGAGTGTGTGTGGTGAGTGGGTTGTTTCTGAGTGAGGTGTGTGCACTTTGGACTGTGGTGAGTGGTGTCTGTGTGGTGTGTGCACTGTGGAGTGTGTGCGTGGAGTATGGTGACTGCAGTCTGTGAAAGGTGTGTGCACTGTGTAGTGTATGTGGTGCGTCTGAGGTGTGTTCACAGTGGAGTGTCAAGTGTGTGTTGTGTGGTGTGTCTATGAGTTGTGTGCTCTGTGGAGTGTGTGCTGCATGGTGTGTATGAGGTGTGCACTGTGGAATGTGTGATGTGAGTGGTATGTCTGAGGGGTGTGCACTGTGTAGTGAGTGGTTTCTGACTGCAAGAGGTGTGAGCACTGTGAAGTGTTTGTGTGTGGTGTTAGTCTGAGGTTTGAGGACAGTGAAGTGTGTGTGGAGTGTGTGTTGAGTGGAATGTCTGTGTAAGGGCTGTGTATTGTGAAGTGTGTGGTGTGTGTGAAGTGTGTGCACTGTGGAATGTGTGGGGAGTGGTGTATGATGTGTATACACTGAAGTGTGTGTGGTACATGGTGTGTTCCTCTAAGGAGTGTGCACTGTGGAGTGTGTGGTTAGGTGTGAGAGGTGTGTGCACTGTGGAGTGTGTTGAGTGGTGTGTATCTTTGAGAGATATTTGCACTGTGCAGTGTGTGGTGAGTGGTGTCTGAGGTGTGTGCACTGTGGAGTGTGGTGTGTAGTGTCAGTGTGTGTGTGCACTGTGGATTATGTGAAGAGTGTGTGGTGAGTGGAGTTTGTGAAAGGTCAGTGCACTGTGTAGTGTGTGTGATGTGTGGTTTGTGTCTGAGGTGCGTTCACTGTGGAGTGTGGTTTCATAATGCGTCTGTGAGGTGTCTGCTCTGTGGAGTGTGGTGCATGGCATGTCTATGAGGTGTGTGCACTGTGGAATGTGAGGTGAGTCATGTGTGAAGTGTGCACTGTGGAGTGTATGATGAGTGGTGTGTCAGGAGTGTGCACTGTGGAGTGTGTGTGGTACGTGGTGTGTTCCTCTGAGGAGTGTGCACTGTGAAGTGTGGTGAGTGGTGTCTGTGAGGTGTGTGCATTGTGGAATGTGTGGTTAGTGGAGTGTCAGAGGTGTGTGCACTGTGGAGTGTGTTGAGTGATGTGTATCTTTGAGAGGTATTTGCACTGTGCAGTGTGTTGAGTGATGTGTCTCTGTGAGGTGTGTGCACTGTGGAGTGTCTGGTGTGTAGTGTGCCTGTGTGTGCACTGTGGAGTGTGTGAAGTGTGGTGAGTGGAGTTTGCGTAAGGCCACTGCACTGTGTAGTGTGTAATGTGTGGTTTGTGTGAGGTGTGTTCACTATGGAGTGTGGATTGTATTTCATGTGTGAGGGGTTCGCTCTGTGGAGTGTGGTGCATGGTGTGAGGTGTGTGCACTGTGGAGTTTGGGTGTGTGGAGTGGTGTGTGTTTGAGGTGTGTGCACTGTTGAGTGTGTGTTGAGTGGTGTGTCTTTGATAGCTATGTGCACTGTGCAGCGTGTGTGGTGTCTGTGTGAGGTGTGAACTGTGGAGTGTGTGCTGCTGTGAGTGGTGTGCATCTGTGTGAGTTGTATGCAATGTGTAGTGTGTGTTGTGTGGTGTTTGTGATGCATGCAAAGTGTGTGTGGTGAGTGGTGTGTCTGTGTGGTGTGTGCACTGTGAAATGACGGTGTGTGGTGAGTGGTGTCTGATGTGTATGCTCTGTGGATTGTGTGGTGTGGGTGGTGAGGAATGTCTGAGAAGTATTTTGGAGTGCATGTGTGAACTGTGTGCAGTACATGGTTTGTTTCTGTGTGAAGTGCACTGTGGAGTGTGGTCAGTAGTGTGTATCTTTGATAGGTATGTGCACTGTGCAGTGTGTGTGTGGTGAGTGGCATGGGTCTGTGAGAGGTGTGCACTAAGAAATGTGTGTGGTGAGTAGTGTCTGCATGTGTGCATTATGAAAGGAGTGCATCGTGAGTGGAGTTGTCTCAAAGATGTGTGTAGTGTGGTGTGTGGTTTGTGTCTGAGTGAGGTGCGTGCACTGTGGAGTGTGTGGGGTGAGTTGCGTGTGAGGTGTGTGCACTGTGAAGTGTCTGAGCAGTGTGTATTGTGGCATGTGTGTGAAGTGTGTAATGCGAGGTGTGTTTCTCGTTTGGTCTGCGCAATGGAGTGTGTGGTGTGTGTCTAATGTGTGTGCTCTGAATTGTGTGTGGTTTGTGGGTGAGGGATGTGCGTCTGAGAGGTGTGTATTTTGGAGCATGTGTGAACTGTCTTTGGTGCATGGTTTTTGTGTAGTGTTCACTGAGGAATGTGTGTGTGTGGTGAGTGGTGTGTGCCTCTGTGAGGTTATTGCGCTGTGAAGTGTGTGTGTGGTGTGTGTCTGTGCTGTGTGCACTGTGGACTGTGTGGTAAGCTGTGTATGAGGGGTGTGCACTGAAGTGTGTGTAGGGTGAGTGGTGTGCATCTGTGAGGTGTGTGTACTGTGGTGTTAAATTGTGTTTTTGAGAGATGTGTGCACTGTGGAGTATGTCTGTGATGGGGGTGTGTCTATAAAATGTGTAAGCTTTGCAGTGTGTGGTGAGTGGTGTGTTTGTGTGAAAAGTGTGTACATTGTGAAGTGTGTGGTTTCTAAGTTGTGTTCACCACAGTGTGTGTGGTGTGTTGCATGGTTGTGTGAGGTATGTGCTTAGTTTGTGTGTGGTGCGTGGTGTGTGGTATGCGCACTGTGGAGTGTGTGGTGTGTACAGTGAGTGGAGTGTCTGTAAAAGGTGTGTGCTGTGTGGTTTGTGGTGTGTCTGAGGTGTAAACTGTGGAGTGTGTTGCACGGTGGGTGTCTGTGAGGTGTTACCTGCTATGTGGTGAGTAGTGTCTGTGGTATGTTCACTGTGGAGTGTGTGGAGTTTGTGTGGTGAGTGAAGTGTCTGAAAGGTGTGTGCACTGTGTACTGAGTGTCTGCTGTGTCTGAGTTCTGTTCACTGTGAAGTGTGTGTGCAGTGTGTTGCATGGTTGTCTGTGTGTGTGCTCTGGAGTGTGTGTTGCGTGTTGTGGGTCTGTGTGGTGCACTGTGGAGTGTGTTAAGTGGCATGTCTGAGGTGTGTGCACTGTGGAGTGTGTGGGTATTAAGAGGTAAGTGTATGAGGTGTGTAAGCTGTGCAGTGTGTGGTGATTGGTGTAAAATGTGCACTATGGAGTGTGAGGTGTGTGTGGTGTGTGGTTTGGGTGTTAGAAGTGTGCACTATGGAGTGTGAGGGGTGTGTATTGTGGAGTGTGGTTGTGAAGTGTGTGTTTGTGAGGTGTCTGCACTGTATTGTGTGTGGTGTGGGGTGTGTCCATGTGAGGTGTGTGCAATGAGTATGTGTTGTGACTGAAGTGTGTCTGTAAAAGATGTGCGCACTGTGTAGTGTGTGGTGTGTGGTGAGTTGTGTTCACTTTGGGGTATGTGTTGCATGGTGTGTGTGAGGTGTGTGTTCTCTGCAGTGTGATACATGGTGTCAGGTGTGTGCACTGTACAGTGTGTGATGAGTCATGTGTGTCTTTGAGAGGTGTGTGCACTGTGGAGTGTGAGTGGGTTGTCTGTTGTTTAAACTGTGAAGTGTGTGGTGAGTGGTGTTTGTGTGATGTGTGTGCACTATAGTGTAAAGTGTGTGTGGTGCATGGTGTGTGTGGAAAGTACACTGTGGAGTGTGGCTGTGTGAGAAGTGTGTATTGTAAGTGTGGTTGTGAAGTGTGGTGCATGGTTTTAGAGGCATGTGCACTCTGTTGTGTTTGTGATGAGTGGTGTGCACTGGAATATGTGTGTGTGATGAGTGGTGTCTGTTCTGTGAACACGAGTGTTTGTAAAGTGTGCAGTGAGTGAAGAGTGACTAAGGTGTGTGCACTGTAGTGTGTGCTATGTGGTGTTTTCACTGTGTGGAGTGTGCTGCATGGTGTATCTGTGTGAAGTATGTGTTCTGTGGAGTGTTTGGTGCATGGTGTTTGTCTTTCAGGTGTGTACACTGGAGTGTGTGTGGTGAGTGGGGTGTGTCATTGAAAGGTGGGTGCACTATGGATTGTGTGCTGAGGTGTGTCTGTGTGAGGTGTGTAAACGGTGAAGTGAGTGCTGTGTGTCTGTGTGAGGTGTGTGCGTTAGGAAGTATATGTGGAAAGTGTGTGTTGTGCTGGGTCTGTTTGTGTGAGAAGTTTGCACTGTGGAATGTGTGAAAAAATGTGTATTGTGGAGTGTGGTTGTGAAGTGCGTTTGGTGTATGGTAAGTTTGTGTGAGGTGTGTGTGCTGTGGTATGGTGCGTTGTGTGTCTGTGGTGTGTGCACTCTGGAGTTTGTGTGTGGAGTGTGTGGTGAGTGGAGTGTGTCTGAAAGATGTGTGTACTGTGTAGTCTGTGGTGTGTGGTGTGAGTTGTGTTTACTGGAGTGTGAGTGTGGATAGCATAGTGTGTGCCTGTGTGAGGTGTGTGCACTTGCGGAGTGAGTGGTGTGTCTGAGGTGTGCAGCAGTGTGTGTTGACTGGTGTTAGTCTGCACTATGAAGCGTGTGGGTGGTGTGTCTGAGAAGTGTGCACTGTGGAGTGTGTTTTGGAGTGTGGTTGTGAAGTGTTTGTGGTGCGTGTTTTGAGGTGTCTTCGCTGTGGAATGTGTGGTGAGTGGTGTATGTGTGGTGTGCCCTGTGGAGTGCGTGGATTGTGTGTGAATGGTGTGCATTGTGAATTGTGTGTGCTGTATGTGTCTTGGGTTCACTGAGGTGTGGTGTGCATTGCTTGGTGTGTGTGAGGTGTGCTCTGCACAGTTTGTGGTGTGTGGTGTCTGAGGTGTGTGCACTATGGAGTGCGTTTTGAGTGGTGTATGTCCTTGAAAGGGGTGTGCACTGTGGAGTTTGTATATTGACTGTGTGTATGAGGTGTGGAAACTGCAGTGTGTTTAAGTGTGTGAGGTGTATGCAGAATGGAGTGTGTGGTGCCTATTGCCTGTAGGAAGTATGCACTGTGCAGTGTCTGTGTGAGGTGTGCATTGTGGAGTGTGCTTGTGAAGTATGTGTGGTGTGTCTTGAGTTTCTGTTAGGTGTGTGCCCTGTGTCTGTGTGGTATGTGTCTGGTGTGAGCACTGTAAAGTCTGTGGGTGGAGTGTGTGCGGTGAGTGGAGTGTCTGAGAAAGGTGTGTGCATTGTGTAGCATGTGTGGTGTATTGAGTGTGGTTGTAAAATGTGTGAAGTGCGTGGTGAGTTTGTGAGGTGTATGTGCTGCAGTGTGTGTGGTGAGTGGTGTGTGTCCATGTAAGGTGTGTGCACTGAGGAGTGTGTGTGGAATGAGTGGTATGTGTGAGGTGTGAGTGTTCACTGCAGTGTTTGTGGAGTGGCGTGTGAGGTGTGTGCTCTGTTTACTGGTGCATGGTGTATGTGAGGTGTGTGCACTGTGGAGTGTGAGTGGGGTGTGAGGTGTGCACTGTTGTATGTGTGGGGAGTGTGTAATGTGTGGTGTGTGTGAGAAGTGTACAGTGGAGTGTGTATGTGTAAGAGTATATTGAGTGTGGTATTGAAGTATGTATGGTGTATGGTGAGTTCCTGTGTGAGCTCGGTGTGGTGTGTTTGTGTGAGTGGTGTGTGTGTGGTGAGTGCACTGTGGAGTGTCTGTGAAAAGTGTATGCACTGTGTAGTGTGTGGTGTGTGAGTTGTGCTCAATGTTGAGCGTGTGTGGTGTGTTTCATGGTGTGTCTGAGGTGTGTGCTTTGTGGTGTGTGGTACGTGATATGTCTGTGAGGTGTGTGCACTGTGGTGGGTGTTGAGTGGTGTGTGTCTTTGAGAGGTGTGCAGTGTGGAGTGTGTGTTGAGTGGTGTATTTGTAAAAACTGTAGTGTGTGTGTGCTTGGTGTTTAGTGAGATGTGTGCACTATGGAGTGTTTGGAAAGTGTGTGGTGTGTCAGAATTATGCACTGTGGACTGTGTGAGGTGTGTGTAGTGTAGTGCGTGGTGAGTTTCTGTGTGAGGTGTGTGTGCTGTGGTGTGCCTGTGGTGAGTGGTGTGTGTCTGAGGGGTGTGCACTGTGGAATATGTGTCTGAGGTGAGTGGTGTGCATTGTGAATTGTGAAGTGTGTGGTGAGTGGACTGTGTCTGTGAAAGGTGTGTGCACTGTGTAGTGTCTGGTGTATGATGTGTCTGAGTTGTGTTCACTCTAGAGTGTTGGAGCATGTGTTGTGTGTGGGAGGTGTGCACAGTGGAATATGTGTGTGTGCTGTATGGTGACTTGTGTTTACTGTGGAGTGTGTTGGGAGTGTTGCGTCTGTGTGAGGTGTGTGCTGAGTGTGTGTGTGGTGCGAGGTGTGTCTGTGAGGTGTGTAAACTATGAAGTGGTGTTTCTGAGGGGCGTATGCACTGTGGAGTATGCGTGTGTAAAGTGGTGTGTGTCTGTATAAGGTGTGCATTGCAGTGTGTGATCAGTGGTGTGTGTGGTGTGTGCACTATACTGTGTGGGCAGTGTATACGGTGCATCATGTGTGTGAGAAATTTGCAATGTGGAATGTGTCTGTGGGAAAAATGCAGTGTGGTTGTGATGTGTGGCACGTGGTGAGTTTGAGGTGTGTGTACTGTGGGGTGTGGTTGTGTGGTGAGTGGTGTGTCTGCATGGTGTGTGCCCTGTGGAGTGTGTACATTGTGAAAGGTGTGTGCACTGTGTGTGGTGTGTCTGAGTTGTGTTCACTATGGAGTGTTGGGAGTGTGTTGCATGGTGTCTGTGTAAGGTGTTTGCTCTGTGGAGTGTGTGCTGTCTGGTATGTCTGTGATGTGTGAACACTGTGGAGTGTGGAGTGGTGGGTGTCTGAGGTGTGTGCAGTGTGGTGTGTGGAGTGGTGTGTCTGTATGAGGCGTGTAAACTGCAGTGTGGTGTGGTGTGTGTGTGAAATGTGTGCACTATGGTGGGGAACGTGTGTGGTGCATGGTGTGTGTGTGAAAATTGTGCACTGCGGAGTCTGAGGGCTGTGTATTGTGGAGTGGTTGTGAAGTGTGTGTGGTGTGTGGTGAGTGTGAGAAGCATGTGCTGTGGTGTGTGTGCGGTAATGTGTCTATGTGAGGTGTGTGCTCTGTGTAGTGTGATGTGTCTGAGTTGTGTTCACTGTGGTGTGTCAAGTGTGTTGCGAGGTGTGTGTGAGATATGAGCTCTGTTGAGTGTGGTGCGTGGTTTGTGTCTGAGGTGTGTGAACTGTGCAGTGTTTGTGATGAGTGCTGTGTCTTTGAGAGCTGTGTGCACTATGGAGTTTGTGTGTTGTGTCTGTATGTGTGTAAACTGCAGTGTGTGGAGAGGTGTGTGACTGAGGTGTGTGCACTATGGAGTCTGTGTGGAGACTGTGGTGCATGGTGTTTGTGTGAGATGTGTGCACTGTGGAGCATGCCTCCATTAGGGTTGTGTATTGTGGATACGAAGTGTGTGTTGGGTGGTGAGGTTTCATGTGAGGTGAGTGTGCACTGTGGTGTGTGTTCTGAGTGCTGTGTGTCTTGTTTGTAGACTGCAGAGTGGGTGGTGAGTGGATTATGTCTGTGAAAAATGTGTGCGCTGTGTAGTGTGCATGTGTGGTGTGTCTGAGTTTTGACTGGGGATTGTGTCATGTGTGTTGTGTGGTGTGTAACATGTGTGCTTTGTAAAGTGTGTGGCCCGTGGTGTGTGTCTGAGGTGTGTGCACTGTGGAGTGTGTTTGTGGTGAGTGCTGTGTTTTAGAGAAGTGTGTGCACTGTGGAGTGTGTGCTGACTGGTATGTTTGTATGAGGTGTGTAAACAGTACAGTGTGTGTGGATAGTGTCAGTGAAAATTGTGCACTGCGGAGTGTTTGTGTGAGGGGTGTGTATTGTGGAGTGTGCTTGTGAAATGTATATGGTGTGTGGTTTCTGTGCGAGGTGCCTGTGCCATAAAGGTTGCATGTTTGGTGAGTGGTGTGTGTCCGTCTGAGGTGTGTAAACTTGAGTATGTGTGTGATGAGTGGTTTGTGTCTGTGGGGTGTGCACTGTGGAGTGTGTGTGGTAAGTGGAGTGTGTCTGAAAGGTGTGTGCACTGTGTAATGTGTGGTGTGGTGTGTGTCTGAGTTTTGTTCACTGAGTGTGGTATCTGTGTTGCATGGTGTATGTCTGTGTGAGCTATGTGCTCTGTTGTGTGTGTAGTTCATGTCTGTGAGGTGTGTGCACTCAAATATGTGTGGTGCCTTTGAGAGGTGTGTGCACTGTGGAATGTGTGTTGAATTGTGTTTCTGTATGAGGTGTGTCAACTAAGCACTGTATGTGTGGTGAGTGGTGTCTGAGGTGTGTGCACTATGGAGTGGGTGTGGGGTGTTTGTGGTGGATGGTGTGAGAAATGTAAACTGTGGAGTGTGAGGGGTGTGTATTGTGAAATGTGAAGGTGAAGTGTGTGTGGTGCATGGTGAGATTCTGTGAGGTGTGTGCGCTGTGTGGTGTGTGTGCTGAGTGGCGTGTGTCTCGTGTGTAGAATGTGAAGTGTGTGGTGAGTGGACTGAAATGTGTGTGTACTCTAGTGTGTCTGAGTTGTGTTCACTGTGGAGTGTGTCGTGTGTTGTGTGGTGTCTGTGTAAGGTGTGTGCTCTGTGGAGTGTGTGTGGTGCGAGGTGAGGTGTGTGCACTTTGGAGTGTGTGTGTGGTGAGTGCTGTGTATCTTTGAGAGGCATGTGCACTGTGGAGTGTGTGTTTAGTGCTGTATGTATAAAGTGTAAACTGCAGTGTGTGTGTGGTGAGTGGTGTGTGTGAGGTGTGTGTACTATGAAGTGTGTGGGGGGAGTGTGTGTGGTACGTGGTGTTTGTCCGTGTGAGAATTGTGCACTGTGGAGTGTACCTGTGAGGGGTGTGTATTGTGGAATGTGGTTGTGAAGTGTTTGTGGTGCATGGTTTTACTGTGAGTTGTGTGCACTGTGGTGTGTGTGTGTGGTAAGGTGTATCCGTGTCCTTTTCTGACTCTTTTCTCCCTGACACCTTGCCCCAGATCAGTGTCCTCAATAGCAATGCCTAAATCAAATGGAAATAAAAGATATTCTAGAAATTCATACTTCCTTATGGAAACTTAAATTTTCCTAATTATAATCTTGTAATGACTTCTGCCCCTCCTAAACATACATATCTTAAATAACACTAGACTGACGACTCTCCCTCCTCCCTCATACCAAAGAATAAAATATTAATTTCATTTTCTTGGACCAAAAGACCCAAAATAGTCAATCTCCATGAAGAGTAGTTTTAAAAACAGGTTCTCAAAAAGTTTTTTTTTTCAATAAGGTTTAAATTAAGAACTTCTATTCTTATGTACTCAATAAAAAACTAATCAATGAGATAGGCAGCAAAGAAATATGGTGGGGTGTGTGTGTGTGTGTTGTGAGGTTTCCGTGTGTTTGTTTTTGAGGCAGTTTCTCTTTATTGCCCAGGTTAGAGTGCAGTGACATGATCTTGGCTCACTGCAACCTCTGTCTCCTGGATTCCAGCAATACTCCCCTGCCTCAGCCTCCTGAGTAGCTGGAATTACAGGTGCCCACCACCACACCGGGCTAATTTTTATACTTTTAGTAGAGATGGGGTGTTTCATCACATTTCAGGCTGGTCTCGAGCTCATGACCTCAGGTAATCCACCCACCTCGGCCTCCCAAAGGGCTGGGATGACAGGCATGAGCCACCATGTCTAGCCTGTGTATATATGTGTGTATATGCCCAGCTCATTTTCTACTTTTTTGTTTTTTTGTAGAGATGGGTGGGGTCTTATTGGTCTCAAAATTTTGGGCTCAAACTGTCCTCCCACTTCAGCCTCCAAAAAGTGCTAGAATTACATGAGTCACAGCACCTAGCCACGTTTTTGTTTTTTAAGATAACACTAGGCAGATTTCAATATAAAACATACCAATATCTTTTTGAAAGGTGCAAAATTTACAATGCTCATGCTAATATGCTGTTACTAGATCTTGCCATAAAAACACAATCTCTAAACTTCATCTTCATCACTTTTATATTATTCCTTTCCCCACGCAGTTGCCTAAGAAGTTTCTTTTCTAGAAAAACAACATAATTTAAAGGTTGGTTTGCCATTAGAACACAAGAGTATGCCCATGTATAAATAAGCATGCCTTTCCTATTTTGCGTACATTTTTGAGATACTAAGCATAAATTCTACAAGACATCTGGAAGTAAACTACACTTAAAAAATAACTACCAGTGTCCCAAACGTAGCTAGTCTCCATACTGCTTATCAGCATTAAGAATGTTTTATTATGAATGTTAATGTTACTGTCTCCCCATCTGTAAACAAAAAGATTCTTAAAAGTCCTGGCTCCTGTCTAACAGTTTTATCCAGACTAACGGGCATCAAAAATGGACAAGGACCAGAAAGGTAAATAAAAATACAGACCCATCCTTTAAGCATACAACATAACAATGGAAAAAAAACAGATCTGAATTTCTTTTTTTTTCTTTTTTTTTTTCAGGTCAGGAAGACACTTCTTTTTATTTGCACAAATTTATGGAGTACATGTGCAGTTTCATTACAGGAATAGATTGTGTAGTGATCAAATCAGGGCTTCTAGGGTATGCACTACCCAGGAAGGTGCCTTGCACCCATTAACCAATCTCTCATCATCCCCCCTGCTCTTACCCCCTCACCCTTCAGAGTCTCTCTCCTCTGACGTTCCACTCTCTCCATCCATGTGAACACATTTTTTAGCATCCACTTAGGAGTCAGAAGCCGCCAGGCCGGAAGAGTCCCAGAGTCCGCGCCCCGTGGAGCTCGGAGCACGTGTTTGTGTGAGGCCATGCGATACTTGTCTTTCTGGGCCTGGCTTCACTTAAGATAATGACCTCTATTTCCATCCGTGTGCCTGGTGAACATTTTTAAACAGTTCCACGGTTTCCCACGCTGGCTTGGAGGCCTTCCGTGCCTATAAGTAAGTTGAGGACCAGGGCCCCCCAAATGCCTTCTTCCCCTTAGCTTCCTCTGGAGCTCACAGGCCACCGCGGGCCCTCAGTTGAAACTCGCTAAAGGTTTATGACAACCCCAGCAATGGCGCTGGCTTGCAGGTCTCTCCCCTGCCCGGCCCCCAACCCCCGGCGCCCAGGAGAGCAGTGAGCCCCAGACCCCCGGCTCTGGCCGCCCCGGCTCCCGACCACCAGCAGGGCCTCAGTGCCGGCTGCCAGGTCCCTGCGCCCACCCGAGCTCCTCGCCCAGACCTCCAACCCGCAGTCCCGGGGCGGGGCGAACCTCTCACCAGGACGTGAAGGCTGCGGTCTGGGAACTACAGGGGCGGGTTGGGGGCTGGGCGAGGCCCGCTCTAAGGTCTGACCTTTTCCGGGCCGCCCCAGCCGAGCTCGGGAGCAGGAGCCGGCGTCCGGGCAGCCCCACCGCGACCGGCAGCCTGGCCTCACCCGAAGGCGTGCTCCGAGCTCCAGATCTTCATTGCGCCGGCACAGGGCGCGGACTCTGGGACTCTCGAGATCTGAATTTCTAATTTCTGCCATCATCATTGAAAACTGGCCAACTCTAGCTAGCCAAGAGGTACATTCACAGAGAGACAAAATTCAAATAGTAGGGGCTATGTGAAATGAAAATAATCCCAACTTCTACTGGCCTAGTTAAAATTTGTATTCTGGCAGTTAGGTAGGGGGCTACTCATTTTTTTTTTAAAACAAGCCAATAAAAACCCCAACAACCTCCAATAACCACACACAACAATGTGGGCTCTGTTTAAATGATGAGCTGAAATAGCTACTCTTTGAAAGAAGTTATCAGATTACTAAATGGCCAAAAGACTAGAAACAGTTTTGACCTGAACACCATCTCCAACTCAACATGTCCCCAAAAAGACCCAACTTTTTAAAATTAATATTTATCTCCTGTAAACTAGAGATACATATGATTGCCATCCAAATACATAAAGAAAGAAAATGAACTTTTGCAGCTAAAATCAAAAAGCCAAAATTATCGGTATGCTTTACTTAAGGAAGATAAAAGTATCAAGTTAAATCAGACCTAACAAGAAGTAAAAAAAATTTCTCCCCTTATGCTTTTAAGTAACTGCATCTCAATCAACAACTCAGAAAACTTCAGACAAACCAAACCTTTAATGTAAAATATTCTTAGACTACATTTTACTTAACCCAGAAAACTGAAAGGCGAGGTTTTTTTATTTGTTTTTTTTAAAAAAGCATACTGGCTGAATTACTTATATTCATACTAAATTAATATTCTCATAAGAGAAAAAATGTTTCAAACATACAGCCTAATAGAAACCTATTCTATATACATTATGGAGTATATTAAGTATATTGTTTATACCTCAAAAGTACTATACAATTCAACACTTTAAAAAACAATCACATGGTGAAACCCCGTCTCTAATAAAAATACAAAAAATTAGCTGGGCATGGTGGCACATGCCTATAATCCCGGCTACTCAGGAGGCTGAGGCAGGAGAATTGCCTGAACCCAGGAGGCGGAGGTTGTGGTGAGCCAAGATCACGCCATTGCACTCCAGCCTGGGTAACAAGAGCGAAACTCCATCTCAAAAGAAAAAACCATAATCCACACAAACAAGTAATTGAAATTCAAGTTGCCAATAAGCCTGTGAATATAACTATTAAGAATAATGTTATAGATTGTGACTCAAGATGGCGCTGTGAGAACAACCCAGGATTGGAGTTCTCGTGTCCGCGGAGAGGTGAGTCTGAGCTGCATTTCCAGACTGATCTTTGTTGCCCACGGAACGGGGAAATTCCCAAGTGAAGAGGAGACGCGGGACGCCAGGCAGATATTCCGCCTGGCGAAGCCGGCAGCCGGGGTGGCGGCGGCCGGCCCTACCCAGTGCTCCCCACAGGGCGTGCTTGTCTGGGTGCCCCGTTGAACCGGCAACCGGAGACGTGAGAGGGTGGGACTTGAGACTGAGCTAGACTTGGACAGTGGGCCAGCCCAGGGGATTGCCGGGACAGAGCGTTAGGGTTGGCCCAGTGGGACGAACAAAACCGCGATTTCAATCAAGCCCCGTGCAGATGGCCGAGACGATCTGAGGGGGAGGGGTGGCCACCATTACCGATGCAACCCGTCCCTACTGAGATACACGCCCACTGCTGACTCAGCCTGCCGTGGCCGAGGCAACCCGCTACAACAGAGAGACTCTGCCACAGGGCGTGGCGGAGAACAGCAGAACAGCAGAGCCAGGGCGAGCCTCACAACGGCAGGGCAGAGCCTCGGCAGGCAAACAGTGGCTAGTCTGCGTCCTAGCTGGGCAGGACCTCAACGGACATCCAAAAATAAAGCCCAAACCCCTCAACACAGAGCATTTGAGAAAAAAAGGGTTTTTTTAATGAGCTCTGTTGCAGCAGAATCAAACATAGCAGCCTAACAGCCCTGAATGAACAACAGAGCTCACAGCTCAGCAATTAAGCCCCTATAAAGTACAAACTGTCTCCTCAAGCAGCTCCCTGACCCCTCTATATCCAAAAGACTGACGTTAGGCAGGCATCATCCTGGGACAAAGATAGCCAAAAAAGAAACTGGTAGCATCCCTCGCTGTGCCACAGCTGCTAGAGGTGCACCCCAGACAAGCAGGGTCTGGAGCGGACCTCAGCAGTCGTACAGCGAAGGGGCTAGACAGGTAGAAGGAAAACCAAGCAACAGAAATACTTCATCATCAACATTCAGGGTGTCCACTCAGAGACCCAATTAAAAGTCAGCAACTACGCAGACGACCAGCGGACAAATCCACAAAGATGGGAAGAAACCAGCACATAAAGGAGGAAAACACCCGAAACCAGAACACATCGCCTCCTAGAAAGGACCAAAACTCCTCACCAGCAAGGGAACAAAGCTGGACGGAGAATGACTGCGACGAAATGACAGAATTAGACTTCAGAAGATGGATAATGAGAAACTTTTGTGAGCTAAAAGATCATGTATTAAATCAATGCAAAGAAACTAAGAACCTTGAAAAAAGATTTGAAAAAAGATTCGAGGAAATGATAACAAGAATGGATAACTTAGAGAGGAATATGAATGAATTAAAGGAGCTGAAAAACACAATACGAGAACTTCGCGAAGCATGCACAAGTTTCAATAGCCGAATTGACCAAGCAGAAGAAAGAATATCTGAAGTCGAAGACCAACTCAATGAAATAAAACGAGAAACCAAGATTAGAGAAAAAAGCGCAAAAAGGAATGAACAAAGTCTCCAAGAAATGTGGGACTATGTGAAAAGACCTAACCTACGTTTGATCGGTGTACCAGAAGGGGACGAAGAGAATGAATCCAAGCTGGAAAATACACTTCAGGACATCATCCAGGAAAATTTCCCCCACCTAGCAAGACAGGCCAACACTCAATTGCAGGAAATTCAGAGAACACCACAAAGATATTCCGCAAGAAGAGCAACCCCAAGGCACATAATCGTCAGATTCAATAGGGTTGAAATAAAGGAGAGAATACTAAGGGCAGCCAGAGAGAAAGGTTGGGTCACCCACAAAGGGAAGCCCATCAGACTCACAGCAGATCTCTCGGCAGAAACACTACAAGCCAGAAGAGAGTGGGGGCCGATATTCAACATTCTTAAAGAAAAGAACTTTCAACCCAGAATTTCATATCCAGCCAAACTGAGCTTCAGAAGTGAAGGAAAAATAAAATCCTTTGCGAACAAGCAAGTACTCAGAGATTTTGTCACCACCAGGCCTGCTTTACAAGAGCTCCTAAAAGAGGCACTACACATAGAAAGGATCAACCAGTACCAGCCATTCCAAAATCACACTGAATGCTAAAGAGCATCAACATAATGAAGAATCTACAACAACTAACAGGCAAAACAGCCACTTAGCATCAAAATGGCAGTATCAAATTCACACGTAACAATATTAACCCTAAATGTAAATGGACTAAATGCACCAATCAAAAGACACAGACTGACAAATTGGATAAAAATCCAAAACCCATCAGTGTGCTGTATACAGGAAACCCATCTCACATGCAAGGATACACAAAGGCTCAAAATAAATGGATGGAGGAAGATTTACCAAGCTAATGGAAAGCAAAAAAAAGCAGGAGTTGCAATTCTCATCTCTGATAAAATAGACTTTAAAGCAACAAAGATCAAAAGAGACAAAGAAGGCCATTACATAATGGTAAAAGGATCGATACAACAAGAAGAGTTAACGATCCTAAACATATATGGACCCAATGCAGGAGCACCCAGATACATAAGGCAAGTTCTTAAGGACTTACAAAAGGACTTAGACTCCCACACAATAATACTGGGAGACTTTAACACTCCACTGTCAATACTAGACAGATCAACCAGACAGAAAATCAACAAGGATATCCAGGGCTTGAACTCAAACCTGGAGCAAGCAAACCTGATAGACATTTACAGAACTCTCCACCCCAAATCCACAGAATACACATTCTTCTCAGCACCACATCACACCTACTCTAAAATTGACCACATAATTGGAAGTAAAGCACTGCTCAACAAATGCAAAACAACTGAAATCATAACAAACAGCCTCTCAGACCATAGTGCAATCAAGTTAGAACTCAGAATTCAGAAACAGACCCAGAACCGCACAGCTTCATGGAAACTGAACAACTGGCTCTTGAACGTTGACTGGGTAAACAATGAAATGAAGGCAGAAATAAAGAAGTTCTTCGAAACCAATGAGAACGAAGACACAAAAGAGAGCCCGCATAGCCAAGTCAATTCTAAGCAAAAAGAACACAGCGGGGGGCATCACACTACCGGATTTCAAACTATACTACAAGGCTACAGTAATCAAAACAGCATGGTACTGGTACCAAAACAGAGATATAGACCAATGGAACAAAACAGAGGCACCGGAGGCAACACAACATACATACAACTATACAATCTTTGATAAACCTGACAAAAACAAGCAACGGGGAAAGGATTCCATGTTTAACAAATGGTGTTGGGAAAACTGGCTAGCCATGTGCAGAAAGCAGAAACTGGACCCCTTCCTGACACCTTACACTGAAATTAACTCCAGATGGATTAAAGACTTAAACATAAGACCTGGCACCATAAAAACCCTAGAAGAAAATCTAGGCAAAACTATCCAGGACATAGAAGTAGGCAAGGACTTCATGAACAAAACACCAAGAGCATTGGCAACAAAAGCCAAAATAGACAAATGGGACCTAATCAAACTCCACAGCTTCTGCACGGCAAAAGAAACAGTCACTAGAGTGGATCGGCAACCAACAGAATTGGAAAGAATTTTCGCAGTCTACCCATCTGACAAAGGGCTGATATCCAGAATTTAGAAAGAACTCAAACAGATTTACAGGAAAAAAACAAACAAGCCCATTCAAAAGTGGGCAAAGGATATGAACAGATACTTTACAAAAGAAGACATATATGAGGCCAACAATCATATGAAAAAATGCTCATCATCACTGGTCATCAGAGAGATGCAAATCAAAACCACATTGAGATACCATCTCACGCCAGTTAGAATGGCGATCATTAAAAACTCTGGAGACAACAGATGCTGGAGAGGATGTGGAGAAAAAGGAACACTTTTACACTGTTGGTGGGAGTGTAAATTAGTTCAACCATTGTGGAAGACGGTGTGGCGATTCCTCAAGGCCTTAGAAATAGAAATTCCATTTGACCCAGCAATCCCATTACTGGGTATATATCCAAAAGACTATAAATCGTTCTACTATAAGGACACGTGTACACGAATGTTCATTGCAGCACTGTTTACAATAGCAAAGACCTGGAATCAACCCAAATGCCCATTGATAATAGACTGGATTGGAAAAATGTGGCACATATACACCATGGAATATTATGCAGCAATCAGAAATGATGAGTTTGTGTCGTTTGTAGGGACATGGATGAATCTGGAGAACATCATCCTCAGCAAACTGACACAAGAACAGAAAATGAAACACCGCATATTCTCACTCATAGGCGGGTGATGAAAAATGAGAACACATGGACACAGAAAGGGGAGTACTAAACACTGGGGTCTATTGGGGGGAAAAGGGGAGGGCCAGTGGGAGGGGGAGGTGGGGAGGGATAGCCTGGGGAGAAATGCCAAATGTGGGTGAAGGGGAGAAGAAAAGCAAAGCACACTTCCATGTGTGTACCTACGCAACTGTCTTGCATGCTCTGCTCATGTACCCTACAACCTAAAATCCAATAAAAAATTAAAAAAAAAAAAAGAAGAATGTTATATTTCCAAAGTCAATCTGAGCTCCTTATTTTTCTTGCATTTTCCAACATAAAAGTCATTTGTCAAAGGAGCTAATGTCTGAAAGAGAAGAAATATGTTTATCTAAGGTCTCTGGCAAAATCAGATCTGTAGTTGGATAACAGATTCTGTACTACTAGTATGTTTGGTCAGAACACACATATATATGTTAAAATGCTGAAAACACAAGGACCTTGGGAAGTTTACACTTTTTCTTTTCTAATGATTTACATCTTCAATGGTTTCCTTACATCTAACCTAAACCTTGTATTCTAAAACATACAGTTATTTTTTCAATGGTAGTACTCTGTTACCAGTGTTTCCATGCTGTGGTATATATTATCACTGGCAACATCTGAGATGAAACAACATAAACAAGTGTCTATTAAAAAACTATATTTGGGCTAATGAGAATTTAAATTTTACCTTTTATTCAATCTGAGATGCCATCAAATTTAAGACATACCATTAATTTAAACACCAGTAGGAAAAAAAGCTTTTCCAATTCAACCATAACATGCCATTGTTTTTAAGATGCACTCCTGTTTGGAATATAGATACGGCAAAAAGAAATGCAGGTAGTATATTAATGAGAGGTTTGAATGATACTGCCCTAATACTAATACAAATTCTTCATATATAGAAACTGCTACAGAAATCATTTCCTTGGGATTCTTCGTTCTCTCATTTTTCTTTATAAGACATTTCTTCCAACCCATTAACAGTCTGAAACCATTCGTGAACAGGCCTGACCTGGCACACTGTAACAGGATCAGTCCTTCCCACAGAAATGATAAGCCTCTCTCTCAAGCCCTCAGCTACTAGCAGACAGCTCCCCATATATTCCTCAATCCTGACAGCTATTGCTATCACAGGACCACAGATTACCAGTTCTCTGGGTTGTCAATCTAGCACCTCTACGTCTATCCTAAACAGAATCCATCATCTGCCTCCCTCACCTCTCTTTCTTCTCCCCTCCACAGCCCCTTAATACCCCAGTGGAAATCACAGTTGTTCTAGGTATTCCAGTCTAGAAACCATCTGACACAATTTCCACTGCTTTCTTTGAAATGCCTCTCAGCTTTCCATTTATTGCATGTCATCAGTATCACCTCCACTTTTTCTAGCAAATTGGCTCTCAAAGATTTGTTCAAATTTAATTAGAAAGCAATTACCTTACACACACACACACACACACACACACACAGAGTTTTGTAATTGAATTTACAACAGCACTACTCTGGTAAAATCTTTTGACACTCCCTGTCATAGTCCTTCAATAGAAGTTTTCCTAAAATTTCTCTCCAAAAACTTAACCCTATGACATTTCCAAATTAAGTTGGGAATGCTTTTAAAAGTTTTTCATTAATGAATTTTGTAACTGCTATTATCTTTGTCAGATTCCCTCATCCCACTTTATGCACCTGGATAAGGCCCATGTGCCCTTCAATTCTTGGTTTGAAAACTTTTTTTTCTTCATTTTAAAGATGGGGGTCTCACTCTTTTGCACAGGCTGGAGTGCAGTGGCACGACCACAGCTTACTGCAGCCTCAAGCTCCTAGGCTCAAGTGATCCTACTGTCTCAGCCTCCCAAGTAGCTGGGACCACAGACACCACCATGTTCAGCTACATTTTTAATAAAACTTTTTGTAGAGACAGGGATCTCACTTTACCCAGGCTGGTGTCAAACTTCTAGCTATCCTCCCACCTTGGCCTCCCAAAGTGTTGAGATTACAGGTGTAAGCCATAGCACCTGGACAGCTTGAAAACATTTTAACTGCAAAAGCGTCCCTGCAGAGTTTACTGTCCCATTTCAATATAGTTCTTTTGATTCACAACACTTACTACATGTCATTATATTTACATTTCTAGGCTGGGTGCAGTGGTTCACAACTGTAATTCCAGCACTTGAGGAGGGCAAGGCAGGAGAACTGCTGAAAACTAGAAGTTGGAGACCAACCTGGGCAACATGGTGAAATCCCACCTCTGTGAAAAATTCTCCAGGCCTCATGGCGTTGCCTGTGGTCCCAGCCACTCAAAAGGCTGAGGTTAGAGAATTACCTGAGTCCAGTAGTTTGAGGATACAGCGAGTGGGGATCATGACACTGGTCGCCAGCCTGGGTGACAGAGGAGACTCAGTCTAAAAAATTATATTTAAACAATTCATTTCCAGAAATAAAATGTGGATACGGTATGTACTTTGATTATGGAGAAATCTACGATTATAAATCACACACAGCAGCAATTTCAGCAAAGAACCAATTTATATAGTTCATTCATTTTAACTGATGACTGAATATTTAGCAAATATAAAAGGAAACACTTCTAAAAATAAGCTTAAATCAGAAACATGCCAATTGCAAAATAGTAGTTCTAATGAGTTTAAATGTTCGGTGATCTAAGAATTTGTAAAGATCTACTGCAAATAAAGTTTTATCACAATAAAACGTCACTAATCAACTGGCTAGCATACAACATTAAAGATAACAGAGCAAAGTAGCTTACAAAATTTTAAAATGCAACAGAAATAAGAAAAAGAATGGAACCTTGTTTCCAAAAGTCAGGCCGCCTCTGCATGCCAAGCTACATATATCCTGAGGATAACAGAATTTGTTTGGAAGTCCGCAAATACTATCCTCCTCCAACTCAGTTTGATCTCTACCTACCTCCTGTCTTCTTGTGGGGGTAGGAAAAGACAAAAGTCAAAGTCTGAATTTTTCCCCTATGATCAAAACACATGACTTCAAATGAGGATACTCAGTCTAAAATAAAACATCACAAAATTAATATGTAAGTTAGAAGGAAGTAAAAGTTAATTCTCCCCTAAAACAATGGCAAATTCTTGAGATAGATAAGAGTAGTGAAAGATAAGTATTAGGTTGGTGCAAAAAGTAATTGTACCAACCTAAAATATATTAAGATCTCAAAAGAAACCATCAAACACTGTTCTCACTCTTCTGGACGCTAAGACCCCTCTAACTCTTGCATTAATAAGTTGTCCCTGGCCGGGCACGGTGGCTCAAGCCTGTAATCCCAGCACTTTGGGAGGCTGAGGCGGGTGAATCACGAGGTCAAGAGATCGAGATCATCCTGGTCAACATGGTGAAACCCTGTCTCTACTAAAAATGCAAAAAAAATTAGCTGGGCATGGTGGCATGTGCCTGTAGTCCCAGCTACTCAGGAGGCTGAGGCAGGAGAATTGCCTGAACCCAGGAGGTGGAGGCTGCGGTGAGCCGAGGTCACGCCATTGCACTCCAGCCTGGGTAACAAGAGTGAAACTCCGTCTCAAAAAAAAAAAATAAGTTGTCCACATGGAGGCCGGACGCTGTGGCTCAAGCCTGTAATCCCACCACTTTAGGAGGCCAAGGCAGGAGGATCACCTGAGCTCGCAAGTTCAAGACCAGCCTGGCAACATGGCAAAACCCCTACTACAAAAAAAAAAAATTAGCCAGACATGGTGGTACGTACCTGAGTCCCAGCTACTTGGGTAGCTGAGGTGGGAGGATGGCTTGGGCCCAGAAGGCAGAATTTGCAATGAGCCAAGATCATGCCACCACAATCCAGCCTAGGCAATAGAAAAAAATAGATCATGCCACTACAACCCAGACCCCGCCTCAGGAAAAAAAATATAGCTGCGCACACGGAGGAGGTGGCATGGGGGGGAGGGGATGGAGGTGGGCAAGCAAAATGCCTAAACTAAAAGTCTATCATTTTCTGAACCTGTAAGAGCCTCATTTTGCTGTATGAGACATAACAAAATAATCCTTTAAGTCATAAGATACAGATTCAAAGTAAAAGACCTAGAATAGTCACAACACACTAATTTCTTCCTTTCCCGACAAGCTCACCTTACTCAACACACTTCCTCCAAAAACTCTTCAGCTAAAATTTCTGTGCATTTATAAACTTATATACTAAAAGAGTGGCAAAGGTAGACAAGAAAAATACACACATCATGTGGACCAAAATGTCAAGGAAAGGTCAACATATTCAAAAACTAACATCATTAAAGGAAGAAAACACTGTTTGTTTTCCTTTTAAGAGATGGTAGCTCACTGTTGCCCACACTGGGGTACAGTGGCACAATCATAGCCCACTGCAACCTCAGACTCCTGAGGCTCAAGGGATCCTCCTACCATGGCCTCCCAAGTAGCCAGGATTATAGGCACCTACCAGCATGTCTGGCTAATTTTTAAAATTTTTTTGTAGAGATGGCGTCTCCCTATATTGCCCAGGCTGATCATGAACTCCTGGCCTCAAACGATCCTCCTGCCCTGCCTTCTGAAGTACTGGGATTAAAAGCATGAGCCATGGCACCCAGTGCTAAGAGGCAAAAAGGTGACTATTTTTATGTAAAGTTTTTGTGCTAAAAAATGTATTAAAAACCTCTTGCTGGGCATGATGACACCGGCTATAGTCCCAGCTATTTGGGAGGCTGAAGCAGGAGGCTCACTTAAGTGCAGGAGATCAAACCCAGCTTGTGCAACATAGTGAGATCTCATCTTGCAAGAAACAACAGATCAAAAACACCTCTGCCGGGCACCGTGGCTCACACCTGTAATCCCAGCACGGGAGGCCAGGGCAGGCAGATTGTCTGAGGTGGGGAGTTTGGGATCAGCCTGACCAACATGGTGAAACTCCACCTCTACTAAATATACAAAATGAGCTGGGCGTGCTGGCGGGAAACTGTGATCCCAGCTACTTGGGAGGTTGAGACAGGTGAATCACTTGAACCCAGGAGGAGGAGGCTGCAGCGAGCCAAGACCAGGCCATTGCACTCCAGCCTGGGCAACAAGAGTAAAACTCCATTTCAAAAACAAGAATAACGACGACGACGACAAAAAAGAAACACCTGTTTAGTTATTGTTTGGCGAGTACAGGAATTTTGTTTGGGATGATGAAAACATTCTGGAACTAGCGCTGATTATACAACACTCTGTATATACCTTATGTCACTGAATTGTACATTTAAAAATGGTTATGATGATAATTTTATGTTATTATGTATTTTCCCACACTTTTATTTTAAAAATCTCTACTTATCAAACGACACCATTAAGAAAATGAAAACGAAAGTCATGTAGGAGAAGTATTCTCAAATCAGTCATCGGGGAGATAGAAAATGAAACCGCAATGAGATACCCTTTTACATCCACTGGAATAACTAAAATTAAAGAAATTGGTAAGAGCAAACGGTGAAAATGCTGAGTAACTGGAATTCACACGGCTCATGAAGTGTAAAATGGCATTACCACTTTGGAGGAAAGTTTGCCAACTGCTTATGAGGTTAAGCATACATTTATCCTATAACCCAACAACTCTATTCCTGGGTATTAACCCAAGAGAAATGAAGGCGCGTAATCACAGTAAGGTTTGGACACCATTGTTCACAGCAACTTTACTCATAATAACCCCAAACTGGAAACAACTCCAACTATCCAGTAAGTGGTAAGATAAACAAAATGTGGTATATTTATATAATGGACTGCCATACTCAGCAACAAAACTCAACAAACTACTTACTGATACACCAACGTGGATAAGTCTCAAAAGCATTATGTTGACTTAAACCAACAAGTTAGAAAAGAATACTGTATGATTTCATTTACATGAAGTTCAAGGACAAAACTAATTTTTAGTCATAGGAAACAATAGTAGTTTGGGTTACGGGAGAGGAAGACTAACCACAAGTGGGGCATAAAGCAACTTTCTCGTGTGATGTGAAAGTTCTATACCATGACTGAGGCAGTGGCTGCACTGCTGTAAACATTTATTGAAACTCAAACTGTACACTTGCATCTGTGCATTTCACCATGTAAAATCTATTTTAACTTTTAAAATCCCAGAATAGTATCCCCAAGAGGCTCTAACACTGATCCAAAGGCAGTGTTGCAGTGTCTCTAGAAAAGATCATATAATCAAAATCTTATGCACTAGTCTCCCAAGGTCATCACTGTTATCTTTTTCTTAAGGCATGCATATGAACTCCTGGTCTCTATTAAAACTAAAGGGTAAATATTTACAGGTTACCAATGTTTTCAACCTCGGCAAAGTCTGACCTTCCTGAAAAGTACTCAAATGTCCATAAATATAATTAGCCTCCAAGGAGATCAAGTCCATCATATGATCGAGGACATGTGGTTTATTATGGCATTCGTCAGTCACCTGGCACCTCTTGACAAGGAAACTGTTCAACCACCTGTTAGTCTATCGGCAATAAGTAGTAATTTCTTTTAAAAAAGGTGAGACAGGAGAAGAAAAGATGGACCTTAAAGAATGTTCCAGTTTTTCCTACTCATGAGGAAAAAATTCTACTTTCAACTCCCATCAAACTTCTTAAAAGTATAGTCATACTCTTTCTTGTCAACAACAGTTATAGCTGCTATCTGAAAGTCCATACTGTCTATGGCCATACCACCCTGAACACTCCCAGTCTTGTCTGAAAATCCACACAATTATTGTACTTACTGCATAAAATAGCCAAGTAATACCTTCATATACATAGAAAGTCACTAATAACTATCTTGAAGTTTAAGCAATTGCACCAAAACATTACACCTCCAGAAGTCATGCTCAATTCCACTCACTGGGAAAACAAGCATATGGCTTTTGCTAAAAGTAGTTCTAGCCAAACTCAGTAATTACGGCTGAAAAGGAGTTTAGGATTATCTCAAGAGAGAGATAAGCAAAAAGCTTAAAATTAACAACTCGGGAATAATTTGAAAAGTCAATCTCTACAAGACTTCAATGTCTGAAAATAAAACTATCAGCTCCAATAATGTCCCTTACCCATCTTTTGGACCCACAGTGATTTACATTTTTATTTTGTCAGGTTCTTGCTGTTGTCCAGGATGTAGTGCAAGCAGTTTGAATAATAAAAAGTTTGAACCACAACACTCCATGAAGTGGGTTGGTGCTTCTATATTTATGTGTTTCTTTAGCCAAAGCATGGAATATTCAAGAAGATTCCAGGGAAACAGTGAAGATTTCTCAAAGTTGTGGTGCCACCCATTTCTACACCCAATATGGGTGCTCCTGGAACTACATGGTGCTGGTGGGTATGTGATTTAGTATGTTAATGAGCATATGACATCCTAGTTCATGAAAGGTAGGTCAAACCCAGTGCCATGCTGGATCAGTCTTAGCTAGCTTGGCCCACACCCCGACTTTTCAAGGTCTTGCCAGTCCCTGGTTTACGCAGGTATTTCAACAGTTTCCTTTATGCTAGTCATGTAAAACTGCTGCCTGGACTTTTCTGTTCCCCTGCAACCACCCTGTGTTATTCCTGTCTCAAACCTACTGAAGCATCAACTCAGTACAAACTGATGCCAAATTAGGAATCAACAACCAAAAACAAAAAACAGGCTTGTGAACGTTTGTTCCATAATTTAATTACTTCTAATCTTCCTACACAGTTTATGAAATGCATTTTGGGTTTCTGTTGGTTTTCTATATTTATTTTTCTCGGGAGCATATGATTCAAGTTGCCCTGTCTCGAGAATTATACGTAGTACTACTATTTACCAAGTTTTATATTCTAAAATCTAGTGTTTGATAAAACAAACCAAAGTTGGGTGCAGTGGCACGTACCTACAGTCACAGCTACTCGGGAGTCAGGTAGGAGGATCACTTAATCCCAGGAGCTCAAGCCTGCAGTAAGCTATGATCATGCTGCTTGCACCACATCCTGGGCAACAGAGCAAGAACCTGACTCAAAAACAAAAATCTGCTAAGCTCTCTGAAAGAAAGAAGTGAACAAGCACAAAAAAAGAAAGGAATGGCTCCCAAGCCTCAAAACTGCTGTGACCAAAGGTTGACAGTGTATGGTTTAAAAAAAAAAAGTCTCTAGAAGAGGATGCCTTGGCACCCACAGGCACTTGAACAATGGCTTTTATAGCCATTTAAAGTGTCAGTATTCTCCAAAGAAATAAGATTCAGCCCTACTGATAAGGATCTTAAAGCTGCAAATCCAAATAAGTACAAGAAGCTTAACATTACTAGATATGACTAGAAAGATAATGCAGAAAACAAAATATATAATAACAAAAGCTTAATTCAGTACTAAGAAGTATCTTAGTTTTGTCAGCTATAGAATGAGGATGCTTGACAAAAAATTTAAGAAAAGGGGGTAAAATATAAGCCTTTAAATCCAAAACTCAGATGAAATTCTACAAGATCAAATTTTCCTTTTAGCCAGTCAGAAATATGAAAAAACATAACCATCTTAAAACTCAAATGGTTAGCATGACGATGTATTTTTTAATATTACTATTTTATATTCTACTCAAAAGTAATACACTTAGAAAACTGAAGCAAGTCTTTGGGAATACGAGAAAATACAGAGAATTTACAAAAGCAAATTGCTATTGAACTGAAAATGTGGTGTCACTAAATAATGTTCTACTACAGGCTACCTCTATTAAATGATTTCATTAAAGCCACTGGCATTTTCAAGCAGTTAACAAAGCAAGAAATCTATTCATTCTAAAGCTGAATGAACACTTATTAAATATCTTCCAGTCAAGCACTGCTTTCTACTCATTTGGAGTTCCTTTATTTCAGCACTGAAACAAGCTAATCTAACCAGAGAGAATCAAGAAATCAGGTTTTCCATTAAATTCTTCAGGCTCACCATCCTCAGAGCTGGCATCTAGTACAGGAAAAAGCTCCAGGGCAGGAAGGAAGTCTACTTGCCCTGCATTACTGAGCTGTAAGTTTATGTTGTTATGGGCACCAGCACAATAGAGCAAATACAAGAATAAGGAAGCAAAAAGCTGACCAGATAAGACAAACTGGTCCATGTGATCAGTTTATTAGTGAGACTGCAACTACCTAAAAGTTCCCAAGCATAACAAAGCAATCTGACTTTCCCCCCAAAAATTTATGGGATTAGAGTTCAATACTATAAAAATACTAGGTATGTTAAGGAATATTGTATTCTTAAGCCTAATCTTGGTCTACATTACAATTGTAGGCTGCAGAATAGCAAGAGATGAAAACCTAAGAGACAGCAGAATGGATAGTTGGTTTTGTCTCCACCTTCTAACCTTGTCCACTAAAAGTGAGCATGGAGAGAAGAGATTATTCAACCAGACAGTAAACCTCATCAAATATGCAAATTATTTTGTAAAGGTCAAGACTGAAGATTAAATCACCTGCTTTCCTTCCTTTATTCTAATCCCCACAATTTGTGGCAGTGTTACTTCTATTCTTTACCTCTTTGACCTAGTGGAGAAATATGATTCTCATTTTACTCTGTCATATCGTTTCAGTTTCTGCTGTTTTAAACAATGCTTTCAAAAGGAATACTACTGTTTAAGGTAAGAATTAAAAATGTACTCTAGCACTTTTAAAATGTTAGTTTTTAACACATTTTTTTTTTGTTGAGACAGTCTTGGTCAGTAGCCAGGCTGGAGTGCAATGGCACGACCTTGGCTCACTGCAACCTCTACCTCCTGGGTTCAAGAGATTCTCCTCAGCCTCTCGAGTAGCTGGGACTACAGGCGCATACCACCACGCCCAGCTAATTTTTGTATTTTTAGTAGAGATGGAGTTTCACCATGTTGGCCAGGATGGTCTCAATCTCTTGACCTCGTGATCCATCCACCTCGCCCTCACAAAGTGCTGGGACTACAGGCATGAGCCACCGTGCCCAGCTTTAACACATTCTTACACAGCTTTAAAGTCAGCCTGACCTTGCCTCAAAACCCAGTTCAGGCATCTAGTAGTTCTGCAATCTTGAGCAACTCACTTTTCCTTTCTCATCCTTCTACTCCCAAGGGTATCTTACAGTGTTACTGTGAGGATTCAGTGAGCTAACAAACAAACACTTCTAACTGTACATGCCATTTAATAATCACATACATATTAGCTCTTCCACTAATGTCCTGTCAATCAATAACCACAGTACAAGCTGTTTTTACCTCTTAAAAGAAATAGAATTGTCTCCCTTGACAAAACAATGTCATGGGTTTATTGAAGAACAAACTAATACACAACTTAAAAGCTCTTAAAACATCTCCATTACAGAAGCATCCATTTCTTAGTTCACAAGACACCTATAGTTAAAATATATTGCACACAAAGCTTTACCTAAATACTGTAATGGAAAAATATGTGCTCAATAAAAGTAGATTACTTTGTGAAGCAAAACTAAACTCTAAAGAAATGCCATTATTTTTCATACTTTAAAGCTACTGTTTACTCAACTATATGCCAATCACTGGGCTATGTACCTTGTATGCATTATCTCATTTAACCTTCATAGTTGTTGAAGTAGGTACCACTTAACCCACTTAACAGTGAGGACTTCAGGGTTCTCAAGGATTCAGTAACTTGCCCAAGGCCAAAGCTAGTGTGTTTCCAGATTCTAATATAACAGAATAGGATGAACAACTCACCATGATGTGACAAGATCAACTTGCATGCCCTAGTTTTCCCCTTAAATACAATCTTTTCAAATTCTCCAAATATTACAATCTATAATAACAATTAAAAACTTAGATATTAAGGAAAAGAGACCACCATTAGTGTGGATTTTTATATTAAAATGCAAGTATAACAAGAGAAAATGCCAGAAATTACATAAACAAGAGAAAAATTTGGCTCTAGAATAGCCAAATGGGATACCACCTTCTTCAAGTAATCTAACACACCTAGTTGCTCGTTTGATTAGATGTGTGCTAACACCTTTAATGTCCACAGTTAAATTTTCATAAGAAAATTTATTCACTTCCATAGATATTATACATAATATAAACATGTTTTTATCCATAAAACAACTACCCTAAAAACGTGCTATTATAGGGAAATAAGTAGAACAACACATATGGCCGGGCAAACACAAGTGCATCATCTCATTGAGAGGTGGTAAGGAGGTAAAACTAAAAACACCTGCTTTACCTGGGCACAATGGTGCACACCTGTAGTCCCAGCTACTTGGAAGGCTAAAGCAGGAGGATGGCTTGAGTCCAGAAGTACAAGGCCAGACTGGGCAACACAGTGAGATCCAGTCTTTTTAAAAAAGAAAAGAAAAAAGCAAAGAGAAGAAACGAAAAGAAACCCCACAGAACTGCTCTATTGGGTTTATACCATCATTTTTATGTGCAAAGAAAAAGACTACCACTGACGACTAAAGTCTGATTAGTACGTCTTGGTTCAAAAATTATGTGAAGATAATGGAAGAGGGCACACCTGGTGACACCTACCCAGTAAAATGCAAATGAAGTCAGCAAGATGCATTTCAATTCTCAAATTTCAAAATAACTTGACCAATAGCAAAATAAGCTACATTTGCATTAATTAAGAAGAGTAAAAATATACTAACAATTCTGATGGTCTACAAATCTGAGATAGTATGTGAAGTATTTTGTGAACTGTGAGGTGTATCCAAGAACTTGGGATGTAAAAGTATCCTTAAAATTAATCTATAAAAACCCATGAAAGAATCTATGATTATACAAAATAATGTCCTTCAGTTTTTTGGCCTGGATTTAAAAAACAAAGATAATGTCCCTATTCAATAAATAATCTCTCAAGTATTCAGAGGCAAAGGAGCACAGTGCTTCCAACTTATTCTCAAGTGATTCAGGGAAAAAAATATAGAGAAAGGGAGAAATAAAGCACATGAAACAAAACGTAAACAGCTGGTGAAGAACATTGGGAGTTCCTTTTATTATAACTATTATTTTCAAATTATAACATAGCTAAGTTAGTTTTTAAAATCTGAAACAAATATGACAGGGATAAGTACTGGTTAAATTAGGTTGTAGGTACATGAACATTCACTGCATCACTTCACTATTCTTTTGCTTTTTCATTATTTTCCTTATGATAAAATGCAATTTTTTTTTAAAAAAGTTGTAATCTAGTCCCAGGTAAAGTATATTCTGATCATGAGGAATGCTGCATAAGACTATCTTTGAATGATGCCATTAATCATCTGAATCACAATTAGTCTTGATCACTTCCATGCCTTGCCAGCAACCTTTGATTGTAACTTTACCAATAAGTTAGTTACACCAATTTAGTGTTCTGTTAAACTCCCAACCAAAAAGGAACATTTGGAAAGAAATTTTTCTTTGAAACTAACAATAAAAACAAAAGCATTCTGGTGACAGACAACAAAACAGTGATTATCTCAGTATATACTGACTGAGAAAGGATAGACGGAAACCTTAGTAGGGAGGAAGCTATAAATGTTCTGTATATTAATATGGGTATAGTTACATGGGTCTAGACACATGTAAAAAGCTGCCAGGCTTCCATTTAGGGTTACTATACCTTATATGTATTTTATGTCTCAATTTTTTTTTAAATTAAGAGAACAAAAAAGCAGCACTTAGAGAACAAAGAACTTACTAGTTCAAATCAAAAATCTGCAATGTAATAGACTGAAATAGATTACAATAGCATTCAGATTTATAACCAGTTCTTATACTCCTGGTCGACATAAGTCTATCTCTTGAGATGGGAATTTTTTCAAAAGAATAGGTCAGGCACAGCGGCTCATGCCTGTAATCCCAGCACTTTGGGAGGCTGAGGCGAGTAGATCACCTGAGGTCAGGAGTTGGAGACCAGCCTGGCCAATGTGGTAAAACGCAGTCTCTACTAATAACAAAAATTAGCTGGGTGTGTTGGCAGGCACGTGTAATCCCAGCTACTCGGAAGGTTGAGGCAGGAGAATCGCCTGAACCTGAGAAGCAGAGGTTGCAGTGAGCCGAGATGGCATCATTGCACTCCATCCTGGGTGACAAAACAAAACTGTATAAAAAAAAAAAGAGTAAACCATTCCAGAATTTTGAGAAGATGTACAGTGAGATCAACGCACATGTGTAAAGAAGAATAAAGAGCTGGCTGTCAGGAGTTCCTACCAAATAACATAAAATCTTGATAATCTGTAACACTGCTATCTTATTTTTAAAAAGGGGGGGGGCTAAAAATCAGGTTAGACATACTCCTTCCCTTCAACGGTCTTAATCTGCTTTGAAAAAAAAAAAAAGATTCTCTTCCCCCCTTCTGGGAGGACTATGGGAATAGAAAATTATTTTTTTAAAACATAGTTTTGGCAAAAACTAAATACGGTATCACTTTGGATGTTTTCCTTTGTTCAAGCATTATATGTATGTACAGGACAAACAAATATCATTGTATGTAATAGTTAACAGTACCGTGAAACTAACATTTCAGAGTCAAGTATGGAAACAGATGGGGTAGATCAACTTCTATCTTCCTTCCACTGGGCTGTATCTCATTTCAGAGATTCAAATACTGTTAACCTTGTTGTGTCAGTATTTCCACTGCAGAATTTAACACAATTTTTTTTTACTTATTAGTGAAATAAAGTGGCCAAATCAATTCACAAATAACCCTCAACTCCAGAGAAACTCAAGATTTTTAAACCAACCATTCTTAAAGTTAGGTCTGTTTAAGGTCATTTTCTTTTGAGACAGGGTCTCACACTCTGATGCCCAGGCTACAGTGCAGTGGTGTGATTATGGCTCACGTGGCCTCCACCTTCTAGGTTCAGGTGATCCTTCCACCTCAGCCTCCTGAGTAGCTGGGACTCTTCCCATGTACCACCATGACAGACTAATTTTTCTTTTTTTTGTAGAGACACGTCTATTTTGCCCAGGCTGGTCTCAAACTCCTGGGCTTAAGCAACCCTCTTGCCCCAGTTTCCCAAAATGCTAGGTTTACAAGCGTGAGCCATGATACGCAGTCATAAATTCCTATTTTTTTTTCTTTCAAGACAGGGTCTCACTCTGTCATCCAAGCTAAAGTGTAGTGGCACAATCACAGCTCACTACAGTCTACACCTTCCTGGCTCAAATGATCCTCCCACTTCAGCCTCCCAAGTAGCTGAAACCACACACATGTGCCATTAAGCTCAGCTAATTTTTTGTAGAGATAGGGTTTCACCATGTTGCCCAGGCTGGTGTCAAACTCCTGGGCAATCCCCTCACCTCAGCCTCTCAAAGTGCTAAGATTACAGGCATGAGCCACAGCACCAGGCCAAGTTCATATTCTTAATGTGAATATAATGGTAAGCTTGGAAGCCTACATAAAAGATCTGGGAATGACCATTTATATTAAATTCTATAAGAGGCAAAACTAATCTATAGTGACAGAGATATGATCAATGGTTCAATGAGCAGTAGAGAGAATTAACAGCCAAAGGGAACCTCCAGGAAGCCATTCTTTTTGCAATAACAGAAATATTCTCTATCTTAATCGGGTGGTGATTTTATAACTACATATATTTTCCAAAATATACCAAGTGAATTCTGTTGTATACAAATTTACCTTAATAAACTGACTTTCAAAACCAAAAATATTATACAAATACACTCCTAAGGCTTTAAAAATTATCTGGAAATCAAACAATATGAAAGAAATTCACTGAAATTGATTTAACTGAAAGACAAAAATTGAGAGGTTATGTGTCTGGAACCCAATCTATGTGCAGTCCACAATTACTAGAGCTCTTCTCACCTGCTGTACTCTCCATACACCACTCATACCTCTCAAACACTTGCCCAATGCTATAAACAGTTCAAACTTCAGACCTTCCCAGTGTGTGTTAGATTAATAGTCTAAGAAGAGTTGCGCATTTCCATTAAAAAAAACTTTCCATATGGCCAGGCGCAGTGGCTCACGCCTGTAATCCCAGAGAAACCGAGACAGGTAGATGACAAAGTCAGGAGATCAAGACCATCCTGGCTCACATGGTGAAACCCTGTCTCTACTAAAAAGACAAAAAGATTAGTCAGGCTTGGTGGCATGTGCCTGTAGTCCCAGCTACTCGGAAGGCTTAGGCAGGTGAATTGCTTGAACCCAGGATGAGGCGGCTAGAGTGAGCCGAGATCACACCACTGCACTCCAGCCTGGGTGACAGAGCAAGACTTTATCTCAAAAAACAAAAAAACTTCTATAATTCATGAGAGAAAAAAATCTGAAACAAAAAGAGAAATGCTAATGTTAAACAGACATGAAAACATCTCAACTTCATAATCAGAAAAATGCAAATTAAGACAATAAAGATAATGTTTTCCATCAAAAAGATTGGCAGAAAAGTAAGATATTAATTTCAAGTACTGGCACTCATAGAAAAATTAGTAATTTTTTTGTTTTTGTTTTGTTTTGTTTGAGATGGAGTCTCAATCTGCTGCCCAGGCTGGAGTGCAATGGTGCAATCTCGGCTCACTGCAACCTCCACCACCAGGGCTCAAGAGATTCTGCCTCAGCCTCCTGAGCAGCTGGAATTACAAGCTCGTGCCACTGCGACCAGCTAATTTTTGTATTCTTTAATAGAGACAGGGTTTCACCATGTTGGCCAGGCTGGTCTTAAATTCCTGATCTCAGGTGATCCACCTGCCTCGGCCTCCCAAAGTGGTGGGATTACAGGCGTGAGCCACTGTGCCTGGCCCTAAATTGTATGCTTTAAAAGACTGAGTTTTACGGCCTGTGAATTATAGCTCAACAAAGCTATTTCTTTTTTTTAAGGAAAACAAGGAAAAAGGTAAGTAATATTTTTACATTCTTACTCCTTGGTTCCTTCTTTTAAAAATGAAGTTTACTCTTAAGAACCTCTGCAATTATCCACTACAACTACTCATAGTTTTAAATCAACTTACCTCCAAGGGGGAGGCTGTTTGCAAGCTACCAGTCCAATGTATCCAGACAGAACATGGCACATACAAATTAACACTGACGTCAAAAAATTTAGGCTGGGAGCAGTAGCTCACACCTGTAATCCCAAAACTTTTGGAGGTCCAGGCAAAAGGGCTACTTGAGCCCAGGTGTTTCTTTTAATTAGGTACGCATGGTGGCACACACCTGTAGTCTTAGCTACTGAGGAGTCTGAGGTGAAAAGATCACTTCAGCCCAGGAGGCTGAGGCTGCAATGAGCCATGATCACATGACTACACTACATCCTGGGTTACAGAGACCGCGTCTCAAAAAAAAAAAAATGCCCAAAAGTGAATATAAATAGTCCAAAAATATTTATTAAACTTCAAGGATCATATCTCTTATTGGGTATTTATCACTGTTCTATGACAGTAATTTCAACCTCTTGATGAGAAAAACTTTCTCAGCTACCTTTTGCTTTCAATGTACATAAAATTGGACAGTTTAAACCACTTCACCAGATACATGAGAAATCCACAGTAAGAGAAAATATATATACTTTAAATAAAGTATATAGTTATGGTATGACAAATAAAAATAGGCCTTGCTAATGAAAGAGATGAGACCTAGAGAAAACCTTTTCCCCCAGAAAAAAAGGAAAAAGAACAGAAAGCAAAAAATGAGGTAGCTTAATGACCCAATGACTGCTAAGAAAACTACAAAACCACGCAGTCATCTGATAGTTTCCCCAAAAACATTATGAGTGATAATTTATTTCTGCCGTACACTAAAATGTCCCTTGTAGGGAGAACAAGAAATAAGAAACAGCTTGGGGCGCAATGGTTCAGGCCTGTAATTCCATCTAGCACTTTGGGAGGCAGAGACAGGAGGATCACCTGAGGCCAGGAGTTAGAAATCAGCCTGCACAACAAAGTGAGATCTCAGTAATAAAAATACCAAATAAGACAATTCAGCCAATCATACAAATGGACAATGCTTTCTTTGTATTCTCAAAGGCAAATAATATTTTCTCCCTCTATCTTTTAGAATCCACAACCAGTAGTATTAAATTGCATTAAAATTTCCTTTACTCTTAACAAATGAGATGATACAAGACAGAGTATGATAAAACCCGTGGTGAATCCACAGAAAGTAGAAGACTATCTTAACCATTCTAAACATCTAATCCACTTGCCTCCAAAAAGCAACATATATTTAATACATGAGTAATTCTCCAACCCATATTCCTTTTCCTCCACAGTCTACAAATTGAGTAAGGACTAAGATCTTGTTCACCACTACATTCACAGAGGCTAGAGCATAACAGTGCCCAGTAAATAAGTGGCACTTAGTAAATATTTATCATATTAGTAAGCCTAAGTTCCACAAAGGAAGATGGCAAAGCTATGAAGAAAGATGTTTCAAGGCAGAAGAAATGCTTCGGACAGCTCCTACCTGCTATTAAAAAGAGAAATTAAAACATGCAAAATTAATTAGTACTTACGAAAGCTATTTTATATCAGATGGCCAATTTATAGACACCTGCTTAACACCATGGATTTATTTTGCAGTACAAGAAGAAAAGTGCTATTCAGCCACACATTGGAATGTTAGTGAAAGAAAGCACTATACACCTCTAAAGAAAGCTCTAAACAGTGCAAGTACAGATGGCGCCACCCCCAACACTTCCCTTCCAGGTTCGTCTCATGCCAAATAGCATCAGCAGTTACTAATCCTTTCTAAATTAAACACGTTAACTTGCTAATTAGCAAAATGAGACATTTCATTATTTCACAGAGGAAGATGCACTTTGCAATTTCAAAATAAATTAGCAACTTCTCTGTATCAAGTGATCCCTTCACAGATATTCAAATCCCATTTCATAATTAGGAAATACTATTTACTCATATGATCTTCAAGCTAAACAAATCTTACTTATCCATATATATCATGGACCCAGTATGTCGATTTACATATAAATGACTTTTACCAAGTGTAAAAGGAACCCAAAAGGTATTAAGTAAATGTACAATATTTGTATAAGCTTCTATTATTTACCTAGTAACAATCATGGCAATAAAATGTGGAAAAACTATTTGTCCTCATTTGGACATATTTAAATGCTGGCACTATTCCTTTGGTGATGCCAAACTTGGCACAAAGACTTGTTCCAGTGAAACAAACGTACTGGTGAACAATAAAGGCTCGAATTAGAAGGCAATTGAAAACTTACACATTTTTAATTGCACATGATGATTATAAAGCACAGTATGTACTGCAGTATGTACTGCAACTTTTAATGTAAATCCCAGTGCAGTGGGTTTTTTTGTTTTGTTTTGTTTTGTTTTTTTAGTTCTTAAAGAGATGAAGTCTTTGGGAGGCCAAGGCGGGTGGATCACAAGGTCAAGAGATCGAGACCATCCTGGTCAACATGGTGAAACCCTGTCTCTACTAAAAATACAAAAAATTAGCTGGGCATGGTGGTGTGTGCCTGTAATCCCAGCTACTCAGGAGGCTGAGGCAGGAGAATTGCCTGATCCCAGAAGGCACAGGTTGCAGTGAGCCGAGATCGCGCCATTGCACTCCAGCCTGGGTAACAAGAGCGAAACCCCATCTCAAAAAAAAAAAAAAAATGATACAAAGTCTCCCCATGTTGCCCAGGCTGGTCTTGGGCCTTGAATTCCTAGGGTCAAGTAATCCTCCTACCTCAGCCCCCAGAGTAGCAAGTAGCTGGGACTACAGGCATGAGCCACCTGGCTCCTCCACTGCAATTTTAAAAACCTGATACAAAGGATATTTTCTTGGGTGATCAGGAGAGGAGGAGGAGGTAATATTACTAAGAATACAAAATTGAAGTCTATAGTCCTAAACAATGACCCAACTAAAAACAGACACCTTTGGCTACAAACTTCTTTGAACAATAAATATAAAAATTTAATCCCTCCTTTATATGAAAAATAGCCATTTACAATCAGTTTTCCACTTCTAATGTTAAGGCAGGTTTTTTACAGCACAGTCCTCCTGTTTGAATTATTTCCACATTCCAGTAAATACCAGCTGGTGGGAGCCAGTACACCATCTTTTGCTGAAGGTATTGGGATATTATAGAACAAGAACAGAATAATTCATAATTAATTCATGACATTACATCTTAAAGCTCAAACTACTGCAGTTACAGGGGCCAGAGAGAGAGAGTTCTGGCAATCAACTGTAGGCATTACGGGGCAACTGGTAAAGCAGCAGGCCCAGGATACTGTTGGCAATCATGGCGGCTAAACACTTATTTACATAAAATCCTGTAATGAGCAATTAGAACATGTCTATCAGCTAAGCCAGGTCAAATGCTGCAAAACATTGTCCACAGAATACAATGTATTAATTTTTGAAATAAGCTGTAATAGCTTTTTTTTTTTTCTTTTTTGAGACAGAGTCTTGCTCTGTCACCAGGCTGGAGTGCAGTAGTGCAATCTCGGCTCACTGCAACCTCCGCCTCCTGGGTTCAAGCCATTCTTCTGCCTCAGCCTCCCGAGTAGCTATGACCACAGGCACGTGCCACCATGCCCGGCTAATTTTTTCTTTTTGGATTTTTAGCAGAGATGGGGTTTCACTGTGTTGGCCAGGATGGTCTTGATATAACAGCTTTTATCATGCAAACCTATTTATTTTTAAAAAGTTAAGTTAGTCCGACCATGATGGAGTAACTTGAGACTAGCCCTTCCACCAAAACTACTAAAAAACTGGACAAGATACATGAAACAAGTTTTTCTAGGATGCTGGACAACAGACAGCACCAAATTGCAATCCCTGAGAAGACACCCTGTGATTATCCAGGCTTTGTATTTTAAGGCACATTCTGAACCCCAGCCAGCAAGGGTGAAACTGAGAAGCTACACAGGACAGAAACCCAATCAGCAACTTAAAAAAAGTTTCACAAGGGCGAAGCAGCAATTCGACATTATTACATCTTTACTAAACTAGCTGCATGTGCATTAGGTGAGATTTCACGAGGGTGGGCAAGGAACAATCATTGGGTAATAAGCAACTACTGGGAACTATAAACACAACCACCAGATTTTACGCAGGCATTCTCCTTCTGACTAACCAGAGTAAAGAGACCTTATTCAACTCAGGGCATTCAGCTGAAACCTTATAAACCTTTGCCCTAAGGCAAAGGCTCCCCCCTCCAAGCCCACCCTAACAAAGTTTAAATAATAAGCCTTGAAAAATTCACATAAATAAAAAAACATTTTCCTGTTCAAAAGATAATTGACTGCTTAAAGGAGATATAATAACATTGAATTATGGGTTTTTTAACATATCCAAAAGTAAAAGGTATGACGATCGCAAAAAGAAAAGAAGATGGGAAAATGGAGACATATCACCATAGGGTTCTTATACATTAAGTGGTATATAATTTGAAGGTAGAATGTGATAAGTTAAAAAGGTACCTACTCCACTGTACAGTAGGTACAGAAAAAAATAAAACAAGTAAGTATATGTCCAATAAAAGATGGGATAAGAGATGAAATATTACAAAATCCTTCATTCGAAAAATGACAGGAAAGAACAAATAGATGGGATGAATAGAAATCAAATAGCAAAACGGTAGACTTCAACCTAACCATATAGATACTCAAACTCAGAGTAAATGGACCATTTAATAACAACAATTATAAGGAGACTGTTGGCCAGGCGCGGTGGCTCACACTTGTAATCCTAGTACTTTGGGAGGCCAAGGTGGGTGGATCACCTGAGATGAGATCAGCTTTGCCAACACGCTGAAACCCCTTCTCTACTAAATTTACAAAAATTAGCCAGGCATGGTGGAGTGTGCCTGTAATCCCACCCACTCAGGAGGCTGAGGCAGAAGAATCACTTGCACCTGGGAGGCGGAGGTTAAAGTGAGGTGAGATCATGCTACTGCATTCCAGCCTGGGCGGCAGAGCGAGACCCTACCTAAATAAACAAATGAATGAATGAATGAATGAGGCTGTCAGCCTAAATAAAAATGCAAGACCTAACTATGTGCTAACTGTAAGAAAAGCATTGCAAATACATACACAAATTGACTGAAAGTAAAAGGATGGGAAAAAATACACTACACAAATATTATGGTAAGAAAGCTACAACAGTTATATTCATGTTAAAGTAGCCTAGGGGATGGCAAATAATATCAAGATAAAATGAGATCAGTCATTATAAAAGACTGAATTTACTGAGAAGATGTAACAATCCTAAATATGTATGTACCCAAAAACAGAACTTCAAAATAGACGAGGCAAAACTGGTAGAACCAAATCTTTGTCTTTTCAAAGACACAAAACATTCACAACAGACCATGTGCCTTACCACAAATCTTAAATTCTGAAATGCTGAAAAAGACTGAAATCCTATAGAGTATGTTCTCTGACCACATGGAATTAAATTAGTAACAATAAAATATCTACAGGAAATTCAACATCACACTTTTATAATCCATAGGCCAAACAAGACATTAAAAGAGAAGAAAATATTCAAACTGAATGGTAGTACACAATGTCATTTTGTGAGCTGTAATAAAAGCACTCTCAAAAAAACTCAGATATTCACAGTATAAACAAAAAGACAAGCCTATATTTACCTCCCTCATTATTTAATTTGAAGTGTTTCATAGACCTAAATGTCAAACAAAGCTATAAACTTCCAGAATAAAATTTAAGAAAATATTAGTGACCTTAGGTTTAGAGACAATTCCTTAGACAGGCTATAAAGATCATTAACTCCAAAAGAAAAAAAAGACCACATAAAAATTAAGTTTGTGCTCTCTAAAAAACACTGTTAAGAATGAAAACAAAAGCCACAGACTACAAGAATGTATTTGCAAACCATGTAATTTTCAAAACCTGTTATAAAGGACTCATATACAGAATAAACAAATAACTCACAATTTAACAATAAACAACCTAATATTTTTAATGAGCAAAAGATCTGAACAGACACTTCACCAACGATATATAAATGACAAATAGGCTCATGAAAAGATAATCATCATTAATCATCTGGAAATTACAAACTAAAACCATGATGATGTATCACTACAGACCCACTAGGATGATTTAAGTTAGTAAGACTGACAATAACAAAAATCAATGAGGATTTGGAGCCCTGGAATTCTCATGCATTGCCAGTAGGAATGCAAAATAGAAAGTTCCTTTAAAAACTATAAACAGACATACTCTACAATCCTGTAATTTCTACTCCTTAATTTTTAACCAAGAGAAATAAAAATATATGTCCATACAAAGATCTATGTTGAAAATATTCAGAGGAGCTTTGTTCATAATAGGCAAAAACTGGGCCGGCGCGGTGGCTCATGCCTGTAATCCCAGCACTTTGGGAGGGGCAAGAGGATGAATCAAGAGATCAAGACCATCCTGGCTAACACGGTGAAACCCATTCTCTACTAAAAATACAAAAATATTAGCCGGGCATGGTGGCATGCACCTGTAGTCCCAGCTACTCAGGAGGATGAGGCAGGAGAATCACTTGAACCTGGGAGGCAGAGATTGCAATTAGCCAAAATCATGCCACTGCACTCCAGCATGGGTGATAGAGTAAGACTCCATCTGAAAAAAAAGCCAAAAACTAGAAATAACCCCAATATCCATTAACTAGTCAATAAAGGAACTGTGGAATATCCATTCAATGGACTACTCCTTAGCAATTAAATGAAATAACTAAACTTTTAACAACATAAATGAATCTCAAAGTATTATGCTAAAATGAAAGAGGAGAGGCACAAAATCGTACATCCTGTATGATTTCATTTATATTACATCCTAGAAAAAGGGTAAATTTTGTGCAAATAATACCCCTCTAAGGCTGATTCTTTTAATCATGTGGCATCAAAAAAATCAAAGCTATACATATGTGCTCTGGGTAAGACAAGTATTTTTCCTAAATCTTAGTTACAGTAGAGCTTTGAGAAGTTAATGACTTGCCCCAAATTAGTAACTAGTAGAAACACGTTTTGGGATATAGATCACTTTATTGTAAATATAAACTTGGAATGTAAGCTTTAGGGATGACCAAGAAGATCTGTGTAACTAAGACCCTTTCTTTCCTTTTCTTGTTTCTTTTTTTTTTTGAGACGGAGGTCCCGCTTTTATGCAGGATAGAGTACAGTGGTGCAATCATGGCTCACTGTTGCCTTGATGTCCTGGGCTCAAGCAATTCTCCAACCTCAGCTTCCTCAGTAGCTGGAACTACAGATGAGCACCACCACAGCTGGATAATTTTGTTTTTTGGTAGACAGGGGTCTCACAATGTTGCCCAGGCTGATCTCAAACTCCAAGCTTCAAGCAATTCTCTCACCTCAGCCTCCAAGAATGGTGAGATTACAGGTATGAGCCACTGTGCCTGCCCAATGAAGACCCTTTTGATGGAGCTCCAGAACTATGTTTAACTCACAGTTAAGTATTTAAGGAAGTTTCAATTTACATAGGCAAGCCAGCTAAAACAGTTTAGGCCAAATGTTGGATGATGTAGCACAGACATCTCAAATACTTAGGTTACCACAATCTTGGCCAATGGTCAAGTTTCTTTTGGGGCTGGAATATTTAAAAGTCCTTCATATTCCCTGTAGCTCCTACACATTAATCCTATTAAACAAAGACTTCCAATTCTGAAACTTTTAGGTACTCATCTTTCATTCTCACCTAATTCGTTACCTCCAGGCAACTGGGATGGTAAAAAAAAAAACAGATTTTGAAAGGCAACATAATAACAACAGCTTTTTAAAAAACAAGACGAGGCTGGGCTTGATGGCTCATGCCTGCAATCCTAGCACTTTGGGAGGCTGACTCAGGAGAATCCCTTGAGCCCAGGAGTTCTAGACCAGCCTGGGCAACATAGCAAGACCCTGTCTCTACTAAAAATTTAAAAATTAGCCAGGCACAGTGGCACACACGTATAATCCCAGCTACTTGGAAGAATAAAGCAGAAGGATCCTTTGAGCCCAGGAGTTTGAGACAGCAGTGAGCTATGATCATGCCACTAACACTCCAGCCTGGGTGACAAAGCAAGACCTCGTTATTCAATTCTTCATTCATTCATTCATTCAAACAGAAATAAATAACAAAAAGACAAGGAAACTGCTCTTAATACCTAATTAACCATATCAATTTTAACCTTAGAGTAAAGAACACAAATTAAGACTTTTTGTCGTATCTACCATCAATTCATTTTGCACAAGTGGGCAATCCATGGAACCTAAAGCAATTACTGCAAGTTCACTAATGCTTACTACACAGACCTCACCTCATTTCCTTGTTTGTCTTTCCACCCAGTGTTTCTCCCCCTTTCTGATCCTTTTATATGGTTATTATAGCTACTTTGTAAGAAAACAATAAAGAGGATACGTTATGCCTAATCAGTGAAAGTACTGACTTTATATCTTTGCTATTGTACTTATTATGGTGATAAGCTCTTTCAGAAAATCTTCTACACTGTGTAAGTGTAAATAATGGGAAAGGAATACTGATTCATTCTATGTCCCTTATAAATACTTTTCCTTCTAAGCCATTGATAAATGGAAGATATGTTACTATTTTCAGTCTACTGATTCTGAATATTATCTCATATACAAACCAACTGTACCTATGTATATTAATATTTACCCTGAGATTAAAGTCCAAAGTATTTTTTTTCTTTATACCAAATAAGTTTATTTTGTCCAACCATGTTTAAGCCTATAGGTGTGATCCTTGTTTTCACAGGCAGTGAAATTTCAAAGTGACATTTTAGGGCAGGTTAATCCCACTTGTATTTTTCTTTTTTTTTTTAATTGCATTTTAGGTTTTAGGATACATGTGAAGAACATGCAAGATTGTTGTATAGGTACACACAAAAGTATTTTTAAATCCTTAGCCCACTGGAGAAATAGACTAACACTAAATACACTGGTCATAATTCTCAATTGTAATTAAAAAAAAAACAAGCTAATTAAAAAAAAATTTTTTTTAAATATCTATATTTTTGAGACAGTGTCACTCTGTCACCCAGGCTAGAGTACAGTAGTGTGATCATGGCTCACTATAACCTTTACCTTCCAGTCTCAAGGGATCCTCTCATGTCAGCATCCCAAGTATCTGAGACTACAGGCGTGTGCTTCCACATCTGGCTAATTTTTTTTTTTTTTGTACACACAAGTCTCCCTATGTCGCCTACGTTGGTCTCCAACTCCTGGGCTCAAGCGATCCTCCTTGCCTCAGCCTCCCAAAGTGCTGTGATTACAGGTGTGAGCCACAACACCCAGCCTAAAAATCAGAATTTGTTGGCTCATAGGATAATGAGATGGTGCACAGAAACAAAGAAAAAAACTTCAAGACCAGGGCCTCAAAGGCTCAGTGTTATAAAATCCATCTCTATCTCATGCTCCTCTTTACTTGTTTGGCCTCATTCTGGCTTCATTCTCTTCTACTGCAGGCAGACCTCCTGCCTGGGCTGGGGCAGACAGTCTCAGCTTCACAAGTCCAGAAGAAAATTTGCTCCTGTCATTTGTATACCAATACCTATGAAAAATGCCTACTGTCAAATTACCAATCCGTAGTGCCAATCAGTACTGTAGTACAAGGGGAATAGTTACAAAATTCCCTGGGCCTGGTACACATGCTCAACCCTTAAGCTGCCAGAAAATGAATATCCTACCCAGGGATCTAATAAACTAAAAGTAATGATTTGCCACTATCTATAAGTTAACTTACTTTATTTAATGAATAAAATGCCAGAATCTCAAAAACAAGAAATCCACTGAATGCTCTATTCCTTTTACAAGTATAATTAAGTGTTGAAAGTAGATCCCTCATGTTCAAAACAATATGATTTAAAGATACAAGTTAGGAATTATCAATAATCCTACTAAATGTAAAATTTAAGAAATCTAACCCAACACTGAACCACTAACTTACAATTACAGAAAGTCCTGTCACACATGCTCTGGTTTCTCTTCATAACAAATCTTTTTGCCTTTAATTAAAGATTTCCATGGAGAGTTAACAGTTGTGAATTGGTGACCAAAGTTTTTGAGGCCTTCTTAGGCAGGGCTAAATATAAGAAAGAAAAAAAAGTCTTGGCTGGGCACGGTGGCTCATGCCTGTAATCCCAGCACTCTGAGAGGCCATGGTGAAACCATCTCTACTAAAAGTACAAAAAATTAGCCAGAAATGGTGCCTGTAATCCCAGCTACTTGGGAGGCTGAAGCAAGAGAATCGCTTGAACCCAGGAGGCAGAGGTTGCAATGAGCCAAGATCAGGCCACTGCACTCCAGCCTGGTAACAGAGCGAGATTTCATCTAAAAAAAAAAAAGTCTTAACGGGGGGGAAAAACGTTAATTGAATAAGCTTATACATATGACAGTTTAGCAAGAAAGAGGGCAATCTCATTCTAAAAATTTACTCAACAACAGCACAAATCTGAAACTAAAGTGTGAGACTCCTACTGTTGGTTATCATATAGTTGCTACAGTAATGGCTAAAATTCATATGGCACTCACAGAACGAACTATCCTTGAAAGAATGCTTCTTTTCTCAAGAGGTTTAAGTGGAAAGGAATATGAAATTTCTTAACCTATGTATTTCTAAATTACTTTGTTTCAGGAGTAATCATTCTGAAACAACTGTTAAATAAAAACCAGCAACCCCCAAAACTACTGATCCATCCCTTAGTGTAACTGATCAGTTTGCTACCAACGACACTGTTCACCTGTAGCCCCATAGAAGCTGTTTTGTTCTACATAACTGCACTAGATTCGGATGTACATTCAGAATTTAATTTAAATGATGACCTACATTCAGTGGTGTGTGGGTACCTATAAAACACAGAAAAGGCCCTATTTTCTACTAACTTCTTTTAAGCTCAATCTGAGCCAAAATGATACTCTGGTTTAACAGGTAACAAATTTATGTTTATAATAAAGAATTACATACAAGGTGGTATTTATTATTCCTTAATACAAAGTTCTGTATATGTGCTTAGAGACTTACTGGTTATGAGAAAAATTATAAAAATGACGAGATACAAATAATGGAGGGGAGAAGTACAGGTCCTTGCTTATAATTTTAACAGCCAATACATACAGAGTACTCTAAGTGCTTCACCATTTATTAGTCATTAATCTTACAACAACTCTACAAAGTAGGTAATATTATTATTCTCATTGTATAAAGAGGGAAACTAAAAAGCAGAAAGATAAGGTAACTTGCCCAAGTCATAAAGCTAGCTAGTAAGTAATTTACAGATGCAAGGTTAAACCATATAAGAAATTAAGTAGGAACAACACATACATAGCAAATACAAAAAACAAGAGAAAAGTCAAAGCACTCAATCTCAAAAAGGCAGAAAAGCAATACAAATTAAGAAACTATTTTTTTTTCTCACAGTACTATGAAAGCAGGTCTATATCCTTGGGGATGGGTGAGTAGGGCAGATAATCTGTGTTCTTAAATTATACAAAAATCTCAAAAAAAGTAACGTATTTCTTGTGGGCTGGGCACCCAGGAATTTTAGACCAGCCCGGGAAATATAGCAATAACCAGTCTCTACAAGAAATAAAAAGTCAGCTGAGCATGGTGGAGGCTAAATTGGGAAGATGGCTTGAGCCTGGGAGGAATGTGGGAGCCTGGAAGGTTGAAGCTGCAGTAAGCCATGACTGTGCCACTGCACTCCAGCGTGGGCAACAAGCTGAGAACTTGTCTCAAAAAAAGAAAAGAAAACTAACATATTTTTTAAATAAATAAAAGTACTCAACTTTTGGGAAGCATATTCTGGAGAAAACATGTATTAAATGAATGATAGCACTTTGGAAACTAACTTTTCATTCCCAAATGTGCTTTAAAGAATACAGCAAATGGCTAAAAGCAATCCTCCATAATGTTATTATGTTTAGTACTTTTCTACTGAGAAATACAAAGTTCTACAATAATCAGAATGAGTCAATCTATCACAGTGGTATATACAGTCACTTAGCCTTATCTCTGGAAAATATTTTCAGATTATGTAGATGTTTTATCTCTCAGATAACCTTCAACATGAAAAAGGCATTTTCCTGCTATTTCTGCAAAGGGCCAACAATTAAAGTAATTTGTAGTACTGACTGAAGAAGATTAATTTGCCACCTAGAACAACTTATAGCTATGAAATTCAATTTAGAAACAGAGCTACAATCACTCTAATCTACCAAAACAATCAAGAGTTACTACCTCTTTCAGAGTACTGAAGCAAGTCTCTGTACTTTCATTCTTTTTTCTCCTAAAGTGTGCAATGCTAGTAGGCAAAAGTTCTGTTCCTCAAAACTGAACTGATTCTGGTCTTGCTTTGGTTTCCTCTGGTGTGTTCTAGTAGGAAGGAGTAGATACAGTGTCTGACAGGAACACCATACTTGTGCTTACTATGTATATTTCCTTAGCCCTAGAAAACTGACATGGCATTGAGCTTCTTGAGTTAACCCTTAAGTCACTCATTATAAGGCTATTCTCATCCAGGTCTGTAGAAGAAAAGCTCCCACCATGGTTACTCCCATTCTGAATCCTCAACTTCTTCCCCGCCCCCAAGTTTTACAAGGTTGTTAGGAAAAAAAAATCTTACTTGCATCCAACTATGGAAGTTCTTCCTACCTATATGCCATTACTCCTAGGAGGTACAAGCAAGATCTCTTCTTCATTTCTTGGCTGCCTTTTACTGATGTAATCATAGCAGGAAGCTTTGAAATGTGAGATCCTGAGACCAGTCACTCCTTTCAAAGTGTCTATCATTACTCCTTAGTGAGTCAGCTTCTGCACTGCTGCCAGTGTGCTCTTTGTTGGCTTTATCATGAAACCATATTCCTGTAGAGCTGGAGTGGTGACCAAAACACTGCACTTCAAAAGACTCCCTCAAAGTGTGTATCAAAAAAAAAAGATATAGATACATATCCAAGCAGCCACTCACTTGTTTCAGTAAGAGAGGGAATGAATAATACAAAGAGGTTAAGCAGTTATCAGGTTAAAAGATTCTCTTATATGCAAGTATCCGAAAATAACCTGTAAAATCACTCGATAATTTTCTTTGAGCGGATTTTATGCAAATGGGTACTTTTAAAATTCTTAATGCCCGTGAGGAAAAAGAACTCAACTTTTCTGTCTCAGGTAAGAACTCTGAAGTGAAAGATTGAGATGCTAGAGGATTCTCTGAAGGTCCATCAACTATCACTGAAGGGGGAAAATATCTACTCTTTAGTTAGTACCTTTAGTAAAGAGTTTTGGAGAAATCCATCAATAAAAAAATTTGTAATTTTTAGGGTTTCTTTTTTTTTTGTAACCAAGTCTCACTCTGCAAGCCAGGCTGGAGTGCAGTGGCACGATATCAGCTCACTGCAACCTCCGCTTCCTGGGTTTAAGCAATTCACGTGCCTCACTCAGCTTCCCAAGTACTGGGATTACAGGCACATGCCACCATGCCCGGCTGATTTTTGTGTTTTTAGTAGAGATGAGGTTTCACCACGTTGGCCAGGCTGCTCTCGAATCCTGGCCTCAAGTGATCCACCCACCTCTGTCTCCCAAAGTGCTGGGATTACAGGTATAAGCCACCATAGCAGTCAAATTTTTAATTTTTATAAGGGGAAACAATGTTGAGAATGGGGAAAGTGGAAGGGGATGTAGGAAAACTCAAGCTCCTAGCACTGAATACAATAATGGAGAGAAATAATGCTTTCAGGGTATAAAAAGTGAGACAGGCCAGGCATGGTGGCTAATGCCTGTAATCCCAGCACTTCAGGAGGCTGAGGCAGACGGATCACTTGAGGTCAGGAGTTCGGGGCCAGCCTGGTCAATGTGGTGAAACCCCATCTCTACCAAAAATACAAGTTAGCTGGGCATGGTGGCAGGCACCTGTAATCCCAGCTACTAAGGAGGCTGGGGCAGGAGAATCACTTGAATCCAGGAGGCAGAGGTTGCAGGGAGCCAAGACTGCATCACTGCACTCCAGCCTGGGCAACAAAAAGAGGCTGTCTCAAAATAAAAAATAATAAATAATAGTGAGACAAACATATTCATACATGGTACTGGTCTCTAGAAGACACATAGTTTTTCTTATAAACTTTAAAAATAAATTTGGCACAGTGGTACGCTATCGCACCTAGTCCCAGCTACCTGTGTGGCTGAGATGGGAGGACTGCCTGATCCAAGGAGTTAACGGCCAGCCTAGAAAACACAGTGAGAACCCCATCTCAAAAACAAAACAAAAAACTGTCTTCTTGAGCAAATGCTCCGGATGAATCTCGACTTTCAGATGCTCGAAACTTGCTTGACATTTGTCAGTAAAGGGCTACGTAATGACTTTGAAAAGAGCGAATATATACCCGCTAACATATAACAGGTTAACAGGTTTAAGAAACTTGCTATAATTTAAAATATGCTTTTGCGAGTGTGTAGTGAACAAATTTAAAATATGCACCAAAACCCTTAAAATTGTTTTAATATCCAAAAGGGAGAAAGCTGTAAAAATACAATAAAAGATGCAGTTCAAAAATACAGAATTCCACATAGCAGCTATTAAAGACAAGATAATCCCCAATAAATAATTTAAAACAACTTCATTTAATTTAGAATGTTTCAAAGAACATTACCTATACCAAGGAAATACCTTATCCAATGGAAAGGACTCAAGCACCAAGTGATATAACCCTGTAACTTATACTTCTGAATTCCCTCGCACTTAAGACTTACACACATGGTACAAGAGCTGACTATGAAATTTTATCAACTATGAAATTTTCATAGTATCAACTACTATGTATCAACTATGATACAAGTATCAACTATGAAACTTCAAGGAGAGGGACCACTGCTTTGTTTACACAGTTGTCCTTTGAAAAACAGGGGTTTGAACTGCACAGGTCCACTTGTGCAGATTTCTTTTAACCAAATGTGGATGGAAAAAGTATTCTCAAGATGTGAAACCCACATATACAGCAGGCCAAGGGCTGGCTTTTCACATAGGCAGGTTCCACAGGGGCAACTGGGGGACTTAAGTATGCCCAGATTCTGGTATATAGGGGTCCTGAAACCCATCCCCCAAATATACCAAGGATCTACTGTACTAAGATATATGCTGATTGTTTGTATTAATCTCTGTATAATCACTAAAAATGAAAAATGTAAAGCTTCTCGCTCCATTCTGATGTAACAATAGCTCTAAGAACCATAATAGAGGATAGCACATTGGTGTGTTTAAATCTTGTTAGAACATAAATTTCCACATGCTATGTGTGATGATTGATTAAAAAGTTTTCCTAAGAGCTGGGTGCGGTGGCTCACACCTGTAATCCCAGCACTTTGGGAGGCTGAGGTGGGCAGATCACCTGAGGTCAGGAGTTCAAGACAAGCCTGACCAACATGGAGAAACCCCATCTCTAAAATATGAAAAAATTTTTTTAAAAAAAAGCTTTCCTCCAACACTAGTCCTACTCAACTCTGTCCTAAGGCTCCAACTGCCTAACATACTTATAACTTAATTGTCTAACTGCTTCCTTGTTTAGAACCAAGACACACACACAAACATACCCCTCTCAATATTGTCCAACTTCCTGCTAAGAAAAACTCCCCTTGTTACTTATTTTATCATCTTTGAATATTTTGGCTTCTTACATTTATTGTCTTTCAACTCTTAACACAGATCCTCAGGGCAAAGAGGATGTGTAACTGTTGTGTTATTACTGTAATAACAGTAGCAACAACCACAATTGGCAAAAATGGAGCGCTTATTATTGGTTACCTAATATTATAAGCACTTGCTGAATTCTCACAAGAGCCCTAAGAGGTTTTATTGTTATCCCCATTTGAAGCCTCAGAGTAGTTAAAGAACTTGCCCAAGATCACAGAGAGGTAACTGGCAGAACCACAGTTCAAATCCAAGCCTGAGCTCTTATTCACCATAGTAAACTGCAGCAGTGGAAACAGCATCCAACTTGATGTGTGGACTCAAGTACTATTTCAGCTAGTCACTAGCAGTGCAACCTCAGATAGGTCCTGACAGCTACGAAACACAATTTACTTACTTGTAAAGTAGGAGTAACAATACAGCCTACTGTGCCTACTTCACAAGGTAGCAATGCAGATTAAGTGTGCAACTGATAAAGCTAATTAAAATTCAATGTTATTACTAATCCCACAGTCGCTACCTCCATACTCCCATGGTGTTAATTTTGGCAGCCCTATCCTGGAATCCTAGACTTGGATCACAAACATTGCTGTTATAATTAAAGGAAAGAGCGATATAGATCTTGTCCATATCCGGCAGCCACATATACAAGACCAACTTGTTAACCTGCAATCCCTATTACTGGCAAGACTGGGCAGGTATTTCCAGGCAGGTATTTAAATGTGAAATAGCCAAAAATAATGATAGCCTACAAATAAGATGCCTGTTTACCAAATGACCATATTTCAAGTGCAATATCCCTTCGTTCCAAACACAATATTCAGTTTTCTGAATATTCAACCGCACAAGAAATGTATATTAATGAAAAAAGCTCTGTAGCTCTAGTACCTCTGTATACCTAGCACCTCAATCATATAATACATTTAAACTGAGGGCTTAAACTAAGATTCCAGACTACACAAAAGAAATGGCTAGGTGAGGTAGCTCACGCCTTTAATCCCTGCACATTGGGAGACTGAGGCAGGCAAATCTCTGGAGCCCAAGAGTTCAAGACCAGCCTGGGAAACATGACAAAACCCCATCTCTACAAAAAAAATTAGCCAGGTGAGGTGGCACGTTCCTATAGTGTCCCAGATACCCAGGAGGCTAAGTTGGGAGGATTACCTGAGCCCAGGAGTTTAAGGTTGCAGTGAGCCATGATTTGAACCACTGCACTCCAGCCTGGGTGACAGAGTAAGACCTTGCCTCAAAAAAAAAAAAAAAAAAAAAACCTAACAAAAAAGAAAAAGAAAAAAAGAATAAAAAGCACTACCATTCTCTGAAAAGTTAAACCACCTATGGCCTCTGTAGTCCTCAGGGTTAGAATTGGAACCCCAAAAAATTAACTTGCAAAAATTGTCTGCAATCTCTTTCTTTTCTTTTGAGATGAAGTCTCACTCTGTCACCCAGGCTGGAGTGCACTGGCACAATCTCAGCTCACTACACCCTCCGCCTACTGAGTTCAAGTAATTCTCATGCCTCAGCTTCCAAGTAGCTAGGATTACAAGCACATGACATCACACCCAGATAATTTTCGTGTTTTTAGTAGAGACAGGTTTTCACCACGTTGCCCAGGCTGGCCTCGAACTCCTGACCTCAAGTGATCTGTCCTCCTCGGTGTCCCCAAAGTGCTGGGATTACAGGCATGAGCCACCTCATCCAGCCTGCAATCTCTTTTCTAAGGCAAAAAAGTCTCATCTATTTCTCTTGGCCTCATATTGCTGCAAAAAGAAAACTCACTACCACAACAAAGAAGACAATTTATTCAAGTAGCCAATCAACCTAAGTTTTATGTCTTGTTCACATGAAACTCTGGTTATCAATATTAATACCTCCAGCCATCTTGGGGGAGGAGAGAGAAGAAAAAAAAGGAACTCTGTAATGCTAAAATTCTTTCCTAATATATTTTACTTATGAAATTTCATAACCAATTATATAACCATTCTATTACTTGGAGGAATAAAAAAGTCAATGATTGTCAATTTAAAAGCTACTAAAAACATAACATATAAAATTATACACTAAGGAGTTTTATATATAAATTTGCCCATTAAATAAGTATGTGTGCATACTTCTTTAATTTAAGAAAATTCTAATGACTTATAGTTTATACTACAAGATTATTTATACAAACAGATTGGTCTCATTCCAGAGTAGGCTTTTCTGGGGATGAAGTTTACTAAGCAATTTACAACGTTCTGTGAAAATCATCAGCTTTTTCAGGTTCTGTAGTAAAGTTATAAAACTTCTAGGCACCGGCCAGGTGTGGTGGCTCACGCCTGTGATCCAAACACTTTAGAGGTTGGGAGTTCAAGACCAGCTTGACCAACATGGTGAAACCCCATCTTTAAAAAATAAATAAATAGGGGAGCCACGGTGGCTCCAGCCAGTTGTCCTGGTGCTTGAGGAGGCAAAGCTATGAGTTCAAGGCCAACCTGAGCAACATAAGAAGCTCTCATTCATTAACAAATAAATAAATAAATAAATAAATAAATAAATAAAAATTTAAAAATTTTAAAAAACTTCTAGGCACCATATTTTTTAAAACCATATAAAAAATACATGGGCACGTGTGTACGTATGTACATATGAATGCTTTTATGGCAGTCTTATTTATAGTTACCAAAAATGGGAAACAACCAAATGAACTGGGGAATGAATACAGCAACTATTGTATATCTATACACTGGAATACCACCAAGCAACAAAAAGTAATTACTGATACATAAAAACATGGATGAATCTCAAAATACATTAGGTTAAATAACAGATGTCAGTCTCAGTAGGCCACATACTGAGCCAGGCAGGAGGATTCCTTGAGATAAGGAGCTTCAGGCAAGCACACGCAATAAAACAAGACCTCCCATTTCTATTCAACCAATAAAAATTAAAACAAAAAGGTTAAACACTGCATGATTTCGTTTACATGGAATTTTGAAAAAAAAAAAAAAAAAAAAAAACAGAGAAAATACAGATCAGTGGTTGCCAGAGAGTAAAGGTGAAGAAATGGGCTGACTATAGAAAGGGTCATGAGGGGCCGGGCACGGTGGCTCAAGCCTGTAATCCCAGCACTTTGGGAGGCCGAGGCAGGTGGATCATGAGGTCAAGAGATCGAGACCATCCTGGTCAACAAGGTGAAACCCCATCTCTACTAAAAATACAAAAAATTAGCTGGGCATGGTGGCGCGTGCCTGTAGTCCCAGCTACTCAGGAGGCTGAGGCAGGAGAATTGCCTGAACCCAGGAGGCGGAGGTTGGGGTGAGCCGAGATTGCGCCATTGCACTCCAGCCTGGGTAACAAGAGCGAAACTCAGTCTCAAAAAAAAAAGAAAGGGTCATGAGGAAACTTTTTTGAGGAACTACTCTATATCTTGATCCTCATGGTGGTTGCACAACTAGAAGTGTTTCCCAACCTCACAGAACCATATTCAATATACCTTAACAAAAATAATTTTCAACCATACATGATAGAACCTTTATTGCTCTAATAGCAAGACCAAAGAGATGTTGCTTAAACCACTGATGCCTTGGTCCGATCTGCCTCCAACTTTGAAAACTCCCTTCCATTAACATTTTGCCTAAAAATTAAACAGCATTTGTAAGTTAGTCACAAATCCTTTGAGATCAAAATACACACATATTTTTAAAGAAAACTACCTAGTGCTTGCATCCATGTCATTTTTGGAGAAAATAACCTTTGTTAAGAAGGGAATAAAATCCAAGTAATAAATACTGACATCAGTCTTTTCCAGAATCATGATGGTCAAAACAATGAGACTCTTCTCCTAATTTTGGTCCAAATACCAAAATTTTTACTGCAAAAACTCTCTAACAGATTATTATAAAATCTTAACATTTGCCTAAAAGTCTTTAAGTGCTTTCACTTAACTAGGCAGTATAAACAAAAAAGAGCACAAGCTTAGGCAGAACACAATGGCTCACACTTGTAATCCCAGCATTTCTGGAGGCCAAGGCAGGGAAATCACTTGAGTCCAGCAGTTTGAGACCAGTCTGGGCAATGCAGCAAAACTCCATCTCTTCAAAATACACAAAAAAGGCCGGGCGCGGTGGCTCAAGCCTGTAATCCCAGCACTTTGGGAGGCCGAGGCGGGTGGATCACAAGGTCAAGAGATCAAGACCATCCTGGCAAACATGGTGAAACTCCGTCTCTACTAAAAATACCAAAATTAGCTGGTGGTGGCATGCACCTGTAGTCCCAGCTACTCGGGAGGCTGAGGCAGGAGAATTGCTTGAACCTGGGAGGTAGAGGTTGCAATGAGCCGAGATTGTGCCACTGCACTCCAGCTTGGCGCCTGGCTACAGAGTGAGACTCTGTCTCAAAAAAAATACACAACAAAAATTAGTAGGGTGTGGTGGCACACACCTGCAGTTCCAGCTACTTGGGGGAATGAAGCAGGAGGATGATTTGAGCCTTGGAAGCAGAGGCTGCAGTGTGCCAAGATCACGCCACTCACTCCAGCTTGGGTGAGATCAGAGTGAGACCCTTTCTCAAAAAAAATTTTTTTTAAAGCACAGGCTCAAGATCTCAACTCACCTAGGCAAGTTATTTAACCTAATTTTGCCTCAATTGTCTCATCAGTAAAATTGGAATAATTTCACCACCCTCTGTGAATAGTCGTAGACTATCAAATGAGTTAATATATGTATTATAATAAATCACAGGGTGATAACTGGCATAGTTAATTAAGCCTCAGTATTAACCTAATATAAATAAATGATATCAATAATCACCAGCTATGTAGTCTTTGTATACCACAATTCTGCTCTGTAAGGTAAATGGCCTAAATTCAATGGTCTAAATAAAGAGCTATCTAGTAATACTATTCTATATTCCTATTATTTTACCTGAATTGCACCTACCTAGTTCAGTTTTCAAAAGAAAAATTAAGTATTATACTTCTTATATAAAAAAATGTGAGGTCTAAATAAGTTAAATGACTTATTCAAAGAAACAGTAATGTGAAGGCAGAGCCAAGATGAGGATTCGGTATTCTGAGATTCCTTAAAACTTTGTCCTCTCCAAAACTTTTAGCCCTCCACCAACTCCTTCCCTCCTAACAAAGACACAGGTATAATGCACCCAAAACAACTCCAATTCAATAATTTTAAAATTTCGTTAAGCTATACATTTGATTTGTGCACTATTCTGTATATTTGTTTTATATCATAATAGAAAGGCTAAATGGCTTATCATTAAGTGTATTCATATACGAAGCAAAGTAGTGGAAAAGTTACATCAAAAGCTACAAGGAGACAAACTCAGCAGATTATGTTCTCTAAACTTCTGTGAGAGGCAGAACTTTTTAACTGAGGTATAACATACATACAAAGAAGTGCACACTTCCAAAGTCTACTACTCAATGAGTCTCATAAACAGAACACAACCATAAAATCATGACCCAGATAGAGACACAGAACATTACTAGCACACCTAGAATCTCCCTTGTCCTCACCACCAAAGATAACCATTATTCTGATTTCCATTCCCATCTGTTAGTTTTGTCTGTTTTTGAAGCTTTACAGAAACAGAGTGCTCGCTTCAGCAGCAAATACACTAAAACTGGAACAACACAAGAAGATTAGCATGGTCCCAGCACAAGGATGGCATGCAAATTGGTGAGGCGTCCCATCTTTTTTTATTATTACAGTAGTCTGTATTATTTAACATAAAAAAAAAGATCAATATGAAAAATGGGATGAACTAATCAACAATGTAATTAAAGACAACAGCATTATTTGCCTGGGAAACTAAAGACAAAACAACTGAAAAATTATTAAAACTGTGGAAGGAGTCAATTTGCTGCTTATGGAATAAACATATACTGTAATCACAATGACATATACTATATACTATAGAATTAAAATAACATTTCTGGCTGGGCACAGTGGCTCACGCCTGTAATCCCAGCACTCTGGGAGGCCAAAGTGGGAGGATCACTTGAGCTCAGGAGTTCAAGAGCAGCGAGGGCAACATGGTGAAATTTCCAAAGAATAGGACTAACTCCACATGTAGCAGCTACATGTGGACAAGTATGAGTGTTTCCTGATTAAATAACCTAAGTGTCATCCCCATGAATGTATGTATACAAGTTTGTTGAATTGAAGGCTCCTCCAACTCCACTGGAGATAAATGCTATAAATGTAAGTAATACAAGAAACTCTCATCCAAATTAACTCACGTAAAACAAAAACAAAACAAGAAAAATTTGCCACATCAAGGAAATGTTATAAAGTGTGTTAACTATTGTCTTTACCAGTGACGCATTTATAAAGTGGATCTGAACTATAAATTACTACTACTTACTTGCATTTAAAAAAAAAGGATGTGAAATATTTTTGTAAATTTTCTTTCATTTTTTTAAGATGGAGTTTCACTCTTGTTACCCAGGCTGGAGTGCAATGGCGCGATCTCAGCTCACGGCAACCTCCGCCTCCTGGGTTCAGGCAATTCTCCTGCCTTAGCCTTCTGATTAGCTGGGACTACAGGCACGCGTCACCATGCCCAGTTAATTTTGGTATTTTTAGTAGAGACGGGGTTTCACCTTGTTGACCAGGATGGTCTCGATCTCTTGGCCTCCCGAAGTGCTGGGAGTACAGGCATGAGCCACCAAGCCTGACCCTGTAAATTTTCTTTACCCAAAGGTTCACTGCAGCCACAACAAAATCATGTCCTTTGTAGCAACATGCATGCAGCTGGAGATCAGCATCCTAAGCTAATCACTGGGTAAACATGGGAACAATACATACAGGAAACCACAGAGAGGAAAGGATGGGAAGAAGTGAGGGTTCAAAACTACCTACTGGGTGCTGGATACAGTGGCTCACGCCTATAATCCCAGCACTGTGCGAGGCCGAGGTGGGCAGATTGTTTGAATCCAGGAGTTTAAGACCAGCCTGGGTAACAGGGAGAAACCCAGTCTGTACAGAAAACACAAAACAATTAGCAGGGCATGGTGGTGCATGCTTGTAGTCCCAGCTACTCAGGAGGCTGAGGCAAGAGAACTGCTTGAAACCAGAAGACGGAAGTTGCAGTTAGCTGAGATTGCACCACTGCACTCCAGCCTGGTGATAGAGCAAGACTCTGTCTCAAATTAAAAAAAAAATATTAGCAAGGCATGGTGGCCCACCACTATAGTCCCAGCTACCCAGGAGACTGAGCTGGGAGGATAAGCTGAGCCCAAGAGATCAAAACTACAGTGACCAGTGATCATAACACTATACTCCAGCCTGGGGGAACAGAGACATACCCTGTCTCAAAAAAATTAAACAAAACTACCTACTGGGTGCTATGCTTACTACCTGGGTGGTGGGATCAATTGTACCCTAAACCTCATGCAATATAGCCGTGTAACAAACCTGTACACTATTATCATTGGGAGAAAAAGAGAGAAAATACATGGTGCTAATTTAGAACCATACAAATAGTTTGACCCCATTTGAGGAAACATTTTGCATTTGTGTATTTGTTGAAAACAACTATCAATAAAAGACTATAATTGTGTCCTGTTCATTCATATGACTGACTACTACACAGCTATTAAAATAAATGAAGGCAGGTGCAGTGGCTCATACCTGTAATCCCAGCCATTTGGGAGGCTGAGGCTTGAGAATCACTTGCACCTGGGAGGCAGAGGTTGCAGTGAGGCAAGACTGTGCCCCTGCACTTCGGCCTGGGTGACAGAACAAGACTCTGTTTCAAAAATATTGATAATAATAATACACATATATCAACATAAATAAATGTCATTTTTCAAATTATAGAATACATATCATACACATTCTAAAATATATGTATTTGAAACATAATAATACTACATGTTAAATATATAGAGATATTCGTAGGAAGAATACAAGTACATGGGCTAAAAAGATAAATAACTTCTGCATAATAGGATCTAAGAGGATGACAAAAGGGACTCCAACTGTATACGTATTTTAATTATTTTTTTTTGAGACAAAATTTCACTCTTGTTGCCCAGGCTGGAGTACAATGGCATGATTTTGGCTCACTGCAATCTCCGCCTCCTGGGTTCGAGCGATTCTGTTGCCTCAGCCTCGCAAATAGCTGGGATCACAGGCATGCACCACCGGGCTGGGCTAATTTTGTATTTTTAGTAAAGATGGAGTTTCTCCATGTTGGTCAGACTGGTCTTGAACTCCCAATCTCAGGTGATCTGCCCGCCTCGGCCTCTCGAAGTACTAGGTTTACAGGCATGAGCCGGTATGCCTGGTCGCATATTTAAATGTCTAAAAACAAATATAGGCCAGGTACAGTGGCTCACCCCTGTAATCCCAGCACTTTGTGGGGCCAAGATGGGCAGATCACTTGAGGTCAGTTCAAGACCAGCCTGGCCAACATGGTGAAACAAAGGTGAAAAAGCTTGATATGTGGGTGCCTCATGAGCTCACAGAAAATTTAAAAAGTTGTTGTTTTGAAGTGTTGTCTTCTCATTCTTTGTAATGATGACAAACCAGTTTTTGATCAGATTGTGACGTGAGACAAAAGTGGATTTTACACGAAAACAGTGAAGATCAGCTCAGTGGTTGGACCACGAAGACACTCCGAAGCACTTCTCAAAGCCAAACTTGCAACAAAAAGAGGTCATGGTCACTGTTTGGTGGTCTGCTGCCGGTCTGATCCACTACAGCTTTCTGAATCCTGGCAAAATCAACACATCTGGGAAGGATGCTCAGCAAATCGATGAGATGCACCGAAAACTGCAACACCTGCAGCCGGCACTGGTCCACAGAAAGGGCCCAATTCTTCTCCACAACAACACCCGACCCCACATTGCACAACCAACACTTCAAAAGTTGAATGAACTGGGCTACGAAGTTTTGCCTCATCCATCATATTCAACTGATCTCTCGCCAACTGACTACCACTTTTCCAAGCATCTAGAAAAATTTTTGCAGGGAAAATGCTTCCACAACCAGCTATATGCATAAAACGCTTTCCAAGAGTTCATCAAATTCCAAAGCACAGATTTTTACACCACAAGAATAAACAAACTTATTTCTCGTTGGCAAAAATGTGTTGATTGGAATGGTTCCTATTTTGATTAATAAAGATGTGTTTGGGCCTAGTTGAAATAATTTAGAATTTGCAATCTGAAATCATGATTAATTTTGCACCTACCTACATTTATTACCTCAACTGATCCTCAAATTTTTTTTTTTTTTTTTTTTTTTTGAGATGGAGTCTCCCTCTGTCACCCAGGCTGGAGTACAGTGGCACAATCTTGGCTCACTGCAACCTCCGCCTCCTAAGTTCAAGCAATTCTCCTGCCTCAGCCTCCTGAGTAGCTGGGATAACAGATGCTTTATACCAAGCCCAGCTAATTTTCCTATTTTAGAAAAATGGTAGAGACAGGGTTTCACCATGTTGGCCAGGCTGGTCTCAAACCCCTGACCTCATCTGCCCATCCTGGCCTCCCAAAGTGCTGAGATTATAGGCGTGAGCTACCACGTCTGGCCTAATCTTACATTTCCTGTTCTTTAAGAGACGGGGTTTTACCATCTTGGCCAGGCTGATCTCAAAATCCTGACCTTGAGATCTGCTCGCCTCAGCCTCCCAAAGTACTGGGATTACAGGTGTGAGCCACCTCACCCAGCTATTCTTAGTCTTTAAAAGAATAAAGTAAACCCAGATAATAACAAATGTCTTAACCCAGAAATCTAACCTTTTTGAATGATGTTCTCCATCCACAGAAGCACTTAATGCACTATAAGTGTGCAGTAAACAGCAAAAGCCAACAGGCGCTAATCACTTAAACTCTAGAGGATATACGGCATAGCTCTTCCTAAAATATCACCAGATGGGTATACAAACTTAGACTGGCTCAACTCCCAGCTGTATATTAACACCAAAACTCTAATGAGTCTTTACTGTCATAATAAAAATCATTTGCCTAAATATCTTCCAATCCGTATTAGATGTATTAATATAAACCATAGCCCATCTGAATTGCTACAACTCCACTTGATAGTTAAAACACACTGCAACACACACAAGCAGATACAGAACTTGGGAGTTCGAGCTGAGTTCTGTGTTTACAGAGTCCATACAAACTGCTATTTCTTAAGGTGTCTTTCATCATTCTCAATCAGCTTATAAACAGAAAAACTGGATGGCTAAGTCCTCTTGTGTTTAACTGTGATCAAATCCCAGAATGTCTTTAGTCATAGTGGAGTTCACAATGATAAAGTTCAAATCAGCTTACCTGCCCCATTCCTCCCATACTACTTCCTACAGCTGCCATTCCTCTTGAGAACTGGAGCCAGTTAACCAACCACTTTCTCAATGGTGACTGTGACTTAAACCTTCACAAGACATCCACTGAAATATAAAGACTTTAAAATATCAGGTTTTGGCTGAGCATGGTGGCTCACACCTGTAAATTTCAGCACTTTGGGAGGTAAAGTGATCACCTGAGGTCAGGGGTTCATGACCAGCCTGGCCAACAAGGTGAAACCCCATCTCTATTAACAAAACACACAAAATTAGTCAGCTGCAGTAGCTTGTGCCTGCAATCCCAGCTACTTGGAAGGCTGAATACAAGAATCACTTGAACCTAGGAGGCAGAGGCTGCAATGAGCTGAGATCACACCACTGCACTCCGGCCTGGGTCACAGAGTGAGACTCCATCTTAAACAATAAAAAATAAAATAAAATACCAGTTTTCCTTCTTATAAAATACGTAGCTTTGTGCAGTGGCAGTATCATAGCCAATGAGGTTTATCCAAGGCGTGATTATTGCTAATTGAAAAGTAAAACATGCTCATTTTAGAAACCTGAGAAACTATAAAAGAATAAGAATCAAAAAAGTCACATTATCGCACCAAGAGAGAAATTAATCAGTACTATTATTTCCATTTCTGGACATCCAAGGTCTCCTCTATATGTAAAAGTATATTCATTCATTTACCAGACAGGATTTTAAGTACTGCAGAACAAGGGGGAAGTAGCCTACTAGTTTTTTGGAAGACTAATTTTCTTCAGTGTAAAGAAGTTACACTTACTGCTGAGTAAGTCAACCATATGTACAGGAAACTGAAGAGAGTGACAAAGATGAAGGGAATCATACTTGCTCTTTTTCATTCACTCACAGCAAACCATGGAGTCCATGTTTTGGGAACATTTTTGAGACCATTATTTCTTTATAAATAGCAGCCCACTTAATAAACAAATACGTATATACAAATATGCATAGACATATAATACATACAAATATATACACAAATATACAGTCTTGCCACAGGCGTTACACAGTGAAAGGAATGACATTAAGAGTATTTTTTGTCACCATTAAAGTATCTTAAGAGAAAGTAAAGGGGTATGTGAAAGGTTCATCTAAAATTCATGACTTCTTCCACAAAAATATTTTCTGTGCACATCAGCTGAAGGAACGATCTAACTATGGAAAAAGTAAGTGTTGGTTTTATAATGCTATAATTTATTTACATGTGTAAATAAATATGCAGGAGTTTAAACAGTTATTCTATAAACAGTAATAGCTTACTCTGTACCAGACACTGTATGAAGTGCTAGGGAGTAAGGGAGGGAACAGCCACCAGTCCCTACTTTTGCACAACCTTCAGTCTATCTCTTTAAATATGATGTCAAACACTAGGCATGTGGCCTCAAGGCTGATTAAATGATGATCTCAAATCCTTGTGATGATCTAAGATATATGTGAAAGTAGCTTATAAATCATGTTACCTAAGGTAAAAAGGGATATGTGGCCTTTTATGCAAAGCACTGTATACAGCAATCATCTTCAATATAAACTATCTCATTTCTTTTAAATGGCAAAAAAAATCATTCAAGTTGCTTAACATAATCTCTTTTCACAGTCTCTAAGATTTTAATATCATCTTTCTCTGCCAATGACCCGTATGACATAACTGAAATTAATTTCCCCATAACGGGGATGAAAAGACTCAATTTTTTCTAATACAAAAAGCCTTGTTTCCTAATTTCATAACTTATGGGGGTTGAGAAGCAGGCAGCCACAAATCAAAAGCAACTTATTCAAATTCAAGAAAAAATTATGTTTTAATCTAAGAATCATCATGGAAAGTTTGTTATAGGCTCAGGTTATTCCAAATAGAGTTAGTGAAAGGTTAATTGTGTTACTTTGAGAGCAAAGGAGAGCAAGCAGCAATTATTCATCCCTTCACTCAGTCTCTAAGACCTAATCTCTTTAAAAGCAGAGAGATACATATTACTTCCAAACTGCTTTCCAAAAACGTACTTTTAAAAAATATGCTCTACACAATATCAATTATTCATATTGAAAAGGAATAGACTACATTGCCTCTTACCCTATGATTCACCCTATTCAAATTCAGCCACCTCAACAATACAAAAATTATCAAACTGATGCTTTAAATTTATTTTTGCCCTTATTGCAGATATTGCAGATATGACTCTCAAGAGCATGGAACTTGTTTTTTTTTTTTTTTTTTGAGATGGAATCTCACTCTGTCAACCAGGCTGGAATGCAGTGGCACAATCTTGGCTCACTGCAACCTCTGTCTCCCGGGTTCAAGCAATTATCCTGCCTCAGCCTCCCAAGCAGCTGGGACTACAGGTGCATGGCACCATGCCCAGTTGATTTTTTTGTATTTTTTGTTTGTCTGTTTTTGAGATGGGGGTTTCTCCATGTTGGTCGGGCTGCTCTCAAACTCCCCCTGCTTCTGCCTCCCAAAATGCTGGGATTACAGGTGTGAGCCACCACACCTGGCCAATTTTTTGTATTTTAGTTTCACCATGTTAGCCAGGATAGTCTCGATCTCCTGACCTTGTGATCCGCCACCTCAGCCTCCCAAAGTGCATGAGTCACCGCACCCAGCCTCACATGAACCAGTTTAAAGGCATTCATAATCCAACTAAACTGGGCCACCTGCAAAACTAGTGAAATGCCTAAAAACAAGCATCTATAAATGCCCAATATTAAACCTTAAGAGTCTAAAGCATTAGCAGCCAAAGCAAGTATAACATACCTCTAGGAGACCAGGCACGATGGCTTACAACTATAATCCCAGCACTTTGGGAGGCCAATGCGGGCAGATCACTTGAGGCCAGGAGTTCCAGACTAGCCTGGCTAACGTGGCAAAATCCTGTATCTACTAAAAAAATACAAAAATTAGCCAGGTATGGTGGCACACACCTGTAATCCCAACTACTTGAGTGGCTGAGGCACAAAAATCACATGAACCCAGGAGATGGAGGTTGCAGTGAGCCAAGATTGCACCACTGCACTTCAGCCCGGGTAACAGAGCAAGACTCTAGCCTCAAAAATATATATGCATTTTCTACACACACACACACGGAGACACACACAGACACACACAGGCACACACACACACACACGCACACACACACACACCTCCAGGAGTACCCAAGATGCCTCAAGGTAAAAAAAAAAAACAACTTAACTTCATTTTTAATTATCATCCTTGTTAATTTTTTGTTTGCATTTTATAAAGTTCACAATAATCAGTTACTATGTTTACTCTCTGCAAATTAAATATCTAAGGATGAAGAATTAATGCTCAAAAGGCCGGGTACAGTGGCTCATGCCTGTAATCTCAACACTTTGGGAGACCAAGGCAGATCACAAGGTCAGGAGTCCGACACCAGCCTGGCCAAGGTGGTAAAACCCCGTCTCTACTAAAAATACAAAAAAATTAGCTGGGCATGGTGGCACAAACCTGTAGTCCCAGCTACTCAGGTGAAGCAGAAGAATCGCCTGAACCCAGGAGGCGGAGGCTGCAATGAGCCAAGATCAAACCACTGTATTCCAGCCTGGGCAACAAAGTGAGGCTCCATCACACACACAAAAAAAAATTGATGCTCAATTTTTTTTCTTTTTCTCTTTTTTCAAAGCGGCAACATAAAGCGGTAACAATTTTTTTTCCTAACTTCATTCTTCCCATCCCATCAGTTTTGTTTTGCTTTTTTAAAGAAACAGTGTCTCACTATGTTGCCCAGGCTGGAGTACAGTGACTATATTCATAAGCACAATCACAGTGAACCGTAGCCTTGAATTCTTGGCCTCAAAAATCCTCCTGCCTCAGCCAACCAAGTAACTGGGACCATAGGACCATGTACTGAACCTGCTTAATGCTCAAAATTTTTTAGTGATGGGGTAAGAAACCAAAAAGTTTGAAGACCACTGGTCTACCCTACTCCCTTGTCACTGAACTTTCATTTTTGTCCGCTCCCTCCCCAGAGTTAAGCTATGGAGGTAAGTCCTGATGCTGAAAAGGAAACAGAAGAAAAGCTGTTTCAAACTATTTTAAACTCCCAACAACAAGCTAAACATGAAAAATCACTAGCAAGAAATACATGGAATTGAATACTACTATGCTGTTAATGGGAATTTCAAATAGACATTCTATCTATAGGGCACCTTGAGTATGTTCAGATTTAAAACACATATACCCTCTGATCCAATAAGCCCACTTTTTTTTTCTTTTGAGACTGAGTCTCACTCTGTTACCCAGGCTGGAGTGCAGTGGCTTGATCTTACCTCACTGCAACCTCCATCTCCCAGGCTCAAATGATTCTCCATACCTCAGTCTTCCAAGTAGCTGGAATTACAGACCCCCACCACCACATCCAACTAATTTTTATATTTTTAGTAGAGATGGAGTTTCACCATGTTAGCCAGGCTGGTCTTGAACACCTGATCTCAGGTGATCCGCCCACCTTGGCCTCCCAACCTGCTGGAATTACAGGCATGAGCCACCATGCCCAGCTAATAAACCTACTCTTAAGAATTTATTCTGGGCCAGGTGCAGTGGCTCATGCCTGTAATCCCAGCACTTTGGGAGGCCGAGGCGGGTGGATCATGAGGTCAGGAGAAATCCTGTCTCTACTAAAAAATAAAAAATATTAGCCAGGCATGGTGGCTCGCGCCTGTAGTCCCAAGTACTTAGGAGGCTGAGGCAGGAGAATCGCTTGAACTTGGAAGGCAGAGGCTGCAGGGAGCCAAGATCATGCCACTGCACTCCAGCCTGGGCTACGGAGCAAGACTCTGTTTCAAAAAAAAAGAGAAAAAGTTCTATAGCTTTCATAATCAGATAGAGTTTCATTTTGAAATTTAAAAAATGAGATTAAGTTAAAATTTTAAATTATTGTTTTATATCCCTTCTAAAACTTGTTATAAACAGTGTCTTCTCGTGTCATTTGTAGAATAAATCTAAATACTTAATTACATATTTGGTTTATCTCATGTAAAAATGATAGGCATCGAATAAATAACAACCCTATTTCAAGTTAACCACCTTGTCTTTATACCAATTCTTGCCAGTTACGTCATGATTTATCAATATACTTATAATTTCCTTACGCTTTTCCAGATTATAAATCTATGAATAATTCTGAAAACAAAACAAGTTTCTATTCCTTTTCTGCAACTAAGTTACAAAAGTATTAACTACCGAAGAAATTAGATTTAGACCCCAGATAGGTGAAATCAGAAAAGCTTGCTACCAACTGTCATAACAGAATCATTCTGAATATGAGTTATCAGCATCAAAACAATATCTCTGTGGTTACCAAGCACTCCATACTCAACCTTAAGGGAAAAGGATACTTCAGAATATTATTATAGCATAAGCTTATGTGCTTCTTCATTTAATCAACAATTTAGAACTAACTATGAGGTATCTCACCACTAACAGAATAGCTTTAAGGAAACCCATCTTGGCAGTTTTCTTCTTTTTTTCATTTGTTTCATACCTGTCTTATAGTCAGTCATTCTACCCACACTGCACAAGCACTATGTACCTAAACAACTGCAACAAAGTTTTATCACAACCCAACAGAAAAAACAACCTTTTAGGCCAGCCAACCTTATAGACAGTGGCTCATGTCTATAATCCCAGCACTTTGGGAGGCCGAGGCAGGAGGACTACTTGAGCCCAGGAGTTCAAAACCAGCGTGGGCAAAGTAGCAAAAACCCGTCTCTACAAAAAATGAAAATAATAATTTTTATAAAGAAAAAATACATTTTACACTGCAACCAAGTATACACACACAAACATATCTTTTACAAGGAAACAAGTTTCCCAAATCAATATTTACTTTTACTTTATGCAATGCACCGATATATTCTGTTTTTCAAAATACTTTTTAAAGTAAGAACATTGATTTCATTACCCTATCACACTGCCACCTGCTACTTAAAAACACAGCCTTAAAACTTTACACAGAACATGCTAAACTCCTTGCACCTACCACCTTCCACCACTGCTCCAACAGAAGAAAATGGGTGAATCTACCAAGTCTATTCCAAGTACAGATATTGGCATAAATGTGAGACATCCCAGGTTCCTCTGAAGTTCCTGAAACATTGTGAGTATTCCTACAAAGAGGATACATGTGCTGAAAGATTTCTCCAGGCAGAGTACAGAGGCAGAATTTCTGTTGCCTTATCAGTGACACTGGCAAATTCTGCACTTGAAAACATGTACCAGTGGTCACTGCTTCACAAGCCAATTCTTCCAAGACATAAAATAGAGTTCTAATACCAACCCCTTACATTTTTAGAATACTTTTCATATACACTATTCCATTTGATCCTCCCTGGCACTCTGTTAGAAAAGTAGAGAAGTTGCTTGTCTTCCTTTCACTAATGAGGGAATTGGAGCTCAGAGGGGTTATGTGGCTTGCCAAACACAACACAGCTAATGAAGAATACAACCCAGGCTCGAACCCAGGATTTACTGTTCTACCCACTTTCATGCTACAATTTTCATTTCTAATATCTGATACAAATGTGAGCTTAAAAGGTATATTGTTTCTAGATACAAAAGTACAGATGAAAGCATGATGTATGGATGATGTCATAAAATTAAGATTAAAAATAGCAATGTCGCGATGTGCAATGGGTCATGCCTGTAATCCCGGCACTTTGGGAGGCTGAGGCGAGTGGATCACAAAGTCAAGAGCTCAAGACCATCCTGGCTAACATGGTGAAACCCCATTTCTACTAAAATCACAAAAAGTTAGCTGGGCATGGTGGTGCACGCCTGTAATCCCAGCTACTTGGGAGGCTGAGTCAAGAGAATTGCTTGAACCTGGGAGGTGGAGGTTGCAGTGAGCTGAGATTGTGCCACTGCACTCCAGCCTGGAAACAGAGCGAGACTCTGACTCAAAACAAAAAAAGAGCAATGACGTTAGTAATTTTGGTAGCTTCTAAAATAACCTGGAGTCCTAGTTCAATCCAATGTGAATCTGATATCTTATATGATAAATCAATGTTTCACTGATGATTAATTTATGTATATATTCACCATAGAAAATTACAGAATTGGGTGGAAAGAAATAACTAACTATATAAATTACACAAACTCCCCCAAACCATTCTCAAGTCTCGTGGCTTCACACTAAATTATGACGTTCCCAATGTAAAACCCGATTTGGTTTCAACACTAAGTGAATTACAACAGCCTAAGCATGTTCTTTCTACATAATACTTGCAACATACATTCAATTTCTGGAGCACTTTTGTACAATGTCTACAATGCTCAAGCTAAAAGCAGAACCCAACACAGAATCATGTTTCTTTTAATGAGAAAAAAATCATGTTTCTTTTAAATGAGAAAATTTCTTATCCAGAGCCCTACTTGATCAAAAACTTGCTGTTTAAACCAATGCAAAACATCAATTAGCTTTTAATAACTAACACTGCTATCATATCTGTTCTTTTTTCCATATCAATACGGTTCACTTACTAAAAAAATATCTGAGGGCATAGAATATGCTGATAACTGCACTGGGTACTGGGGACCTCAGGGAACAAAACAGACAAGGCCTCTGGCTCTTCTAATGGACAGCTGGGTACAACTCTCTAAAAATACTACTCTGATTTGACAGGATATTTACAAAGTCCTTCACTGCTCTACACAACTATAACAACCTTTTCTTCCACCTCTTCCAAACTTATGACGACCTTCACCACACCTCCCTTAAAACACGAATACTTCCTTTGGTAACACAGCATTCCACTTTACTAAAGAAGGTGTGAATGTGTTAACTAGAACTACAGCAGATCTTTAAGCTGACTTTACCACTCCTCATGGCCTGTGGCAAATTTCAAGAACTTTTCACAATCCATGATAACCCTTCCTGGTTCACAACCCTGGTCTCAGATGACTGCTAACAAACCCATCCTACCCTCCACTAGAAATCTGAGTCAGATGCTGTAGGAGCAACCATGATGTTGAGAAGCATCTTCAGCGGACCCCTTTATGAGCTTACTTGCTCCCTCTCCTTCTCTGTTTATTTCCTCTGGATTCTTCAATATATCTCTGGATACAGTATATCTCCAATAATTCAGCCTCGAATTTTATCAGGTGTGTTTCTTGTGCATAAATTAACTTTTGGCAACAAATCTGTTTCCCCTACATAAATATTTTAAGAGTTGCTCAAGGCCGGGCACAGTGGCTCACGCCTATAATCCCAACACTTTCGGAGGCCAGGGCGGGTGGATCACAAGCTCAAGAGATGAGACCATCCTGGTCAACAAGGTGAAACCCCGTCTCTACTAAAAATACCAAAGTTAGCTGGGCATGGTGGTGTGCACCTGTAGTCCCAGATACTCGGGAGGCTGAGGCAGGAGAACTGCTTGAGCCCAGGAGGCAGAGGTTGCAGTGAGCCGAGATCGTGCCATTGCACTCCAGCCTGGGTAACAAGAGTGAAACTCGGTCTCAAAAAGAAAAAAAAAAAGTTGCTCAATTTGCATCTCTTTAAGTTTCTCATGCGTCCCCTTCTTCCCCACCTCTTAAATCCTTAAAGATCTATAAACAAAAGCACCCTGAGAAGTCATAATTAATGGGACTTCTTTGGAATACCCACCAATCTAAAGCAAAAGTTCACATGCCTTGCTGACCAGAATCATTCAAGGGAGCTTTGTAAGGATGTATTCCCAGGCCCTATCCTCAGAGATCTTAATTCACCAGGTCCTGCATAAGTTCGAGGAATTTCGGTAGTCCATACTATTTCTAATGATCAGCCTTAAACTAGACAACCACTGAAGAACCTGGGCTGCGAGCTGAAAAAGTTGGGTTCTTTTATGGCTGGCCATTAACTACAAGCAGGGCTGTACCACTGTGCTGGTCACTTGAAGTTCTCTGAGTCACTTGAAAATGAGGGAGTAATTGGAGCCAAAAGAGGTCTTCATAGGCAGCCAATCTAAAATTCTAGAATCCTCCAAATTTAGTTTAATATCACATACTATACTGGGTCTCAAAACAGCCTCATTCTGGCTGGGGGCTCATGTCTGTTCTTTCAACACTTTGGAAGGCCAAGGCAGGCAAATCACTTGAGGTCAGGAATTCCAGACCAGCAAGGCCAACATGGTGAAACTCCGGTCTCTACTAAAAATACAAAAATTAGCCGGCCGTGGTATCCCACACTTGTAATCCCATCTGCTTGGGAGGCTGAGGTGGGAAGATTGCTAGAACCGGGGAGGCGGAGGTTGCAGTGATCAGAGATCACACTACTGCACTTCAGACTGGGCAGCAGAGCAAGACTCTGTCTCAAAAAATATATATATATATATCATTCTGTAAGCTCTTCTAGCCTACCCAAGTCACAGGCCCTATAGAGGGAAAACTTTCTGCATCCCATCAATGTCTCCTGTCCTACTGAACAGCCCTGAATCTTAAAGGGTATGGTCCCCACCACCTCTCCGTGGACATTTGACATTAAAGAAAAATCATCTCCTATAATTCAACCCAGGCCTCTCATGGTATCATCCACATATGAGAAAGTTGAACCTCAACTAGGAAAGTATATGGTTTTGGGGTTTGGTTTGGTTTGGTTTGGTTGTGAAAAAACAGATGTCACAGGCAGGGTGTGGGGGGCTCACGCCTGTAATCTCAACACTGGGAGGCCAAGGCAGGCGGATCACGAGGTCAGGAGTTCGAAATCAGCCTGGCCAATATAGTGAAACCCCATCTCTACTAAAAATACAAAAATTAGCCGGGCATGGTAGTGCTCACCTGTAGTCCCAGGTACTTGGGAGGCTGTGGCAGAAGAATCGCTTGAACCAGGGAGGCGGAGGTTGCAGCGAGCCGAGATCTTGCCACACTGCACTCCAGCCTGGGTGACAGAGCAAGACTCCGTCTCAAAAAAAAAAAAAAAGATGTCAGAAAACAAAGTGGATATCAAGATACTAGAACAGTAAGAATTTAGGGCTGGGTCTGGAAAGGACATTTGAATTTGAATATCAATACCTAAAAGTAATCCATGTGCAAAACTCACAAGTGAGATTATCAAACTCCAGGGGAGTCTATTAATGTGACCATAAACTCTGCCCCTTAATTTCGACATTAAGTTTTCCAGTCCCAACTACTACCGACAATATAATCTTATGGGTCCGGAAATGCCATACAACAAGCAAAATGTCTCCCCGAGAAATAACACTGTAAACGATTGCGGAGCAGTCCGACCAGTGTTCCCTGAGCTGCGCAAACTGTCCCAGCATCCTTCCCACCTAAGTACTACCAGGTCAGGAGGAGGTCCTGCTGCACCATCAGGCGGTCACTCCTCCTTTCCACAAGGCCCAGGCCTGCGCCATGCGCCCCGGGGCTCCCGTGACCCCCGACCTCCAGTCTCTGGCAACGACGGAGCCCCACAGACCCGGCAGGGGGCGAAGGGCACACACTCACCTCCCGGGAGTCCGTGGGAATAACCCCGGGCGCTCCTGGGGCACGTCCCACACCCGGAGCCGCACGGGCCCATCTCCGACAGGTCCGGGAGGGCAGCCAGAGCCCGAGACCCCGCCTTCCCCGCACCTAGGGTCCGGCCGAGCTGGCCGCTGAGCTCCCATTTCCACTCCCTCTCCCAGCGCCACCCCCTGGCGGCGGCGATGGCCCGGGACGCCCCTCCCCGGGCCCCGCACGCGGTCCCCAGCCCTTCCAGGCCACTGCCTCCTCCGAGGGTGACAGCCGCCTGGCCCGGGCCAAGGCCGAGGCCGGCCCCTCCTCCAGCCTCTTCACCTCCCGAGGAGACAGGGGACGGGGTGGGCTTCTTACCGGGCAGCGCGACACGGCGAGGTCCGCCACGGCACGGCCTCCTCCTCCGCCACCCCACCAGGCTCCCTGCCAGAGCCGGCGCGGAGCAGCACCTGAGCCGCTGGGGCGTCTCATCCCGCAGCTACTCCGCAGCCGCCGCCGCCGCCGCCGCCGCCTTCTCACAACCACAACAACCTGGCGGCCGCAGCCGCACAGAGCGCGCTCTCGACGCGGAGCCCGGCGACAAGCGGGGACGCGCGCGCACGCTAGGGCGCTGAGCGGGGGGTGTCCGGGAAAGGAGGCGGGTCTCCCCTGTTGGACGGGGGCGGGGACTGGACAGGTGGTCACGCCCCAGGAGATGGGCGGGACTGCAGTCCAGACTAATACCCGCGGCTAGGCAGAGGCTAGCAAAAAAGCCCAGTGAAAGGCCGGGCGCGGGCCGGGCGCGGTGGCTCACACCTGAAATCCCAGCACTTTGGGAGGCCGAGGCGGGTGGATCACGAGGTCAAGAGATCGAGACCATCCTGGTCAACATGGAGAAACCCCGTCCCTACTAAAAATACAAAAAATTACCTGGGCACGGTGGCGCGTGCCTGTAGTCCCAGCTACTCAGGAGGCTGAGGCAGGAGAATTGCCTGAACCCAGGAGGCGGAGGTTGCGGTGAGCCGAGATCGCGCCATTGCACTCCAGCCTGGGTAACAAGAGCAAAACTCCGTCTCAAAAAAAAAAAAAAAAGAAAAGAAAAAGAAAAAAAAGCCCAGCGGAGAAAGATGGGCTAGACAGATGGGAAATGGGCGGAGGTAAAGCGATGACCAAAAAAAGCTGGAAGAAAGCCAAAGGTGATCCTACAGGTTTATTTAGGAGGGATCTTTTCCAAGCTCTCTAACCCTGGGCAAGACATGGCTTACTCTACTTACCTGATAGAAAAGTTCTGGCATCTTTCACCTACCATTTTGATCATGGTAAAACAAGTTTAATATAATGTAAGTAAATATAGTGTTTTAGAAGTTGTATTCAGAATACTACTTTTCTTTTCTTTCTTTCTTTTTTTTTTTTTTTTTCTAGACAGAGTCTGGCTCTGTCACCCAGGCTGGATTGCAGTGGCACCTGGTTCGCTGCAACCCCCTCTCCTGGGCTCAATCGATCCTCCCACCTCAGCCTCCTGAGTAGCAGGGACTACAGGCACACAACATCATGCCCAGGTAACTTTTGTATTTTTTGTAGAGATGAAGTTTCTGCCATTTTGTCCAGGCTGGTCTGGAACTCCTGGGCTCAAGCAATTCCCCACTTCGGCCTCCAAAAGTGCTGGGATTACAGGCATGAGCCACCGTGCTCAGTCCAGAATACAATTTCAAACTGATTCAACTTCAGCTCCTAATCAAAAGCTCAGCAGGAAGAAGTGACTTTTCAAACAAAATTAAAAACAAAAACAAAAACAAAATTGTAAACTACCCACACTAGCCTGCAGAATTCCACAAACCAGGATTGCATTACCTTAGGCCCTAACAGATCTTCCTCCTCTGAGTTGAATTTTAACATTCTAGCCTTGACTTTTCTGGCAACTGGAAGAACTAGTCAAATGAAATCTATTCCTGCATTTGTTATAAAGTTTTTTCCATTGCACTTTCTGAAATTTATTTTCAACCTTTATTGTCTTTTTCCTCCCCTAGAATGTTAAAGCTACTTGAAGATAAGGATCTTGTTTGTCTTGTTCATCACTATTTCCCCAGCACCTAACTGTGCAGGTAAGTAGTAGGCAGTCGAATTTCTCTATTAACAGCTGGCTGGGTGCTGTGGCTCACACCTGGAATCCCAGCACTTTGAAAGGCCAGGACAGGTGGATCAGCTGAGGTCAGGTTTTAGAGACCAGCCTGGCCAACTTGGTGAAACCCTGTCTCTACTAAATATACAAAAATTAGCGGGATGTGGTGTCAGGAGCCTGTAATCCCAGCTACTCAGGAGGCTGAGGCAGGAGAATTGCCTGAACCCAGGAGGCAGAGGTTGCAGTGAGCTGAGGTTGCACCACAGCACTCCAGCTTGGGCAACAGAGCAAGACTGTCACAAAAAACAAAAACAAAAACAAAAAAAAAACAGAAACAAAAAAACTAACAGCTACCATTTATTTCTACAACTCAACTAGTTGAATCTTCACAACTCTAATAGGTAGACACCGTTATCTCCATGTTACAGATGAAGAAAGTGAAGCACAGAATAAATTGCTCATATTAAAACAAAATCCAAACCCAAACCAGCAGACAAAAAAATAAAAAAACACTGTGTTCTCACCCACCAGGCTGTCCTGCCCAGTTCATGACACAGTAGCCTGAAATAAAATCTCAAGTAAGAAATTACTTTAGTCCAGGCACAGTGGCTCATGCCTGAAATCCCAGAACTATAGGAGGCCGAGGCGGGCAGATTGCTGGAGCTCTGGAGTTCGAGACTAGCCTAGGCAACATGACAAAATCCCGTCTCTACAAATCATGCCAAACAACTGGCCAGGCGTAGTGGTGCACGCCTGTAGTTCCAGCTATTTGGGAGGCTGAGGGAGAGGATGGCTTGAGCTTGGGAGGCAGAGTTTGCAGTGAGCCCTGATTGTGCCACTGCATCTCCAACCTAAGCATGAGAGCAAGAAAAAAGAAAGAACAAAAGAAATTACTTTAGAATTCAAAGCTTGGAAAGCCCTTGCTTTAGTATGAGAAAAAACGGTGTGCTTCCTATTTTCTGATAACTGTTATGCAGCTGATTGTGTCTCTCTTTTCACTCTGGCTTCCAGAAAGCCCAGCTCTATATGAGAAGCTCAGCGATGAACTCCTCTTGCCCCTTAAGGTCCACTCTTGCCTCGACTTTGCACCTTTATTTATATGTGGCTGTCTTGATTTTCCTTTCTGTTGTATGACTGCAGACTTTATGGAATGGGAAAAGAAATAGTAAATACACAAAATTGATGAATGACTTAAAGTTTTCATTTTATTTTTTATATTTTATTTTATTTTATTTTGAGACAAGGTCTCAGCCAGGCGCGCGGTGGCTCATGCCTGTAATCCCAGCACTTTGGGAAGCAGAAGTGAGCAGATCACGAGGTCAAGAGTTTGAGAACCAGCCTGGCCAGCATGGTGAGACCCCGTCACTACCAAAATTACAAAAAATTAGCCGGGTGTGGTGGTGTACACCTGTAAGCCCAGCTACTCCAGAGGCTGAGTCAGGAGAATCACTTGAACCCTGGAGGCAAAGGTTGCAGTGAGTGGACATCCCACCACTGCACTCCAGCCTGGGAGATAGAATGAGACTCTTCCTCAAAAGAACAAAACAAAACAAATAAACAAACAAAAAAAGAGAGAGACAATATCTCACTCTGTTACCCAGGCTGGAGTGCAGTGGCTTGATCTCTGCTCACTGACACCTCTGCCTCCCGGGGCTCAAGCCATCCTCCTACCTTAGCCTCCTGAGAAGCTAGGACTACAGTCGTGCACCACCACACCTGGCTAATCTTTGTATTTTTAATAGAGATGGAGGGCAGGTCTCACTATGTTGCCCAGGCTGGTCTTGAATTCCTGAGTTCCAATGATCCATCTGCCTTGGCCTCCAAAAGTGCTGAGATTACAGGTGTGAGCCACAGTGCCCAACCTTAAACTTTAAAAATTAAGGAAAAAAAAAATAAAAGGACTTTCAAACCAGTTTTTCTCATTGTCTCAAAAACTAAGGTTTTCTCATCAGCCACCAAGACCCGGTGCAGGGAAACGCCCCTGCTCCGTGAAAAGCCATAGGATGAATTTCCACAGGTGGGTGGCCTCTGATTTAACTGAAGCTAGCACCTGACTCCAGGACATCCCACCCATAGGCTACCTAGCTCCCAATGAGATGGCACAGGGCAAAGAGTTCTGATAATAGGCAGGCAGCATCCACTCAGCCAATCCCACAGCTCCCCAGGAGTTCACAATGGGAGAGTAAAGGCGATGGCATGTAATTTTGGGCCTCTTTTTAGACAGAATATCATCGTGTTTGCCTTTTAATCTGGTGTAAGTCATCTTGAATTGAATCTTCAACCAGTATTTGGGACATGGGAGAACTTTCTCTATGCCCATGAAATCACACTCTTCGCACCTTCTCATTTTCATAATAGCTAAGGTGGATTGGAATGAGTGGCTATTCACAGACCAGATATTGGCACACTATAGCCTCGAACTTTCAGGCTCCAGCAGTCCTCCTGCCTCGGCTTCCCTACTGGGTCTAGAGGTGTTTACCACAGCAACTGGCTGGATTTAACATTTCAATTGTGGCTCATGCTATGTGAGCACTTTACATGTAGATCTAATGTAATCTTAGGCTGGCCACAGTGGCTCACACCTGTAATCCCAGCACTTTGGGAGGCCAAGGCAGGCAGATCACCTGAGGTCAGCAGTTTGAGACCAGCCTGGCCAACATGGGGAAACCCAATCTCTACTAAAAATACAAAAATTAGCTGGGCATGGTGCTGAGTGCCTGTAATCCCAGCTACTCAGGATGAAAATTGCTTACTAGGGAAAATACCTTGAACCCGGGAGGCAGAGGTTGCAGTCAGTCAAGATTGTGCCACTGCTCTCCAGCCTGGGTGACAAAGTGAGACTCTGTCTCAAAAATAAATTAATTAAATTAAATTAAATTTAAAAATAATGTAATATTTACAACAATTCTATAGGCAGGTATTGTTACTGTCCTCCATTTTACACATAAAGAAGTCATAAAGGTCAGGATTTAAATCCAGATGATGTGACTCCAAGTGCATGCTTGTCAACTTTATACTATGCCTCATCCCACTGCTGCCCACCTGCTTGCCTTTAAGTCGGGCTTTAGTAAGTTATTTATAAATAAGAAAGAGAAAACTGCAGCATGGCCTTGAAAACTCACCTCAAGAGGAAGGGCCTAAGGAGATACAATAGAAAGAAAGCTGATCTTTGTCTAAAGACTTAAATTTGAATCTTGGCGCCTCCACATACCTGCTTCTGATTTCCCTTTTCTATGTGTCAGTTTCCTCATTGCCCTGTAGGGTGGTAATCACTGACCTACTTACCTTATAGAAGTGTGTTAGGGTTCTTTGAGGTAATGGGTTTGAGAACGTTTTATATCCCATGAGAAGCCCAACCAGTGGACGGGATCCTTGTGTGCTTTGGCTGAAGACAAAGACCCCAGCTTTGTGCACTGAGTAAAGGAAAGAGGGGAACCAACCCAGGCTTCATCTCACTGCCCTATTTCTGATGTAAGGTCGTCTACCTGCCTGACCTTCCCCTCCTCCTCCTGCTGTCCTTTCAGCCTTGCTCCCCCTCCTATCTTCAAAGCTGAAAATGTTCTTCCATCTGCACAGGGACTCTGAAATAGCCTAAAACAAATGGAAAGGCTGATTGGAGGTTGGAGGCTTCCTGAAGTCACGCAGAACCCCTGAAAGGCAAGGGTCCCGGAACCTCCCGAAACGCAGAGTTCCTAAACACTAATACTGTTTAATGATAAATGTCCCTCGTTTCAGTGAGCACTTTGTGTGAATTAGCCCATAATCTCTTCATCGTCTCCTTAATATCCTAATCCAGCTAGCAGACAGGAGTAACTATGGTTTTCAGACTTTGAGGAACAATCTGCCACGGGTCAGACAGAAACTAGAGTTGAATCATGTTGCTATGATTCAATGTCTCTTGGGATTTTCTAAACACCATACTGCAACCCTACTGTAGGGGAGGGTAATTTGAACTCTGATTGAGCCTATGCTTTGTGATTGTCAAAGCATAGTCCACAGGTCCCTGGAGGGTCCTGAGACTTTTTCAGGAGTCTAGTTGGTCAAAACCATTTTCAAAGATCAGGCACAGTGGCTCATGCCTATAATCTCAGCACATTGGGAGGCTGGCAGTTTACCCTGGCCTCTTGGTTTGCCCTTGCCCTTTGACCTGGCCTTTTGGCCCTGTCTGGTCAGACATTGCCTTTTGGTCTGGTCTTTTGGCCTGGCCTGGCCTTATGGCGTAGTCTTTTGTCCTGGTCTTGCATTTTGGTTTGGCCTTTTGGTCTGGCATTGCCTTTTTTCCATGCCAGACCTGGCCTCACCTTTTGGCCTGGCCTTTTGGCCTGGCCTTTTGGCCTGGCATTACCTTTTTTCCTAGCCTGGTCTGGCCTTTCCATTTGGCCTTTCCTGGTCTAGCCTTGCCTTTTAGCATGGCCTTTTGGTCTGGCCTGCACTTTTGGCCTTGCCTTACCTTTTGGTTTGGCCTGGTCTTTGGCCTGGCTTTTTGGCCTGGTCTGGACTTTTGGCCAGGCCTTACCTTTTGGTCTGGCCTGGCCTTTTAGCCTGGCCTTTTGTCCTGACCTGGTCTTTTGGCCTTCCTTACCTTTTGGCCTGGTCTGGCCTGACCTTACCTTTTGGCTTGACCTGGCAAAGCCAAAGACCAAGCCAAAATGCCAGGCCAAAAGGCCAGGCTAAAAGGCAAAACCAGGCCAAAAGGCAAGACCAGGCCAAAAAGGCAGGCCAAAGGCCAGGCCAGACCAAAAGGAAAGAAAAGGCCAAAACTCCTGACCAGACCAAAAGGGAAGGACAGACCAGGAAAGGCCAAAAAGTAAGACCAGGCCAGGCCAGTCCAAAAGACAAGGTCAGGCAAGGCAAGGCAAAAAGGCCAGGCTGGGCTAAAAGGCCAGGCCAAAGGCTAGGCCACATCAGGCCGAAAAACCAGGCTAGGCCAAAAGTTTAGGCCAAAATGCCAGGCCAGGCCAAAAACCAAGACCAGGCCAAAAGGTAAGACCACACCAGACCAGTCCAAAAGAGCAGGACAGGCAAAAAGCTAAAAGGCGAGGCCAGGCCAGAAGACCAGATCAGGCCAAAACAACAGGCTTAAAGGCCAGGTCAGGCCAAAATGCAAGAGCAAGCCAGACCTAAAGGTAAGGCCAGGCTAGGCCAGGTCAGGTCAGGCCAGGCCAGGCCAGAAGGCCAGGACAGAATGTAGGTCAGGCCAAAAGGACAGGCTGAAAGGCCAGGCCAGGCAAAAATGCAAGGCTAAGACAGGCCTAAAGGAAAGGCCAGACCAGAAGATAAGGCCAGGCCAGGCAAAAAGGCAAGACCAGGCCAGCCCAGACCAAAAGGTATGGCCAGACCAAAAGGCATGGCCAGACCAAAAGGCAAGGCCAGGCAAAAAGTCAAGGAGAAGCAAAAAGGCCAGGCCAGACCAGACAAAAAGGGAAGGCAAGGCAAAAAGGCCAGGCAAAAAGACAAGGCAAGGCCAAAAGGCCAGGCAAAAAAGCCAGGCCAGACCAAAAGGCCAGGCCAGGTAAAAATGCAAGACTAAGCTAGGCCTAAAGGGAAGGTCAGACCAGGCCAGACCAGAAGATAAGACCAGGTCAGGCTAAAAGACCAGGCCAGACCAGACCAAAAGGTATGGCCAGACCAAAAGGTAAGGCCAGGCCAAAAGTCAAGGAGAAGGGAAAAGGTCAGGCCAGGCCAGGCAAAAAGGCAAGGCAAGGCCAAAAAGCCAGGCAAAAAGACAAGGCCAGGCCAAAAGGCCAGGCGAAAAAGCCAGGCCAGGCCAAAAGGCCAGGCCTGGCTAAAAGGGAAGGTCACGCCAAAAGGTAAGGCCAGGTCAAAATGCCAGGCCAAAAGACAAGAGCAGACCAGGGCAGTCCAAAACGTCAGGTCAGACCAAAAGTCCAGGCCAGGCAATGCCAGCACAAAAGGCCAGACCAGATTAGGCCAAAAGGTCATGCAAAAATGTAAGGACAGGCCACACCAAAAGTTAAGGCCAGGCCAAAAGTTCAGGCCAAAAGTCTAGGCCAGGCCAAAAGGCCAGACCAAAAGGCCAGTCTGGACCAAAAGGTAAGGCCAGGCCAAAAGACCAGGCAAAAGGTAAGGCCGGGCCAAAATGCCATGAAAGGCCAAAAGGTCAGGCCAAAAGTCAAGGCCAGGCCAGACAGGGCCAAAAGGCAAGGACAGACCAATAGGTAAGGCCAGGCCAAAGGTAAGGCCAAAAGCCATGGCCACGCCAGGCCAGGGCAAAAGGCCGGGTCAAAAGGCAAGACCAGGCAGAGCAAGAAAAAAGGCAAGGCAAGACCAAAAGGCTACAGCAAAACGCAAGGCCGGGCCAAAAGGTAAGGCCAGACCAAAATGCCAGGGAAGGCCAAAAGGATGGGCCAAAAGGTAAGGCAAGTCCGCAAAGGGTCAAAAGGCAAAGAGAGAACACAAGGCAAGGCCACGCCAGGCCAGACCAAAAGGCCAGGCCAAAGAGCAAGGCCAGGCCAAAATGTGAGGACAGGACAAAAGGACAGGCCAGGACACAAGGCCAGGCCAAAGGCAAGACCAGGCCAGACAGGGCAAAAAGGTAACGCCAGGCCAAAACGCCAGACCAAAAGTCTAGGCCAGACCAAAAGACCAGGCCAGACCAAAAGATAAGGCCAGACCAAAAGGAAAGTCCAGACCAACATGCCAGGTAAGACCAAAAGGTCAGGCCAAAAGGAAAGGTCAGAAAAGACAGGGCCAATAGGCAAGTCTAGGTCAAAAGGTAAGGCCAGGCCAAAAGGCGAGCCAAAAAACAAGGCCATGCCAGGCCAGACCAAAAGGCCAGGCCAAAATGGGAGGACAGACCAAAAGGCCAGGGGAAAATGCCAGGCTAGGACACAAGGCCAGGCCAAAAGCAAGGCCAGGCCAGACAGGGCCAAAAGGTAAGGCCTGGCCAAAAGGTAATGCCAGGCCAGACCAAAAGGCCAGGCCAAAAGGCCAGCCCAGGCCAGGCCAGAAAGCAAGACTGGGGCAGGGGGCTGGGTCTCAGGGGCTCTGTGGCTGTTTGCAGGGCTATCCCAAGCTGGCATGGACAGCAGCCCAGAGCTCAGGGGCACCTCAGGGCTGAGGGACTTAGGCTGGCCCTCAGGTCCCAGGCTCAGGGCAGGCTCAGGCTCAGGTGTGTGCCTGAGAGCAGTCAGGGTCGTGGGGAGGAAGGTGCCCCACACTGCCACACCCCGCAGGGGAGCTGGGAGTCCCCAGCTGCAGGTGGCTGTCTCTGCCTTCCATCTCTGGCAGAAGGGCTATGGGAAGAGGAATGGGAGGAGCCACCTCCTCAGTGGGCCTCAGCTCACTGTCCCCAGGCCCCAGGCCACCCTCCAGAGCTGGCTTCCAGGCCACAGTCACTACTGTCTACAGCTCCACCACATCAGGACCTGGGGAAAAGTGGGTGCTGCTCACAGGGGACAAACGGGGCAGCGTGGGGCTGGGTCTTGGGGGCAGGTAGGGTCTCTGCAGCCCCCGGGTTCCTCATCATCCTTGGAAACCTCATTGGTCCTGTCCCACCATGGAGGGGGCAGCTGGCACTGGCTGTCCTTGCCAACCAAGTCATTTTGGCTCCCAGGGGAGGGAGGCATCTGCATGCCATCAGGGGAAACCCTGGGCCAGGGAAGGCTGGGGAGCTCAAGGTCTGGGGCCCCTATACGGGCATCTTCCTCCAGAAGGAAATTGACCAGAGTTCCCAGGGGTCAGCTCTGAGGGTGGGGGTGGGGAGCGGCTGGCCTGGCTGGGCCAAAAGCTAGGGGACCAAGGTCCGGGTGCCCCCTCCTCCGTGGCTGCAGGAGGCTCTGTGGCAGGCATGGGGCTACCTGTGGAGGGTGCAGCAGGATGGCCGCATGGTGGGGGTGTCCCATCCCCTGTCCCTGCCAGGTCTAGATCAGGCTCAACAATGGGCCCGTAGGACAGGTCCTCGTGGAATTTGATGAAATTGTAGTCGTAGAAGAAGTCCTCCACAAACATGGGCCCTGACGGTTCTAGCTCCAGGGCCTCCTCGTCGATGGTATTGCCCATGCAGGCTGGCCTGGGTGCTGAGGTGGGTGAAGGGCGTGGGTCAGGTGGCACGGGATGAAGTCAGCCTCGTTGAAGAGCTCGTGATTGGAGGAGCCGCTGCCTGAGCCGTCAGGGACCAGTGTGTCCAGGGGCAGTGGACAGGGTAACAGAGAGCAGGTGACTTGGCAGGCTGGCTGCTGGGCCTTGTCAGAGGCGACACCAGTGTCATTGGTGCGGTGGACACTTTGGTGCTGAGTACCCTCCCCGCATGTCACTGAGCACTGCAGGGGAAGCCAGGGTGAGGGGCTTAGGCTGGGAGGCTGGCTGCCAGGAGATGCTGGAGCAAGGCAGGGTAACCTGTCCACTGCCTGGTGTCAGAGTGGCAGGGACCCCAGCCAGCCCTCTCTGGTCCTACCCAGTTCAAGGTCATGGCTGTGGCCTTGGCTTCGCAGGGGCTTCCTGATCTCTGAGGCTTTGGAGTCAGAGGCTGAACCCTGGAATGCCCCAGACTTCCTCCCACCCAGGGTACCAGGCAGTAAGGGCTGGAGGAAGGCTGTCTCCTTCCCTGTAGACTGAAACCAAGGGTGATGCTGGAGGCAGACCCTCCCATCTCACACTCACCTGAGACCAGTTCCTCACAGCCCAGGTGGCCAGGCAGGGCACGTGGCGGTTGCAGGGGGTTTCGGCCGGGGGCCGGGAAAGGTGTTCACAGGCAGGCGGCTCCAGGGCGCTCTGCACATTCAGCCCAACACTGCAGATGCAGAGCACAGCCCAGTGGGACAGGCCCCCAGGCCCACAGGAGCTGGAGCACAGCTGCCACTCACCTGCCCACCACAAGGCAAGGGCATGTGGGTGGCATCAGCATGGCATCAGATGGGTGGAATTGGCAGGTTCACCAGCAGGGATGGTCAGGCCAGGCTCCCAGGCCCTCAGGGTTTGGGCAGAGCTGGGACCGAGGCCAGTGGCTGCTTCTCCAGAGCTCCAAGCCCAGGTAGGTGTCCTGCCCCCTAAGTCTGGTGACATGGCCCAGCCCCTCTGCTCCTGCCACCCTCCCCTCAGGGGAAGTGAGCATGATCTGAGGCCTATTTCCATCGCCATATCCAGGGACCTAAGGAGGAGGACCACATGTGTCCAGGTTGGCCCAGGCTGGAGTAAGGGGTGACTGAGAGCTGGGGCTTCAGCCTTGGGACGACCGTGAAAACCTGGCTGCCTGTGCTCCTCCCTGGGGCCTCTGGGGCCCAGAAGTAGGGGCCTGTGACAGACCCAGGCCACGTGGGGGTGGGGAGTTGTCAGGGGAGTGCGGGTGGCACACCTGGCAGGGCAGGGCTGCTCACTGCACTTCCTCTGGTGGTCAACGGGCCAGCCCAGGGGGTCACAGTGCCCCTTATCCACAGGCCCTGCCTGCTGCTCTGAGCAGTACACACTCTGCCTCTGCACACCTAGGGGCCGGGGGGCTCAGCCTGGGCCTGGCACCAAGGTGCCCACCACTCAAGACCCAAAGATACCATTTCTGCCAGAACCCTCCCAAAACAGCACCTCACTGCCCATGTCAGGATAAAGGCAGACCTCCATGGCTGCCTCCTCCTTGCTGTCCTGCTCTCACCCACCCTCTCCTATGTAACCTCCCTCTGACTGTCCCTGGAGAGGTGGCACAGTGTGGAGGTTTAGTGGGTTTGGTCCCCAGACCCTCTGCTTTCTAGCTGAGATGCCTGGGTGGCTCATTTGGCCTCTCTGAACCTCAGCATCCTCTTCTGTGAAGCTGGAGTGACAATCCTGCCTGCCTCCAAGCCCCAGACAGAGGACTGCTCGTGGCCTTGTGTGTGTGGGCTCATCCTGTGCCCAGCACATCCTACGAGCTCAATCTGTGCAAGCTGCTGCTAGCATGCAAACCCAGCCACGACATCAAGGCTGCCCCACTGTCCACGCCCTTCCCAATGGCTAAGAGAACATCTGGAGAAGAAACACATCAAGGGGCAGGTCCCGCTCTCTGCCCCACACCAGCCTTGGCATTACTCCTGTCCTTCATACCCTCTGCCACTGCCCACCCCGGGGCTTTTCCACAGCCACGTGCCTCACTTAAACTCACCTTCATACTGCCTGCTGAGATCCAGCCTCAGGACACCCTCCGCTGGTGGCTCTGCTTTCTCTGCTCCCCTGGGATCTCAGGAGTAAGCTGTCCCTCCCCTGAGCTGCCAGTCCCATGCCAGTCCCCCTTTCCTCACCAACAGATTCTGATATTGTTCAAGGCAGCAATGGGACCTGCTGAAAACACCCTGAGGCTGCCCCCTTACAACTAGGGGCTCTGGGACACAGTCCTGGCTGGGAGTCAGCCCTTTCCCCTCCTTCTTCCTGCCCGGAACATGGCAAGAGGCCTGGAAGGGAGGAGGACATCTGCGACAAGCAGGAGGGGAGGGCTGCAGTGGCAAGGACCCTGCAGCTGAGGGACAGTCAGCTCCAGGTCCTGCCAGCGTGGACTGTGCACCTGGGGCTTCCTGCCTGAGACAAAGACCCACTGTCTGTCCCGGCCACCACGGGGTACTTGCCTCTGTGTACACTCACTCCTACACGGTCCACCTGCCAGGCAGCTGAATTGCTAAAAGACAATCCCCCAAATGTCTTGTGATGCAAATGTATTTGTTGGTTTTTCATGTTTGTCTATTTAAAGACACCTGAATTCTACCAGGTGTGGTGGTTCACGCCTGTAATCAATCCCAGCGCTTTGGGAGGCTGAGTCAGGTGAATCACCTGAGGTCAGGAGTTTAAGACTAGCCTGGCCAACATGGTGAAACCGCACCTCTACCAATAATAAAAAATTAGCCAGGCATGGTGGTTTCTGCACGTTAATCCCAACTACTCGGAAGGCTGAGGCAGGAGAACCAATGGAACCTGGGAGATGGAGGCTGCTGTGAGCCAAGATCTCACCACTGCACTGCAGCCTGGGTGACAGAGCAAGACTCCGTCTCAAAATAAATAAAATAAAATAAAGATAGCTGTATTAGATGAAATGGGTTTCCAGGCTTTGGAAGGCATCTACCCAGTTCTCTAGTTCTCATGTTGTCATCATAACAGCACTTAGGAAAAAAAAAAAAAGACAGGGTTTTACTGTGTTGGTCAGGCTGGTCTTGAACTCCCGACCTCAGGTGATCCGCCAGCCTTGGCCTCCAAAGTGCTTGGATTACAGGTGTGAGCCACCACGCCCAGCCCATAACAGCATTTTAAGGCTCCCGCACTTCCTCTGCGCACCTGCCCTCCTGCCACTTCTCCTTTCCTTCCCTCAACTCTTTCCTCCAAATAGTAATAATAATTTTAAAATAGCCTTTTAAGGAATGTTCAAATGTCTCTATCTCAGATTCCTGATTCTGAGACCCTGAGGACACTGTGTCAATGATGGAAAGACTGAGGGAAAAGGGGAGGACTAAAAGAGCTGGAGACAGAGGTGGGGGAGATGAAGAGGTGGGAGGAGACTGAGAGGTAGGGTAAGAGCTAAGGGCATGGGGGGAGACGGAGGAGCAGTGAAAGACTGAGAATGGGGAGATGGAGGATTAGGGGGAGACAGGGTGTGGGGGAGACCCAGGAATGGGGGGGTAGACCCAGGGGCCAGGGGAGACTGAGAGGCATAAGAGGAGAAACCATGGGGTGGGAGGAGACTGAGGGGCTGGGGAGACCAAAGGATGGGGGGAGACCGAGGAGTGAAGGGGACTGAGAGGCACAAGGAAGGGGAGACAGAGGGGTGGGGGAAGACCAAGGGTCCTGGGGGAAGACTGAAGGGCCAGCAGAGAGACCAAAAAGCCAGCAAGGAGACAAAGGGGTAGGGGGAGACCTAGGGGCAAGCAGGGAGACCAAGGGGTGGGGGGAGACTGAGGGGCAGAAGGGGAGACCAAGGGGTGGGGGGGAGACAGAGGGTAGATTGAGGAGCATGTGGGGGAGACCAAGTGGTGAGGGGGAAGACTGGGGGTTGGGGGGAACTGAGGGGCATGGGGGAAGACCAAGGGGCAGGGTGGGAGACCTGAGGTGGAGGGATTCTGAGAGGCAGGAAGACCAAGGGGCATGGGGGGCACTAAGGGAAATATGGGGAGGAAGGTTCAGAATTAATGAAACCATCCTACTTTTTACATAGTTCAAAGAAATAAGTCAGCGTGGTGAGGGGCCACTGGGCTGGCCTCAGAGTGGGGTGGGAAACCTGGCTGTGCCCTGGCCTCCTCCCCTCACTGCCCCCTTCTCTGCCACCTTCCACTGTTCCCCCTCCTTCTGTATGGGAAGCCCCTCCTGGGGTGGCCACCAGGGAGCTCCAGGCTCTGGACCACTGGAGGGGCCAGAGGAGGGGAGCAGCCCGCCCTGACAGGCCCAAGGCTAAGGCTCTGTGGGGGTGGAAGGGGTCGTCTCTAGGATGCAGCAGAAATGCAGGCAAAAGACCTGCCGGAGCTGAGCCAGGACAAAATCGAGAGGGAGCTGTGCCCCTGTATGGAGAATGCCAAGAGCTGGGGCACACTGAGCACTCACCACAAGCTGCCCCCACCTGCCTCATCTATTTACCTCCCAGTGGGCATGGGACATGGGGCAATTGCCAGCCTCATTTCACGATGGGAAACTGAGGCTCAGAGAGGCAAACCTCCAGACCCGTGGTGGCCCAGCAGTGAGCTGGAGGCTGAAGCCAGTGTCCCTGTCCAGAGCCAAAGCTCTGTAGTGCCAAGAGAACTCAGGCGGCAGGACCTCGCCATGGCCATCTGCCTCCCTGTGGATGGTGTACTCATAGCGCACCTGGGGTTGCTCTCCTGGAACAGCAGCTGGATGGGCAGGTGGGCCCTATGAGCATGAGCCGTCCTCTCCATCCACCCAGCCCTAAAGGAGCCGACCCCAGTCACCTCTGAACTGCAGCCACATCATGGGTCCATTTTAAAAGATGGGGAAACCGAGGCAGAGGTTGCAGCAGGATGTCCTGGCTGAGAGCCAGGCTCTGTGACTGCCCCAGGGCTCACTCCTCCATGATGAGACCCTGTTATGGGCCTGGGGTCTCTGCCTCTGCTCCCCCATCCTAGGCCTCAGGAAACAGGCACCTGGATCCAGACAGGCTCATTGATGGGACCTGGGGACGTAAGGTTCTCCCAGTTGCCCCTGCATGCATATGTGAAGTTGGTCCCTGCCACCTGGTAGTCCCCGACCCACTGGATGGTCCAGCCGCCATTGAGGAAGTACTTCTTCGGGTCCTCGTTCTGCAGTGCCAGGAAATTAGCAGCCTCGGCCACCTCCTGGATGCGGATCTCACGTGGGCCGGCTGGGATCAACCCCACGTCCACATACCCTGCTGGCCAAGGGTTGTGTATAGGTTGTGCTCAGGGCAACAAGGTTACCTATCCCCACCTGCTGCCCTCACCTCTCTCCCCACTTACCCCTGCCTGCTGATGCCAAAGATTCCACTGTTACCTTAAAAGTCTGAGCTCCCTGAATTGCTCAGATATGTGATAGGTCACCAAAACCTCACAGAGGCACCCCAAATCCTGACCCCATGTCCATGCCCCATCACCCCTCTCCTGGGGACCTAAACTGGTCTCATCACAAGCCTGGGTCCACCCAACACTCAGGGCCAGCTGGCATTCTCTCTAAAATGCCAGCGTGCTCAGGCCTTTCTCCTGGATCACCCTCCTCAGCCCACATGGCTGCTTTTATTCACCCGCTTCTGTCACACCCATCACATGCCAGGCACTGCTCGCAGGACTTCTCACATGTAAGATGAATAACAACCCTAGGATGTAGGTACTATTGTTGTCCCCATTTCACAGATGAGGAAAGTGAGGCAGGCAGGGATAGTAACATGAATGAGCGTCCTGCTGGGATCTGAGGACAACAGGGTTTTCCTCCCATGGGAAACCTTCCCTGACTCCCCCAGGCCAGGAGCGTCTTCCTTGGTGCTCCCACAGCCCTCTGGGCCTCCCTGCACTGCACTGGCGACACAGAAGGTTGTGGCCCCTGGGGGACTGAGCGATTCACCTGCATGTCCCCATCACCTAGCACCACAGTCAGCACTTGAACAACGTGTGCAAAGCAGACCCGAGGTGAGGGTGTGGAGTTGGGGGTCTCAGAAGCTTCAGGAGGAGACCATCATCATCCCAGAGGCCCAGGGGCCACACACAAACTGAGCTTGCCCTTCCTGGGGTTTCTGGGGCAAGAGGACTCCCAATGGGGACAGATCTCTGTGCTTGGGTTAGGGGTCCCTGACTCCTACAAGAATTCCACCCCAGCAAGGCTTCCCTGCTTAGTCATCTATGGCTGGGTGGGAACCATGAGGCCAATGGGGGAGCCCAGGGCAGATGGGGAAGTGGCCACCAGGTAAAGAGCACACCCCTCCCTCACAGTGGCCCCACCTTATACCCAGGCCCTCTGCCTCCTCCAAGGTCCCGCTCACAATGTGGCAGGTGGAGCCATTGTCGTGGCACATGCCGTAGCGGTCCTCCATGGCACCAGAGTTAATCTCAAAGTCACAGTCGACATTCTGCAACACAAAAGGGAGGAGAGGCCCATGGTGCTGGTGGCCAGCCCTCTGCGCCAGCCAGGTTCAGGAGCAGACAACCCAGCTGTGTCTCTGACCCAGGTGAACGTCTCTACCTCCCTGAAGCTCTGTGTACTCAGATGTGAGACAGGGAGACCCGCCCCTCCCTTAAAGGCATGTCTAAAGCATCACATTCGACAAGAGAAGGGAGTTCTGCAAAGGCTGCGGGTAGGCAGGGACCTGACTCTCCATGGGCTCCTGACCAGTGTGTGCAGGGAATCTGAACATCAGAGGCACTGGGGGTTGGCCCTTCCCTTCTGGTCCTCCTCTGAGCCCAGGCCTGAACACCCCAGCTGCTTAGGGACTAGAAGCAGGGGCAGATAGGTAACTGGGGAGATAGGCAAAGACCAGAGGCCATCCTTGTATTGAAAACAAGAATAGGAATTGTTACCAAATACTGAGTGCTACTCTTTGTTCTTTTCTTTTTTTTTTTTTTTGAGATTGAGTTTCGCTCTTTTTACCCAGGCTGGAGTGCAATGGTACGATCTCAGCTCACCACAAACTCCGCCTCCTTGATTCAAGCAATTCTCCTGCTTCAGCCTCCCGAGTAGCTGGGACTACAGTGTGCACCACCATGCCCAGCTAATTTTGGCATTTTTAGTAGATAAAGGGTTTCACCTTGTTAACCAGGATGGTCTCGATCTCTTGACCTCGTGATCCACCCGCCTTGGCCTCCCAAAGTGCTGGGATTATAGGCGTGAGCCACCGCATCCAGGCCTGAGCGTTACTCTTCTGGGCTCATTTAACCTCTTCTATCTGGGGTCAGCCAGCTGGCAAGAGGTCAAGCCCCTGCCTTGGCTCCAGTTTCCTGGCTGGAGTGGTGCTGGCACAGCATCCAAGGAGACGTGGAGTGGCAAGGCCTGACTGGGAGGGGTCTCCAGTGCCAGGAGGCCTGGTAGGGGCTTTGCCTTATTGGTATAGAGGGTGGGGTCTCTGAAGCCCAATGGCAGAGCATCGGGAGGGTGGCCAGAGGACCAGAAGGGACCCAGGGGAGAACCTGGGGCCTGCCAGTGGGGCTGGAGGCGGGCAGTGCTGGGAGAGCCTCTTCCTGACCAGGAACACCTTGCAGATGCCATTGATGCAGAGGTCCCGGCTGACCCTGCCCTGGTAGCAGGGGGTGCCATCGACCACGACATCCTGCAGCTTCTCAGCAAAATACTCATACGAGGGCTGGCAGTGCAGCTCACAGGGGTTCACTGGGGGCCAAACAAAAGAGCCATCAGTGACAGCCGGGGCAGGAGTTACAGAGGCCACCAGGAAGACGCCTCTGTGACACACATCCATGGCAGGCTGGAGGCTCCGGCTGTGCTGGTAGCTATCTGCAAGGCTGCAGACTGGGGAGCTGGGGGAGCAGCAGCCCCAGGGCACAGTGGCACGGCCCAGGCTTGGGGTGGAGACTGGGCCTCCAGCTGCATCACAGGGTAGCCTTGGGCACACACAGCCCCAGCCCTCTGAGCCTCAGTGTCCCCATGGGAGGCAGCATTCACCGTCATTGACCACAGACACCCATGTGTGCCGCTGGCCCTTGTAGAGCATAGCATCAAAGTGGCTGCTCTGGAAGTGGCGGAAGGAGGGGTGGCCCGCGGGGAAGGCTTGCAGGTTGCAGAGGCGGAAACGCTTCCATTTGCCCACGCAGTACTTGCCCTTGTATTTGCGTCTGTGGGGAGAAGCAGGGAGGGCCCGATGAGTGTTACTGCATGGCCACAGCCTGGAGTGAGCGGCCTCCTCCTGTACCCACACACTGAGATCCCTGCCACCTAGCTCTGCGATACTGGTCTCTTCCCCTGCTCTGGCCCAGACACACCCTCCCTGTTTGTAAGGACCTTCGGGGAAGTGGCAGCAGGAAGCCTGAGCTCTGTCCCCAACCTGCTGTGTGACTGGGCAAGTCTCTGGCTAACCCCTGGGCCTCAGATTCCTCATCTGTAAAATGGGGTTAGGGCTGCCTCTGCAGAGGACTGTTGAGAAGCCGGAACAAGCTGCAGGCATGACTGGCACTGACTGGAGGGACTTCTCCGAGTCCCCAGCCCATGACACCAGCGTCCTAACGAGCCCTTGAGCCCTCAGTCTCCTTCCTGGTGGCAGTTCCCCAGCCTGGGTGTAAAAAAAGCCCCCAGGGCCCCAGCCACCTGAGAGGTCTGCCCAGTCACAGCTCCTGAAACCCTCCCCATCTAGGCCAGGGTAGCTGGACCGAACCCAGATCAGACCTGGAGGTCAGGAGGCAGGGGGGGGGGACACAGGCCAGTCTTAGCCAAGCACAGGGCCCTGGGTGGGGCTGGCTGTGAACCCCATGCCTTCCCTGGGCGGCCTCATGTAGAGGGAATCAGCTGGGCAGTGCCTCAGTCTAAGGTGCTGATGGGCTCTGCATCTCACCAGATCCTCACATCCCCGCTTTTAAATGGGAAAACAGAGGCTCAGAGAAGGGGTGAAGAGAAGATTCAAACCCTGAGCCATCTAAGGTCCAGGGCCCATGCTCTTCCCCATTGCTCTCTCCTTCCTCCCTCCAGCTGGCAGCTGCTTTGCTGTGTGGCCTCTGATGAGTCTCTCTAGTCTCTGGGCCTCAATGTCCCCCTCTCTGCAAAGAGGTCAGCAGTGGGGACCTGTCAGCCCCAGAACACTCCTTGAAAGTGACTCAAGGTGGCCTGGACACTCGGAATGACCGTTGTGAGGACACTTCTAAGAGCCATGGGCTGGGACAATGCCAAGCTCCTGCCATCAGCTGGCTCCTTGGGTCCCTCTGTCCCATCACCCAGGGCACCCTGGGCCCCACACTCACACCGGCTGTGTGCACTGCCACTCAGCACTCTGCATGCCCACACCACAGCTCCGTGAGGGCAGTGATGCCCCTTGATGCCTCCGTAACCCTACTGATGATGTCTGATGTCTGAGAAGCATGGTAGCACTAGGGCTGGAGATGAGATAAGTATCCCTTGCTTCTTATTGCCCCTTCCAGACTATTCTCCTTCAAAACCACCAGCTTTGAATCTCACGTATCAGAACAAGGCTATCCCATGTTCCTCAAAGTTTTGGGCACTCAGTTCCCTGTTATTTCTCCAGCATCTCCCATCTTAGTTTGGGAGGATGTCAGTATTCATGGTAGGTAGGCAATTCTTCTAGCACTGTTTTTTCTTTGAGATGGAGTCTCATGCTGTTGACCAGGCTGGAGTGCAGTGGCATGATCTCAGCTCACTGTAACCTCTCCCTCCCATGTTCAAGCGATTCTCCTGCCTCAGCCTCCCAAGTAGCTGGGATTACAGGTGCGTGCCACAACACTCAGCTAATGTTTTTAGCATTTTTAGTGGAGATGAGATTTCACCATGTTGGCCAGTATGGCCTCAAACTCCTGACCTCAGGTGATCCCCCACCCCCCCCACCTTGGCCTCTCAAAGTGATGGGATTACAGGCATGAGCCACCACATCCAGCCCCAGCACCTCTTCTCTCCATTCTTCCAGTGGTGCTGTCTGCTGTTTCTCATTCCTGCGAGGCCTACACTTTGTCGACAACTTTAACTTTCCTATAATTTCAATTTTAAGGAAACCCTCTCTGACCACCACCTCCAATTTTTCTAGCTTGTGCCTTGATCCCATGCCCATTCTGCTGTCTACATCACAATTTTGTATCTTCTCTGGTTTCTCAACTAGCCTAAAACCGCAGATCAATAATTGTACTCCTCTCTGGCATACATCCCCATCATCTCTGACCTAATCTGTTTGTTTATTTGTTTTTAACTCACTTGGCAGAAACACTGCCAAGTTAAAGCCAGCTCATTCTGCCCCATTTCTGCTGTAGCAGCTGTACCTTAAAGGGAATAGCACAACCACATTGCTTTGGTCTCACTTTCAATTCCATGTCACACCGCTTCAAACCATTATTTAAACCTCCAGCACTTGTCAGCCATAAGTGCTACCTGCCTTGGGCTCACACTAGGTGACTTGTCCTCACCCAATTAAGTCTATATGTATATATGTAGACTTACATATATATGTATAACTTTTTTTGAGACAGAGTCTCACTCTGTCACTCCGGCTGGAGTACAGTGTGCAATCTCAGCTCACTGCTATCTCCACTTCCCGGGTTCAAGCAATTCTTGTGACTCAGCCTCCCGAGTAACTAGAACTACAGGCAACTGGCCAACTTTTATAATTTTGGTAGAGATGGGGTTTCACCATGTTAGCCAGGCTGGTCTCAAACTTCTAACCTCAAGTGGTCTGCCTTCCTCAGCCTCCCAAAGTGCTGGGATTTACAGGCATGAGCCACCAGGCCCAGCCCAATTAAGTCTAACTTCTTACCAGTCTACCCCCTTATCACTTGTTAACTGGTCAGGAATTTTCCCTGTTCTACTCTTCTTAGTTTCTCTCCCTCTTTGTGTGCAGCAAGCCAATCATTGTGGCAACAGGTTTTGCCAAAGGGAAAGGCTGCCATGTGAAAAGGTGAGGAACCAATGTCAAACCTCCCTCCCCAAAGATGAAGTTTCAGGTATAGTTGTTGCATAGAGGAGTAAGGCAGTTGAAGGCATGGGAAAAGGTGAGTGGATGTAAGGACAAGTGAGTTAATCAGTGATATGCACACACATAGTCAGGCTTCATGGCTCTTCATAGAATGCATGTTCAGAAAATGGTAACATTTCCATGATCTGAGGGAGGAGATTTCAGCTCTCTGATGTCAAATGGTCGTCTCTCCTGCATTGACATAAGCCCATTTAAAGGATTGGTGGCCTCAAGCTGCTTGAGCTCTACAAGAGCTGCCCCTTACTTCCTGAAAAACAACTTAAAGCATCCATTACTATAGTGACCTACAGTCAGAGATTTCATCTGTAAGAAGCTGGTGGGAGTTCAGTTATGGATTCTCTGACTGTTTGACTTGCTAGTGGGAGTTTTTAGATCAACTAGAAGTAAGCGACTAAAAACAGCTAATATTATTTGGCTATTTGTCCCTGCCCAAATCTTATGTTGAAATGTAATCCCCAGTTTTTGAGGTGGGGCCTGGTGGGAGGTGTTTGAATCCAGAGGCAGATCCCTTATGAATGGCTTGGGCCATGCCTTTGGTGATGAGTGAACTCTGGCTCTGAGTTCACATTAGAGCTGGTCCTTTAAAGTATGTGGCTGTTCCCCACCTCACCTCTTGCTCCTTCTGTTGCCATGTGATGTGTCTGCTCCCTCTCCATCTTCTGTCATGATGGTAAGCTTCCTGAGGCCTCCACAGAAGCCAGGATGTCAGCACCATGCTTTCCATAAAGCCGGCAGAGCCAGTTAAAACCTCTTTTCTTTATAAGTTACCCAATCTCTCTTATTTCTTTATAGCAATACAATAATGGCCCAATACAGCAAACAAGGCATGTCAAGTTTGGCAGGCTAAACAGGTTGGCTCTGGTTTCATTAGCACATCACCCACTGTGGTTTCCACACCTTAGTAGCCCCCTTCTGACCTCACCTGTCCTCTTACAACAGAAGAACTCTTTATGTGAGTTATTGTGGTTCAGTGTGTTTTAAGTCCACAAAAGAAAGAGTACTCAAAGATAAATCCTCTCATCAAGGCAGTTTACTTCTATAGAAGGGTGTGGCTCATGGATGGAGCAAGGGTGACTGCAAATTTGGACAAGAGAGGAAAAGGAGTACTTATTTCTGATGGTGGTCTCCCCTACCGCTGGGTCATTCCCCTGTTGGCTAGACCATACAAGCTGGACTAGACTAATCCCAATTGTCCATTTTAAACAGAGCAGGGGTCTGAGCTGGAGTGGCAGGGTAGATGGTTTTGTGGGAAGGACGGTTACAGGCAGGTCAGAGCAGGTAGCCAGGGATGACCTATATCAAAGAAGGTGACCAGAGCAGGTGACTGGAGCAGGTGACCTGATCACTGAAACAGGTGACCAGGAAGAGTCAGGACAAAGCTGGGGGCAGAGGGAGTGTGGGGTGGGAGGGAACCAGATGTGAACTGCTGATTAGAACTGGTAGGGAATGTTGTTTACTGGAACTATAAGGAAGTTAAACTTTAAAATGAAGGACATATAACTGAATATAATGACATACAGATTCTTTGAAGAGGAATTTAGAACTCATCGGATCCAATAAATGTTGCCCCTTATTGAAACTGCTCTGCTTTTGCTTCCGGAATATCATATTCTTCCTACCTCACTCCTTATTATTCGACTCATCATGCTTGAGCTTCCCAGGACTCAGTTCTTCTCACATTTTCTGCCAGCCACACTCACCCCCTTGGGGATCTCATTGTGTTTCCTAACTTAATGATGCTGATTACTCTGTTTGTTATCTCAGTTTTCAGACTTCTTTCCAGAACTCCAGACCCCTGTGGCCACTACATTTTCACTATGTAGAATCCGATGTCTCACCAGCATTTTAGAGGTAACATATTCAGAATAAACTGATCTTCACGCCGAGCCTGCTTCTCTCCCCTTCTCCACTCACTAAGGGGCACTACTTTCTTTCTGGCTGATCAGATCATCCTTGGGGTTATTCTTGCTCCTGAAAATAAAGTCTGTACTTATGTTAATTTTGCCTAAGTTTTGTCCTTTAAGGTTTACACTTGGAATACATTTAGAAGACCGAGTCATAGATTGAAGTTGCCATGTATATGTGCACTGATTAGCAGCAGTTACAAGCGGATTTTTAAAGAGAAAAGAACAGGCAGTTCTTAAATGGCTTACCAAGAGTTTGCATTGAAACATTATAATTATTGGCCAGGCACACTGGCTCATGCCTATAATCCCAGCACTTTGGGAGGCCGAGGCAGGTGGATCAACTGAGGTCAGAGGTTCCAGACCAGCCTGGCTATGGTGAAACCCAGTCTCTATTAAAAATACAAATATCAGCCAGGTATGGTGGCAGACGCCTGTAATCCCAGCCAGTTGGAAGGCTTAGGTATGCAAATCTCTTGAATATGGGAAATGGTGGTTATAGTGAGCCGAGATCACACTACTGCAATCCAGCCTGGATAACACAGCAAGACTCTCTCAACAATAGTAATAATAAACTATTGAGTGTCCACTGTTCTTGATATCACAGATTCCAGGATCATAAAGATAGTATCTTAGTGATTTAGGTGCATGGGGGCGGGGGGAAGATGCCCTTAAAAGTGCTAATTTTTTTATAGGTGTAAATTTCTTTGACAGAGGGTTTCAAAATAGGCAACTAAGTGTCAGAAAGTTGTATTTTGGAGACTGATTTATTTCGATAGGTGTTCTTTTCAACTTAGCTTGTTTTCTAATAGGAATATTGACTTCAAGTTGGAGCTCTTTAGTGAACTGCGCAAATAAAGCACTTGCAGTTTTCAGTACCTAATATTTAAATATTTCAAAAGCAGGCATAGCTGGAAGGCCCAGCATCTATTATAAATCTTTAAAAATCAAGGGCCTGCTGTGGTGGCTCACACCTGTAATCCTTGCATTTTGGGAGGCCAAGGCAGGCGGATTCCTTGAGCCCAGGAGTTTGAGACCAGCATGGGCAATGTAGCAAAACCCTGTTTTTAAAAAAAAAAAATCAAGGACTCAACGTTTTCTTTGAGACAGGGTTTCACTCGATTACCCACGGGAGTGCAGTGGCACGATCTTGGCTCACGGCAGCCTCCATTTCCCAGGTTCAAACAGTCCTCCCACCTCAGCCTCCCAAGTAGCTGTGACTATAAGCACACACCACCAAGCCCAAGTTTTATATTTGTTTTGTAAAAACAGTGTTTTGCCATGTTTCCCAGGGCAGTCTCCAACTCCAGAGCTCAGGTGATGCACTCACCTCTGCCTCCCAAAGTGCTGGGATTACACGCATGAGCCACCATGCCTGGCTCCCACTTATTATTACACTTAAAGTTCTTGGGTACATGTGCAGAACATGCAGGTTTGTTACATGAGTATACATGTGTCATGGTAGTTTGCTGCACCCATCAGCCTGTCATCTACTTAGGTATTCTCCTAATGGTAACCTCCTACCACCGAACAGTCCCTGGTGTGTGATGTTTCCCTCCCTGTGTCCATGTGTTCTTATTGTTCAGCTCCCACTTAAGAGTGAGAACTTGCAGTGTTTGGTTTTCTGTTCCTATGTTAGCTTGCTGAGAACTAGGGTTTCCACCTGCAACGGACATGAACTCATCTTTTTTTGCAGATGCATAGTATTCCATGGTGCATATGTGCTACGTTTTCTTTATCCAGCCTATCATTGATGGGTATTTGGCCTAGTTCCATTACTATTGTAAACAGTGCCCCAGTAAACATACACGTGCATGTGTCTTTATAGTATAATTATTTATAATCTTCTGGGTATGTACCCAGTAATAAGATTGCTGGGTCCAATGGTATTTCTAGTTCTAGATCCTTGAGGAATCACCACAGTGAACTAATTTACATTCCCACCAACCGTGTAAAAGCGTTCCTATTTCTCCATATCCTCTCTAGCATCTGTTGTTTCCTGACTTTTTAATGATTGCTATTCTAACTGGCTTGAAATGATATCTCATTGTGGTTTTGATTTGCATTTCTCTATTAGTGATGGTGAGATTTTTTTCACGTTTGTTGGCTGCGGAAATGTCTTCTTTTGAGAAGTATCCGTTCATGTCCTTTTCACCCAGTTTTTGATGGGGTGTTTTTTTTTTCTTGCAAATTTAAGTTCTTTATAGATTCTGGATTTTTTTTTAATAATAGAAAACTGTGTTTAATACTACCAAAAATATAACTGTGTGCTGCTCTCCCTGGCTTCCATGGGAGGACTGCCGGCAGCCCCTGAACTGTAGTCCAATACAGGAAAGGGTCGCCGCCTGGGGTAGGGAATGCTGCTGGTTTAGAAAAGGAAGAGGAGGCCGATCCGGTGAGGTCTGCATCCATGAGGGTTAGAGGTGGGTTAGGGGCATGGGGGTACCAGAAAGGGGAGGGTTGTATGGAGTGAAAGAGGCAGGGGCAGGTAGGGGACATAGCGGGGCAGCAGCTCCCCCTGGAGCCTAGGGTCGCTCTGAGGGAGGGAGCACGGTAAGGGGGCTCCAGTTTGCTGTGGGAAGAGCCATAGCTGCCAGGCAAGTAGGCTGTCGAGTAGTTGGGGGGGTTGCACGCAAAGCCTTTGCTGGGTTGGGTGGTCGCGTTCCCTGGCCGCCAGAGTGGGCCGCCGCTGCCCAGGCTGCCTCTTCCCTGTCCGCAGCGGGAAGGTCCGGCGCCCGCGCTCTTGGCCTTGCGCCGAGGCCGGTACTTGTAGTCGGGGTAGCCGCGCAGGTGCCGGGCGCGGAGCCGCTTGGCCGCCTCCACGAAGGGCCGCTTCTCGTCCTCACCCAGCAACTTCCACTGCGCGCCCAGGCGCTTGGAGAGCTCGGAGTTGTGCATCTTTGGGTTCTGCTGCGCCATCTGGCGGCGCTGAGCGGAGCTCCACACCATGAACGCGTTCATCGGCCGCTTCACCTTCTGCAGGGGCAGCACCCCAGGGGCCGCGGGGCTCCCACACCCTCCCGCTCCTGGGGTCCCGAAGACGAGGAGGCAGCAGCCATGGGAGCCGGAGGCTCCAGGCTCCAGGCCTGGTCCTGTGAGGAGCCCGGTAGCGCCATGGGTCGGGAGAAGCCTTTTGTCAGATGGATAGATTACAAAAATTTTCTTTCATTCTGTTGGTTGCCTGTTCACTTTAATGATAGTTTCGTTTGCTGTGCAGGATCTCTTTAGTTTAATTAGATCCCATTTGTCAATTTTGGCTCTTGTTGCCATCGTTTTGGTGTTTTTGTCATGAAGTCCTTGCCCACGCCTATATCCTGAATGGCATTGCCTAGGTTTTCTTCTAGGGTTTTTATAATGTTAGGTCTTAGATTTAAGTGTTTAATCGATCTTGAGTTAAATTTTGTATAAGGTGTACGAAAGGGATTAAGTTTCAGCTTTCTGCATATGGTTAGCCAGTTTTCTCAACACCGTTTATTAAATAGGGAATTCTTTCCCCATTGCTTTTGTCAGGATTGTCAAAGACCAGATGATTGTAGATGTGTGGTATTATTTCTGACGCCTCTGTTCTGTTCCATTGGTCTGTATATGTGTTTTGGTACCAGTACCATGCCTTTTTGTTACTGTAGCCTTGTAGTATAATTTGAAGTCAGGTAATGTGATTCCTTAGCTTTGTTCTTTTTGCTTAGGATTGTCTTGGTTATGCAGGCTCTCTTTTGGATCCATATAAAAGTTAAAGTAGTTTTTTTTCCGTTCTGTAAAGAAAGTCAGTGGTAGCTTGATGGGAAGGGCATTGAATCTATAAATTACTTTGGGCAGTGTGGCCATTTTCATGACACTGATTCTTCCTCTCCATGACCATGGAATGATTTTCCATTTGTTCACGTCGTCTCTTACTTCCTTGAGCAGTGGTTTGTAATTCTCCTTGAAGACGTCCTTCACGTCCCTTGTAACTTGCATTCCTAGGTATTTTATTCTTTTTGTAGCAGTTGTGAATGGGAGTTCACTCCTGATTTGGCTCTCTGTTTCTCTGTTATTATTGTATAGGAATGCTTGTGATTTTTGGACATTGATTTTGTATCCTGAGACTTTGCTGAAGTTGCTGTCAACTGAAGGAGATTATGGGCTGAGATGATTGGGTTTTCTAAATATACAGTCATACAATCTGTAAACAGAGACAGTTTGACTTTCTTCTTTTCCCAATTGAATATCCTTTATTTCTTTCTCTTGCTTGATTGCCCTGGCCAGATATTCTAATACTATGTTGAATAGGAGTGGGGAGAGAGGGCATCCTATTCTAATACTATGGTGAATAGAAGTGGTGAGAGAGGGCATTCTTGTCTTGTGCTGGTTTTCAAAGGGAATGCTTCCAGGTTTTGCCCATTCAGTATGATATTGGCTGTGGGTTTGTCATAAATAGCTCTTAACTATTTTGAAATACATTCCATCCATACCTAGGTTATTGAGTTTTTAGCATGAAAGACTGTTGAATTTTTACCATAGACTGTTTGAATTTCCCTCTACACACTACTTTAAATGTTTCCCAGAGATTTTGGTATGTTGTGTCTTTGTTCTCACTGGTTTCAAAGAACATCTTTGTTTCTGCCTTAATTTCATTATTTACTCGGTAGTTGTTCAGGAGCAGATTGTTGTATGGGTTTTGAGTTGCTTAATCCTGAGTCCTAATTTGATTGCTCTGTGGTCTGAGAGACTGTTTGTTATGATTTCCCTTCTTTTGCTTTTGCTGAGGAGTGTTTTACTTCCAATTATGTGGTCAATTTTAGAATAAGTACGATGTGGGTCAGGTACAGTAGCTCAAGCCTATAATTCCAGGATGTTAGGAGGCTGAGGTGGGCAGATCATGAGGTCAGGAGATCAAGACCATCCTGATCAACATGGTGAAACCCTGTCTCTACTAAAAATACAAAAATTAGCCAGGCACAGTGGCATGCACCAGTGGTTCCAGGTCTTCAGGAGGCTGAGGCAGGAGAATTGCTTGAACCTGGGAGGCAGAGGTTGCAGTGAGCTGAGATTGCGCCAGTGCACTCCAGCCCTGGGCGACTCTGCTTCACAAAAGAAAATAAAAAAACAGTAAGTGCAATGTGGTACTGAGAGGAATGTATATTCTGTTGATTTGGGGTGGTGAGTTCTGTAGATGTTTTATTAGGTCCGCTTGGCCCAGAACTGAGTTCAAGTCTTGGATATCCTTGTTAATTTTTGTCTCATTGATCTGTTTGACAGTGGGGTGTTAAAGTCTCCCACTATTGTTTGGGAGTCTAAGTCTCTTTGTAGGTTTCTAAGAACTTCCTTTATGAATCTGGGTGCTCCTGTATTTGGTGCATATATGCTTAGGATAGTTAGCTCTTCTTGTTGCGTTGATCTCTTTACCTTTAATTTTTGCGTCTTTGATCTTTGTTGGTTTACAGTCTGTTTTAACAGAGACTAGGATTGCAATCCCTGTTTTTTATTTCTTTCCCGTTATTTAAATATTCCTGCATCCCTTTATTTTGAGCCTATGTATGTGTTTGCATGTGAGATCGGTCTCCTGAATACAGTATACCGATGGTTCTTGACACTTTATTCAATTTGTCAGTCTCTGTGTTTTAATTGGGGCCTTTGGCCCGTTTACATTTAAGGTTAATAATGTTACAGATGATTGTGATTCTTCCATTATCATGCTAGCTGGTTATTTTGCCCATTAGTTGAGGCAGTTTCTTCATAGCGACGATGGTCTTTACAATTTGGTACGTTTTTGCAGTGGCTGATACCTGTTGCTCCTTTCCATGTTTAGTGCTTCCTTCAGGAGCTCTTGTAAGGCAGGCCTGGTGGTGACAAAATCTCTCAGCATTTTCTTGTCTGTAAAGGATTTTATTTCTCCTTCACTTATGAAGTTTAGTTTCTCTGGATAAGAAATTCTGGATTGAAAAGGGTTTTCTTTAAGGATGCTGAAGATTGGTTCCCACTGTCTTCTGGCTTGTTGGGTTTCTGCTGAGAGATCCGCTGTGGGTCTGATGGGCTTCCCTGTGTGGATAACCTGACCTTTCTCTCTGGCTGCCCTTAACATTTTTTCCTTCTTTTCATCTGTGGTGAATCAACAATGATGTGTCTTGGGGTTGCTCTTCTCCAGGAGTATCTTTGTGGTGTTCTCTGTATTTCCTGAATTTGAATGTTGACCTGTTTTGCTAGGTTGGGGAAGTTCCTGGATAAGATCCTGAAGAATGTTTTCCAACTTGGTTCTATTCTCCCCATCACTATCAGGTACACCAATCAAATGTAGATTTGGTCTTTTCACATAGTTCCATATTTCTTGGAGGCTTTGTTCATTTCTTTTTACTCTTTTTTCTCTAATCTTGTCTTCTTACTTTATTTCATTGAGTTGATATTCAGTCTCTGATATCCATTCTTCTGCTTGATCAGTTTGGCTATTGATACTTGTGTATGTTTCGTGAAGTTCTCGTGCTGTGTTTTTCAGCTCCATCAGGTCATTTATATTCTTCTCTAAACAGGTTGTTCTAGTTAGCAATTCGTGTAACCTTTTATCAAAGTTCTTAGCTTCCCTGCATTAGGTTAGAACATGCTCCTTTAGCTTAGAGGAGTTCGTTATTACCCCCTTTCTCAAGCCTACTTCTGTCATTTCATCAAACTCATTCTCCATCCAGTTTTGTTCCCTTGTTGTCGTGGAGTTGTGATCCTTTGGAAGAGAAGAAGTGCTGTGGGTTTTGGAATTTTCAGCTTTTTTGTACTGGTTTCTCCCCATCTTTGTGGACTTATCTACCTTTGGTCTTTGACGTCAGTGACCTTCAGAGTGGTGTCCAGGTGGACGTGTTTTTTGTTGTGTTGATAACCATTTCTTTCTGTTTGTCAGCTTTCCTTCTAACAGGCCCTTTGGAGATCCACTGCAGACCATGTTTGCCTGGATATCACCAGCAGAGACTGCAGAAAAGCAAAGACTGCTGCCTGTTTCCTCCTCTGGAAACTCTGTCCCAGACGGCACCCACCAGATGCCAGCCAGAGCTCTCCTGTATGAGGTTTCTGTCGGCCCCTACTGGGAAGTGCCTCCTGGTCAGGTTACATGCAGATGATGCACTTGAGGAGCCAGTCTGTCCTTTATCAGAGCTCGAATGCTGTGCTGGGAGATTCCCTGCTCTCTTCAGAGCTGCCAGGCAGGGACGTTTAAGTATGCTGAAGCTGCACCCACAGCCACCCCTTCCCCCAGGTGTTCTGTCCCATGGAGGTAGAAATTTTGTCTTTAAGTCCCTCAGTGGGGCTGCTACCTTTTTTTCAGAGGTGCCCTGCCCAGGCAGGAGAGAAGCTAGAGAAGGCTGCTGACCACAGCAGCCTTGCTGAGCTGTGGTGGGCTCCACCCATTTCTAACTTCCCAGTGGCCTTATTTACAATGTGAGAGTAAGACTGCCTACCCAAGCCTCAGCAATGGCAGATGCCCCCCCCCCCACCAAGCTGGAGCACCTCAGGTCAAGCTCAGACTGCTCTGCTGGCTGCAAAAATTTCAAGCCAGCAGGTCTTACCTTGCTGGGTTCCGTGGGGGTGTGACCCACCAATCCAGACCACTTGACACCCTAGCTTCAGCCTCGTCTCCAGGGGGGTGAACAGTTCTGCCTCACTGGCATTCCAGAGGCTACTGGGCTATGAAAAAGAAACTCCTGTAGCTAGCTTGGTGTCTGCCTAAATAGTTACCCAGTTTTGTGCTGGAAACCCAGGGCCCTGGTGGCAAAGGCACCACAGGGAATCTCCTGGTCTGTAGGTTGCAAAGACTGTGGGAAGAGCTCATTATCAGGGCTGGAGTGCATGGTACAGTCCCCGATGGCTTCCCTGGGTTAGGAGAAGGAGTTTCCCAACCCCTTGCACTTTACAGGTGAAGCGATGCCCCACCCTGCTTCTGCTCGCCCTCCTTGGTCTGTACCCACTGTCTTACCAGTCCCAGTGAGAAGAACCAGGTACCTCAGTTGGAAATGCAGAAATCACTCACCTTCTGGGTCAATCTGTCTGGGAGCTGCAGACCGAAGTTGTTCCTATTCAGCCATCTTGCCAGCAATCCCCAGACTCCCATTTTTACATTGATTCCTGGTTCCCCTAGAAGGGGGAACATACCATGGTGTTACCTGAAAGGGGTTCTGATCCAGACCCCAAAAGAGGGTTCTTAGATCTGGCTCAAGAAAGAATTTGAGGCACATCAACTCAAGGAATCTTGGGGCTGCTCAAAGTCTCCTATGTGGTATCAAAGATGGCAAAAGGAATGAGCAGAAATGGAAAGACAGGGAAGAACAAGACTTGGAGGAGCCAGTTTGGAGATATGTTAAGCTTTCTAAAAGGCCAGTGGAGTTTTATATTTGTTTTTTGCAAAAAATCATGCCAATAAGAGGCCAACAGGAATAAAACATTTTTAAAAGGCAGTTTTAGTTTGTGGGAAAACTCCCAGAGAGAGTATCCAAAAGAGCAAACACAGAATGTTTTTTTTACCCCAAAAGAATTATTGCCTGAGTATCAGCTTTTAACCAAGCTGACTTTGGACCATGGAGCTTTTAAGATACTTTTCAGATCTCTTATCAGACTTCAGCCAGGAAAAGTAGAAAGCTCCTGGATGTTTGCAAGGGGATGTCCAGTAAAACCAGCTGGTGTTTCTGAAGCAGGCTGTCCCTTAAAAATATGCTCAGGTTTTGATTTCTAATAATTCAAGAACTTTGCAAAAGTGACCAAAGCCAGAAATGTCTTTAGGGTTAAGGTGTGTTGTTTATGAGTATAAACCACCCTCATGCATCTTTCGATTTGGAATTAACAGGAATGGATGGCCAGAAATGAAGAGACAAATCTGAATTATAAGAAGTAGAAAGCAGCTGCTGTTTTAAAAGTATGCTGTGTAATCTTAGGCAAAAGAAGTGAAACCACTGGTGCTAGACCAGTGCATAACGCAGACCTCTTGCCCTTAGGCAGAGGTGGAGAAGGCAAAGCTCCTTACTCAGCCTCCTGTCCAGAGATACAGGAAACCAAAGCCCTTGATCTACAAGCAAAGAGAGTATTTGAAAAATAGCCCAAACAATATGTAGACCTTAAATAGAAGAAAGAGAGGTCTGGATTCAGGAGATCTCACCATAACACCTGATGGGACTGCGGGTTTCTGCTTATACCAAGCGCTGCTTTCAGAGAGAGAAATGCCTGGTGTTCAGGAGAAAGTCACCACATCCGCCTGACTTAAGCCAGATATGTCATCCTAAAGAAAATAAATGAGCCAAAATAATATAGAAAAACGGAGTTTTTTGGTGGGGGGACCAGGTTTAAAAACTGCAAATCAGAACATAGGTTGAGTTACCTTGAATATGTGCTCTAATTAGTAGCAGTTACAAGTGGGTTTTTGAAGGAAAAGAGAGAGTCCCTACACTGTATCACAAATTCTAAAAATGTGAAGATAATGGGTAAGGCCACTAGTTAAAAACAAAATGCCTTTCAACAATTGCTCTGGGCCTGGATGCAGGATCTGGGTGAGGTGGGCATGACTGAAGCCCCACACTCCTGCCTCTTGGGACTAAAACATTTTGCAGACCTATACCTCAGGCTGCTCTGAGCGGTTTTTGTTTCTCACAAGTCCAACTTTCTATGTGAATGCACTGGTTCAGATTTACCTGTCTCTCAACTAAATTATTGCAAACCTACCTATTCCCTTTTAGAAGGCTCCCAGGAAGCCTTTGGAAAATGACAGACGATGTCACTTTTTTTACTTCCAATTGATCTTGATGTCATTCAGAATAAAAGCCAGGGCCCTTACCATGAGCTAAGAGGTCTTAGACATTGTGGCCTTCTGGTACCTCACTGATTGCTTCTCAGTGCCACCTCCCTCTTCCCACTCCCAGCTGTTCATCTGCCTCACCTGGGATCATTTTGGTAGTAAGAGTTGTCCTTTTTTATTAATCACTTTGTAAGTTAGTATAAAGAATATTCAGTCCAGTTAGGAAATGAGCAGGAGAAAAAAATGAGAGTAGCCAGCACTTGTGGAGTGGCCATTCTGTTCCAGGTGCCCAGGGAATCCCGTGGAATCTGCTCCCCATCTTGTTACTGCAGGTAGCTTCCATTATACCCCATTTTACAAATAAGAAAACTAAGGAACAGAAATTGAGCAATGTTTCCAAGGTCAGGACGAGTAATTGAGCCCGTATTTGAATCCAAATTGTCTGGCTCCAGAGCTGGTGTTCCATGTATTTTTTATTTTTCTGTAACTTTACGCTTGGAGAATGGCTGTGAGAATAGTAACGTGATGTCTCATGTGTCCTTTCCCCCAGTTCTGTATGTTTATACTTTGGCTCTCTTTATCACTCTATAGGTTTTTTGTTATTTTGTTGTTGTTGTTAGTTTTTTTCTCGAACCGTGTGAAAGCAAGTTATAGACATGGTTATAAACATTTCAGTGTGTGTTTGTGAAGACCAGAGATACTGTCTTATATGATCAGAGTATAATTATCAAAATAAGGAAATTTAATACTGAAGAAATGCTCTTATCCACAGTCCAAATTCTTATTTCATCCCAATAATGGCCTGTATCAATATTGCTTCCTGATCTTTTTCTTCCCCAGTCCAAAATCCCATCCCACATCACACAGTGCATCCAGTTGTCAGGCACATCTTTTTTATCGAGACACTGCTTCTGTCACCAGGCTGGAGTTTAGAGGCTCTGCTTCTGTGGTCCAGGCTCTACCTCCCAGCACCAGCAGTCCTCCTACCTCAGCCTCCTGAGTATCTGGGGCCACAGGTGCAGGACACCACACCTGGCTAATTTTTGATGTTTTAAAAAAGACAGAGTCTTGCTATGTTACACAGGCTGCAGGCCCATCTTCTTAACTGAGAGCCCAGTTTGTGCTTTTACTCTAGGGCCATGGTATACGAAGTCCAGAAATTTAGTGTGTAAAGCGTCTTTTCAAGTCAAGCAATAAGATGAAGTTGTCAGTCAATGTTACTAGGATCAAAGCACACCATTTGAAAAATATTACTGACGAGTGCATTTCTGTTCTCATTTCTGTTCCTCATATGTCGACAGTGTCAATAAGATTGTTACCATGTTGATGGGCAAACAGTCCTGACCCTTGTTCTTCCTGGGCCCATACTTCTGATCTTTCTTGATGATACTCTGTGAGTGCGCAGTTAAATGTCGATGTTACCTGTGTCTGTCATACGTTGACTGCTACATCTTAAAGGGCTACATCCCTGTGTTTTTTGCTTTGATTTGCCTTTCACGCTTGTCCACTCTTGCCATTACCACACTGTAATTGCTGCTTGTTTTCTCATTTTTTCTGTAACTTCTGGAGAGCTGAGATGTGTCTTACTGATCCAGCTTTTTGACTCTAAAATTAGTTTTGAGTACATGAGTGAGTGAGCGAAGGAATCAGTAATGCTAGCAGAGGCTTTGCAACCTGCGTTTTCAAAGATCCTCATCACCAGTTTTCACGTTAAGGTAATTTATGTTGCCACTGGAAATGGGTGGTTGTGCCACTGGGGCTGGCTCACGGCCTTGGGGACGTACTCCATCCAGAGCACCGATGCACCCTCTGCCTTTGCTTTGACGCCTGTCTGGGGACGCCAGTGAGTACTTGCTGCCTGGCTCGGCAGGGGTGGCCTGGTAGCTGGCATTGGGGCTTAACAGGCAGTGGCTGCCGGGGCTGTGGTGGAAGGCCAGTGGGAAGGCATTGTCATCCAGACCCATGATGGGGCTGGCATCAGGGCTGCAGGGTGCCAGGTCAGGGGCCTTGGCAGCACAGTGCTCAAGGGCCGTCTCCAGCAGCTGCCGGTAGCGACGCTGCTCCAGCTCCATCTCACTGCGCACAGCCTGGATGGCCTGGTTGAACAGCTCCAGCTCCAGCTCCAGCTCCAGCACGTCTGGATACAGCTCCTCCCCCAGGCCATGGTTGCCATTCTCCCTCTGAGCCAGGAGCTTGGACATCCAGGGTTGTAGGGGACGTAACCCAGCCCAAGACTGAGGGAGGTTCAGGAAGCAACAGGCTTGAGGGGGAGATGCCCAGCAGCTGTAGGCTCAGGCATTCCTAGCGAGCTCTGCTGTGGGGGGCGCCGGGGACCCAGGTCCCACTGTTCTGGAAGTGGCAGTAGGGCCGCTGGCAGGAACCCCTGGGTGCCCAAGACCAACAGGGTCAGTCAAAGGCCTGGAAGAAGCCAGTGAAGCTTAGCTGGTAATCCGTCCCACAAGGGGGACCCGGGCCCCCTCACTCGAGAGATATTTAAGTGCTTTTTCTTTTTTTTTTTTTTGACAGAGTCTTATTCTGTTGCCCAGGATGGGGTGCAGTGATGCGATCTCAGCTCACTGCAACCTCCGCTTCCCCGGTTCAAGCAGTTCTCTGCCTCAGCTTCCCGAGTAGCTGGGGTTACAGGTGCCTACTACAACCACCAGCTAAGTTTTGTATTTTTAGTAGAGATGAGGTTTTACCATTTTAGCCAGGCTGGTCTTAAACTCCTGATCTTGTGATCTACCTGCCTCCACCTCCCAAAGTGCTGGGATTACAGGCTTGAGCCACCATACCTGGTCTTTATTTTATTTTTTACTTTACCTTAGTTTATTTTTTGTTTTGAGACAGTCTCGCTCTGTCACATGTCACACAGGCTGGAGTGCAGTGGCATGACCTTGGCTCACTGCAACTTCCACCACCCTGATTCAAGGGATTGTCCTGCCTCAGTCTCCCAAGTAGCTGGGATTACAGGTAAAGAAGAAAGAAAGAAGGAAAGAAAGAAAGAAAGAAAGAAAGAAAGAAAGAAAGAAAGAAAGAAAAAGAAATACATATTAGGTTGGGACAAGGTAAACATATTGTTATGTATTTTAACAACATAGAAAACTCGCTTGGGGCAGTCTGTGAGTACTTCCCATGCGAGGCTCAGCCCCACACTGGGAATCCCCTGTCACTTGCCAGTGGCATATCTGAAGTGGTCTGTGATGTCAGCTTGGACCAGTGGTGCTCACCCTCAACATGGCACACAGAGGCTTTCTTGGGAGCAGTTCCCCAGGATGGCAATATTTCAGGTGACAGTGACATGGGGCAGCAAAACCGGTTTCCTCCTAATAGCCAGATGCACACAGGCATGCAGGCAGACCACACCATTCAGAAAGTTCACGTGGGACCTGAGACGCAGCTCTTGGAGGGGGAACAGAAGATCAGATGGTATTTGAGAAAATAAAAAGGTTAAGCAAAGTGAGAGGTGAGGTGAAGGGGAAAAAATCATAAAGTTTAGCCCTGCCACCCATGACACAGAAACGTGCCATGTCGGTTTCAACACCTAAAAGTCAGAGCCACTCACAGGTGGTGAAGAGTGGGTGGAGGAGAGGAGTGGGGGGGGGTTTGAGGAGCAGAAAAGCCAAAAGGCAAGAGTAAGATCTGATGCAGCAGAGGTTCTGGCCACATGGGATCTCACCATGGAAAAAATAAAATTCCCCGAGCCCGGGCACCACAAGGCTTATAGGCTGGAGGGATGGGCTTTTCACACCCATGGCATGACAGAGGTTATCTTTACAGGTGGGCGACCCCACAGGCAGGCCAATGGCCTCAATGCAGCTCTCCAGCACCCTCAAATGACACAGGTCAGTAATCCAGAGATGGGGGGCAAAGGCTCATGTGTCCCCAGATGCAGGCACACCAGTGCAGCTTGAGTCATCTGCAGAGTCACGAGGCCAGGAACCCAGAGGAGATCCCCTGGTGGACACCAGACACCCCAGGGCAAAGTGCCAGGTGCCTCCCGGGCAGCTCCCCTCTACAGCAGAGGGTTCAGATGGCAAAGTCTCAAAAGCCTTCCTTCATTCCCTGCGTGGGGCAAACCTGGAGGACACACTCCCCCAGGGCCTGAGCTGAGGCTGCCAGGGAGCCTGCCGGGTTCCCCACTCTGGTTTTCAGGTAACCTCATCTGCTGGCACTAAGACCCTCATCAGACATCTGCACACCTGTGACCACAGCTGAAATCAGTGTGCCTTCTCCAAAGCCATCTTCTCACCTGTTTTTTCTTCTTTTATTTTTTGAGACAAAGTTTTGCTCTTGTTGCCCAGGCTGGAGTACAGTGGCAGTCTCTGGGCTCAACACAACCTCTGCCTCCCAGGTTCAAGCAATTTTCCTACCTCAGCCTCTGGAGTAGCTGGGATTATAGGCATGCACCACCATGCCCAGCTAATTTTGTATTTTTTTTTTTTTTTTAGTAGAGACAGGGTTTCTCCATGTTGGTCAGGCTGGTTTTGAACTTTCACCCTTAGGTGATCCTCCTGCCTCAGCCGCCTAAAGTGCTGGAATTACAAGTGTAAGCCACCATGCCTGGCCATGACCCACTTTTTAAACAAATTTCGGTAAGCTTCGCATAACATAAAGTTAAGCATTTTAAAGTGAACAGTTCGGTGGCATTCAATACATTCACAACATTGTGCGAACGTCACTCCTACCTAGTTTCTGTACATTCTCTCTACTTAGCTTTTGTACATTTTTATTTCTTTGGAGATGGTTTCTCCCTCTGTTCCCCAGGCTGGAGTGTACTGGCATGATCTCAGCTCACTGCAATCTCCACCTTAGCTAAGGCCATTCTCCTGCCTTAGCCTCCTGAGTGGCTGGGATTAGAGTTGCCCAGCTAATTTTTGTGTTTTTAGTAGAGATGGGGTTTCACCATGTTGGCCAAGCTAGTCTCGAACTCCTGACCTCAAGTGATCTACAAGCTTGATCCTCCCAAAGTGCTGCGATTACAGGCGTGTGCCACCATGCCTGGCCAAATTCTTGCACATTCTCACTTTAGAGAGAAACCTTATCACCACCAGCTGTCACTCCCTACCCCTCCCACAGCTCCTGGCACACACACATCCCCTTCCTGTCTCTGTGATTGGGCCTGTCCTGGACATATTATAAAAATGGGATCACACACACTGTGTGGCCTTTTGTGTCTGGCATCCCTTACTGAGTGTGATATCCTCAAGGTGAATTCATGCTGTGGCCTGTGTGAGAGCCTGGCTCCTTTTCAGGGCTGAGTTGTGTTCCACTGTCAGGATGAACCATGCGTGGATCCATCCATCCACTGATACACACCTGGGTTCTTGCAGTAACATTTTGGCTGCTGTGAAAATTGCTGTGCATGCATTTGTTGGAGGACTGTCTTCAATTCTTTTGCGTTCATGCCCGAGAGCAGAATTGCTGGGTGACCCCTGAAATGGCCCAGGCCAGGCCTCTCCATTGCACCTCCAAGCCTGGCTTTCAGCCATTTTCAGTATTCAGAATGGGCAAGTGCACATCTATCTGACAGGTGTCCACATGCCCAGGGACTATGGGGAGTGGGAGAGGGTTCATCTTGCAGGAACGGGACCAGGGTCAGGTGAGAAAACAGAATTTAAGGGGATGCCAAAAAGTCAGCGTATATATATATATATATGTGTATATATATATATGTATATATATATATATATATATATATATATATATATATATATATAGAGAGAGAGAGAGAGAGAGAGAGAGAGAGACAGAGACAGAGACAGAGTTTCACTCTGTTGCCCAGGCTGGAGTGCAGTGTCACAATTTCAGCCTCTTCGGTTCAAGTGATTCTTCTGCCTCAGCCTCCAGAGTAGCTGGGACTGCAGGCATCTGCCTCCACCACCAGCTAATTTTTGTATTTTTACTAGAGATGGGGTTTCACCATGTTGGTCAGGCTGGTCTTCAACTCCTGACCTCTGATCACGTGTCTTGGCTTCCCAAAATGCTGGGATTACAGGCATGTGCTACAGCACCTGGCTTATAAATAATATTTTAAGGCACTCTTATAAAAATTTAAAATCAATGTGTGAAAGCCACGATGAACAAATGATCAGAATTTCCTCTCAAAGTGGGATCATAATAGTGCGCTGAGAGGCACATTGGAGCCAAAGCAAAAGGAAAAATCAGAATTACTGACCCCATCTCGACTTAAAATTTCTATTCTGGCTCCATTGTGGAGTTTTGCATTGATTTTGATTTTTTTGAGAAAGAGTCTCACTCTGTCACCCAGGCTGGAATGCATTGAAGTGATCTCCACTCACTGCAACCTTGGCCTCCTGAGTTCAAGAAATTCTCCTGCCTCAGCCTCCTGAGTAGCTGGGATTGCAATCATGTGCCACCATGACCAGCTAATTTTTTTTTTTTTTAGTAAAAATGGGATTTCACCACGTAGGCCAGGGTAGTCTCAAATTCCTGAAATCAGGTGATCTGCCTGCCTCAGCCTCCCAAGTTACTGGGATTACAGGCATGAGCCACCATGCTTGGATGGATTTTTTCTTTTTTAGCGATGAGCTTTTGCTATGTTGTTCAAAGATGTCTCAAACTCCTGGCCTCAAGTGATCCCACCTCAGCCCCCTGAGTGGATGTGACCACAGGCACGCATCACCACATCCAGCTAATTTTTATTTTTTTGTAAAGACAGGGTCTCACTATGTTGCTGAGGCGGTTCTTGAACCCCTAGGCTCAAGGGTTCCTCCCATCTCAGTGTCCTGTGTAGCTGGTACTACAGGCGCGTTCCACTCCACCCAGCTACTCTTTGGTTTGGACCGAAGTATTATTTCATCTCAGTCACTGAGGTTTTTCAGCGCCCCCCACCCTCTTTTTTTTGTTGTTGTTCAAGCAATTCTCCTCCTTCAGGCTCCCAAGTATCTGGAACCACCATGCCTGGCTAATCATTATTATTATTTTTTGCATTTTTAGTAGAGACAGAGTTTCACCATATTGGCCAGGCTGGTCTTGAACTTCTGACCTCAAGTGATCTCCTTTGCTCGGCCTCCCAAAGTGCTGGGATTACAAGCATGAGCCACCTCATCTGGCCTCAATGCTCCCTTTGAGTTTGTGCCCAGTGTGAGTGCCTTGCTTGGCTGAGCCTAGTCATGTACTGGGATTGGAGACCCGACAGGTTTGAGTAACAGTTGCTGTTAAGCTGCTCACTTGCTGGAGACTTCAGGCTCCCTTCTGTGAGATTCACTTTGGCCATTTCTGGAATCCCCATTGTGCAGGACAGCTGGGTGGATTGCAGTGATGCTTACCCATCAAATCCTGAGTGCTGGAGCAGACAGGGCCCCACCTGCTACTCTGTTGGACTTCCAGCCTCCAGAATTGAGAAAGAGAAGAAATCTCAGTCTCTGAAGCCCTCCACTTTGTGGCCCGAGGTCACAGAGCCACAACAAACCATCACATTGGGTTAAGGGAATGGGTCCCCAGATCTCATAGCTGCAGACTGGCCACTGCAGGACTATCCAATGGGACCCAGGAGTGCCTCTGGCCTATTGGGGAACCCTCGGTGAGCCAGTGAATTCAGAGCATTTCTGAAGCTCCTTGACAATGAGTGAAGATGTTGAACAGTACAGGAAAAGCAGGTGAGCATGCACAGTAAACCAACAGCCAAGATCTTTCACCACCACCGGGCACCTGCCAGGCTCCCTGCCAAGTGCTCCCAAAAACAGGGTCCCCCTTCCCTTAACCCCTAGGAGAGTGATCTCACTGGTCAGGATGATGACAGCATGGGGAAGTCTGTGGAAAGGGCCTTGCCCAGGGGATGGCTCAGGTGGCCTCAAATAACATGACAAAGAACTCCTTTATTACTTATCATTATTATTATTTGAGACAGGGTCTTGCCCACTCTGTTGCCCAGGCTTGAGTGTGGGGCATGATCCAGCTCACTGCAGCCTCAACCTCCTGGACTCAAGTGATCCTCCTGCCTCAGCCTCCTGAACATCTTGGACTTCAGGTGTGCACTGCCACATCTAACAAATGTTTAAATTTTTATTTATTAATTATTATTATTATTTTTGAGATGGAGTCTTTCTCTGTCACCCAGGCTAGAGTGTAGTGGTTCTATCCTGGCTTATTGCAACCTCTACCTCCCCGGTTCAAGCGATTCTCCAGCCTCAGCCTCCTGAGTAGCTGGGATTACAGGCACCTACTACCATGCTCAACTAATATTTATATTTTTAATAGAGATGATGTTTCACCATGTTGGCCAGGCTGGTCTTGAACTCCTGACCTCAGGTGATCCATCCTCCTCCCAAAGGGCTGGGATTGCAGGCATGAGCCACTGTGCCCGGCCACTAAATTTTTTTAAATTTTTACAGATGGGGTCTTGCTATCTTTCCCAGGGTGGTCTCAGACTCCTGGGTTCAAGCAATCCTTCCACCTCAGCTTCCCAAATAGCTTGGACCTAAATATGTGCGCTGCCATGCCTGGATAACTTTTTTATTTTTAGAGGAGGCGGGGTCTTGCTGTCTTGCCCAGGCTGGTCTCAAACTCCTGGGCTCACAAGATCTTCCTGCCTCAGCCTCCCAAAGTGCTGGGATGACAAGCACAAAAGACCTTCTTTCATTTCTGCAAGATGCTGACAGGTTTCAGAAGAGGTTTGAGCCAAATTGGCCATAAGCACAAAGGTGGCCTCTGGGATACATTTCTCTGAAGCCAGGTTTGCTTTCAGTCAGCTCAGCGTGCAGACACTTGTCTCCTGGGCGCTAAACTTTACACTCTCGGTTCCAATCAGACAGTGGGGTCTGGGAGAGAAACCCGGTTCACGTGACAGGCTTGGGGGAAGTGTCCTAAACATTCTCAGAAATGACCACGCCCAACACTCGCCCTGGGCGGCTTCCATCTCCGGATCTGCTTTCTGAGAAGTGGGCACCCTCCCAAACACCCCCGGGTGTGGTGCCCAGGGTTCCCTGCCCCTCAGACCCTTACTACGCCGCTCAACCTAGGCATCCAGAGCCCTGATGAGACAGTCTCGGAGACGCAGAGTGGGAACTGATGACTGGAAGCGACTATTGTGAATGTCTATAAGCAGACTGACTTCAGGGGCGAGGAATTCCGCCTGGCAAGCATCTGGACTGTGGTGTTTCTGGGAGCTGGGAGCTGAAGCCAGCGCAGGTCTCCGGGGATGTGGGCTTTGCTGCCACCTGCTGGTCATGGCCCGACAAGCGGCCTTGCCATCACCACTACAGAGGGGGCTGGAGATGCCCCATCCCAGGACCATGGCAGGAGGGGATCCCATCCTGCATGGGGCTTGCTGGCAGGTGAGAAATACGGTGCACAGCCTGCACTAAATCATTTATTTAATGATTTATTTAAAAATACCATTTGAAGACCGGGTGTGGTGGCTCATGCTTATAATCCCAGCACTCTGGGAGGCTGAGGTGGATAAATCACCTGAGGGCAGGAGTTCGAGACCAGCATGGACAACATGATACAACCCTGTCTTTACTAAAAATACAAAAATTAGCAGGGCATGGCGGCACATACCTGTAATCCCAGCTACTTGGGAGACTGAGGCAGGAGAATCCCTTGAATTAGGGTGGTGGAAGTTGCAGTGAGCCAAGATCATGCCACTGCACTCCGGCCTTTGTGACGTGTGACAGACTGAGACTGTCTCAAAACAAAAAATAAAATAAAATAAAATAAAAAGGCAAGGTGTGGTAGCTCAAGCCTGTAATCCCAGCACTTTGGGAGGTGGAGGCAGGTAGATCACAAGATCAGGAGTTTAAGACCAGCCTGGCTAAGATGGTAAAACCTCGTCTCTACTAAAAATACAAAACGTAGCTGGTCATTGTAGTAGGCACCTGTAACCCCAGCTACTCGGGAGGCTGAGGCAGAGAACTGCTTGAACCGGGGAAGCGGAGGTTGCAGTGAGCTGAGATCGCATCACTGCACCCCATCCTGGGCAACAGAATAAGACTCTGTCAAAAAAAAAAAAAAGAAAAAGCACTTAAATATCTCTCGAGTGAGGGGGCCCGGGTCCCCCTTGTGGGACGGATTACCAGCTAAGCTTCACTGGCTTCTTCCAGGCCTTTGACTGACCCTGTTGGTCTTGGGCACCCAGGGGTTCCTGCCAGCGGCCCTACTGCCACTTCCAGAACAGTGGGACCTGGGTCCCCGGCACCCCCCACAGCAGAGCTCGCTAGGAATGCCTGAGCCTACAGCTGCTGGGCATCTCCCCCTCAAGCCTGTTGCTTCCTGAACCTCCCTCAGTCTTGGGCTGGGTTACGTCCCCTACAACCCTGGATGTCCAAGCTCCTGGCTCAGAGGGAGAATGGCAACCATGGCCTGGGGGAGGAGCTGTATCCAGACGTGCTGGAGCTGGAGCTGGAGCTGGAGCTGTTCAACCAGGCCATCCAGGCTGTGCGCAGTGAGATGGAGCTGGAGCAGCGTCGCTACCGGCAGCTGCTGGAGACGGCCCTTGAGCACTGTGCTGCCAAGGCCCCTGACCTGGCACCCTGCAGCCCTGATGCCAGCCCCATCATGGGTCTGGATGACAATGCCTTCCCACTGGCCTTCCACCACAGCCCCGGCAGCCACTGCCTGTTAAGCCCCAATGCCAGCTACCAGGCCACCCCTGCCGAGCCAGGCAGCAAGTACTCACTGGCGTCCCCAGACAGGCGTCAAAGCAAAGGCAGAGGGTGCATCGGTGCTCTGGATGGAGTACGTCCCCAAGGCCGTGAGCCAGCCCCAGTGGCACAACCACCCATTTCCAGTGGCAACATAAATTACCTTAACGTGAAAACTGGTGATGAGGATCTTTGAAAACGCAGGTTGCAAAGCCTCTGCTAGCATTACTGATTCCTTCGCTCACTCACTCATGTACTCAAAACTAATTTTAGAGTCAAAAAGCTGGATCAGTAAGACACATCTCAGCTCTCCAGAAGTTACAGAAAAAATGAGAAAACAAGCAGCAATTACAGTGTGGTAATGGCAAGAGTGGACAAGCGTGAAAGGCAAATCAAAGCAAAAAACACAGGGATGTAGCCCTTTAAGATGTAGCAGTCAACGTATGACAGACACAGGTAACATCGACATTTAACTGCGCACTCACAGAGTATCATCAAGAAAGATCAGAAGTATGGGCCCAGGAAGAACAAGGGTCAGGACTGTTTGCCCATCAACATGGTAACAATCTTATTGACACTGTCGACATATGAGGAACAGAAATGAGAACAGAAATGCACTCGTCAGTAATATTTTTCAAATGGTGTGCTTTGATCCTAGTAACATTGACTGACAACTTCATCTTATTGCTTGACTTGAAAAGACGCTTTACACACTAAATTTCTGGACTTCGTATACCATGGCCCTAGAGTAAAAGCACAAACTGGGCTCTCAGTTAAGAAGATGGGCCTGCAGCCTGTGTAACATAGCAAGACTCTGTCTTTTTTAAAACATCAAAAATTAGCCAGGTGTGGTGTCCTGCACCTGTGGCCCCAGATACTCAGGAGGCTGAGGTAGGAGGACTGCTGGTGCTGGGAGGTAGAGCCTGGACCACAGAAGCAGAGCCTCTAAACTCCAGCCTGGTGACAGAAGCAGTGTCTCGATAAAAAAGATGTGCCTGACAACTGGATGCACTGTGTGATGTGGGATGGGATTTTGGACTGGGGAAGAAAAAGATCAGGAAGCAATATTGATACAGGCCATTATTGGGATGAAATAAGAATTTGGACTGTGGATAAGAGCATTTCTTCAGTATTAAATTTCCTTATTTTGATAATTATACTCTGATCATATAAGACAGTATCTCTGGTCTTCACAAACACACACTGAAATGTTTATAACCATGTCTATAACTTGCTTTCACACGGTTCGAGAAAAAAACTAACAACAACAACAAAATAACAAAAAACCTATAGAGTGATAAAGAGAGCCAAAGTATAAACATACAGAACTGGGGGAAAGGACACATGAGACATCACGTTACTATTCTCACAGCCATTCTCCAAGCGTAAAGTTACAGAAAAATAAAAAATACATGGAACACCAGCTCTGGAGCCAGACAATTTGGATTCAAATACGGGCTCAATTACTCGTCCTGACCTTGGAAACATTGCTCAATTTCTGTTCCTTAGTTTTCTTATTTGTAAAATGGGGTATAATGGAAGCTACCTGCAGTAACAAGATGGGGAGCAGATTCCACGGGATTCCCTGGGCACCTGGAACAGAATGGCCACTCCACAAGTGCTGGCTACTCTCATTTTTTTCTCCTGCTCATTTCCTAACTGGACTGAATATTCTTTATACTAACTTACAAAGTGATTAATAAAAAAGGACAACTCTTACTACCAAAATGATCCCAGGTGAGGCAGATGAACAGCTGGGAGTGGGAAGAGGGAGGTGGCACTGAGAAGCAATCAGTGAGGTACCAGAAGGCCACAATGTCTAAGACCTCTTAGCTCATGGTAAGGGCCCTGGCTTTTATTCTGAATGACATCAAGATCAATTGGAAGTAAAAAAAGTGACATCGTCTGTCATTTTCCAAAGGCTTCCTGGGAGCCTTCTAAAAGGGAATAGGTAGGTTTGCAATAATTTAGTTGAGAGACAGGTAAATCTGAACCAGTGCATTCACATAGAAAGTTGGACTTGTGAGAAACAAAAACCGCTCAGAGCAGCCTGAGGTATAGGTCTGCAAAATGTTTTAGTCCCAAGAGGCAGGAGTGTGGGGCTTCAGTCATGCCCACCTCACCCAGATCCTGCATCCAGGCCCAGAGCAATTGTTGAAAGGCATTTTGTTTTTAACTAGTGGCCTTACCCATTATCTTCACATTTTTAGAATTTGTGATACAGTGTAGGGACTCTCTCTTTTCCTTCAAAAACCCACTTGTAACTGCTACTAATTAGAGCACATATTCAAGGTAACTCAACCTATGTTCTGATTTGCAGTTTTTAAACCTGGTCCCCCCACCAAAAAACTCCGTTTTTCTATATTATTTTGGCTCATTTATTTTCTTTAGGATGACATATCTGGCTTAAGTCAGGCGGATGTGGTGACTTTCTCCTGAACACCAGGCATTTCTCTCTCTGAAAGCAGCGCTTGGTATAAGCAGAAACCCGCAGTCCCATCAGGTGTTATGGTGAGATCTCCTGAATCCAGACCTCTCTTTCTTCTATTTAAGGTCTACATATTGTTTGGGCTATTTTTCAAATACTCTCTTTGCTTGTAGATCAAGGGCTTTGGTTTCCTGTATCTCTGGACAGGAGGCTGAGTAAGGAGCTTTGCCTTCTCCACCTCTGCCTAAGGGCAAGAGGTCTGCGTTATGCACTGGTCTAGCACCAGTGGTTTCACTTCTTTTGCCTAAGATTACACAGCATACTTTTAAAACAGCAGCTGCTTTCTACTTCTTATAATTCAGATTTGTCTCTTCATTTCTGGCCATCCATTCCTGTTAATTCCAAATCGAAAGATGCATGAGGGTGGTTTATACTCATAAACAACACACCTTAACCCTAAAGACATTTCTGGCTTTGGTCACTTTTGCAAAGTTCTTGAATTATTAGAAATCAAAACCTGAGCATATTTTTAAGGGACAGCCTGCTTCAGAAACACCAGCTGGTTTTACTGGACATCCCCTTGCAAACATCCAGGAGCTTTCTACTTTTCCTGGCTGAAGTCTGATAAGAGATCTATCTGAAAAGTATCTTAAAAGCTCCATGGTCCAAAGTCAGCTTGGTTAAAAGCTGATACTCAGGCAATAATTCTTTTCGGGTAAAAAAAACATTCTGTGTTTGCTCTTTTGGATACTCTCTCTGGGAGTTTTCCCACAAACTAAAACTGCCTTTTAAAAATGTTTTATTCCTGTTGGCCTCTTATTGGCATGATTTTTTGCAAAAAACAAATATAAAACTCCACTGGCCTTTTAGAAAGCCTAACGTATCTCCAAACTGGCTCCTCCAAGTCTTGTTCTTCCCTGTCTTTCCATTTCTGCTCATTCCTTTTGCCATCTTTGATACCACATAGGAGACTTTGAGCAGCCCCAAGATTCCTTGAGTTGATGTGCCTCAAATTCTTTCTTGAGCCAGATCTAAGAACCCTCTTTTGGGGTCTGGATCAGAACCCCTTTCAGGTAACACCATGGTATTTTCCCCCTTCTAGGGGAACCAGGAATCAATGTAAAAATGGGAGTCTGGGGATTGCTGGCAAGATGGCTGAATAGGAACAACTTCGGTCTGCAGCTCCCAGACAGATTGACCCAGAAGGTGAGTGATTTCTGCATTTCCAACTGAGGTACCTGGTTCTTCTCACTGGGACTGGTAAGACAGTGGGTACAGACCAAGGAGGGCGAGCAGAAGCAGGGTGGGGCATCGCTTCACCTGTAAAGTGCAAGGGGTTGGGAAACTCCTTCTCCTAACCCAGGGAAGCCATCGGGGACTGTACCATGCACTCCAGCCCTGATAATGAGCTCTTCCCACAGTCTTTGCAACCTACAGACCAGGAGATTCCCTGTGGTGCCTTTGCCACCAGGGCCCTGGGTTTCCAGCACAAAACTGGGTAACTATTTAGGCAGACACCAAGCTAGCTACAGGAGTTTCTTTTTCATAGCCCAGTAGCCTCTGGAATGCCAGTGAGGCAGAACTGTTCACCCCCCTGGAGACGAGGCTGAAGCTAGGGTGTCAAGTGGTCTGGATTGGTGGGTCACACCCCCACGGAACCCAGCAAGGTAAGACCTGCTGGCTTGAAATTTTTGCAGCCAGCAGAGCAGTCTGAGCTTGACCTGAGGCGCTCCAGCTTGGTGGGTGGGGGGGGGCATCTGCCATTGCTGAGGCTTGGGTAGGCAGTCTTACTCTCACATTGTAAATAAGGCCACTGGGAAGTTAGAAATGGGTGGAGCCCACCACAGCTCAGCAAGGCTGCTGTGGTCAGCAGCCTTCTCTAGCTTCTCTCCTGCCTGGGCAGGGCACCTCTGAAAAAAAGGTAGCAGCCCCACTGAGGGACTTAAAGACAAAATTTCTACCTCCATGGGACAGAACACCTGGGGGAAGGGGTGGCTGTGGGTGCAGCTTCAGCATACTTAAACGTCCCTGCCTGGCAGCTCTGAAGAGAGCAGAGAATCTCCCAGCACAGCATTCGAGCTCTGATAAAGGACAGACTGGCTCCTCAAGTGCATCATCTGCATGTAACCTGACCAGGAGGCACTTCCCAGTAGGGGCTGACAGAAACCTCATACAGGAGAGCTCTGGCTGGCATCTGGTGGGTGCCGTCTGGGACAGAGTTTCCAGAGGAAGAAACAAGCAGCAGTCTTTGCTTTTCTGCAGTCTCTGCTGGTGATATCCAGGCAAACATGGTCTGCAGTGGATCTCCAGTAAACTCCAGTAGGCCTGTAGCAGAGGGGCCTGTTAGAAGGAAAGCTGACAAACAGAAAGAAATGGTTATCAACACAACAAAAAACACGTCCACCTGGACACCACTCTGAAGGTCACTGACGTCAAAGACCAAAGGTAGATAAGTCCACAAAGATGGGGAGAAACCAGTACAAAAAAGCTGAAAATTCCAAAACCCACAGCACTTCTTCTCTTCCAAAGGATCACAACTCCACGACAACAAGGGAACAAAACTGGATGGAGAATGAGTTTGATGAAATGACAGAAGTAGGCTTGAGAAAGGGGGTAATAACGAACTCCTCTAAGCTAAAGGAGCATGTTCTAACCTAATGCAGGGAAGCTAAGAACTTTGATAAAAGGTTACACGAATTGCTAACTAGAACAACCTGTTTAGAGAAGAATATAAATGACCTGATGGAGCTGAAAAACACAGCACGAGAACTTCACGAAACATACACAAGTATCAATAGCCAAACTGATCAAGCAGAAGAATGGATATCAGAGACTGAATATCAACTCAATGAAATAAAGTAAGAAGACAAGATTAGAGAAAAAAGAGTAAAAAGAAATGAACAAAGCCTCCAAGAAATATGGAACTATGTGAAAAGACCAAATCTACACTTGATTGGTGTACCTGATAGTGATGGGGAGAATAGAACCAAGTTGGAAAACATTCTTCAGGATCTTATCCAGGAACTTCCCCAACCTAGCAAAACAGGTCAGCATTCAAATTCAGGAAATACAGAGAACACCACAAAGATACTCCTGGAGAAGAGCAACCCCAAGACACATCATTGTTGATTCACCACAGATGGAAAGAAGGAAAAAATGTTAAGGGCAGCCAGAGAGAAAGGTCAGGTTATCCACACAGGGAAGCCCATCAGACCCACAGCGGATCTCTCAGCAGAAACCCAACAAGCCAGAAGACAGTGGGAACCAATCTTCAGCATCCTTAAAGAAAACCCTTTTCAATCCAGAATTTCTTATCCAGAGAAACTAAACTTCATAAGTGAAGGAGAAATAAAATCCTTTACAGACAAGAAAATGCTGAGAGATTTTGTCACCACCAGGCCTGCCTTACAAGAGCTCCTGAAGGAAGCACTAAACATGGAAAGGAGCAACAGGTATCAGCCACTGCAAAAACGTACCAAATTGTAAAGACCATCGTCGCTATGAAGAAACTGCCTCAACTAATGGGCAAAATAACCAGCTAGCATGATAATGGAAGAATCACAATCATCTGTAACATTATTAACCTTAAATGTAAACGGGCCAAAGGCCCCAATTAAAACACAGAGACTGACAAATTGAATAAAGTGTCAAGAACCATCGGTATACTGTATTCAGGAGACGGATCTCACATGCAAACACATACATAGGCTCAAAATAAAGGGATGCAGGAATATTTAAATAACGGGAAAGAAATAAAAAACAGGGATTGCAATCCTAGTCTCTGTTAAAACAGACTGTAAACCAACAAAGATCAAAGACGCAAAAATTAATGGTAAAGAGATCAACGCAACAAGAAGAGCTAACTAACCTAAGCATATATGCACCAAATACAGGAGCACCCAGATTCATAAAGGAAGTTCTTAGAAACCTACAAAGAGACTTAGACTCCCAAACAATAGTGGGAGACTTTAACACCCCACTGTCAAACAGATCAATGAGACAAAAATTAACAAGGATATCCAAGACTTGAACTCAGTTCTGGGCCAAGCGGACCTAATAAAACATCTACAGAACTCACCACCCCAAATCAACAGAATATACATTCCTCTCAGTACCACATTGCACTTACTGTTTTTTTTATTTTCTTTTGTGAAGCAGAGTTGCCCAGGGCTGGAGTGCACTGGCACAATCTCAGCTCACTGCAACCTCTGCCTCCCAGGTTCAAGCAATTCTCCTGCCTCAGCCTCCTGAAGACCTGGAACCACTGGTGCATGCCACTGTGCCTGGCTAATTTTTGTATTTTTAGTAGAGACAGGGTTTCACCATGTTGATCAGGATGGTCTTGATCTCCTGACCTCATGATCTGCCCACCTCAGCCTCCTAACATCCTGGAATTATAGGCTTGAGCTACTGTACCTGACCCACATCGTACTTATTCTAAAATTGACCACATAATTGGAAGTAAAACACTCCTCAGCAAAAGCAAAAGAAGGGAAATCATAACAAACAGTCTCTCAGACCACAGAGCAATCAAATTAGAACTCAGGATTAAGCAACTCAAAACCCATACAACAATCTGCTCCTGAACAACTACCGAGTAAATAATGAAATTAAGGCAGAAACAAAGATGTTCTTTGAAACCAGTGAGAACAAAGACACAACATACCAAAATCTCTGGGAAACATTTAAAGTAGTGTGTAGAGGGAAATTCAAACAGTCTATGGTAAAAATTCAACAGTCTTTCATGCTAAAAACTCAATAACCTAGGTATGGATGGAATGTATTTCAAAATAGTTAAGAGCTATTTATGACAAACCCACAGCCAATATCATACTGAATGGGCAAAACCTGGAAGCATTCCCTTTGAAAACCAGCACAAGACAAGAATGCCCTCTCTCACCACTTCTATTCACCATAGTATTAGAATAGGATGCCCTCTCTCCCCACTCCTATTCAACATAGTATTAGAATATCTGGCCAGGGCAATCAAGCAAGAGAAAGAAATAAAGGATATTCAATTGGGAAAAGAAGAAAGTCAAACTGTCTCTGTTTACAGATTGTATGACTGTATATTTAGAAAACCCAATCATCTCAGCCCATAATCTCCTTCAGTTGACAGCAACTTCAGCAAAGTCTCAGGATACAAAATCAATGTCCAAAAATCACAAGCATTCCTATACAATAATAACAGAGAAACAGAGAGCCAAATCAGGAGTGAACTCCCATTCACAACTGCTACAAAAAGAATAAAATACCTAGGAATGCAAGTTACAAGGGACGTGAAGGACGTCTTCAAGGAGAATTACAAACCACTGCTCAAGGAAGTAAGAGACGACATGAACAAATGGAAAATCATTCCATGGTCATGGAGAGGAAGAATCAGTGTCATGAAAATGGCCACACTGCCCAAAGTAATTTATAGATTCAATGCCCTTCCCATCAAGCTACCACTGACTTTCTTTACAGAACGGAAAAAAAACTACTTTAACTTTTGTATGGATCCAAAAGAGAGCCTGCATAACCAAGACAATCCTAAGCAAAAAGAACAAAGCTAAGGAATCACATTACCTGACTTCAAATTATACTACAAGGCTACAGTAACAAAAAGGCATGGTACTGGTACCAAAACAGATATACAGACCAATGGAACAGAACAGAGGCGTCAGAAATAATACCACACATCTACAATCATCTGGTCTTTGACAATCCTGACAAAAGCAATGGGGAAAGAATTCCCTATTTAATAAACGGTGTTGAGAAAACTGGCTAACCATATGCAGAACGCTGAAACTTAATCCCTTTCGTACACCTTATACAAAATTTAACTCAAGATCGATTAAACACTTAAATCTAAGACCTAACATTATAAAAACCCTAGAAGAAAACCTAGGCAATGCCATTCAGGATATAGGCGTGGGCAAGGACTTCATGACAAAAACACCAAAACGATGGCAACAAGAGCCAAAATTGACAAATGGGATCTAATTAAACTAAAGAGATCCTGCACAGCAAACGAAACTATCATTAAAGTGAACAGGCAACCAACAGAATGAAAGAAAATTTTTGTAATCTATCCATCTGACAAAAGGCTTCTCCCGACCCATGGCGCTACCGGGCTCCTCACAGGACCAGGCCTGGAGCCTGGAGCCTCCGGCTCCCATGGCTGCTGCCTCCTCGTCTTCGGGACCCCAGGAGCGGGAGGGTGTGGGAGCCCCGCGGCCCCTGGGGTGCTGCCCCTGCAGAAGGTGAAGCGGCCGATGAACGCGTTCATGGTGTGGAGCTCCGCTCAGCGCCGCCAGATGGCGCAGCAGAACCCAAAGATGCACAACTCCGAGCTCTCCAAGCGCCTGGGCGCGCAGTGGAAGTTGCTGGGTGAGGACGAGAAGCGGCCCTTCGTGGAGGCGGCCAAGCGGCTCCGCGCCCGGCACCTGCGCGGCTACCCCGACTACAAGTACCGGCCTCGGCGCAAGGCCAAGAGCGCGGGCGCCGGACCTTCCCGCTGCGGACAGGGAAGAGGCAGCCTGGGCAGCGGCGGCCCACTCTGGCGGCCAGGGAACGCGACCACCCAACCCAGCAAAGGCTTTGCGTGCAACCCCCCCAACTACTCGACAGCCTACTTGCCTGGCAGCTATGGCTCTTCCCACAGCAAACTGGAGCCCCCTTACCGTGCTCCCTCCCTCAGAGCGACCCTAGGCTCCAGGGGGAGCTGCTGCCCCGCTATGTCCCCTACCTGCCCCTGCCTCTTTCACTCCATACAACCCTCCCCTTTCTGGTACCCCCATGCCCCTAACCCACCTCTAACCCTCATGGATGCAGACCTCACCGGATCGGCCTCCTCTTCCTTTTCTAAACCAGCAGCATTCCCTACCCCAGGCGGCGACCCTTTCCTGTATTGGACTACAGTTCAGGGGCTGCCGGCAGTCCTCCCATGGAAGCCAGGGAGAGCAGCACACAGTTATATTTTTGGTAGTATTAAACACAGTTTTCTATTATTAAAAAAAAATCCAGAATCTATAAAGAACTTAAATTTGCAAGAAAAAAAAAACACCCCATCAAAAACTGGGTGAAAAGGACATGAACGGATACTTCTCAAAAGAAGACATTTCCGCAGCCAACAAACGTGAAAAAAATCTCACCATCACTAATAGAGAAATGCAAATCAAAACCACAATGAGATATCATTTCAAGCCAGTTAGAATAGCAATCATTAAAAAGTCAGGAAACAACAGATGCTAGAGAGGATATGGAGAAATAGGAACGCTTTTACACGGTTGGTGGGAATGTAAATTAGTTCACTGTGGTGATTCCTCAAGGATCTAGAACTAGAAATACCATTGGACCCAGCAATCTTATTACTGGGTACATACCCAAAAGATTATAAATAATTATACTATAAAGACACATGCACGTGTATGTTTACTGGGGCACTGTTTACAATAGTAATGGAACTAGGCCAAATACCCATCAATGATAGGCTGGATAAAGAAAACGTAGCACATATGCACCATGGAATACTATGCATCTGCAAAAAAAGATGAGTTCATGTCCGTTGCAGGTGGAAACCATAGTTCTCAGCAAGCTAACATAGGAACAGAAAACCAAACACCGCAAGTTCTCACTCTTAAGTGGGAGCTGAACAATAAGAACACATGGACACAGGGAGGGAAACATCACACACCAGGGACTGTTCGGTGGTAGGAGGTTACCATTAGGAGAATACCTAAGTAGATGACAGGCTGATGGGTGCAGCAAACTACCATGACACATGTATACTCATGTAACAAACCTGCATGTTCTGCACGTGTACCCAAGAACTTTAAGTGTAATAATAAGTGGGAGCCAGGCATGGTGGCTCATGCGTGTAATCCCAGCACTTTGGGAGGCAGAGGTGAGTGCATCACCTGAGCTCTGGAGTTGGAGACTGCCCTGGGAAACATGGCAAAACACTGTTTTTACAAAACAAATATAAAACTTGGGCTTGGTGGTGTGTGCTTATAGTCACAGCTACTTGGGAGGCTGAGGTGGGAGGACTGTTTGAACCTGGGAAATGGAGGCTGCAGTGAGCCAAGATCGTGCCACTGCACTCCCGTGGGTAATCGAGTGAAACCCTGTCTCAAAGAAAACGTTGAGTCCTTGATTTTTTTTTTTTTAAAAACAGGGTTTTGCTACATTGCCCATGCTGGTCTCAAACTCCTGGGCTCAAGGAACCCGCCTGCCTTGGCCTCCCAAAATGCAAGGATTACAGGTGTGAGCCACCACAGCAGGCCCTTGATTTTTAAAGATTTATAATAGATGCTGGGCCTTCCAGCTATGCCTGCTTTTGAAATATTTAAATATTAGGTACTGAAAACTGCAAGTGCTTTATTTGCGCAGTTCACTAAAGAGCTCCAACTTGAAGTCAATATTCCTATTAGAAAACAAGCTAAGTTGAAAAGAACACCTATCGAAATAAATCAGTCTCCAAAATACAACTTTCTGACACTTAGTTGCCTATTTTGAAACCCTCTGTCAAAGAAATTTACACCTATAAAAAAATTAGCATTTTTAAGGGCATCTTCCCCCCGCCCCCATGCACCTAAATCACTAAGATACTATCTTTATGATCCTGGAATCTGTGATATCAAGAACAGTGGACAATCAATAGTTTATTATTACTATTGTTGAGAGAGTCTTGCTGTGTTATCCAGGCTGGATTGCAGTAGTGTGATCTCGGCTCACTATAACCACCATTTCCCATATTCAAGAGATTTGCATACCTAAGCCTTCCAACTGGCTGGGATTACAGGCGTCTGCCACCATACCTGGCTGATATTTGTATTTTTAATAGAGACTGGGTTTCACCATAGCCAGGCTGGTCTGGAACCTCTGACCTCAGTTGATCCACCTGCCTCGGCCTCCCAAAGTGCTGGGATTATAGGCATGAGCCAGTGTGCCTGGCCAATAATTATAATGTTTCAATGCAAACTCTTGGTAAGCCATTTAAGAACTGCCTGTTCTTTTCTCTTTAAAAATCCGCTTGTAACTGCTGCTAATCAGTGCACATATACATGGCAACTTCAATCTATGACTCGGTCTTCTAAATGTATTCCAAGTGTAAACCTTAAAGGACAAAACTTAGGCAAAATTAACATAAGTACAGACTTTATTTTCAGGAGCAAGAATAACCCCAAGGATGATCTGATCAGCCAGAAAGAAAGTAGTGCCCCTTAGTGAGTGGAGAAGGGGAGAGAAGCAGGCTCGGCGTGAAGATCAGTTTATTCTGAATATGTTACCTCTAAAATGCTGGTGAGACATCAGATTCTACATAGTGAAAATGTAGTGGCCACAGGGGTCTGGAGTTCTGGAAAGAAGTCTGAAAACTGAGATAACAAACAGAGTAATCAGCATCATTAAGTTAGGAAACACAATGAGATCCCCAAGGGGGTGAGTGTGGCTGGCAGAAAATGTGAGAAGAACTGAGTCCTGGGAAGCTCAAGCATGATGAGTCGAATAATAAGGAGTGAGGTAGGAAGAATATGATATTCCGGAAGCAAAAGCAGGGCAGTTTCAATAAGGGGCAACATTTATTGGATCCGATGAGTTCTAAATTCCTCTTCAAAGAATCTGTATGTCATTATATTCAGTTATATGTCCTTCATTTTAAAGTTTAACTTCCTTATAGTTCCAGTAAACAACATTCCCTACCAGTTCTAATCAGCAGTTCACATCTGGTTCCCTCCCACCCCACACTCCCTCTGCCCCCAGCTTTGTCCTGACTCTTCCTGGTCACCTGTTTCAGTGATCAGGTCACCTGCTCCAGTCACCTGCTCTGGTCACCTTCTTTGATATAGGTCATCCCTGGCTACCTGCTCTGACCTGCCTGTAACCGTCCTTCCCACAAAACCATCTACCCTGCCACTCCAGCTCAGACCCCTGCTCTGTTTAAAATGGACAATTGGGATTAGTCTAGTCCAGCTTGTATGGTCTAGCCAACAGGGGAATGACCCAGCGGTAGGGGAGACCACCATCAGAAATAAGTACTCCTTTTCCTCTCTTGTCCAAATTTGCAGTCACCCTTGCTCCATCCATGAGCCACACCCTTCTATAGAAGTAAACTGCCTTGATGAGAGGATTTATCTTTGAGTACTCTTTCTTTTGTGGACTTAAAACACACTGAACCACAATAACTCACATAAAGAGTTCTTCTGTTGTAAGAGGACAGGTGAGGTCAGAAGGGGGCTACTAAGGTGCGGAAACCACAGTGGGTGATGTGCTAATGAAACCAGAGCCAACCTGTTTAGCCTGCCAAACTTGACATGCCTTGTTTGCTGTATTGGGCCATTATTGTATTGCTATAAAGAAATAAGAGAGATTGGGTGACTTATAAAGAAAAGAGGTTTTAACTGGCTCTGCCGGCTTTATGGAAAGCATGGTGCTGACATCCTGGCTTCTGTAGAGGCCTCAGGAAGCTTACCATCATGACAGAAGATGGAGAGGGAGCAGACACATCACATGGCAACAGAAGGAGCAAGAGGTGAGGTGGGGAACAGCCACATACTTTAGAGGACCAGCTCTAATGTGAACTCAGAGCCAGAGTTCACTCATCACCAAAGGCATGGCCCAAGCCATTCATAAGGGATCTGCCTCTGGATTCAAACACCTCCCACCAGGCCCCACCTCAAAAACTGGGGATTACATTTCAACATAAGATTTGGGCAGGGACAAATAGCCAAATAATATTAGCTGTTTTTAGTCGCTTACTTCTAGTTGATCTAAAAACTCCCACTAGCAAGTCAAACAGTCAGAGAATCCATAACTGAACTCCCACCAGCTTCTTACAGATGAAATCTCTGACTGTAGGTCACTATAGTAATGGATGCTTTAAGTTGTTTTTCAGGAAGTAAGGGGCAGCTCTTGTAGAGCTCAAGCAGCTTGAGGCCACCAATCCTTTAAATGGGCTTATGTCAATGCAGGAGAGACGACCATATGACATCAGAGAGCTGAAATCTCCTCCCTCAGATCATGGAAATGTTACCATTTTCTGAACATGCATTCTATGAAGAGCCATGAAGCCTGACTATGTGTGTGCATATCACTGATTAACTCACTTGTCCTTACATCCACTCACCTTTTCCCATGCCTTCAACTGCCTTACTCCTCTATGCAACAACTATACCTGAAACTTCATCTTTGGGGAGGGAGGTTTGACATTGGTTCCTCACCTTTTCACATGGCAGCCTTTCCCTTTGGCAAAACCTGTTGCCACAATGATTGGTTTGCTGCACACAAAGAGGGAGAGAAACTAAGAAGAGTAGAACAGGGAAAATTCCTGACCAGTTAACAAGTGATAAGGGGGTAGACTGGTAAGAAGTTAGACTTAATTGGGCTGGGCCTGGTGGCTCATGCCTGTAAATCCCAGCACTTTGGGAGGCTGAGGAAGGCAGACCACTTGAGGTTAGAAGTTTGAGACCAGCCTGGCTAACATGGTGAAACCCCATCTCTACCAAAATTATAAAAGTTGGCCAGTTGCCTGTAGTTCTAGTTACTCGGGAGGCTGAGTCACAAGAATTGCTTGAACCCGGGAAGTGGAGATAGCAGTGAGCTGAGATTGCACACTGTACTCCAGCCGGAGTGACAGAGTGAGACTCTGTCTCAAAAAAAGTTATACATATATATGTAAGTCTACATATATACATATAGACTTAATTGGGTGAGGACAAGTCACCTAGTGTGAGCCCAAGGCAGGTAGCACTTATGGCTGACAAGTGCTGGAGGTTTAAATAATGGTTTGAAGCGGTGTGACATGGAATTGAAAGTGAGACCAAAGCAATGTGGTTGTGCTATTCCCTTTAAGGTACAGCTGCTACAGCAGAAATGGGGCAGAATGAGCTGGCTTTAACTTGGCAGTGTTTCTGCCAAGTGAGTTAAAAACAAATAAACAAACAGATTAGGTCAGAGATGATGGGGATGTATGCCAGAGAGGAGTACAATTATTGATCTGCGGTTTTAGGCTAGTTGAGAAACCAGAGAAGATACAAAATTGTGATGTAGACAGCAGAATGGGCATGGGATCAAGGCACAAGCTAGAAAAATTGGAGGTGGTGGTCAGAGAGGGTTTCCTTAAAATTGAAATTATAGGAAAGTTAAAGTTGTCGACAAAGTGTAGGCCTCGCAGGAATGAGAAACAGCAGACAGCACCACTGGAAGAATGGAGAGAAGAGGTGCTGGGGCTGGATGTGGTGGCTCATGCCTGTAATCCCATCACTTTGAGAGGCCAAGGTGGTGGGGGGGGGGGTCACCTGAGGTCAGGAGTTTGAGGCCATACTGGCCAACATGGTGAAATCTCATCTCCACTAAAAATGCTAAAAACATTAGCTGAGTGTTGTGGCACGCACCTGTAATCCCAGCTACTTGGGAGGCTGAGGCAGGAGAATCGCTTGAACGTGGGAGGGAGAGGTTACAGTGAGCTGAGATCATGCCACTGCACTCCAGCCTGGTCAACAGCATGAGACTCCATCTCAAAGAAAAAACAGTGCTAGAAGAATTGCCTACCTACCATGAATACTGACATCCTCCCAAACTAAGATGGGAGATGCTGGAGAAATAACAGGGAACTGAGTGCCCAAAACTTTGAGGAACATGGGATAGCCTTGTTCTGATACGTGAGATTCAAAGCTGGTGGTTTTGAAGGAGAATAGTCTGGAAGGGGCAATAAGAAGCAAGGGATACTTATCTCATCTCCAGCCCTAGTGCTACCATGCTTCTCAGACATCAGACATCATCAGTAGGGTTACGGAGGCATCAAGGGGCATCAGTGCCCTCACGGAGCTGTGGTGTGGGCATGCAGAGTGCTGAGTGGCAGTGCACACAGCCGGTGTGAGTGTGGGGCCCAGGGTGCCCTGGGTGATGGGACAGAGGGACCCAAGGAGCCAGCTGATGGCAGGAGCTTGGCATTGTCCCAGCCCATGGCTCTTAGAAGTGTCCTCACAACGGTCATTCCGAGTGTCCAGGCCACCTTGAGTCACTTTCAAGGAGTGTTCTGGGGCTGACAGGTCCCCACTGCTGACCTCTTTGCAGAGAGGGGGACATTGAGGCCCAGAGACTAGAGAGACTCATCAGAGGCCACACAGCAAAGCAGCTGCCGGCTGGAGGGAGGAAGGAGAGAGCAATGGGGAAGAGCATGGGCCCTGGACCTTAGATGGCTCAGGGTTTGAATCTTCTCTTCACCCCTTCTCTGAGCCTCTGTTTTCCCATTTAAAAGCAGGGATGTGAGGATCTGGTGAGATGCAGAGCCCAGCAGCACCTTAGACTGAGGCACTGCCCAGCTGATTCCCTCTACATGAGGCCGCCCAGGGAAGGCATGGGGTTCACAGCCAGCCCCACCCAGGGCCCTGTGCTTGGCTAAGACTGGCCTGTGTCCCCCCCCTGCCTCCTGACCTCCAGGTCTGATCTGGGTTCGGTCCAGCTACCCTGGCCTAGATGGGGAGGGTTTCAGGAGCTGTGACTGGGCAGACCTCTCAGGTGGCTGGGGCCCTGGGGGCATTTTTTACACCCGGGCTGGGGAACTGCCACCAGGAAGGAGACTGAGGGCTCAAGGGCTCGTTAGGACGCTGGTGTCATGGGCTGGGGACTCGGAGAAGTCCCTCCAGTCAGTGCCAGTCATGCCTGCAGCTTGTTCCGGCTTCTCAACAGTCCTCTGCAGAGGCAGCCCTAACCCCATTTTACAGATGAGGAACCTGAGGCCCAGGGGTTAGCCAGAGACTTTCCCAGTCACACAGCAGGTTGGGGACAGAGCTCAGGCTTCCTGCTGCCACTTCCCCGAAGGTCCTTACAAACAGGGAGGGTGTGTCTGGGCCAGAGCAGGGGAAGAGACCAGTATCGCAGAGCTAGGTGGCAGGGATCTCAGTGTGTGGGTACAGGAGGAGGCCGCTCACTCCAGGCTGTGGCCATGCAGTAACACTCATCGGGCCCTCCCTGCTTCTCCCCACAGACGCAAATACAAGGGCAAGTACTGCGTGGGCAAATGGAAGCGTTTCCGCCTCTGCAACCTGCAAGCCTTCCCCGCGGGCCACCCCTCCTTCCGCCACTTCCAGTGCAGCCACTTTGATGCTATGCTCTACAAGGGCCAGCGGCACACACGGGTGTCTGTGGTCAATGACGGTGAATGCTGCCTCCCATGGGGACACTGAGGCTCAGAGGGCTGGGGCTGTGTGTGCCCAAGGCTACCCTGTGATGCAGCTGGAGGCCCAGTCTCCACCCCAAGCCTGGGCCGTGCCACTGTGCCCTGGGGCTGCTGCTCCCCCAGCTCCCCAGTCTGCAGCCTTGCAGATAGCTACCAGCACAGCCGGAGCCTCCAGCCTGCCATGGATGTGTGTCACAGAGGCGTCTTCCTGGTGGCCTCTGTAACTCCTGCCCCGGCTGTCACTGATGGCTCTTTTGTTTGGCCCCCAGTGAACCCCTGTGAGCTGCACTGCCAGCCCTCTAATGAGTATTTTGCTGAGAAGCTGCAGGATGTCGTGGTCGATGGCACCCCCTGCTACCAGGGCAGGGTCAGCCGGGACCTCTGCATCAATGGCACCTGCAAGGTGTTCCTGGTCAGGAAGAGGCTCTCCCAGCACTGCCCGCCTCCAGCCCCACTGGCAGGCCCCAGGTTCTCCCCTGGGTCCCTTCTGGTCCTCTGGCCACCCTCCCGATGCTCTGCCATTGGGCTTCAGAGACCCCACCCTCTATACCAATAAGGCAAAGCCCCTACCAGGCCTCCTGGCACTGGAGACCCCTCCCAGTCCGGCCTTGCCACTCCACGTCTCCTTGGATGCTGTGCCAGCACCACTCCAGCCAGGAAACTGGAGCCAAGGCAGGGGCTTGACCTCTTGCCAGCTGGCTGACCCCAGATAGAAGAGGTTAAATGAGCCCAGAAGAGTAACGCTCAGGCCTGGATGCGGTGGCTCACGCCTATAATCCCAGCACTTTGGGAGGCCAAGGCGGGTGGATCACGAGGTCAAGAGATCGAGACCATCCTGGTTAACAAGGTGAAACCCTTTATCTACTAAAAATGCCAAAATTAGCTGGGCATGGTGGTGCACACTGTAGTCCCAGCTACTCGGGAGGCGGAAGCAGGAGAATTGCTTGAATCAAGGAGGCGGAGTTTGTGGTGAGCTGAGATCGTACCATTGCACTCCAGCCTGGGTAAAAAGAGCGAAACTCAATCTCAAAAAAAAAAAAAAAGAAAAGAACAAAGAGTAGCACTCAGTATTTGGTAACAATTCCTATTCTTGTTTTCAATACAAGGATGGCCTCTGGTCTTTGCCTATCTCCCCAGTTACCTATCTGCCCCTGCTTCTAGTCCCTAAGCAGCTGGGGTGTTCAGGCCTGGGCTCAGAGGAGGACCAGAAGGGAAGGGCCAACCCCCAGTGCCTCTGATGTTCAGATTCCCTGCACACACTGGTCAGGAGCCCATGGAGAGTCAGGTCCCTGCCTACCCGCAGCCTTTGCAGAACTCCCTTCTCTTGTCGAATGTGATGCTTTAGACATGCCTTTAAGGGAGGGGCGGGTCTCCCTGTCTCACATCTGAGTACACAGAGCTTCAGGGAGGTAGAGACGTTCACCTGGGTCAGAGACACAGCTGGGTTGTCTGCTCCTGAACCTGGCTGGCGCAGAGGGCTGGCCACCAGCACCATGGGCCTCTCCTCCCTTTTGTGTTGCAGAATGTCGACTGTGACTTTGAGGTTAACTCTGGTGCCATGGAGGACCGCTACGGCATGTGCCACGACAATGGCTCCACCTGCCACATTGTGAGCGGGACCTTGGAGGAGGCAGAGGGCCTGGGTATAAGGTGGGGCCACTGTGAGGGAGGGGTGTGCTCTTTACCTGGTGGCCACTTCCCCATCTGCCCTGGGCTCCCCCATTGGCCTCATGGTTCCCACCCAGCCATAGATGACTAAGCAGGGAAGCCTTGCTGGGGTGGAATTCTTGTAGGAGTCAGGGACCCCTAACCCAAGCACAGAGATCTGTCCCCATTGGGAGTCCTCTTGCCCCAGAAACCCCAGGAAGGGCCAGCTCAGTTTGTGTGTGGCCCCTGGGCCTCTGGGAGGATGGTCGTCTCCTCCTGAAGCTTCTGAGACCCCCCAACTCCACACCCTCACCTCGGGTCTGCTTTGCACACGTTGTTCAAGTGCTGACTGTGGTGCTAGGTGATGGGGACATGCAGGTGAATCGCTCAGTCCCCCAGGGGACACAACCTTCTGTGTCGCCAGTGCAGTGCAGGGAGGCCCAGAGGGCTGTGGGAGCACCAAGGAAGACGCTCCTGGCCTGGGGGAGTCAGGGAAGGTTTCCCATGGGAGGAAAACCCTGTTGTCCTCAGATCCCAGCAGGACGCTCATTCATGTTACTATCCCTGCCTGCCTCACTTTCCTCATCTGTGAAATGGGGACAACAATAGTACCTACATCCTAGGGTTGTTATTCATCTTACATGTGAGAAGTCCTGCGAGCAGTGCCTGGCATGTGATGGGTGTGACAGAAGCGGGTGAATAAAAGCAGCCATGTGGGCTGAGGAGGGTGATCCAGGAGAAAGGCCTGAGCACGCTGGCATTTTAGAGAGAATGCCAGCTGGCCCTGAGTGTTGGGTGGACCCAGGCTTGTGATGAGACCAGTTTAGGTCCCCAGGAGAGGGGTGATGGGGCATGGACATGGGGTCAGGATTTGGGGTGCCTCTGTGAGGTTTTGGTGACCTATCACATGTCTGAGCAATTCAGGGAGCTCAGACTTTTAAGGTAACAGTGGAATCTTTGGCATCAGCAGGCGGGGGTAAGTGGGGAGGGAGGTGAGGGCAGCAGGTGGGGATAGGTAACCTTGTTGCCCTGAGCACAACCTATACACAACCCTTGGCCAGCAGGGTATGTGGACGTGGGGTTGATCCCAGCCGGCCCACGTGAGATCCGCATCCAGGAGGTGGCCGAGGCTGCTAATTTCCTGGCACTGCAGAACGAGGACCCGAAGAAGTACTTCCTCAATGGCGGCTGGACCATCCAGTGGGTCGGGGACTACCAGGTGGCAGGGACCAACTTCACATATGCATGCAGGGGCAACTGGGAGAACCTTACGTCCCCGGGTCCCATCAATGAGCCTGTCTGGATCCAGGTGCCTGTTTCCTGAGGCCTAGGATGGGGGAGCAGAGGCAGAGACCCCAGGCCCATAACAGGGTCTCATCATGGAGGAGTGAGCCCTGGGGCAGTCACAGAGCCTGGCTCTCAGCCAGGACATCCTGCTGCAACCTCTGCCTCGGTTTCCCCATCTTTTAAAATGGACCCATGATGTGGCTGCAGTTCAGAGGTGACTGGGGTCGGCTCCTTTAGGGCTGGGGGGATGGAGAGGACGGCTCATGCTCATAGGGCCCACCTGCCCATCCAGCTGCTGTTCCAGGAGAGCAACCCCAGGTGCGCTATGAGTACACCATCCACAGGGAGGCAGATGGCCATGGCGAGGTCCTGCCGCCTGAGTTCTCTTGGCACTACAGAGCTTTGGCTCTGGACAGGGACACTGGCTTCAGCCTCCAGCTCACTGCTGGGCCACCACGGGTCTGGAGGTTTGCCTCTCTGAGCCTCAGTTTCCCATCGTGAAATGAGGCTGGCAATTGCCCCATGTCCCATGCCCACTGGGAGGTAAATAGATGAGGCAGGTGGGGGCAGCTTGTGGTGAGTGCTCAGTGTGCCCCAGCTCTTGGCATTCTCCATACAGGGGCACAGCTCCCTCTCGATTTTGTCCTGGCTCAGCTCCGGCAGGTCTTTTGCCTGCATTTCTGCTGCATCCTAGAGACGACCCCTTCCACCCCCACAGAGCCTTAGCCTTGGGCCTGTCAGGGCGGGCTGCTCCCCTCCTCTGGCCCCTCCAGTGGTCCAGAGCCTGGAGCTCCCTGGTGGCCACCCCAGGAGGGGCTTCCCATACAGAAGGAGGGGGAACAGTGGAAGGTGGCAGAGAAGGGGGCAGTGAGGGGAGGAGGCCAGGGCACAGCCAGGTTTCCCACCCCACTCTGAGGCCAGCCCAGTGGCCCCTCACCACGCTGACTTATTTCTTTGAACTATGTAAAAAGTAGGATGGTTTCATTAATTCTGAACCTTCCTCCCCATATTTCCCTTAGTGCCCCCCATGCCCCTTGGTCTTCCTGCCTCTCAGAATCCCTCCACCTCAGGTCTCCCACCCTGCCCCTTGGTCTTCCCCCATGCCCCTCAGTTCCCCCCAACCCCCAGTCTTCCCCCTCACCACTTGGTCTCCCCCACATGCTCCTCAATCTACCCTCTGTCTCCCCCCCACCCCTTGGTCTCCCCTTCTGCCCCTCAGTCTCCCCCCACCCCTTGGTCTCCCTGCTTGCCCCTAGGTCTCCCCCTACCCCTTTGTCTCCTTGCTGGCTTTTTGGTCTCTCTGCTGGCCCTTCAGTCTTCCCCCAGGACCCTTGGTCTTCCCCCACCCCTCTGTCTCCCCTTCCTTGTGCCTCTCAGTCCCCTTCACTCCTCGGTCTCCCCCCATCCCTTGGTCTCCCCAGCCCCTCAGTCTCCTCCCACCCCATGGTTTCTCCTCTTATGCCTCTCAGTCTCCCCTGGCCCCTGGGTCTACCCCCCCATTCCTGGGTCTCCCCCACACCCTGTCTCCCCCTAATCCTCCATCTCCCCATTCTCAGTCTTTCACTGCTCCTCCGTCTCCCCCCATGCCCTTAGCTCTTACCCTACCTCTCAGTCTCCTCCCACCTCTTCATCTCCCCCACCTCTGTCTCCAGCTCTTTTAGTCCTCCCCTTTTCCCTCAGTCTTTCCATCATTGACACAGTGTCCTCAGGGTCTCAGAATCAGGAATCTGAGATAGAGACATTTGAACATTCCTTAAAAGGCTATTTTAAAATTATTATTACTATTTGGAGGAAAGAGTTGAGGGAAGGAAAGGAGAAGTGGCAGGAGGGCAGGTGCGCAGAGGAAGTGCGGGAGCCTTAAAATGCTGTTATGGGCTGGGCGTGGTGGCTCACACCTGTAATCCAAGCACTTTGGAGGCCAAGGCTGGCGGATCACCTGAGGTCGGGAGTTCAAGACCAGCCTGACCAACACAGTAAAACCCTGTCTTTTTTTTTTTTTCCTAAGTGCTGTTATGATGACAACATGAGAACTAGAGAACTGGGTAGATGCCTTCCAAAGCCTGGAAACCCATTTCATCTAATACAGCTATCTTTATTTTATTTTATTTATTTTGAGACGGAGTCTTGCTCTGTCACCCAGGCTGCAGTGCAGTGGTGAGATCTTGGCTCACAGCAGCCTCCATCTCCCAGGTTCCATTGGTTCTCCTGCCTCAGCCTTCCGAGTAGCTGGGATTAACGTGCAGAAACCACCATGCCTGGCTAATTTTTTATTATTGGTAGAGGTGGGGTTTCACCATGTTGGCCAGGCTAGTCTTAAACTCCTGACCTCAGGTGATTCACCTGACTCAGCCTCCCAAAGCGCTGGGATTGATTACAGGCGTGAACCACCACACCTGGTAGAATTCAGGTGTCTTTAAATAGACAAACATGAAAAACCAACAAATACATTTGCATCACAAGACATTTGGGGGATTGTCTTTTAGCAATTCAGCTGCCTGGCAGGTGGACCGTGTAGGAGTGAGTGTACACAGAGGCAAGTACCCCGTGGTGGCCGGGACAGACAGTGGGTCTTTGTCTCAGGCAGGAAGCCCCAGGTGCACAGTCCACGCTGGCAGGACCTGGAGCTGACTGTCCCTCAGCTGCAGGGTCCTTGCCACTGCAGCCCTCCCCTCCTGCTTGTCGCAGATGTCCTCCTCCCTTCCAGGCCTCTTGCCATGTTCCGGGCAGGAAGAAGGAGGGGAAAGGGCTGACTCCCAGCCAGGACTGTGTCCCAGAGCCCCTAGTTGTAAGGGGGCAGCCTCAGGGTGTTTTCAGCAGGTCCCATTGCTGCCTTGAACAATATCAGAATCTGTTGGTGAGGAAAGGGGGACTGGCATGGGACTGGCAGCTCAGGGGAGGGACAGCTTACTCCTGAGATCCCAGGGGAGCAGAGAAAGCAGAGCCACCAGCGGAGGGTGTCCTGAGGCTGGATCTCAGCAGGCAGTATGAAGGTGAGTTTAAGTGAGGCACGTGGCTGTGGAAAAGCCCCGGGGTGGGAAGTGGCAGAGGGTATGAAGGACAGGAGTAATGCCAAGGCTGGTGTGGGGCAGAGAGCGGGACCTGCCCCTTGATGTGTTTCTTCTCCAGATGTTCTCTTAGCCATTGGGAAGGGCGTGGACAGTGGGGCAGCCTTGACGTCGTGGCTGGGTTTGCATGCTAGCAGCAGCTTGCACAGATTGAGCTCGTAGGATGTGCTGGGCACAGGATGAGCCCACACACACAAGGCCACGAGCAGTCCTCTGTCTGGGGCTTGGAGGCAGGCAGGATTGTCACTCCAGCTTCACAGAAGAGGATGCTGAGGTTCAGAGAGGCCAAATGAGCCACCCAGGCATCTCAGCTAGAAAGCAGAGGGTCTGGGGACCGAACCCACTAAACCTCCACACTGTGCCACCTCTCCAGGGACAGTCAGAGGGAGGTTACATAGGAGAGGGTGGGTGAGAGCAGGACAGCAAGGAGGAGGCAGCCATGGAGGTCTGCCTTTATCCTGACATGGGCAGTGAGGTGCTGTTTTGGGAGGGTTCTGGCAGAAATGGTATCTTTGGGTCTTGAGTGGTGGGCACCTTGGTGCCAGGCCCAGGCTGAGCCCCCCGGCCCCTAGGTGTGCAGAGGCAGAGTGTGTACTGCTCAGAGCAGCAGGCAGGGCCTGTGGATAAGGGGCACTGTGACCCCCTGGGCTGGCCCGTTGACCACCAGAGGAAGTGCAGTGAGCAGCCCTGCCCTGCCAGGTGTGCCACCCGCACTCCCCTGACAACTCCCCACCCCCAGGTGGCCTGGGTCTGTCACAGGCCCCTACTTCTGGGCCCCAGAGGCCCCAGGGAGGAGCACAGGCAGCCAGGTTTTCACGGTCGTCCCAAGGCTGAAGCCCCAGCTCTCAGTCACCCCTTACTCCAGCCTGGGCCAACCTGGACACATGTGGTCCTCCTCCTTAGGTCCCTGGATATGGCGATGGAAATAGGCCTCAGATCATGCTCACTTCCCCTGAGGGGAGGGTGGCAGGAGCAGAGGGGCTGGGCCATGTCACCAGACTTAGGGGGCAGGACACCTACCTGGGCTTGGAGCTCTGGAGAAGCAGCCACTGGCCTCGGTCCGAGCTCTGCCCAAACCCTGAGGGCCTGGGAGCCTGGCCTGACCATCCCTGCTGGTGAACCTGCCAATTCCACCCATCTGATGCCATGCTGATGCCACCCACATGCCCTTGCCTTGTGGTGGGCAGGTGAGTGGCAGCTGTGCTCCAGCTCCTGTGGGCCTGGGGGCCTGTCCCACTGGGCTGTGCTCTGCATCTGCAGTGTTGGGCTGAATGTGCAGAGCGCCCTGGAGCCGCCCGCCTGTCAACACCTTTCCCGGCCCCCGGCCGAAACCCCCTGCAACCGCCACGTGCCCTGCCTGGCCACCTGGGCTGTGGGGAACTGGTCTCAGGTGAGTGTGAGATGGGAGGGTCTGCCTCCAGCATCACCCTTGGTTTCAGTCTACAGGGAAGGAGACAGCCTTCCTCCAGCCCTTACTGCCTGGTACCCTGGGTGGGAGGAAGTCTGGGGCATTCCAGGGTTCAGCCTCTGACTCCAAAGCCTCAGAGATCAGGAAGCCCCTGCGAAGCCAAGGCCACGGCCATGACCTTGAACTGGGTAGGACCAGAGAGGGCTGGCTGGGGTCCCTGCCACTCTGACACCAGGCAGTGGACAGGTTACCCTGCCTTGCTCCAGCATCTCCTGGCAGCCAGCCTCCCAGCCTAAGCCCCTCACCCTGGCTTCCCCTGCAGTGCTCAGTGACATGCGGGGAGGGTACTCAGCACCAAAGTGTCCACCACACCAATGACACTGGTGTCCCCTCTGACAAGGCCCAGCAGCCAGCCTGCCAAGTCACCTGCTCTCTGTTACCCTGTCCACTGCCCCTGGACACACTGGTCCCTGACGGCTCAGGCAGCGGCTCCTCCAATCACGAGCTCTTCAACGAGGCTGACTTCATCCCGTGCCACCTGACCCACGCCCTTCACCCACCTCAGCACCCAGGCCAGCCTGCATGGGCAATACCATCGACGAGGAGGCCCTGGAGCTAGAACCGTCAGGGCCCATGTTTGTGGAGGACTTCTTCTACGACTACAATTTCATCAAATTCCACGAGGACCTGTCCTACGGGCCCATTGTTGAGCCTGATCTAGACCTGGCAGGGACAGGGGATGGGACACCCCCACCATGCGGCCATCCTGCTGCACCCTCCACAGGTAGCCCCATGCCTGCCACAGAGCCTCCTGCAGCCACAGAGAGGGGGCACCCGGACCTTGGTCCCCTAGCTTTTGGCCCAGCCAGGCCAGCCGCTCCCCACCCCCACCCTCAGAGCTGACCCCTGGGAACTCTGGTCAATTTCCTTCTGGAGGAAGATGCCCGTATAGGGGCCCCAGACCTTGAGCTCCCCAGCCTTCCCTGGCCCAGGGTTTCCCCTGATGGCATGCAGATGCCTCCCTCCCCTAGGAGCCAAAATGACTTGGTTGGCAAGGACAGCCAGTGCCAGCTGCCCCCTCCATGGTGGGACAGGACCAATGAGGTTTCCAAGGATGATGAGGAACCCGGGGGCTGCAGAGACCCTACCTGCCCCCAAGACCCAGCCCCACGCTGCCCCGTTTGTCCCCTGTGAGCAGCGCCCACTTTTCCCCAGGTCCTGATGTGGTGGAGCTGTAGACAGTAGTGACTGTGGCCTGGAAGCCAGCTCTGGAGGGTGGCCTGGGGCCTGGGGACAGTGAGCTGAGGCCCACTGAGGAGGTGGCTCCTCCCATTCCTCTTCCCATAGCCCTTCTGCCAGAGATGGAAGGCAGAGACAGCCACCTGCAGCTGGGGACTCCCAGCTCCCCTGCGGGGTGTGGCAGTGTGGGGCACCTTCCTCCCCACGACCCTGACTGCTCTCAGGCACACACCTGAGCCTGAGCCTGCCCTGAGCCTGGGACCTGAGGGCCAGCCTAAGTCCCTCAGCCCTGAGGTGCCCCTGAGCTCTGGGCTGCTGTCCATGCCAGCTTGGGATAGCCCTGCAAACAGCCGCAGAGCCCCTGAGACCCAGCCCCCTGCCCCAGTCTTGCTTTCTGGCCTGGCCTGGGCTGGCCTTTTGGCCTGGCCTTTTGGTCTGGCCTGGCATTACCTTTTGGCCAGGCCTTACCTTTAGGCCCTGTCTGGCCTGGCCTTGCTTTTGGCCTGGCCTTGTGTCCTAGCCTGGCATTTTCCCCTGGCCTTTTGGTCTGTCCTCCCATTTTGGCCTGGCCTTTTGGTCTGGCCTGGCATGGCCTTGTTTTTTGGCTCGCCTTTTGGCCTGGCCTTAACTTTTGACCTAGACTTGCCTATTGGCCCTGTCTTTTCTGACCTTTCCTTTTGGCCTGACCTTTTGGTCTTACCTGGCATGTTGGTCTGGACTTTCCTTTTGGTCTGGCCTTATCTTTTGGTCTGGCCTGGTCTTTTGGTCTGGCCTAGACTTTTGGTCTGGCGTTTTGGCCTGGCGTTACCTTTTTCCCCTGTCTGGCCTGGTCTTGCCTTTGGCCTGGCCTTGTGTCCTGGCCTGTCCTTTTGTCCTGTCCTCACATTTTGGCCTGGCCTTGCTCTTTGGCCTGGCCTTTTGGTCTGGCCTGGCGTGGCCTTGCCTTGTGTTCTCTCTTTGCCTTTTGACCCTTTGTGGACTTGCCTTACCTTTTGGCCCGTCCTTTTGGCCTGCCCTGGCATTTTGGTCTGGCCTTACCTTTTGGCCCGGCCTTGCATTTTGCTGTAGCCTTTTGGTCTTGCCTTGCCTTTTTTCTTGCTCTGCCTGGTCTTGCCTTTTGACCCGGCCTTTTGCCCTGGCCTGGCGTGGCCATGGCTTTTGGCCTTACCTATGGCCTGGCCTTACCTATTGGTCTGTCCTTGCCTTTTGGCCCTGTCTGGCCTGGCCTTGACTTTTGGCCTGACCTTTTGGCCTTTCATAGCATTTTGGCCCGGCCTTACCTTTTGCCTGGTCTTTTGGCCTGGCCTTACCTTTTGGTCCAGACTGGCCTTTTGGTCTGGCCTTTTGGCCTGGCCTAGACTTTTGGCCTGAACTTTTGGCCTGGCCTTAACTTTTGGTGTGGCCTGTTCTTACGTTTTTGCATGACCTTTTGGCCTAATCTGGTCTGGCCTTTTGTGCTGGCATTGCCTGGCCTGGACTTTTGGTCTGACCTGACGTTTTGGACTGCCCTGGTCTGCTCTTGTCTTTTGGCCTGGCATTTTGACCTGGCCTTACCTTTTGGCCTGACCTTCCCTTTTAGCCAGGCCTGGCCTTTTGGTCTGGCCTGGCTTTTTCGCCTGGCCTTTTGGCCTGGCCTTGTCTTTTTGCCTGGCCTTTTGGCCTTGCCTTGCCTTTTTGCCTGGCCTGGCCTGACCTTTTCCCTTCTCCTTGACTTTTGGCCTGGCCTTACCTTTTGGTCTGGCCATACCTTTTGGTCTGGCCTGGCCTGGTCTTTTAGCCTGACCTGGTCTTATCTTCTGGTCTGGCCTGGTCTGACCTTCCCTTTAGGCCTAGCTTAGCCTTGCATTTTTACCTGGCCTGGCCTTTTGGTCTGGCCTGGCTTTTTTGCCTGGCCTTTTGGCCTTGCCTTGTCTTTTTGCCTGGCCTTTTTGCCTTGCCTTCCCTTTTTGTCTGGTCTGGCCTGGCCTGGCCTTTTTGCTTCTCCTTGACTTTTTGCCTGGCCTTGCCTTTTGGTCTGGCCATGCCTTTTGGTCTGGCCTGGCCTGGTCTTGCCTTTTTGCCTGGCCTGGCCTTATCTTCTGGTCTGGCCTTTCCTTTAGGCCTGCCTTAGCCTTGCATTTTTGCCTGGCCTGGCCTTTCAGCCTGTCCTTTTGGCCTGACCTACATTCTGTCCTGGCCTGGCCTGACCTGACCTGGCCTAGCCTGGCCTTACCTTTAGGTCTGGCTTGCTCTTGCATTTTGGCCTAACCTGGCCTTTAAGCCTGTTGTTTTGGCCTGATCTGGTCTTCTGGCCTGGCCTCGCCTTTTAGCTTTTTGCCTGTCCTGCTCTTTTGGACTGGCCTGGTGTGGTCTTACCTTTAGGCCTGGTCTTGGTTTTTGGCCTGGCCTGGCATTTTGGCCTAAACTTTTGGCCTAGCCTGGTTTTTCGGCCTGATGTGGCCTAGCCTTTGGCCTGGCCTTTTAGCCCAGCCTGGCCTTTTTGCCTTGCCTTGCCTGTCCTTGTCTTTTGGACTGGCCTGGCCTGGTCTTACTTTTTGGCCTTTCCTGGTCTGTCCTTCCCTTTTGGTCTGGTCAGGAGTTTTGGCCTTTTCTTTCCTTTTGGTCTGGCCTGGCCTTTGGCCTGCCTTTTTGGCCTGGTCTTACCTTTTGGCCTGGTTTTGCCTTTTAGCCTGGCCTTTTGGCCTGGCATTTTGGCTTGGTCTTTGGCTTTGCCAGGTCAAGCCAAACGGTAAGGTCAGGCCAGACCAGGCCAAAAGGTAAGGAAGGCCAAAAGACCAGGTCAGGACAAAAGGCCAGGCTAAAAGGCCAGGCCAGACCAAAAGGTAAGGCCTGGCCAAAAGTCCAGACCAGGCCAAAAAGCCAGGCCAAAGACCAGGCCAGACCAAAAGGTAAGGCAAGGCCAAAAGTGCAGGCCAGACCAAAAGGCCATGCTAAAAGGCAAGGCTAGACCAGGAAAGGCCAAATGGAAAGGCCAGAGCAGGCTAGGAAAAAAGGTAATGCCAGGCCAAAAGGCCAGGCCAAAAGGTGAGGCCAGGTCTGGCATGGAAAAAAGGCAATGCCAGACCAAAAGGCCAAACCAAAATGCAAGACCAGGACAAAAGACTACGCCAAAAGGCCAGGCCAGGCCAAAAGACCAGACCAAAAGGCAATGTCTGACCAGACAGGGCCAAAAGGCCAGGTCAAAGGGCAAGGGCAAACCAAGAGGCCAGGGTAAACTGCCAGCCTCCCAATGTGCTGAGATTATAGGCATGAGCCACAGTGCCTGATCTTTGAAAATGGTTTTGACCAACTAGACTCCTGAAAAAGTCTCAGGACCCTCCAGGGACCTGTGGACTATGCTTTGACAATCACAAAGCATAGGCTCAATCAGAGTTCAAATTACCCTCCCCTACAGTAGGGTTGCAGTATGGTGTTTAGAAAATCCCAAGAGACATTGAATCATAGCAACATGATTCAACTCTAGTTTCTGTCTGACCCGTGGCAGATTGTTCCTCAAAGTCTGAAAACCATAGTTACTCCTGTCTGCTAGCTGGATTAGGATATTAAGGAGACGATGAAGAGATTATGGGCTAATTCACACAAAGTGCTCACTGAAATGAGGGACATTTATCATTAAACAGTATTAGTGTTTAGGAACTCTGCATTTCGGGAGGTTCTGGGACCCTTGCCTTTCAGGGGTTCTGCGTGACTTCAGGAAGCCTCCAACCTCCAATCAGCCTTTCCATTTGTTTTAGGCTATTTCAGAGTCCCTGTGCAGATGGAAGAACATTTTCAGCTTTGAAGATAGGAGGGGGAGCAAGGCTGAAAGGACAGCAGGAGGAGGAGGGGAAGGTCAGGCAGGTAGACGACCTCACATCAGAAATAGGGCAGTGAGATGAAGCCTGGGTTGGTTCCCCTCTTTCCTTTACTCAGTGCACAAAGCTGGGGTCTTTGTCTTCAGCCAAAGCACACAAGGATCCCGTCCACTGGTTGGGCTTCTCATGGGATATAAAACGTTCTCAAACCCATTACCTCAAAGAACCCTCACACACTTCTATAAGGTAAGTAGGTCAGTGATTACCACCCTACAGGGCGATGAGGAAACTGACACATAGAAAAGGGAAATCAGAAGCAGGTATGTGGAGGCGCCAAGATTCAAATTTAAGTCTTTAGACAAAGATCAGCTTTCTTTCTATTGTATCTCCTTAGGCCCTTCCTCTTGAGGTGAGTTTTCAAGGCCATGCTGCAGTTTTCTCTTTCTCATTTATAAATAACTTACTAAAGCCCGACTTAAAGGCAAGCAGGTGGGCAGCAGTGGGATGAGGCATAGTATAAAGTTGACAAGCATGCACTTGGAGTCACATCATCTGGATTTAAATCCTGACCTTTATGACTTCTTTATGTGTAAAATGGAGGACAGTAACAATACCTGCCTATAGAATTGTTGTAAATATTACATTATTTTTAAATTTAATTTAATTTAATTAATTTATTTTTGAGACAGAGTCTCACTTTGTCACCCAGGCTGGAGAGCAGTGGCACAATCTTGACTGACTGCAACCTCTGCCTCCCGGGTTCAAGGTATTTTCCCTAGTAAGCAATTTTCATCCTGAGTAGCTGGGATTACAGGCACTCAGCACCATGCCCAGCTAATTTTTGTATTTTTAGTAGAGATTGGGTTTCCCCATGTTGGCCAGGCTGGTCTCAAACTGCTGACCTCAGGTGATCTGCCTGCCTTGGCCTCCCAAAGTGCTGGGATTACAGGTGTGAGCCACTGTGGCCAGCCTAAGATTACATTAGATCTACATGTAAAGTGCTCACATAGCATGAGCCACAACTGAAATGTTAAATCCAGCCAGTTGCTGTGGTAAACACCTCTAGACCCAGTAGGGAAGCCGAGGCAGGAGGACTGCTGGAGCCTGAAAGTTCGAGGCTATAGTGTGCCAATATCTGGTCTGTGAATAGCCACTCATTCCAATCCACCTTAGCTATTATGAAAATGAGAAGGTGCGAAGAGTGTGATTTCATGGGCATAGAGAAAGTTCTCCCATGTCCCAAATACTGGTTGAAGATTCAATTCAAGATGACTTACACCAGATTAAAAGGCAAACACGATGATATTCTGTCTAAAAAGAGGCCCAAAATTACATGCCATCGCCTTTACTCTCCCATTGTGAACTCCTGGGGAGCTGTGGGATTGGCTGAGTGGATGCTGCCTGCCTATTATCAGAACTCTTTGCCCTGTGCCATCTCATTGGGAGCTAGGTAGCCTATGGGTGGGATGTCCTGGAGTCAGGTGCTAGCTTCAGTTAAATCAGAGGCCACCCACCTGTGGAAATTCATCCTATGGCTTTTCACGGAGCAGGGGCGTTTCCCTGCACCGGGTCTTGGTGGCTGATGAGAAAACCTTAGTTTTTGAGACAATGAGAAAAACTGGTTTGAAAGTCCTTTTATTTTTTTTTTTTCCTTAATTTTTAAAGTTTAAGGTTGGGCACTGTGGCTCACACCTGTAATCTCAGCACTTTTGGAGGCCAAGGCAGATGGATCATTGGAACTCAGGAATTCAAGACCAGCCTGGGCAACATAGTGAGACCTGCCCTCCATCTCTATTAAAAATACAAAGATTAGCCAGGTGTGGTGGTGCACGACTGTAGTCCTAGCTTCTCAGGAGGCTAAGGTAGGAGGATGGCTTGAGCCCCGGGAGGCAGAGGTGTCAGTGAGCAGAGATCAAGCCACTGCACTCCAGCCTGGGTAACAGAGTGAGATATTGTCTCTCTCTTTTTTTGTTTGTTTATTTGTTTTGTTTTGTTCTTTTGAGGAAGAGTCTCATTCTATCTCCCAGGCTGGAGTGCAGTGGTGGGATGTCCACTCACTGCAACCTTTGCCTCCAGGGTTCAAGTGATTCTCCTGACTCAGCCTCTGGAGTAGCTGGGCTTACAGGTGTACACCACCACACCCGGCTAATTTTTTGTAATTTTGGTAGTGACGGGGTCTCACCATGCTGGCCAGGCTGGTTCTCAAACTCTTGACCTCGTGATCTGCTCACTTCTGCTTCCCAAAGTGCTGGGATTACAGGCATGAGCCACCGCGCGCCTGGCTGAGACCTTGTCTCAAAATAAAATAAAATAAAATATAAAAAATAAAATGAAAACTTTAAGTCATTCATCAATTTTGTGTATTTACTATTTCTTTTCCCATTCCATAAAGTCTGCAGTCATACAACAGAAAGGAAAATCAAGACAGCCACATATAAATAAAGGTGCAAAGTCGAGGCAAGAGTGGACCTTAAGGGGCAAGAGGAGTTCATCGCTGAGCTTCTCATATAGAGCTGGGCTTTCTGGAAGCCAGAGTGAAAAGAGAGACACAATCAGCTGCATAACAGTTATCAGAAAATAGGAAGCACACCGTTTTTTCTCATACTAAAGCAAGGGCTTTCCAAGCTTTGAATTCTAAAGTAATTTCTTTTGTTCTTTCTTTTTTCTTGCTCTCATGCTTAGGTTGGAGATGCAGTGGCACAATCAGGGCTCACTGCAAACTCTGCCTCCCAAGCTCAAGCCATCCTCTCCCTCAGCCTCCCAAATAGCTGGAACTACAGGCGTGCACCACTACGCCTGGCCAGTTGTTTGGCATGATTTGTAGAGACGGGATTTTGTCATGTTGCCTAGGCTAGTCTCGAACTCCAGAGCTCCAGCAATCTGCCCGCCTCGGCCTCCTATAGTTCTGGGATTTCAGGCATGAGCCACTGTGCCTGGACTAAAGTAATTTCTTACTTGAGATTTTATTTCAGGCTACTGTGTCATGAACTGGGCAGGACAGCCTGGTGGGTGAGAACACAGTGTTTTTTTATTTTTTTGTCTGCTGGTTTGGGTTTGGATTTTGTTTTAATATGAGCAATTTATTCTGTGCTTCACTTTCTTCATCTGTAACATGGAGATAACGGTGTCTACCTATTAGAGTTGTGAAGATTCAACTAGTTGAGTTGTAGAAATAAATGGTAGCTGTTAGTTTTTTTGTTTCTGTTTTTGTTTTTGTTTTTTGTGACAGTCTTGCTCTGTTGCCCAAGCTGGAGTGCTGTGGTGCAACCTCAGCTCACTGCAACCTCTGCCTCCTGGGTTCAGGCAATTCTCCTGCCTCAGCCTCCTGAGTAGCTGGGATTACAGGCTCCTGACACCACATCCCGCTAATTTTTGTATATTTAGTAGAGACAGGGTTTCACCAAGTTGGCCAGGCTGGTCTCTAAAACCTGACCTCAGCTGATCCACCTGTCCTGGCCTTTCAAAGTGCTGGGATTCCAGGTGTGAGCCACAGCACCCAGCCAGCTGTTAATAGAGAAATTCGGCTGCCTACTACTTACCTGCACAGTTAGGTGCTGGGAAAATAGTGATGAACAAGACAAACAAGATCCTTATCTTCAAGTAGCTTTAACATTCTAGGGGAGGAAAAAGACAATAAAGGTTGAAAATAAATTTCAGAAAGTGCAATGGAAAAAACTTTATAACAAATGCAGGAATAGATTTCATTTGACTAGTTCTTCCAGTTGCCAGAAAAGTCAAGGCTAGAATGTTAAAATTCAACTCAGAGGAGGAAGATCTGTTAGGGCCTAAGGTAATGCAATCCTGGTTTGTGGAATTCTGCAGGCTAGTGTGGGTAGTTTACAATTTTTTTTTGTTTTTGTTTTTAATTTTGTTTGAAAAGTCACTTCTTCCTGCTGAGCTTTTGATTAGGAGCTGAAGTTGAATCAGTTTGAAATTGTATTCTGGACTGAGCACGGTGGCTCATGCCTGTAATCCCAGCACTTTTGGAGGCCGAAGTGGGGAATTGCTTGAGCCCAGGAGTTCCAGACCAGCCTGGACAAAATGGCAGAAACTGCATCTCTACAAAAAATACAAAAGTTACCTGGGCATGATGTTGTGTGCCTGTAGTCCCTGCTACTCAGGAGGCTGAGGTGGGAGGATCGATTGAGCCCAGGAGAGGGGGTTGCAGTGAACCAGGTGCCACTGCAATCCAGCCTGGGTGACAGAGCCAGACTCTGTCTAAAAAAAAAAAAAAAAAGAAAGAAAGAAAAGAAAAGTAGTATTCTGAATACAACTTCTAAAACACTATATTTACTTACATTATATTAAACTTGTTTTACCATGATCAAAATGGTAGGTGAAAGATGCCAGAACTTTTCTATCAGGTAAGTAGAGTAAGCCATGTCTTGCCCAGGGTTAGAGAGCTTGGAAAAGATCCCTCCTAAATAAACCTGTAGGATCACCTTTGGCTTTCTTCCAGCTTTTTTTGGTCATCGCTTTACCTCCGCCCATTTCCCATCTGTCTAGCCCATCTTTCTCCGCTGGGCTTTTTTTTTCTTTTTCTTTTTTTTTTTTTTTTTTTTTGAGACGGAGTTTTGCTCTTGTTACCCAGGCTGGAGTGCAATGGCGCGATCTCGGCTCACCGCAACCTCCGCCTCCTGGGTTCAGGCAATTCTCCTGCCTCAGCCTCCTGAGTAGCTGGGACTACAGGCACGCGCCACCGTGCCCAGGTAATTTTTTGTATTTTTAGTAGGGACGGGGTTTCTCCATGTTGACCAGGATGGTCTCGATCTCTTGACCTCGTGATCCACCCGCCTCGGCCTCCCAAAGTGCTGGGATTTCAGGTGTGAGCCACCGCGCCCGGCCCGCGCCCGGCCTTTCACTGGGCTTTTTTGCTAGCCTCTGCCTAGCCGCGGGTATTAGTCTGGACTGCAGTCCCGCCCATCTCCTGGGGCGTGACCACCTGTCCAGTCCCCGCCCCCGTCCAACAGGGGAGACCCGCCTCCTTTCCCGGACACCCCCCGCTCAGCGCCCTAGCGTGCGCGCGCGTCCCCGCTTGTCGCCGGGCTCCGCGTCGAGAGCGCGCTCTGTGCGGCTGCGGCCGCCAGGTTGTTGTGGTTGTGAGAAGGCGGCGGCGGCGGCGGCGGCTGCGGAGTAGCTGCGGGATGAGACGCCCCAGCGGCTCAGGTGCTGCTCCGCGCCGGCTCTGGCAGGGAGCCTGGTGGGGTGGCGGAGGAGGAGGCCGTGCCGTGGCGGACCTCGCCGTGTCGCGCTGCCCGGTAAGAAGCCCACCCCGTCCCCTGTCTCCTCGGGAGGTGAAGAGGCTGGAGGAGGGGCCGGCCTCGGCCTTGGCCCGGGCCAGGCGGCTGTCACCCTCGGAGGAGGCAGTGGCCTGGAAGGGCTGGGGACCGCGTGCGGGGCCCGGGGAGGGGCGTCCCGGGCCATCGCCGCCGCCAGGGGGTGGCGCTGGGAGTGGGAGTGGAAATGGGAGCTCAGCGGCCAGCTCGGCCGGACCCTAGGTGCGGGGAAGGCGGGGTCTCGGGCTCTGGCTGCCCTCCCGGACCTGTCGGAGATGGGCCCGTGCGGCTCCGGGTGTGGGACGTGCCCCAGGAGCGCCCGGGGTTATTCCCACGGACTCCCGGGAGGTGAGTGTGTGCCCTTCGCCCCCTGCCGGGTCTGTGGGGCTCCGTCGTTGCCAGAGACTGGAGGTCGGGGGTCACGGGAGCCCCGGGGCGCATGGCGCAGGCCTGGGCCTTGTGGAAAGGAGGAGTGACCGCCTGATGGTGCAGCAGGACCTCCTCCTGACCTGGTAGTACTTAGGTGGGAAGGATGCTGGGACAGTTTGCGCAGCTCAGGGAACACTGGCCGGACTGCTCCGCAATCGTTTACAGTGTTATTTCTCGGGGAGACATTTTGCTTGTTGTATGGCATTTCCGGACCCATAAGATTATATTGTCGGTAGTAGTTGGGACTGGAAAACTTAATGTCGAAATTAAGGGGCAGAGTTTATGGTCACATAAACTCCCCTGGAGTTTGATAATCTCACTTGTGAGTTTTGCACATGGATTACTTTTAGGTATTGATATTCAAATTCAAATGTCCTTTCCAGACCCAGGCCTAAATTCTTACTGTTCTAGTATCTTGATATCCACTCTGTTTTCTGACATCTTTTTTTTTTTTTTTTTGAGACGGAGTCTTGCTCTGTCACCCAGGCTGGAGTGCAGTGTGGCAAGATCTCGGCTCACTGCAACCTGCCTCCCTGGTTCAAGCGATTCTTCTGCCACAGCCTCCCAAGTACCTGGGACTACAGGTGAGCACTACCATGCCCGGCTAATTTTTGTATTTCTAGTAGAGATGGGGTTTCACTATATTGGCCAGGCTGATTTCGAACTCCTGACCTCGTGATCCGCCTGCCTTGGCCTCCCAGTGTTGAGATTACAGGCGTGAGCCCCCCACACCCTGCCTGTGACATCTGTTTTTTCACAACCAAACCAAACCAAACCAAACCCCAAAACCATATACTTTCCTAGTTGAGGTTCAACTTTCTCATATGTGGATGATACCATGAGAGGCCTGGGTTGAATTATAGGAGATGATTTTTCTTTAATGTCAAATGTCCACGGAGAGGTGGTGGGGACCATACCCTTTAAGATTCAGGGCTGTTCAGTAGGACAGGAGACATTGATGGCATGCAGAAAGTTTTCCCTCTATAGGGCCTGTGACTTGCGTAGGCTAGAAGAGCTTACAGAATGATATATATATATATATTTTTTTTTTTGAGACAGAGTCTTGCTCTGCTGCCCAGTCTGAAGTGCAGTAGTGTGATCTCTGATCACTGCAACCTCCGCCTCCCCGGTTCTAGCAATCTTCCCACCTCAGCCTCCCAAGCAGCTGGGATTACAAGTGTGGGATACCACGGCCGGCTAATTTTTGTATTTTTAGTAGAGACCGGAGTTTCACCATGTTGGCCTTGCTGGTCTGGAATTCCTGACCTCAAGTGATTTGCCTGCCTTGGCCTTCCAAAGTGTTGAAAGAACAGACATGAGCCCCCAGCCAGAATGAGGCTGTTTTGAGACCCAGTATAGTATGTGATATTAAACTAAATTTGGAGGATTCTAGAATTTTAGATTGGCTGCCTATGAAGACCTCTTTTGGCTCCAATTACTCCCTCATTTTCAAGTGACTCAGAGAACTTCAAGTGACCAGCACAGTGGTACAGCCCTGCTTGTAGTTAATGGCCAGCCATAAAAGAACCCAACTTTTTCAGCTCGCAGCCCAGGTTCTTCAGTGGTTGTCTAGTTTAAGGCTGATCATTAGAAATAGTATGGACTACCGAAATTCCTCGAACTTATGCAGGACCTGGTGAATTAAGATCTCTGAGGATAGGGCCCGGGAATACATCCTTACAAAGCTCCCTTGAATGATTCTGGTCAGCAAGGCATGTGAACTTTTGCTTTAGATTGGTGGGTATTCCAAAGAAGTCCCATTAATTATGACTTCTCAGGGTGCTTTTGTTTATAGATCTTTAAGGATTTAAGAGGTGGGGAAGAAGGGGACGCATGCGAAACTTAAAGAGATGCAAATCGAGCAACTTTTTTTTCTTTTTGAGACCGAGTTTCACTCTTGTTACCCAGGCTGGAGTGCAATGGCACGATCTCGGCTCACTGCAACCTCTGCCTCCTGGGCTCAAGCAGTTCTCCTGCCTCAGCCTCCCGAGTATCTGGGACTACAGGTGCACACCACCATGCCCAGCTAACTTTGGTATTTTTAGTAGAGACGGGGTTTCACCTTGTTGACCAGGATGGTCTCATCTCTTGAGCTTGTGATCCACCCGCCCTGGCCTCCGAAAGTGTTGGGATTATAGGCGTGAGCCACTGTGCCCGGCCTTGAGCAACTCTTAAAATATTTATGTAGGGGAAACAGATTTGTTGCCAAAAGTTAATTTATGCACAAGAAACACACCTGATAAAATTCGATGCTGAATTATTGGAGATATACTGTATCCAGAGATATATTGAAGAATCCAGAGGAAATAAACAGAGAAGGAGAGGGAGCAAGTAAGCTCATAAAGGGGTCCGCTGAAGATGCTTCTCAACATCATGGTTGCTCCTACAGCATCTGACTCAGATTTCTAGTGGAGGGTAGGATGGGTTTGTTAGCAGTCATCTGAGACCAGGGTTGTGAACCAGGAAGGGTTATCATGGATTGTGAAAAGTTCTTGAAATTTGCCACAGGCCATGAGGAGTGGTAAAGTCAGCTTAAAGATCTGCTGTAGTTCTAGTTAACACGTTCACACCTTCTTTAGTAAAGTGGAATGCTGTGTTGCCAAAGGAAGTATTCGTGCTTTAGGGGAGGTGTGGTGAAGGTCGTCATAAGTTTGGAAGAGGTGGAAGAAAAGGTCGTTATAGTTGTGTAGAGCAGTGAAGGACTTTGTAAATATCCTGTCAAATCAGAGTAGTATTTTTAGAGAGTTGTACCCAGCTGTCCATTAGAAGAGCCAGAGGCCTTGTCTGTTTTGTTCCCTGAGGTCCCCAGTACCCAGTGCAGTTATCAGCATATTCTATGCCCTCAGATATTTTTTTAGTAAGTGAACCGTATTGATATGGAAAAAAGAACAGATATGATAGCAGTGTTAGTTATTAAAAGCTAATTGATGTTTTGCATTGGTTTAAACAGCAAGTTTTTGATCAAGTAGGGCTCTGGATAAGAAATTTTCTCATTTAAAAGAAACATGATTTTTTTCTCATTAAAAGAAACATGATTCTGTGTTGGGTTCTGCTTTTAGCTTGAGCATTGTAGACATTGTACAAAAGTGCTCCAGAAATTGAATGTATGTTGCAAGTATTATGTAGAAAGAACATGCTTAGGCTGTTGTAATTCACTTAGTGTTGAAACCAAATCGGGTTTTACATTGGGAACGTCATAATTTAGTGTGAAGCCACGAGACTTGAGAATGGTTTGGGGGAGTTTGTGTAATTTATATAGTTAGTTATTTCTTTCCACCCAATTCTGTAATTTTCTATGGTGAATATATACATAAATTAATCATCAGTGAAACATTGATTTATCATATAAGATATCAGATTCACATTGGATTGAACTAGGACTCCAGGTTATTTTAGAAGCTACCAAAATTACTAACGTCATTGCTCTTTTTTTGTTTTGAGTCAGAGTCTCGCTCTGTTTCCAGGCTGGAGTGCAGTGGCACAATCTCAGCTCACTGCAACCTCCACCTCCCAGGTTCAAGCAATTCTCTTGACTCAGCCTCCCAAGTAGCTGGGATTACAGGCGTGCACCACCATGCCCAGCTAACTTTTTGTGATTTTAGTAGAAATGGGGTTTCACCATGTTAGCCAGGATGGTCTTGAGCTCTTGACTTTGTGATCCACTCGCCTCAGCCTCCCAAAGTGCCGGGATTACAGGCATGACCCATTGCACATCGCGACATTGCTATTTTTAATCTTAATTTTATGACATCATCCATACATCATGCTTTCATCTGTACTTTTGTATCTAGAAACAATATACCTTTTAAGCTCACATTTGTATCAGATATTAGAAATGAAAATTGTAGCATGAAAGTGGGTAGAACAGTAAATCCTGGGTTCGAGCCTGGGTTGTATTCTTCATTAGCTGTGTTGTGTTTGGCAAGCCACATAACCCCTCTGAGCTCCAATTCCCTCATTAGTGAAAGGAAGACAAGCAACTTCTCTACTTTTCTAACAGAGTGCCAGGGAGGATCAAATGGAATAGTGTATATGAAAAGTATTCTAAAAATGTAAGGGGTTGGTATTAGAACTCTATTTTATGTCTTGGAAGAATTGGCTTGTGAAGCAGTGACCACTGGTACATGTTTTCAAGTGCAGAATTTGCCAGTGTCACTGATAAGGCAACAGAAATTCTGCCTCTGTACTCTGCCTGGAGAAATCTTTCAGCACATGTATCCTCTTTGTAGGAATACTCACAATGTTTCAGGAACTTCAGAGGAACCTGGGATGTCTCACATTTATGCCAATATCTGTACTTGGAATAGACTTGGTAGATTCACCCATTTTCTTCTGTTGGAGCAGTGGTGGAAGGTGGTAGGTGCAAGGAGTTTAGCATGTTCTGTGTAAAGTTTTAAGGCTGTGTTTTTAAGTAGCAGGTGGCAGTGTGATAGGGTAATGAAATCAATGTTCTTACTTTAAAAAGTATTTTGAAAAACAGAATATATCGGTGCATTGCATAAAGTAAAAGTAAATATTGATTTGGGAAACTTGTTTCCTTGTAAAAGATATGTTTGTGTGTGTATACTTGGTTGCAGTGTAAAATGTATTTTTTCTTTATAAAAATTATTATTTTCATTTTTTGTAGAGACGGGTTTTTGCTACTTTGCCCACGCTGGTTTTGAACTCCTGGGCTCAAGTAGTCCTCCTGCCTCGGCCTCCCAAAGTGCTGGGATTATAGACATGAGCCACTGTCTATAAGGTTGGCTGGCCTAAAAGGTTGTTTTTTCTGTTGGGTTGTGATAAAACTTTGTTGCAGTTGTTTAGGTACATAGTGCTTGTGCAGTGTGGGTAGAATGACTGACTATAAGACAGGTATGAAACAAATGAAAAAAAGAAGAAAACTGCCAAGATGGGTTTCCTTAAAGCTATTCTGTTAGTGGTGAGATACCTCATAGTTAGTTCTAAATTGTTGATTAAATGAAGAAGCACATAAGCTTATGCTATAATAATATTCTGAAGTATCCTTTTCCCTTAAGGTTGAGTATGGAGTGCTTGGTAACCACAGAGATATTGTTTTGATGCTGATAACTCATATTCAGAATGATTCTGTTATGACAGTTGGTAGCAAGCTTTTCTGATTTCACCTATCTGGGGTCTAAATCTAATTTCTTCGGTAGTTAATACTTTTGTAACTTAGTTGCAGAAAAGGAATAGAAACTTGTTTTGTTTTCAGAATTATTCATAGATTTATAATCTGGAAAAGCGTAAGGAAATTATAAGTATATTGATAAATCATGACGTAACTGGCAAGAATTGGTATAAAGACAAGGTGGTTAACTTGAAATAGGGTTGTTATTTATTCGATGCCTATCATTTTTACATGAGATAAACCAAATATGTAATTAAGTATTTAGATTTATTCTACAAATGACACGAGAAGACACTGTTTATAACAAGTTTTAGAAGGGATATAAAACAATAATTTAAAATTTTAACTTAATCTCATTTTTTAAATTTCAAAATGAAACTCTATCTGATTATGAAAGCTATAGAACTTTTTCTCTTTTTTTTTGAAACAGAGTCTTGCTCCGTAGCCCAGGCTGGAGTGCAGTGGCATGATCTTGGCTCCCTGCAGCCTCTGCCTTCCAAGTTCAAGCGATTCTCCTGCCTCAGCCTCCTAAGTACTTGGGACTACAGGCGCGAGCCACCATGCCTGGCTAATATTTTTTATTTTTTAGTAGAGACAGGATTTCTCCTGACCTCATGATCCACCCGCCTCGGCCTCCCAAAGTGCTGGGATTACAGGCATGAGCCACTGCACCTGGCCCAGAATAAATTCTTAAGAGTAGGTTTATTAGCTGGGCATGGTGGCTCATGCCTGTAATTCCAGCAGGTTGGGAGGCCAAGGTGGGCGGATCACCTGAGATCAGGTGTTCAAGACCAGCCTGGCTAACATGGTGAAACTCCATCTCTACTAAAAATATAAAAATTAGTTGGATGTGGTGGTGGGGGTCTGTAATTCCAGCTACTTGGAAGACTGAGGTATGGAGAATCATTTGAGCCTGGGAGATGGAGGTTGCAGTGAGGTAAGATCAAGCCACTGCACTCCAGCCTGGGTAACAGAGTGAGACTCAGTCTCAAAAGAAAAAAAAAGTGGGCTTATTGGATCAGAGGGTATATGTGTTTTAAATCTGAACATACTCAAGGTGCCCTATAGATAGAATGTCTATTTGAAATTCCCATTAACAGCATAGTAGTATTCAATTCCATGTATTTCTTGCTAGTGATTTTTCATGTTTAGCTTGTTGTTGGGAGTTTAAAATAGTTTGAAACAGCTTTTCTTCTGTTTCCTTTTCAGCATCAGGACTTACCTCCATAGCTTAACTCTGGGGAGGGAGCGGACAAAAATGAAAGTTCAGTGACAAGGGAGTAGGGTAGACCAGTGGTCTTCAAACTTTTTGGTTTCTTACCCCATCACTAAAAAATTTTGAGCATTAAGCAGGTTCAGTACATGGTCCTATGGTCCCAGTTACTTGGTTGGCTGAGGCAGGAGGATTTTTGAGGCCAAGAATTCAAGGCTACGGTTCACTGTGATTGTGCTTATGAATATAGTCACTGTACTCCAGCCTGGGCAACATAGTGAGACACTGTTTCTTTAAAAAAGCAAAACAAAACTGATGGGATGGGAAGAATGAAGTTAGGAAAAAAAATTGTTACCGCTTTATGTTGCCGCTTTGAAAAAAGAGAAAAAGAAAAAAAATTGAGCATCAATTTTTTTTTGTGTGTGTGATGGAGCCTCACTTTGTTGCCCAGGCTGGAATACAGTGGTTTGATCTTGGCTCATTGCAGCCTCCGCCTCCTGGGTTCAGGCGATTCTTCTGCTTCACCTGAGTAGCTGGGACTACAGGTTTGTGCCACCATGCCCAGCTAATTTTTTTGTATTTTTAGTAGAGACGGGGTTTTACCACCTTGGCCAGGCTGGTGTCGGACTCCTGACCTTGTGATCTGCCTTGGTCTCCCAAAGTGTTGAGATTACAGGCATGAGCCACTGTACCCGGCCTTTTGAGCATTAATTCTTCATCCTTAGATATTTAATTTGCAGAGAGTAAACATAGTAACTGATTATTGTGAACTTTATAAAATGCAAACAAAAAATTAACAAGGATGATAATTAAAAATGAAGTTAAGTTGTTTTTTTTTTTTACCTTGAGGCATCTTGGGTACTCCTGGAGGTGTGTGTGTGTGTGCGTGTGTGTGTGTGTGTGCCTGTGTGTGTCTGTGTGTGTCTCCGTGTGTGTGTGTGTAGAAAATGCATATATATTTTTGAGGCTAGAGTCTTGCTCTGTTACCCGGGCTGAAGTGCAGTGGTGCAATCTTGGCTCACTGCAACCTCCATCTCCTGGGTTCATGTGATTTTTGTGCCTCAGCCACTCAAGTAGTTGGGATTACAGGTGTGTGCCACCATACCTGGCTAATTTTTGTATTTTTTTAGTAGATACAGGATTTTGCCACGTTAGCCAGGCTAGTCTGGAACTCCTGGCCTCAAGTGATCTGCCCGCATTGGCCTCCCAAAGTGCTGGGATTATAGTTGTAAGCCATCGTGCCTGGTCTCCTAGAGGTATGTTATACTTGCTTTGGCTGCTAATGCTTTAGACTCTTAAGGTTTAATATTGGGCATTTATAGATGCTTGTTTTTAGGCATTTCACTAGTTTTGCAGGTGGCCCAGTTTAGTTGGATTATGAATGCCTTTAAACTGGTTCATGTGAGGCTGGGTGCGGTGACTCATGCACTTTGGGAGGCTGAGGTGGCGGATCACAAGGTCAGGAGATCGAGACTATCCTGGCTAACATGGTGAAACTAAAATACAAAAAATTGGCCAGGTGTGGTGGCTCACACCTGTAATCCCAGCATTTTGGGAGGCAGAAGCAGGGGGAGTTTGAGAGCAGCCCGACCAACATGGAGAAACCCCCATCTCAAAAACAGACAAACAAAAAATACAAAAAAATCAACTGGGCATGGTGCCATGCACCTGTAGTCCCAGCTGCTTGGGAGGCTGAGGCAGGATAATTGCTTGAACCCGGGAGACAGAGGTTGCAGTGAGCCAAGATTGTGCCACTGCATTCCAGCCTGGTTGACAGAGTGAGATTCCATCTCAAAAAAAAAAAAAAAAAACAAGTTCCATGCTCTTGAGAGTCATATCTGCAATATCTGCAATAAGGGCAAAAATAAATTTAAAGCATCAGTTTGATAATTTTTGTATTGTTGAGGTGGCTGAATTTGAATAGGGTGAATCATAGGGTAAGAGGCAATGTAGTCTATTCCTTTTCAATATGAATAATTGATATTGTGTAGAGCATATTTTTTAAAAGTACGTTTTTGGAAAGCAGTTTGGAAGTAATATGTATCTCTCTGCTTTTAAAGAGATTAGGTCTTAGAGACTGAGTGAAGGGATGAATAATTGCTGCTTGCTCTCCTTTGCTCTCAAAGTAACACAATTAACCTTTCACTAACTCTATTTGGAATAACCTGAGCCTATAACAAACTTTCCATGATGATTCTTAGATTAAAACATAATTTTTTCTTGAATTTGAATAAGTTGCTTTTGATTTGTGGCTGCCTGCTTCTCAACCCCCATAAGTTATGAAATTAGGAAACAAGGCTTTTTGTATTAGAAAAAATTGAGTCTTTTCATCCCCGTTATGGGGAAATTAATTTCAGTTATGTCATACGGGTCATTGGCAGAGAAAGATGATATTAAAATCTTAGAGACTGTGAAAAGAGATTATGTTAAGCAACTTGAATGATTTTTTTTGCCATTTAAAAGAAATGAGATAGTTTATATTGAAGATGATTGCTGTATACAGTGCTTTGCATAAAAGGCCACATATCCCTTTTTACCTTAGGTAACATGATTTATAAGCTACTTTCACATATATCTTAGATCATCACAAGGATTTGAGATCATCATTTAATCAGCCTTGAGGCCACATGCCTAGTGTTTGACATCATATTTAAAGAGATAGACTGAAGGTTGTGCAAAAGTAGGGACTGGTGGCTGTTCCCTCCCTTACTCCCTAGCACTTCATACAGTGTCTGGTACAGAGTAAGCTATTACTGTTTATAGAATAACTGTTTAAACTCCTGCATATTTATTTACACATGTAAATAAATTATAGCATTATAAAACCAACACTTACTTTTTCCATAGTTAGATCGTTCCTTCAGCTGATGTGCACAGAAAATATTTTTGTGGAAGAAGTCATGAATTTTAGATGAACCTTTCACATACCCCTTTACTTTCTCTTAAGATACTTTAATGGTGACAAAAAATACTCTTAATGTCATTCCTTTCACTGTGTAACGCCTGTGGCAAGACTGTATATTTGTGTATATATTTGTATGTATTATATGTCTATGCATATTTGTATATACGTATTTGTTTATTAAGTGGGCTGCTATTTATAAAGAAATAATGGTCTCAAAAATGTTCCCAAAACATGGACTCCATGGTTTGCTGTGAGTGAATGAAAAAGAGCAAGTATGATTCCCTTCATCTTTGTCACTCTCTTCAGTTTCCTGTACATATGGTTGACTTACTCAGCAGTAAGTGTAACTTCTTTACACTGAAGAAAATTAGTCTTCCAAAAAACTAGTAGGCTACTTCCCCCTTGTTCTGCAGTACTTAAAATCCTGTCTGGTAAATGAATGAATATACTTTTACATATAGAGGAGACCTTGGATGTCCAGAAATGGAAATAATAGTACTGATTAATTTCTCTCTTGGTGCGATAATGTGACTTTTTTGATTCTTATTCTTTTATAGTTTCTCAGGTTTCTAAAATGAGCATGTTTTACTTTTCAATTAGCAATAATCACGCCTTGGATAAACCTCATTGGCTATGATACTGCCACTGCACAAAGCTACGTATTTTATAAGAAGGAAAACTGGTATTTTATTTTATTTTTTATTGTTTAAGATGGAGTCTCACTCTGTGACCCAGGCCGGAGTGCAGTGGTGTGATCTCAGCTCATTGCAGCCTCTGCCTCCTAGGTTCAAGTGATTCTTGTATTCAGCCTTCCAAGTAGCTGGGATTGCAGGCACAAGCTACTGCAGCTGACTAATTTTGTGTGTTTTGTTAATAGAGATGGGGTTTCACCTTGTTGGCCAGGCTGGTCATGAACCCCTGACCTCAGGTGATCACTTTACCTCCCAAAGTGCTGAAATTTACAGGTGTGAGCCACCATGCTCAGCCAAAACCTGATATTTTAAAGTCTTTATATTTCAGTGGATGTCTTGTGAAGGTTTAAGTCACAGTCACCATTGAGAAAGTGGTTGGTTAACTGGCTCCAGTTCTCAAGAGGAATGGCAGCTGTAGGAAGTAGTATGGGAGGAATGGGGCAGGTAAGCTGATTTGAACTTTATCATTGTGAACTCCACTATGACTAAAGACATTCTGGGATTTGATCACAGTTAAACACAAGAGGACTTAGCCATCCAGTTTTTCTGTTTATAAGCTGATTGAGAATGATGAAAGACACCTTAAGAAATAGCAGTTTGTATGGACTCTGTAAACACAGAACTCAGCTCGAACTCCCAAGTTCTGTATCTGCTTGTGTGTGTTGCAGTGTGTTTTAACTATCAAGTGGAGTTGTAGCAATTCAGATGGGCTATGGTTTATATTAATACATCTAATACGGATTGGAAGATATTTAGGCAAATGATTTTTATTATGACAGTAAAGACTCATTAGAGTTTTGGTGTTAATATACAGCTGGGAGTTGAGCCAGTCTAAGTTTGTATACCCATCTGGTGATATTTTAGGAAGAGCTATGCCGTATATCCTCTAGAGTTTAAGTGATTAGCGCCTGTTGGCTTTTGCTGTTTACTGCACACTTATAGTGCATTAAGTGCTTCTGTGGATGGAGAACATCATTCAAAAAGGTTAGATTTCTGGGTTAAGACATTTGTTATTATCTGGGTTTACTTTATTCTTTTAAAGACTAAGAATAGCTGGGTGAGGTGGCTCACACCTGTAATCCCAGTACTTTGGGAGGCTGAGGCGAGCAGATCTCAAGGTCAGGATTTTGAGATCAGCCTGGCCAAGATGGTAAAACCCCATCTCTTAAAGAACAGGAAATGTAAGATTAGGCCAGACGTGGTAGCTCACGCCTATAATCTCAGCACTTTGGGAGGCCAGGATGGGCAGATGAGGTCAGGGGTTTGAGACCAGCCTGGCCAACATGGTGAAACCCTGTCTCTACCATTTTTCTAAAATAGGAAAATTAGCTGGGCTTGGTATAAAGCATTTGTTATCCCAGCTACTCAGGAGGCTGAGGCAGGAGAATTGCTTGAACTTAGGAGGCGGAGGTTGCAGTGAGCCAAGATTGTGCCACTGTACTCCAGCCTGGGTGACAGAGGGAGACTCCATCTCAAAAAAAAAAAAAAATTTGAGGATCAGTTGAGGTAATAAATGTAGGTAGGTGCAAAATTAATCATGGTTTCAGATTGCAAATTCTAAATTATTTCAACTAGGCCCAAACACATCTTTATTAATCAAAATAGGAACCATTACAATCAACACATTTTTGCCAACGAGAAATAAGTTTGTTTATTCTTGTGGTGTAAAAATCTGTGCTTTGGAATTTGATGAACTCTTGGAAAGCGTTTTATGCATACAGCTGGTTGTGGAAGCATTTTCCCTGCAAAAATTTTTCTAGATGCTTGGAAAAGTCGTAGTCAGTTGGCGAGAGATCAGTTGAATATGATGGATGAGGCAAAACTTCGTAGCCCAGTTCATTCAACTTTTGAAGTGTTGGTTGTGCAATGTGGGGTCGGGTGTTGTTGTGGAGAAGAATTGGGCCCTTTCTGTGGACCAGTGCCGGCTGCAGGTGTTGCAGTTTTCGGTGCATCTCATCGATTTGCTGAGCATCCTTCCCAGATGTGTTGATTTTGCCAGGATTCAGAAAGCTGTAGTGGATCAGACCGGCAGCAGACCACCAAACAGTGACCATGACCTCTTTTTGTTGCAAGTTTGGCTTTGAGAAGTGCTTCGGAGTGTCTTCGTGGTCCAACCACTGAGCTGATCTTCACTGTTTTCGTGTAAAATCCACTTTTGTCTCACGTCACAATCTGATCAAAAACTGGTTTGTCATCATTACAAAGAATGAGAAGACAACACTTCAAAACAACAACTTTTTAAATTTTCTGTGAGCTCATGAGGCACCCACATATCAGGCTTTTTCACCTTTGTTTCACCATGTTGGCCAGGCTGGTCTTGAACTGACCTCAAGTGATCTGCCCATCTTGGCCCCACAAAGTGCTGGGATTACAGGGGTGAGCCACTGTACCTGGCCTATATTTGTTTTTAGACATTTAAATATGCGACCAGGCATACCGGCTCATGCCTGTAAACCTAGTACTTCGAGAGGCCGAGGCGGGCAGATCACCTGAGATTGGGAGTTCAAGACCAGTCTGACCAACATGGAGAAACTCCATCTTTACTAAAAATACAAAATTAGCCCAGCCCGGTGGTGCATGCCTGTGATCCCAGCTATTTGCGAGGCTGAAGCAACAGAATCGCTCGAACCCAGGAGGCGGAGATTGCAGTGAGCCAAAATCATGCCATTGTACTCCAGCCTGGGCAACAAGAGTGAAATTTTGTCTCAAAAAAAAATAATTAAAATACGTATACAGTTGGAGTCCCTTTTAGATAGTTGGAGTCCTCTTAGATCCTATTATGCAGAAGTTATTTATCTTTTTAGCCCATGTACTTGTATTCTTCCTACGAATATCTCTATATATTTAACATGTAGTATTATTATGTTTCAAATACATATATTTTAGAATGTGTATGATATGTATTCTATAATTTGAAAAATGACATTTATTTATGTTGATATATGTGTATTATTATTATCAATATTTTTGAAACAGAGTCTTGTTCTGTCACCCAGGCCGAAGTGCAGGGGCACAGTCTTGCCTCACTGCAACCTCTGCCTCCCAGGTGCAAGTGATTCTCAAGCCTCAGCCTCCCAAATGGCTGGGATTACAGGTATGAGCCACTGCACCTGCCTTCATTTATTTTAATAGCTGTGTAGTAGTCAGTCATATGAATGAACAGGACACAATTATAGTCTTTTATTGATAGTTGTTTTCAGCAAATACACAAATGTAAAATGTTTCCTCAAATGGGGTCAAACTATTTGTATTGTTCTAAATTAGCACCATGTATTTTCTCTCTTTTTCTCCCAATGATAATAGTGTACAGGTTTGTTACACGGCTATATTGCATGAGGTTTAGGGTACAACTGATCCCACCACCCAGGTAGTAAGCATAGCACCCAGTAGGTAGTTTCGTTTAATTTTTTTGAGACAGGGTATGTCTCTGTTCCCCCAGGCTGGAGTATAGTGTTATGATCACTGGTCACTGTAGTTTTGATCTCTTGGGCTCAGCTTATCCTCCCAGCTCAGTCTCCTGGGTAGCTGGGACTATAGTGGTGGGCCACCATGCCTTGCTAATATTTTTTTTTTAATTTGAGACAGAGTCTTGCTCTATCACCAGGCTGGAGTGCAGTGGTGCAATCTCAGCTAACTGCAACTTCCGTCTTCTGGTTTCAAGCAGTTCTCTTGCCTCAGCCTCCTGAGTAGCTGGGACTACAAGCATGCACCACCATGCCCTGCTAATTGTTTTGTGTTTTCTGTACAGACTGGGTTTCTCCCTGTTACCCAGGCTGGTCTTAAACTCCTGGATTCAAACAATCTGCCCACCTCGGCCTCGCACAGTGCTGGGATTATAGGCGTGAGCCACTATATCCAGCAGCCAGTAGGTAGTTTTGAACCCTCACTTCTTCCCATCCTTTCCTCTCTGTGGTTTCCTGTATGTATTGTTCCCATGTTTACCCAGTGATTAGCTTAGGATGCTGATCTCCAGCTGCATGCATGTTGCTACAAAGGACATGATTTTGTTGTGGCTGCAGTGAACCTTTGGGTAAAGAAAATTTACAGGGTCAGGCTTGGTGGCTCATGCCTGTACTCCCAGCACTTCGGGAGGCCAAGAGATCGAGACCATCCTGGTCAACAAGGTGAAACCCCGTCTCTACTAAAAATACCAAAATTAACTGGGCATGGTGGTGCGTGCCTGTAGTCCCAGCTAATCAGAAGGCTAAGGCAGGAGAATTGCCTGAACCCAGGAGGCGGAGGTTGCCGTGAGCTGAGATCGCGCCATTGCACTCCAGCCTGGGTAACAAGAGTGAAACTCCATCTTAAAAAAAATGAAAGAAAATTTACAAAAATATTTCACATCCTTTGTTTTTAAATGCAAGTAAGTAGTAGTAATTTATAGTTCAGATCCACTTTATAAATGCGTCACTGGTAAAGACAATAGTTACACACTTTATAACATTTCCTTGATGTGGCAAATTTTTCTTGTTTTGTTTTTGTTTTACGTGAGTTAATTTGGATGAGAGTTTCTTGTATTACTTACATTTATAGCATTTATCTCCAGTGGAGTTGGAGGAGCCTTCAATTCAACAAACTTGTATACATACATTCATGGGGATGACACTTAGGTTATTTAATCAGGAAACACTCATACTTGTCCACATGTAGCTGCTACATGTGGAGTTAGTCCTATTCTTTGGAAATTTCACCATGTTGCCCTCGCTGCTCTTGAACTCCTGAGCTCAAGTGATCCTCCCACTTTGGCCTCCCAGAGTGCTGGGATTACAGGCGTGAGCCACTGTGCCCAGCCAGAAATGTTATTTTAATTCTATAGTATATAGTATATGTCATTGTGATTACAGTATATGTTTATTCCATAAGCAGCAAATTGACTCCTTCCACAGTTTTAATAATTTTTCAGTTGTTTTGTCTTTAGTTTCCCAGGCAAATAATGCTGTTGTCTTTAATTACATTGTTGATTAGTTCATCCCATTTTTCATATTGATCTTTTTTTTATGTTAAATAATACAGACTACTGTAATAATAAAAAAAGATGGGACGCCTCACCAATTTGCATGCCATCCTTGTGCTGGGACCATGCTAATCTTCTTGTGTTGTTCCAGTTTTAGTGTATTTGCTGCTGAAGCGAGCACTCTGTTTCTGTAAAGCTTCAAAAACAGACAAAACTAACAGATGGGAATGGAAATCAGAATAATGGTTATCTTTGGTGGTGAGGACAAGGGAGATTCTAGGTGTGCTAGTAATGTTCTGTGTCTCTATCTGGGTCATGATTTTATGGTTGTGTTCTGTTTATGAGACTCATTGAGTAGTAGACTTTGGAAGTGTGCACTTCTTTGTATGTATGTTATACCTCAGTTAAAAAGTTCTGCCTCTCACAGAAGTTTAGAGAACATAATCTGCTGAGTTTGTCTCCTTGTAGCTTTTGATGTAACTTTTCCACTACTTCGCTTCGTATATGAATACACTTAATGATAAGCCATTTAGCCTTTCTATTATGATATAAAACAAATATACAGAATAGTGCACAAATCAAATGTATAGCTTAACGAAATTTTAAAATTATTGAATTGGAGTTGTTTTGGGTGCATTATACCTGTGTCTTTGTTAGGAGGGAAGGAGTTGGTGGAGGGCTAAAAGTTTTGGAGAGGACAAAGTTTTAAGGAATCTCAGAATACCGAATCCTCATCTTGGCTCTGCCTTCACATTACTGTTTCTTTGAATAAGTCATTTAACTTATTTAGACCTCACATTTTTTTATATAAGAAGTATAATACTTAATTTTTCTTTTGAAAACTGAACTAGGTAGGTGCAATTCAGGTAAAATAATAGGAATATAGAATAGTATTACTAGATAGCTCTTTATTTAGACCATTGAATTTAGGCCATTTACCTTACAGAGCAGAATTGTGGTATACAAAGACTACATAGCTGGTGATTATTGATATCATTTATTTATATTAGGTTAATACTGAGGCTTAATTAACTATGCCAGTTATCACCCTGTGATTTATTATAATACATATATTAACTCATTTGATAGTCTACGACTATTCACAGAGGGTGGTGAAATTATTCCAATTTTACTGATGAGACAATTGAGGCAAAATTAGGTTAAATAACTTGCCTAGGTGAGTTGAGATCTTGAGCCTGTGCTTTAAAAAAAATTTTTTTTGAGAAAGGGTCTCACTCTGATCTCACCCAAGCTGGAGTGAGTGGCGTGATCTTGGCACACTGCAGCCTCTGCTTCCAAGGCTCAAATCATCCTCCTGCTTCATTCCCCCAAGTAGCTGGAACTGCAGGTGTGTGCCACCACACCCTACTAATTTTTGTTGTGTATTTTTTTTGAGACAGAGTCTCACTCTGTAGCCAGGCGCCAAGCTGGAGTGCAGTGGTACAATCTCGGCTCATTGCAACCTCTACCTCCCAGGTTCAAGCAATTCTCCTGCCTCAGCCTCCCGAGTAGCTGGGACTACAGGTGCATGCCACCACCAGCTAATTTTGGTATTTTTAGTAGAGACGGAGTTTCACCATGTTTGCCAGGATGGTCTTGATCTCTTGACCTTGTGATCCACCCGCCTCGGCCTCCCAAAGTGCTGGGATTACAGGCTTGAGCCACCGCGCCCGGCCTTTTTTGTGTATTTTGAAGAGATGGAGTTTTGCTGCATTGCCCAGACTGGTCTCAAACTGCTGGACTCAAGTGATTTCCCCGCCTTGGCCTCCAGAAATGCTGGGATTACAAGTGTGAGCCATTGTGTTCTGCCTAAGCTTGTGCTCTTTTTTGTTTATACTGCCTAGTTAAGTGAAAGCACTTAAAGACTTTTAGGCAAATGTTAAGATTTTATAATAATCTGTTAGAGAGTTTTTGCAGTAAAAATTTTGGTATTTGGACCAAAATTAGGAGAAGAGTCTCATTGTTTTGACCATCATGATTCTGGAAAAGACTGATGTCAGTATTTATTACTTGGATTTTATTCCCTTCTTAACAAAGGTTATTTTCTCCAAAAACGACATGGATGCAAGCACTAGGTAGTTTTCTTTAAAAATATGTGTGTATTTTGATCTCAAAGGATTTGTGACTAACTTACAAATGCTGTTTAATTTTTAGGCAAAATGTTAATGGAAGGGAGTTTTCAAAGTTGGAGGCAGATCGGACCAAGGCATCAGTGGTTTAAGCAACATCTCTTTGGTCTTGCTATTAGAGCAATAAAGGTTCTATCATGTATGGTTGAAAATTATTTTTGTTAAGGTATATTGAATATGGTTCTGTGAGGTTGGGAAACACTTCTAGTTGTGCAACCACCATGAGGATCAAGATATAGAGTAGTTCCTCAAAAAAGTTTCCTCATGACCCTTTCTTTTTTTTTTGAGACTGAGTTTCGCTCTTGTTACCCAGGCTGGAGTGCAATGGCGCAATCTCGGCTCACCCCAACCTCCGCCTCCTGGGTTCAGGCAATTCTCCTGCCTCAGCCTCCTGAGTAGCTGGGACTACAGGCACGCGCCACCATGCCCAGCTAATTTTTTGTATTTTTAGTAGAGATGGGGTTTCACCTTGTTGACCAGGATGGTCTCGATCTCTTGACCTCATGATCCACCTGCCTCGGCCTCCCAAAGTGCTGGGATTACAGGCTTGAGCCACCGTGCCCAGCCCCTCATGACCCTTTCTATAGTCAGCCCATCCTCATGACCCTTTCTATAGTCAGCCCATTTCTTCACCTTTACTCTCTGGCAACCACTGATCTGTATTTTCTCTGTTTTTTTTTTTTTTTTCAAAATTCCATGTAAACGAAATCATGCAGTATTTAACCTTTTTGTTTTAATTTTTATTGGTTGAATAGAAATGGGAGGTTTTGTTTGATTGCGTGTGCTTGCCTGAAGCTCCTTATCTCAAGGAATCCTCCTGCCTGGCTCAGTATGTGGCCTACTGAGACTGACATCTGTTATTTAACCTAATGTATTTTGAGATTCATCCATGTTTTTATGTATCAGTAATTACTTTTTGTTGCTTGGTGGTATTCCAGTGTATAGATATACAATAGTTGCTGTATTCATTCCCCAGTTCATTTGGTTGTTTCCCATTTTTGGTAACTATAAATAAGACTGCCATAAAAGCATTCATATGTACATACGTACACACGTGCCCATGTATTTTTTATATGGTTTTAAAAAATATGGTGCCTAGAAGTTTTTTAAAATTTTTAAATTTTTATTTATTTATTTATTTATTTGTTAATGAATGAGAGCTTCTTATGTTGCTCAGGTTGGCCTTGAACTCATAGCCTTGCCTCCTCAAGCACCAGGACAACTGGCTGGAGCCACCGTGGCTCCCCTATTTATTTATTTTTTAAAGATGGGGTTTCACCATGTTGGTCAAGCTGGTCTTGAACTCCCAACCTCTAAAGTGTTTGGATCACAGGCGTGAGCCACCACACCTGGCCGGTGCCTAGAAGTTTTATAACTTTACTACAGAACCTGAAAAAGCTGATGATTTTCACAGAACGTTGTAAATTGCTTAGTAAACTTCATCCCCAGAAAAGCCTACTCTGGAATGAGACCAATCTGTTTGTATAAATAATCTTGTAGTATAAACTATAAGTCATTAGAATTTTTTTAAATTAAAGAAGTATGCACACATACTTATTTAATGGGCAAATTTATATATAAAACTCCTTAGTGTATAATTTTATATGTTATGTTTTTAGTAGCTTTTAAATTGACAATCATTGACTTTTTTATTCCTCCAAGTAATAGAATGGTTATATAATTGGTTGTGAAATTTCATAAGTAAAATATATTAGGAAAGAATTTTAGCATTACAGAGTTCCTTTTTTTTCTTCTCTCTCCTCCCCCAAGATGGCTGGAGGTATTAATATTGATAACCAGAGTTTCATGTGAACAAGACATAAAACTTAGGTTGATTGGCTACTTGAATAAATTGTCTTCTTTGTTGTGGTAGTGAGTTTTCTTTTTGCAGCAATATGAGGCCAAGAGAAATAGATGAGACTTTTTTGCCTTAGAAAAGAGATTGCAGGCTGGATGAGGTGGCTCATGCCTGTAATCCCAGCACTTTGGGACACCGAGGAGGACAGATCACTTGAAGTCAGGAGTTCGAGGCCAGCCTGGGCAACGTGGTGAAAACCTGTCTCTACTAAAAACACGAAAATTATCTGGGTGTGATGTCATGTGCTTGTAATCCTAGCTACTTGGAAGCTGAGGCATGAGAATTACTTGAACTCAGTAGGCGGAGGGTGTAGTGAGCTGAGATTGTGCCAGTGCACTCCAGCCTGGGTGACAGAGTGAGACTTCATCTCAAAAGAAAAGAAAGAGATTGCAGACAATTTTTGCAAGTTAATTTTTTGGGGTTCCAATTCTAACCCTGAGGACTACAGAGGCCATAGGTGGTTTAACTTTTCAGAGAATGGTAGTGTTTTTTATTCTTTTTTTCTTTTTCTTTTTTGTTAGTTTTTTTTTTTTTTTTGAGGCAAGGTCTTACTCTGTCACCCAGGCTGGAGTGCAGTGGTTCAAATCATGGCTCACTGCAACCTTAAACTCCTGGGCTCAGGTAATCCTCCCAACTTAGCCTCCTGGGTATCTGGGACACTATAGGAACGTGCCACCTCACCTGGCTAATTTTTTTTTGTAGAGATGGGGTTTTGTCATGTTTCCCAGGCTGGTCTTGAACTCTTGGGCTCCAGAGATTTGCCTGCCTCAGTCTCCCAATGTGCAGGGATTAAAGGCGTGAGCTACCTCACCTAGCCATTTCTTTTGTGTAGTCTGGAATCTTAGTTTAAGCCCTCAGTTTAAATGTATTATATGATTGAGGTTCTAGGTATACAGAGGTACTAGAGCTACAGAGCTTTTTTCATTAATATACATTTCTTGTGCGGTTGAATATTCAGAAAACTGAATATTGTGTTTGGAACGAAGGGATATTGCACTTGAAATATGGTCATTTGGTAAACAGGCATCTTATTTGTAGGCTATCATTATTTTTGGCTATTTCACATTTAAATACCTGCCTGGAAATACCTGCCCAGTCTTGCCAGTAATAGGGATTGCAGGTTAACAAGTTGGTCTTGTATATGTGGCTGCCGGATATGGACAAGATCTATATCGCTCTTTCCTTTAATTATAACAGCAATGTTTGTGATCCAAGTCTAGGATTCCAGGATAGGGCTGCCAAAATTAACACCATGGGAGTATGGAGGTAGCGACTGTGGGATTAGTAATAACATTGAATTTTAATTAGCTTTATCAGTTGCACACTTAATCTGCATTGCTACCTTGTGAAGTAGGCACAGTAGGCTGTATTGTTACTCCTACTTTACAAGTAAGTAAATTGTGTTTCGTAGCTGTCAGGACCTATCTGAGGTTGCACTGCTAGTGACTAGCTGAAATAGTACTTGAGTCCACACATCAAGTTGGATGCTGTTTCCACTGCTGCAGTTTACTATGGTGAATAAGAGCTCAGGCTTGGATTTGAACTGTGGTTCTGCCAGTTACCTCTCTGTGATCTTGGGCAAGTTCTTTAACTACTCTGAGGCTTCAAATGGGGATAACAATAAAACCTCTTAGGGCTCTTGTGAGAATTCAGCAAGTGCTTATAATATTAGGTAACCAATAGTAAGCGCTCCATTTTTGCCAATTGTGGTTGTTGCTACTGTTATTACAGTAATAACACAACAGTTACACATCCTCTTTGCCCTGAGGATCTGTGTTAAGAGTTGAAAGACAATAAATGTAAGAAGCCAAAATATTCAAAGATGATAAAATAAGTAACAAGGGGAGTTTTTCTTAGCAGGAAGTTGGACAATATTGAGAGGGGTATGTTTGTGTGTGTGTCTTGGTTCTAAACAAGGAAGCAGTTAGACAATTAAGTTATAAGTATGTTAGGCAGTTGGAGCCTTAGGACAGAGTTGAGTAGGACTAGTGTTGGAGGAAAACTTTTTTTAAAAAAAATTTTTTCATATTTTAGAGATGGGGTTTCTCCATGTTGGTCAGGCTTTTCTTGAACTCCTGACCTCAGGTGATCTGCCCACCTCAGCCTCCCAAAGTGCTGGGATTACAGGTGTGAGCCACCGCACCCAGCTCTTAGGAAAACTTTTTAATCAATCATCACACATAGCATGTGGAAATTTATGTTCTAACAAGATTTAAACACACCAATGTGCTATCCTCTATTATGGTTCTTAGAGCTATTGTTACATCAGAATGGAGCGAGAAGCTTTACATTTTTCATTTTTAGTGATTATACAGAGATTAATACAAACAATCGGCATATATCTTAGTACAGTAGATCCTTGGTATATTTGGGGGATGGGTTTCAGGACCCCTATATACCAGAATCTGGGCATACTTAAGTCCCCCAGTTGCCCCTGTGGAACCTGCCTATGTGAAAAGCCAGCCCTTGGCCTGCTGTATATGTGGGTTTCACATCTTGAGAATACTTTTTCCATCCACATTTGGTTAAAAGAAATCTGCACAAGTGGACCTGTGCAGTTCAAACCCCTGTTTTTCAAAGGACAACTGTGTAAACAAAGCAGTGGTCCCTCTCCTTGAAGTTTCATAGTTGATACTTGTATCATAGTTGATACATAGTAGTTGATACTATGAAAATTTCATAGTTGATAAAATTTCATAGTCAGCTCTTGTACCATGTGTGTAAGTCTTAAGTGCGAGGGAATTCAGAAGTATAAGTTACAGGGTTATATCACTTGGTGCTTGAGTCCTTTCCTTTGGATAAGGTATTTCCTTGGTATAGGTAATGTTCTTTGAAACATTCTAAATTAAATGAAGTTGTTTTAAATTATTTATTGGGGATTATCTTGTCTTTAATAGCTGCTATGTGGAATTCTGTATTTCATGTATTCAGTGTTTTGAACTGCATCTTTTATTGTATTTTTACAGCTTTCTCCCTTTTGGATATTAAAACAATTTTAAGGGTTTTGGTGCATATTTTAAATTTGTTCACTACACACTCGCAAAAGCATATTTTAAATTATAGCAAGTTTCTTAAACCTGTTAACCTGTTATATGTTAGCGGGTATATATTCGCTCTTTTCAAAGTCATTACGTAGCCCTTTACTGACAAATGTCAACCAAGTTTCGAGCATCTGAAAGTCGAGATTCATCCGGAGCATTTGCTCAAGAAGACAGTTTTTTGTTTTGTTTTTGAGATGGGGTTCTCACTGTGTTTTCTAGGCTGGCCGTTAACTCCTTGGATCAGGCAGTCCTCCCATCTCAGCCACACAGGTAGCTGAGACTAGGTGCGATAGCGTACCACTGTGCCAAATTTATTTTTAAAGTTTATAAGAAAAACTATGTGTCTTCTAGAGACCAGTACCATGTATGAATATGTTTGTCTCGCTATTATTTATTATTTTTTATTTTGAGACAGTCTCTTTTTGTTGCCCAGGCTGGAGTGCAGTGATGCAGTCTTGGCTCCCTGCAACCTCTGCCTCCTGGATTCAAGTGATTCTCCTGCCCCAGCCTCCTTAGTAGCTGGGATTACAGGTGCCTGCCACCATGCCCAGCTAACTTGTATTTTTGGTAGAGATGGGGTTTCACCACATTGACCAGGCTGGCCCCGAACTACTGACCTCAAGTGATCCGTCTGCCTCAGCCTCCTGAAGTGCTGGGATTACAGGCATTAGCCACCATGCCTGGCCTGTCTCACTTTTTATACCCTGAAAGCATTATTTCTCTCCATTACTGTATTCAGTGCTAGGAGCTTGAGTTTTCCTACATCCCCTTCCACTTTCCCCATTCTCAACATTGTTTCCCCTTATAAAAATTAAAAATTTGACTGCTATGGTGGCTTATACCTGTAATCCCAGCACTTTGGGAGACAGAGGTGGGTGGATCACTTGAGGCCAGGATTCGAGAGCAGCCTGGCCAACGTGGTGAAACCTCATCTCTACTAAAAACACAAAAATCAGCCGGGCATGGTGGCATGTGCCTGTAATCCCAGTACTTGGGAAGCTGAGTGAGGCACGTGAATTGCTTAAACCCAGGAAGCGGAGGTTGCAGTGAGCTGAGATCGTGCCACTGCACTCCAGCCTGGCTTACAGAGACTTGGTTACAAAAAAAAAAGAAACCCTAAAAATTACAAATTTTTTTATTGATGGATTTCTCCAAAACTCTTTACTAAAGGTACTAACTGAAGAGTAGATATTTTCCCCCTTCAGTGATAGTTGATGGACCTTCAGAGATTCCTCTAGCATCTCAATCTTTCACTTCAGAGTTCTTACCTGAGACAGAAAAGTTGAGTTCTTTTTCCTCACGGGCATTAAAAATTTTTAAAGTACCCATTTGCATAAAATCCGCTCAAAGAAAATTATCGAGTGATTTTACAGGTTATTTTCGGATACTTGCATATAAGAGAATCTTTTAACCTGATAACTGCTTAACCTCTTTGTATTATTCATTCCCTCTCTTACTGAAACAAGTGAGTGGCTGCTTGGATATGTATCTATATCTTTTTTTTTGATACACACTTTGAGGGAGTCTTTTGAAGTGCAGTGTTTTGGTCACCACTCCAGCTCTACAGGAATATGGTTTCATGATAAAGCCAACAAAGAGCACACTGGCAGCAGTGCAGAAGCTGACTCACTAAGGAGTAATGATAGACACTTTGAAAGGAGTGACTGGTCTCAGGATCTCACATTTCAAAGCTTCCTGCTATGATTACATCAGTAAAAGGCAGCCAAGAAATGAAGAAGAGATCTTGCTTGTACCTCCTAGGAGTAATGGCATATAGGTAGGAAGAACTTCCATAGTTGGATGCAAGTAAGATTTTTTTTTCCTAACAACCTTGTAAAACTTGGGGGTGGGGAAGAAGTTGAGGATTCAGAATGGGAGTAACCATGGTGGGAGCTTTTCTTCTACAGACCTGGATGAGAATAGCCTTATAATGAGTGACTTAAGGGTTAACTCAAGAAGCTCAATGCCATGTCAGTTTTCTAGGGCTAAGGAAATATACATAGTAAGCACAAGTATGGTGTTCCTGTCAGACACTGTATCTACTCCTTCCTACTAGAACACACCAGAGGAAACCAAAGCAAGACCAGAATCAGTTCAGTTTTGAGGAGCAGACCTTTTGCCTACTAGCATTGCACACTTTAGGAGAAAAAAGAATGAAAGTACAGAGACTTGCTTCAGTACTCTGAAAGAGGTAGTAACTCTTGATTGTTTTGGTAGATTAGAGTGATTGTAGCTCTGTTTCTAAATTGAATTTCATAGCTATAAGTTGTTCTAGGTGGCAAATTAATCTTCTTCAGTCAGTACTACGAATTACTTTAATTGTTGGCCCTTTGCAGAAATAGCAGGAAAATGCCTTTTTCATGTTGAAGGTTATCTGAGAGATAAAACATCTACATAATCTGAAAATATTTTCCAGAGATAAGGCTAAGTGACTGTGTATACCACTGTGATAGATTGACTCATTCTGATTATTGTAGAACTTTGTATTTCTCAGTAGAAAAGTACTAAACATAATAACATTATGGAGGATTGCTTTTAGCCATTTGCTGTATTCTTTAAAGCACATTTGGGAATGAAAAGTTAGTTTCCAAAGTGCTATCATTCATTTAATACATGTTTTCTCCAGAATATGCTTCCCAAAAGTTGAGTACTTTTATTTATTTAAAAAATATGTTAGTTTTCTTTTCTTTTTTTGAGACAAGTTCTCAGCTTGTTGCCCACGCTGGAGTGCAGTGGCACAGTCATGGCTTACTGCAGCTTCAACCTTCCAGGCTCCCACATTCCTCCCAGGCTCAAGCCATCTTCCCAATTTAGCCTCCACCATGCTCAGCTGACTTTTTATTTCTTGTAGAGACTGGTTATTGCTATATTTCCCGGGCTGGTCTAAAATTCCTGGGTGCCCAGCCCACAAGAAATACGTTACTTTTTTTGAGATTTTTGTATAATTTAAGAACACAGATTATCTGCCCTACTCACCCATCCCCAAGGATATAGACCTGCTTTCATAGTACTGTGAGAAAAAAAAATAGTTTCTTAATTTGTATTGCTTTTCTGCCTTTTTGAGATTGAGTGCTTTGACTTTTCTCTTGTTTTTTTGTATTTGCTATGTATGTGTTGTTCCTACTTAATTTCTTATATGGTTTAACCTTGCATCTGTAAATTACTTACTAGCTAGCTTTATGACTTGGGCAAGTTACCTTATCTTTCTGCTTTTTAGTTTCCCTCTTTATACAATGAGAATAATAATATTACCTACTTTGTAGAGTTGTTGTAAGATTAATGACTAATAAATGGTGAAGCACTTAGAGTACTCTGTATGTATTGGCTGTTAAAATTATAAGCAAGGACCTGTACTTCTCCCCTCCATTATTTGTATCTCGTCATCTTTATAATTTTTCTCATAAACAGTAAGTCTCTAAGCACATATACAGAACTTTGTATTAAGGAATAATAAATACCACCTTGTATGTAATTCTTTATTATAAACATAAATTTGTTACCTGTTAAACCAGAGTATCATTTTGGCTCAGATTGAGCTTAAAAGAAGTTAGTAGAAAATAGGGCCTTTTCTGTGTTTTATAGGTACCCACACACCACTGAATGTAGGTCATCATTTAAATTAAATTCTGAATGTACATCCGAATCTAGTGCAGTTATGTAGAACAAAACAGCTTCTATGGGGCTACAGGTGAACAGTGTCGTTGGTAGCAAACTGATCAGTTACACTAAGGGATGGATCAGTAGTTTTGGGGGTTGCTGGTTTTTATTTAACAGTTGTTTCAGAATGATTACTCCTGAAACAAAGTAATTTAGAAATACATAGGTTAAGAAATTTCATATTCCTTTCCACTTAAACCTCTTGAGAAAAGAAGCATTCTTTCAAGGATAGTTCGTTCTGTGAGTGCCATATGAATTTTAGCCATTACTGTAGCAACTATATGATAACCAACAGTAGGAGTCTCACACTTTAGTTTCAGATTTGTGCTGTTATTGAGTAAATTTTTAGAATGAGATTGCCCTCTTTCTTGCTAAACTGTCATATGTATAAGCTTATTCAATTAACGTTTTCCCCCCCCGTTAAGACTTTTTTTTTTTTAGATGAAATCTCGCTCTGTTACCAGGCTGGAGTGCAGTGGCCTGATCTTGGCTCATTGCAACCTCTGCCTCCTGGGTTCAAGCGATTCTCTTGCTTCAGCCTCCCAAGTAGCTGGGATTACAGGCACCATTTCTGGCTAATTTTTTGTACTTTTAGTAGAGATGGTTTCACCATGGCCTCTCAGAGTGTTGGGATTACAGGCATGAGCCACCGTGCCCAGCCAAGACTTTTTTTTCTTTCTTATATTTAGCCCTGCCTAAGAAGGCCTCAAAAACTTTGGTCACCAATTCACAACTGTTAACTCTCCATGGAAATCTTTAATTAAAGGCAAAAAGGTTTGTTATGAAGAGAAACCAGAGCATGTGTGACAGGACTTTCTGTAATTGTAAGTTAGTGGTTCAGTGTTGGATTAGATTTCTTAAATTTTACATTTAGTAGGATTATTGATAATTCCTAACTTGTATCCTTAAATCATATTGTTTTGAACATGAGGGATCTACTTTCAACACTTAATTATACTTGTAAAAGGAATAGAGCATTCAGTGGATTTCTTGTTTTTGAGATTCTGGCATTTTATTCATTAAATAAAGTAAGTTAACTTATAGATAGTGGCAAATCATTACTTTTAGTTTATTAGATCCCTCGGTAGGATATTCATTTTCTGGCAGCTTAAGGGTTGAGCATGTGTACCAGGCCCAGGGAATTTTGTAACTATTCCCCTTGTACTACAGTACTGATTGGCACTACAGATTGGTAATTTGACAGTAGGCATTTTTCATAGGTATTGGTATACAAATGACAGGAGCAAATTTTCTTCTGTACTTGTGAAGCTGAGACTGTCTGCCCCAGCCCAGGCAGGAGGTCTGCCTGCAGTAGAAGAGAATGAAGCCAGAATGAGGCCAAACAAGTAAAGAGGAGCATGAGATAGAGATGGATTTTATAACACTGAGCCTTTGAGGCCCTGGTCTTGAAGTTTTTTTCTTTGTTTCTGTGCACCATCTCATTATCCTATGAGCCAACAAATTCTGATTTTTAGGCTGGGTGTTGTGGCTCACACCTGTAATCACAGCACTTTGGGAGGCTGAGGCAAGGAGGATCGCTTGAGCCCAGGAGTTGGAGACCAACGTAGGCGACATAGGGAGACTTGTGTGTACAAAAAAAAAAAAAAATTAGCCAGATGTGGAAGCACACGCCTGTAGTCTCAGATACTTGGGATGCTGACATGAGAGGATCCCTTGAGACTGGAAGGTAAAGGTTATAGTGAGCCATGATCACACTACTGTACTCTAGCCTGGGTGACAGAGTGACACTGTCTCAAAAATATATATATTAAAAAAAATTTTTTTTTAAATTAGCTTGTTTTTTTTTTAATTACAATTGAGAATTATGACCAGTGTATTTAGTGTTAGTCTATTTCTCCAGTGGGCTAAGGATTTAAAAATACTTTTGTGTGTACCTATACAACAATCTTGCATGTTCTTCACATGTATCCTAAAACCTAAAATGCAATTAAAAGAAAAAAAATACAAGCGGGATTAACCTGCCCTAAAATGTCACTTTGAAATTTCACTGCCTGTGAAAACAAGGATCACACCTATAGGCTTAAACATGGTTGGACAAAATAAACTTGTTTGGTATAAAGAAAAAAAAATACTTTGGACTTTAATCTCAGGGTAAATATTAATATACATAGGTATAGTTGGTTTGTATATGAGATAATATTCAGAATCAGTAGACTGAAAATAGTAACATATCTTCCATTTATCAATGGCTTAGAAGGAAAAGTATTTATAAGGGACATAGAATGAATCAGTATTCCTTTCCCATTATTTACACTTACACAGTGTAGAAGTTTTTCTGAAAGAGCTTATCACCATAATAAGTACAATAGCAAAGATATAAAGTCAGTACTTTCACTGATTAGGCATAACATATCCTCTTTATTGTTTTCTTACAAAGTAGCTATAATAACCATATAAAAGGATCAGAAAGGGGGAGAAACACTGGGTGGAAAGACAAACAAGGAAATGAGGTGAGGTCTGTGTAGTAAGCATTAGTGAACTTGCAGTAATTGCTTTAGGTTCCATGGATTGCCCACTTGTGCAAAATGAATTGATGGTAGATACGACAACAAGTCTTAATTTGTGTTCTTTACTCTAAGGTTAAAATTGATATGGTTAATTAGGTATTAAGAGCAGTTTCCTTGTCTTTTTGTTATTTATTTCTGTTTATGAATGAATGAATGAATGAATGAATGAATGAAGAATTGAATAACGAGGTCTTGCTTTGTCACCCAGGCTGGAGTGTTAGTGGCATGATCATAGCTCACTGCTGTCTCAAACTCCTGGGCTGAAAGGATCCTTCTGCTTTATTCTTCCAAGTAGCTGGGATTATACGTGTGTGCCACTGTGCCTGGCTAATTTTTAAATTTTTAGTAGAGACAGGGTCTTGCTATGTTGCCCAGGCTGGTCTAGAACTCCTGGGCTCAAGGGATTCTCCTGAGTCAGCCTCCCAAAGTGCTAGGATTGCAGGCATGAGCCATCAAGCCCAGCCTCGTCTTGTTTTTTAAAAAGCTGTTGTTATTATGTTGCCTTTCAAAATCTGGTTTTTTTTTTACCATCCCAGTTGCCTGGAGGTAACGAATTAGGTGAGAATGAAAGATGAGTACCTAAAAGTTTCAGAATTGGAAGTCTTTGTTTAATAGGATTAATGTGTAGGAGCTACAGGGAATATGAAGGACTTTTAGATATTCCAGCCCCAAAAGAAACTTGACCATTGGCCAAGATTGTGGTAACCTAAGTATTTGAGATGTCTGTGCTACATCATCCAACATTTGGCCTAAACTGTTTTAGCTGGCTTGCCTATGTAAATTGAAACTTCCTTAAATACTTAACTGTGAGTTAAACATAGTTCTGGAGCTCCATCAAAAGGGTCTTCATTGGGCAGGCACAGTGGCTCATACCTGTAATCTCACCATTCTTGGAGGCTGAGGTGAGAGAATTGCTTGAAGCTTGGAGTTTGAGATCAGCCTGGGCAACATTGTGAGACCCCTGTCTACCAAAAAAAAAAAAATTATCCAGCTGTGGTGGTGCTCATCTGTAGTTCCAGCTACTGAGGAAGCTGAGGTTGGAGAATTGCTTGAGCCCAGGACATCAAGGCAACAGTGAGCCATGATTGCACCACTGTACTCTATCCTGCATAAAAGCGGGACCTCCGTCTCAAAAAAAAAAAAAGAAACAAGAAAAGGAAAGAAAGGGTCTTAGTTACACAGATCTTCTTGGTCATCCCTAAAGCTTACATTCCAAGTTTATATTTACAATAAAGTGATCTATATCCCAAAACGTGTTTCTACTAGTTACTAATTTGGGGCAAGTCATTAACTTCTCAAAGCTCTACTGTAACTAAGATTTAGGAAAAATACTTGTCTTACCCAGAGCACATATGTATAGCTTTGATTTTTTTGATGCCACATGATTAAAAGAATCAGCCTTAGAGGGGTATTATTTGCACAAAATTTACCCTTTTTCTAGGATGTAATATAAATGAAATCATACAGGATGTACGATTTTGTGCCTCTCCTCTTTCATTTTAGCATAATACTTTGAGATTCATTTATGTTGTTAAAAGTTTAGTTATTTCATTTAATTGCTAAGGAGTAGTCCATTGAATGGATATTCCACAGTTCCTTTATTGACTAGTTAATGGATATTGGGGTTATTTCTAGTTTTTGGCTTTTTTTTCAGATGGAGTCTTACTCTATCACCCATGCTGGAGTGCAGTGGCATGATTTTGGCTAATTGCAATCTCTGCCTCCCAGGTTCAAGTGATTCTCCTGCCTCATCCTCCTGAGTAGCTGGGACTACAGGTGCATGCCACCATGCCTGGCTAATATTTTTGTATTTTTAGTAGAGAATGGGTTTCACCGTGTTAGCCAGGATGGTCTTGATCTCTTGATTCATCCTCTTGCCCCTGCCAAAGTGCTGGGATTACAGGCATGAGCCACCGCACCGGCCCAGTTTTTGCCTATTATGAACAAAGCTCCTCTGAATATTTTCAACATAGATCTTTGTATGGACATATATTTTTATTTCTCTTGGTTAAAAATTAAGGAGTAGAAATTACAGGATTGTAGAGTATGTCTGTTTATAGTTTTTAAAGGAACTTTCTATTTTGCATTCCTACTGGCAATGCATGAGAATTCCAGGGCTCCAAATCCTCGTTGATTTTTGTTATTGTCAGTCTTACTAACTTAAATCATCCTAGTGGGTCTGTAGTGATACATCATCATGGTTTTAGTTTGTAATTTCCAGATGATTAATGATGATTCTTTTCATGAGCCTATTTGTCATTTATATATCGTTGGTGAAGTGTCTGTTCAGATCTTTTGCTCATTAAAAATATTAGGTTGTTTATTGTTAAATTGTGAGTTATTTGTTTATTCTGTATATGAGTCCTTTATAACAGGTTTTGAAAATTACATGGTTTGCAAATACATTCTTGTAGTCTGTGGCTTTTGTTTTCATTCTTAACAGTGTTTTTTAGAGAGCACAAACTTAATTTTTATGTGGTCTTTTTTTTCTTTTGGAGTTAATGATCTTTATAGCCTGTCTAAGGAATTGTCTCTAAACCTAAGGTCACTAATATTTTCTTAAATTTTATTCTGGAAGTTTATAGCTTTGTTTGACATTTAGGTCTATGAAACACTTCAAATTAAATAATGAGGGAGGTAAATATAGGCTTGTCTTTTTGTTTATACTGTGAATATCTGAGTTTTTTTGAGAGTGCTTTTATTACAGCTCACAAAATGACATATTGTGTACTACCATTCAGTTTGAATATTTTCTTCTCTTTTAATGTCTTGTTTGGCCTATGGATTATAAAAGTGTGATGTTGAATTTCCTGTAGATATTTTATTGTTACTAATTTAATTCCATATGGTCAGAGAACATACTCTATAGGATTTCAGTCTTTTTCAGCATTTCAGAATTTAAGATTTGTGGTAAGGCATATGGTCTGTTGTGAATGTTTTGTGTCTTTGAAAAGACAAAGATTTGGTTCTACCAGTTTTGCCTCGTCTATTTTGAAGTTCTGTTTTTGGGTACATACATATTTAGGATTGTTACATCTTCTCAGTAAATTCAGTCTTTTATAATGACTGATCTCATTTTATCTTGATATTATTTGCCATCCCCTAGGCTACTTTAACATGAATATAACTGTTGTAGCTTTCTTACCATAATATTTGTGTAGTGTATTTTTTCCCATCCTTTTACTTTCAGTCAATTTGTGTATGTATTTGCAATGCTTTTCTTACAGTTAGCACATAGTTAGGTCTTGCATTTTTATTTAGGCTGACAGCCTCATTCATTCATTCATTCATTTGTTTATTTATTTAGGTAGGGTCTCGCTCTGCCGCCCAGGCTGGAATGCAGTAGCATGATCTCACCTCACTTTAACCTCCGCCTCCCAGGTGCAAGTGATTCTTCTGCCTCAGCCTCCTGAGTGGGTGGGATTACAGGCACACTCCACCATGCCTGGCTAATTTTTGTAAATTTAGTAGAGAAGGGGTTTCAGCGTGTTGGCAAAGCTGATCTCATCTCAGGTGATCCACCCACCTTGGCCTCCCAAAGTACTAGGATTACAAGTGTGAGCCACCACGCCTGGCCAACAGTCTCCTTATAATTGTTGTTATTAAATGGTCCATTTACTCTGAGTTTGAGTATCTATATGGTTAGGTTGAAGTCTACCGTTTTGCTATTTGATTTCTATTCATCCCATCTATTTGTTCTTTCCTGTCACTTTTTGAATGAAGGATTTTGTAATATTTCATCTCTTATCCCATTTTTTATTGGACATATACTTACTTGTTTTATTTTTTTCTGTGCCTACTGTACAGTGGAGTAGGTACCTTTTTAACTTATCACATTCTACCTTCAAATTATATACCACTTAATGTATAAGAACCCTATGGTGATATGTCTCCATTTTCCCATCTTCTTTTCTTTTTGCGATCGTCATACCTTTTACTTTTGGATATGTTAAAAAACCCATAATTCAATGTTATTATATCTCCTTTAAGCAGTGAATTATCTTTTGAACAGGAAAATGTTTTTTTATTTTTGTGAATTTTTCAAGGCTTATTATTTAAACTTTGTTAGGGTGGGCTTGGAGGGGGGAGCCTTTGCCTTAGGGCAAAGGTTTATAAGGTTTCAGCTGAATGCCCTGAGTTGAATAAGGTCTCTTTACTCTGGTTAGTCAGAAGGAGAATGCTTGCGTAAAATCTGGTGGTTGTGTTTATAGTTCCCAGTAGTTGCTTATTACCCAATGATTGTTCCTTGCCCACCCTTGTGAAATCTCACCTAATGCACATGCAGCTAGTTTAGTAAAGATGTAATAATGTCAAATTGCTGCTTCGCCCTTGTGAAACTTTTTTTAAGTTGCTGATTGGGTTTCTGTCCTGTGTAGCTTCTCAGTTTCACCCTTGCTGGCTGGGGTTCAGAATGTGTCTTAAAATACAAAGCCTGGATAATCACAGGGTGTCTTCTCAGGGATTGCAATTTGGTGCTGTCTGTTGTCCAGCATCCTAGAAAAACTTGTTTCGTGTATCTTGTCCAGTTTTTTAGTAGTTTTGGTGGAAGGGCTAGTCTCAAGTTACTCCATCATGGTCGGACTAATTTAACTTTTTAAAAATAAATAGGTTTGCATGATAAAAGCTGTTATATTGAGACCATCCTGGCCAACACAGTGAAACCCCATCTCTGCTAAAAATCCAAAAAGAAAAAATTAGCCGGGCATGGTGGCACGTGCCTGTGGTCATAGCTACTCGGGAGGCTGAGGCAGAAGAATGGCTTGAACCCAGGAGGCGGAGGTTGCAGTGAGCCGAGATTGCACTACTGCACTCCAGCCTGGTGACAGAGCAAGACTCTGTCTCAAAAAAGAAAAAAAAAAGCTATTACAGCTTATTTCAAAAATTAATACATTGTATTCTTTGGACAATGTTTTGCAGCATTTGACCTGGCTTAGCTGATAGACATGTTCTAATTGCTCATTACAGGATATTATGTAAATAAGTGTTTAGCCGTCATGATTGCCAACAGTACCCTGGGCCTGCTGCTTTACCAGTTGCCCCGTAATGCCTACAGTTGATTGCCAGAACTCTCTCTCTCTGGCCCCTGTAACTGCAGTAGTTTGAGCTTTAAGATGTAATGTCATGAATTAATTATGAATTATTCTGTTCTTGTTCTATAATATCCCAATACCTTCAGCAAAAGATGGTGTACTGGCTCCCACCAGCTGGTATTTACTGGAATGTGGAAATAATTCAAACAGGAGGACTGTGCTGTAAAAAACCTGCCTTAACATTAGAAGTGGAAAACTGATTGTAAATGGCTATTTTTCATATAAAGGAGGGATTAAATTTTTATATTTATTGTTCAAAGAAGTTTGTAGCCAAAGGTGTCTGTTTTTAGTTGGGTCATTGTTTAGGACTATAGACTTCAATTTTGTATTCTTAGTAATATTACCTCCTCCTCCTCTCCTGATCACCCAAGAAAATATCCTTCGTATCAGGTTTTTAAAATTGCAGTGGAGGAGCCAGGTGGCTCATGCCTGTAGTCCCAGCTACTTGCTACTCTGGGGGCTGAGGTAGGAGGATTACTTGACCCTAGGAATTCAAGGCCCAAGACCAGCCTGGGCAACATGGGGAGACTTTGTATCATTTTTTTTTTTTTTTTTGAGATGGGGTTTCGCTCTTGTTACCCAGGCTGGAGTGCAATGGCGCAATCTCGGCTCACTGCAACCTGTGCCTTCTGGGATCAGGCAATTCTCCTGCCTCAGCCTCCTGAGTAGCTGGGATTACAGGCACACACCACCATGCCCAGCTAATTTTTTGTATTTTTAGTAGAGACAGGGTTTCACCATGTTGACCAGGATGGTCTCGATCTCTTGACCTTGTGATCCACCCGCCTTGGCCTCCCAAAGACTTCATCTCTTTAAGAACTAAAAAAACAAAACAAAACAAGACAAAAAAAACCCACTGCACTGGGATTTACATTAAAAGTTGCAGTACATACTGCAGTACATACTGTGCTTTATAATCATCATGTGCAATTAAAAATGTGTAAGTTTTCACTTGCCTTCTAATTCGAACCTTTATTGTTCACCAGTACGTTTGTTTCACTGGAACAAGTCTTTGTGCCAAGTTTGGCATCACCAAAGGAATAGTGCCAGCATTTAAATATGTCCAAATGAGGACAAATAGTTTTTCCACATTTTATTGCCATGATTGTTACTAGGTAAATAATAGAAGCTTATACAAATATTGTACATTTACTTAATACCTTTTGGGTTCCTTTTACACTTGGTAAAAGTCATTTATATGTAAATCGACATACTGGGTCCATGATATATATGGATAAGTAAGATTTGTTTAGCTTGAAGATCATATGAGTAAATAGTATTTCCTAATTATGAAATGGGATTTGAATATCTGTGAAGGGATCACTTGATACAGAGAAGTTGCTAATTTATTTTGAAATTGCAAAGTGCATCTTCCTCTGTGAAATAATGAAATGTCTCATTTTGCTAATTAGCAAGTTAACGTGTTTAATTTAGAAAGGATTAGTAACTGCTGATGCTATTTGGCATGAGACGAACCTGGAAGGGAAGTGTTGGGGGTGGCGCCATCTGTACTTGCACTGTTTAGAGCTTTCTTTAGAGGTGTATAGTGCTTTCTTTCACTAACATTCCAATGTGTGGCTGAATAGCACTTTTCTTCTTGTACTGCAAAATAAATCCATGGTGTTAAGCAGGTGTCTATAAATTGGCCATCTGATATAAAATAGCTTTCGTAAGTACTAATTAATTTTGCATGTTTTAATTTCTCTTTTTAATAGCAGGTAGGAGCTGTCCGAAGCATTTCTTCTGCCTTGAAACATCTTTCTTCATAGCTTTGCCATCTTCCTTTGTGGAACTTAGGCTTACTAATATGATAAATATTTACTAAGTGCCACTTATTTACTGGGCACTGTTATGCTCTAGCCTCTGTGAATGTAGTGGTGAACAAGATCTTAGTCCTTACTCAATTTGTAGACTGTGGAGGAAAAGGAATATGGGTTGGAGAATTACTCATGTATTAAATATATGTTGCTTTTTGGAGGCAAGTGGATTAGATGTTTAGAATGGTTAAGATAGTCTTCTACTTTCTGTGGATTCACCACGGGTTTTATCATACTCTGTCTTGTATCATCTCATTTGTTAAGAGTAAAGGAAATTTTAATGCAATTTAATACTACTGGTTGTGGATTCTAAAAGATAGAGGGAGAAAATATTATTTGCCTTTGAGAATACAAAGAAAGCATTGTCCATTTGTATGATTGGCTGAATTGTCTTATTTGGTATTTTTATTACTGAGATCTCACTTTGTTGTGCAGGCTGATTTCTAACTCCTGGCCTCAGGTGATCCTCCTGTCTCTGCCTCCCAAAGTGCTAGATGGAATTACAGGCCTGAACCATTGCGCCCCAAGCTGTTTCTTATTTCTTGTTCTCCCTACAAGGGACATTTTAGTGTACGGCAGAAATAAATTATCACTCATAATGTTTTTGGGGAAACTATCAGATGACTGCGTGGTTTTGTAGTTTTCTTAGCAGTCATTGGGTCATTAAGCTACCTCATTTTTTGCTTTCTGTTCTTTTTCCTTTTTTTCTGGGGGAAAAGGTTTTCTCTAGGTCTCATCTCTTTCATTAGCAAGGCCTATTTTTATTTGTCATACCATAACTATATACTTTATTTAAAGTATATATATTTTCTCTTACTGTGGATTTCTCATGTATCTGGTGAAGTGGTTTAAACTGTCCAATTTTATGTACATTGAAAGCAAAAGGTAGCTGAGAAAGTTTTTCTCATCAAGAGGTTGAAATTACTGTCATAGAACAGTGATAAATACCCAATAAGAGATATGATCCTTGAAGTTTAATAAATATTTTTGGACTATTTATATTCACTTTTGGGCATTTTTTTTTTTTTTGAGACGCGGTCTCTGTAACCCAGGATGTAGTGTAGTCATGTGATCATGGCTCATTGCAGCCTCAGCCTCCTGGGCTGAAGTGATCTTTTCACCTCAGACTCCTCAGTAGCTAAGACTACAGGTGTGTGCCACCATGCGTACCTAATTAAAAGAAACACCTGGGCTCAAGTAGCCCTTTTGCCTGGACCTCCAAAAGTTTTGGGATTACAGGTGTGATCTACTGCTCCCAGCCTAAATTTTTTGACGTCAGTGTTAATTTGTATGTGCCATGTTCTGTCTGGATACATTGGGCTGGTAGCTTGCAAACAGCCTCCCCCTTGGAGGTAAGTTGATTTAAAACTATGAGTAGTTGTAGTGGATAATTGCAGAGGTTCTTAAGAGTAAACTTCATTTTTAAAAGAAGGAACCAAGGAGTAAGAATGTAAAAATATTACTTACCTTTTTCCTTGTTTTCCTTAAAAAAAAGAAATAGCTTTGTTGAGCTATAATTCACAGGCCGTAAAACTCAGTCTTTTAAAGCATACAATTTAGGGCCAGGCACAGTGGCTCACGCCTGTAATCCCACCACTTTGGGAGGCCGAGGCAGGTGGATCACCTGAGATCAGGAATTTAAGACCAGCCTGGCCAACATGGTGAAACCCTGTCTCTATTAAAGAATACAAAAATTAGCTGGTCGCAGTGGCACGTGCTTGTAATTCCAGCTGCTCAGGAGGCTGAGGCAGAATCTCTTGAGCCCTGGTGGTGGAGGTTGCAGTGAGCCGAGATTGCACCATTGCACTCCAGCCTGGGCAGCAGATTGAGACTCCATCTCAAACAAAACAAAACAAAAACAAAAAAATTACTAATTTTTCTACGAGTGCCAGTACTTGAAATTAATATCTTACTTTTCTGCCAATCTTTTTGATGGAAAACATTATCTTTATTGTCTTAATTTGCATTTTTCTGATTATGAAGTTGAGATGTTTTCATGTCTGTTTAACATTAGCATTTCTCTTTTTGTTTCAGATTTTTTTCTCTCATGAATTATAGACGTTTTTTTGTTTTTTGAGATAAAGTCTTGCTCTGTCACCCAGGCTGGAGTGCAGTGGTGTGATCTCGGCTCACTCCAGCCGCCTCATCCTGGGTTCAAGCAATTCACCTGCCTAAGCCTTCCGAGTAGCTGGGACTACAGGCACATGCCACCAAGCCTGACTAATCTTTTTGTCTTTTTAGTAGAGACAGGGTTTCACCATGTGAGCCAGGATGGTCTTGATCTCCTGACTTTGTCATCTACCTGTCTCGGTTTCTCTGGGATTACAGGCGTGAGCCACTGCGCCTGGCCATATGGAAAGTTTTTTTTTTTTAATGGAAATGCGCAACTCTTCTTAGACTATTAATCTAACACACACTGGGAAGGTCTGAAGTTTGAACTGTTTATAGCATTGGGCAAGTGTTTGAGAGGTATGAGTGGTGTATGGAGAGTACAGCAGGTGAGAAGAGCTCTAGTAATTGTGGACTGCACATAGATTGGGTTCCAGACACATAACCTCTCAATTTTTGTCTTTCAGTTAAATCAATTTCAGTGAATTTCTTTCATATTGTTTGATTTCCAGATAATTTTTAAAGCCTTAGGAGTGTATTTGTATAATATTTTTGGTTTTGAAAGTCAGTTTATTAAGGTAAATTTGTATACAACAGAATTCACTTGGTATATTTTGGAAAATATATGTAGTTATAAAATCACCACCCGATTAAGATAGAGAATATTTCTGTTATTGCAAAAAGAATGGCTTCCTGGAGGTTCCCTTTGGCTGTTAATTCTCTCTACTGCTCATTGAACCATTGATCATATCTCTGTCACTATAGATTAGTTTTGCCTCTTATAGAATTTAATATAAATGGTCATTCCCAGATCTTTTATGTAGGCTTCCAAGCTTACCATTATATTCACATTAAGAATATGAACTTGGCCTGGTGCTGTGGCTCATGCCTGTAATCTTAGCACTTTGAGAGGCTGAGGTGAGGGGATTGCCCAGGAGTTTGACACCAGCCTGGGCAACATGGTGAAACCCTATCTCTACAAAAAATTAGCTGAGCTTAATGGCACATGTGTGTGGTTTCGGCTACTTGGGAGGCTGAAGTGGGAGGATCATTTGAGCCAGGAAGGTGTAGACTGTAGTGAGCTGTGATTGTGCCACTACACTCTAGCTTGGATGACAGAGTGAGACCCTGTCTTGAAAGAAAAAAAAATAGGAATTTATGACTGTGTATCATGGCTCACGCTTGTAAACCTAGCATTTTGGGAAACTGGGGCAAGAGGGTTGCTTAAGCCCAGGAGTTTGAGACCAGCCTGGGCAAAATAGACGTGTCTCTACAAAAAAAAGAAAAATTAGTCTGTCATGGTGGTACATGGGAAGGGTCCCAGCTACTCAGGAGGCTGAGGTGGAAGGATCACCTGAACCTAGAAGGTGGAGGCCACGTGAGCCATAATCACACCACTGCACTGTAGCCTGGGCATCAGAGTGTGAGACCCTGTCTCAAAAGAAAATGACCTTAAACAGACCTAACTTTAAGAATGGTTGGTTTAAAAATCTTGAGTTTCTCTGGAGTTGAGGGTTATTTGTGAATTGATTTGGCCACTTTATTTCACTAATAAGTAAAAAAAATTGTGTTAAATTCTGCAGTGGAAATACTGACACAACAAGGTTAACAGTATTTGAATCTCTGAAATGAGATACAGCCCAGTGGAAGGAAGATAGAAGTTGATCTACCCCATCTGTTTCCATACTTGACTCTGAAATGTTAGTTTCACGGTACTGTTAACTATTACATACAATGATATTTGTTTGTCCTGTACATACATGTAATGCTTGAACAAAGGAAAACATCCAAAGTGATACCGTATTTAGTTTTTGCCAAAACTATGTTTTAAAAAAATACTTTTCTATTCCCATAGTCCTCCCAGAAGGGGGGAGAGAATCTTTTTTTTTTTTTCAAAGCAGATTAAGACCGTTGAAGGGAAGGAGTATGTCTAACCTGATTTTTAGCCCCCCCCCTTTTTTAAAAATAAGATAGCAGTGTTACAGATTATCAAGATTTTATGTTATTTGGTAGGAACTCCTGACAGCCAGCTCTTTATTCTTCTTTACACATGTGCGTTGATCTCACTGTACATCTTCTCAAAATTCTGGAATGGTTTACTCTTTTTTTTTTATACAGTTTTGTTTTGTCACCCAGGATGGAGTGCAATGATGCCATCTCGGCTCACTGCAACCTCTGCTTCTCAGGTTCAGGCGATTCTCCTGCCTCAACCTTCCGAGTAGCTGGGATTACACGTGCCTGCCAACACACCCAGCTAATTTTTGTTATTAGTAGAGACTGCGTTTTACCACATTGGCCAGGCTGGTCTCCAACTCCTGACCTCAGGTGATCTACTCGCCTCAGCCTCCCAAAGTGCTGGGATTACAGGCATGAGCCGCTGTGCCTGACCTATTCTTTTGAAAAAATTCCCATCTCAAGAGATAGACTTATGTCGACCAGGAGTATAAGAACTGGTTATAAATCTGAATGCTATTGTAATCTATTTCAGTCTATTACATTGCAGATTTTTGATTTGAACTAGTAAGTTCTTTGTTCTCTAAGTGCTGCTTTTTTGTTCTCTTAATTTAAAAAACATTGAGACATAAAATACATATAAGGTATAGTAACCCTAAATGGAAGCCTGGCAGCTTTTTACATGTGTCTAGACCCATGTAACTATACCCATATTAATATACAGAACATTTATAGCTTCCTCCCTACTAAGGTTTCCGTCTATCCTTTCTCAGTCAGTATATACTGAGATAATCACTGTTTTGTTGTCTGTCACCAGAATGCTTTTGTTTTTATGGTTAGTTTCAAAGAAAAATTTCTTTCCAAATGTTCCTTTTTGGTTGGGAGTTTAACAGAACACTAAATTGGTGTAACTAACTTATTGGTAAAGTTACAATCAAAGGTTGCTGGCAAGGCATGGAAGTGATCAAGACTAATTGTGATTCAGATGATTAATGGCATCATTCAAAGATAGTCTTATGCAGCATTCCTCATGATCAGAATATACTTTACCTGGGACTAGATTACAACTTTTTTTAAAAAAAATTGCATTTTATCATAAGGAAAATAATGAAAAAGCAAAAGAATAGTGAAGTGATGCAGTGAATGTTCATGTACCTACAACCTAATTTAACCAGTACTTATCCCTGTCATATTTGTTTCAGATTTTAAAAACTAACTTAGCTATGTTATAATTTGAAAATAATAGTTATAATAAAAGGAACTCCCAATGTTCTTCACCAGCTGTTTACGTTTTGTTTCATGTGCTTTATTTCTCCCTTTCTCTATATTTTTTTCCCTGAATCACTTGAAAATAAGTTGGAAGCACTGTGCTCCTTTGCCTCTGAATACTTGAGGGATTATTTCTTGAATAGGGACATTATCTTTGTTTTTTAAATCCAGGCCAAAAAACTGAAGGACATTATTTTGTATAATCATAGATTCTTTCATGGGTTTTTATAGATTAATTTTAAGGATACTTTTACATCCCAAGTTCTTGGATACACCTCACAGTTCACAAAATACTTCACATACTATCTCAGATTTGTATACCATCAGAATTGTTAGTATATTTTTACTCTTCTTAATTAATGCAAATGTAGCTTATTTTGCTATTGGTCAAGTTATTTTGAAATTTGAGAATTGAAATGCATCTTGCTGACTTCATTTGCATTTTACTGGGTAGGTGTCACCAGGTGTGCCCTCTTCCATTATCTTCACATAATTTTTGAACCAAGACGTACTAATCAGACTTTAGTCGTCAGTGGTAGTCTTTTTCTTTGCACATAAAAATGATGGTATAAACCCAATAGAGCAGTTCTGTGGGGTTTCTTTTCGTTTCTTCTCTTTGCTTTTTTCTTTTCTTTTTTAAAAAGACTGGATCTCACTGTGTTGCCCAGTCTGGCCTTGTACTTCTGGACTCAAGCCATCCTCCTGCTTTAGCCTTCCAAGTAGCTGGGACTACAGGTGTGCACCATTGTGCCCAGGTAAAGCAGGTGTTTTTAGTTTTACCTCCTTACCACCTCTCAATGAGATGATGCACTTGTGTTTGCCCGGCCATATGTGTTGTTCTACTTATTTCCCTATAATAGCACGTTTTTAGGGTAGTTGTTTTATGGATAAAAACATGTTTATATTATGTATAATATCTATGGAAGTGAATAAATTTTCTTATGAAAATTTAACTGTGGACATTAAAGGTGTTAGCACACATCTAATCAAACGAGCAACTAGGTGTGTTAGATTACTTGAAGAAGGTGGTATCCCATTTGGCTATTCTAGAGCCAAATTTTTCTCTTGTTTATGTAATTTCTGGCATTTTCTCTTGTTATACTTGCATTTTAATATAAAAATCTACACTAATGGTGGTCTCTTTTCCTTAATATCTAAGTTTTTAATTGTTATTATAGATTGTAATATTTGGAGAATTTGAAAAGATTGTATTTAAGGGGAAAACTAGGGCATGCAAGTTGATCTTGTCACATCATGGTGAGTTGTTCATCCTATTCTGTTATATTAGAATCTGGAAACACACTAGCTTTGGCCTTGGGCAAGTTACTGAATCCTTGAGAACCCTGAAGTCCTCACTGTTAAGTGGGTTAAGTGGTACCTACTTCAACAACTATGAAGGTTAAATGAGATAATGCATACAAGGTACATAGCCCAGTGATTGGCATATAGTTGAGTAAACAGTAGCTTTAAAGTATGAAAAATAATGGCATTTCTTTAGAGTTTAGTTTTGCTTCACAAAGTAATCTACTTTTATTGAGCATATATTTTTCCATTACAGTATTTAGGTAAAGCTTTGTGTGCAATATATTTTAACTATAGGTTTCTTGTGAACTAAGAAATGGATGCTTCTGTAATGGAGATGTTTTAAGAGCTTTTAAGTTGTGTATTAGTTTGTTCTTCAATAAACCCATGACATTGTTTTGTCAAGGGAGACAATTCTATTTCTTTTAAGAGGTAAAAACAGCTTGTACTGTGGTTATTGATTGACAGGACATTAGTGGAAGAGCTAATATGTATGTGATTATTAAATGGCATGTACAGTTAGAAGTGTTTGTTTGTTAGCTCACTGAATCCTCACAGTAACACTGTAAGATACCCTTGGGAGTAGAAGGATGAGAAAGGAAAAGTGAGTTGCTCAAGATTGCAGAACTACTAGATGCCTGAACTGGGTTTTGAGGCAAGGTCAGGCTGACTTTAAAGCTGTGTAAGAATGTGTTAAAGCTGGGCACGGTGGCTCATGCCTGTATTCCCAGCACTTTGGGAGGGCGAGGTGGACGGATCACGAGGTCAAGAGATTGAGACCATCCTGGCCAACATGGTGAAACTCCATCTCTACTAAAAATACAAAAATTAGCTGGGCGTGGTGGTATGCGCCTGTAGTCCCAGCTACTCGAGAGGCTGAGGAGAATCTCTTGAACCCAGGAGGTAGAGGTTGCAGTGAGCCAAGGTCGTGCCATTGCACTCCAGCCTGGCTACTGACCAAGACTGTCTCAACAAAAAAAAAATGTGTTAAAAACTAACATTTTAAAAGTGCTAGAGTACATTTTTAATTCTTACCTTAAACAGTAGTATTCCTTTTGAAAGCATTGTTTAAAACAGCAGAAACTGAAACGATATGACAGAGTAAAATGAGAATCATATTTCTCCACTAGGTCAAAGAGGTAAAGAATAGAAGTAACACTGCCACAAATTGTGGGGATTAGAATAAAGGAAGGAAAGCAGGTGATTTAATCTTCAGTCTTGACCTTTACAAAATAATTTGCATATTTGATGAGGTTTACTGTCTGGTTGAATAATCTCTTCTCTCCATGCTCACTTTTAGTGGACAAGGTTAGAAGGTGGAGACAAAACCAACTATCCATTCTGCTGTCTCTTAGGTTTTCATCTCTTGCTATTCTGCAGCCTACAATTGTAATGTAGACCAAGATTAGGCTTAAGAATACAATATTCCTTAACATACCTAGTATTTTTATAGTATTGAACTCTAATCCCATAAATTTTGGGGGGGAAAGTCAGATTGCTTTGTTATGCTTGGGAACTTTTAGGTAGTTGCAGTCTCACTAATAAACTGATCACATGGACCAGTTTGTCTTATCTGGTCAGCTTTTTGCTTCCTTATTCTTGTATTTGCTCTATTGTGCTGGTGCCCATAACAACATAAACTTACAGCTCAGTAATGCAGGGCAAGTAGACTTCCTTCCTGCCCTGGAGCTTTTTCCTGTACTAGATGCCAGCTCTGAGGATGGTGAGCCTGAAGAATTTAATGGAAAACCTGATTTCTTGATTCTCTCTGGTTAGATTAGCTTGTTTCAGTGCTGAAATAAAGGAACTCCAAATGAGTAGAAAGCAGTGCTTGACTGGAAGATATTTAATAAGTGTTCATTCAGCTTTAGAATGAATAGATTTCTTGCTTTGTTAACTGCTTGAAAATGCCAGTGGCTTTAATGAAATCATTTAATAGAGGTAGCCTGTAGTAGAACATTATTTAGTGACACCACATTTTCAGTTCAATAGCAATTTGCTTTTGTAAATTCTCTGTATTTTCTCGTATTCCCAAAGACTTGCTTCAGTTTTCTAAGTGTATTACTTTTGAGTAGAATATAAAATAGTAATATTAAAAAATACATCGTCATGCTAACCATTTGAGTTTTAAGATGGTTATGTTTTTTCATATTTCTGACTGGCTAAAAGGAAAATTTGATCTTGTAGAATTTCATCTGAGTTTTGGATTTAAAGGCTTATATTTTACCCCCTTTTCTTAAATTTTTTGTCAAGCATCCTCATTCTATAGCTGACAAAACTAAGATACTTCTTAGTACTGAATTAAGCTTTTGTTATTATATATTTTGTTTTCTGCATTATCTTTCTAGTCATATCTAGTAATGTTAAGCTTCTTGTACTTATTTGGATTTGCAGCTTTAAGATCCTTATCAGTAGGGCTGAATCTTATTTCTTTGGAGAATACTGACACTTTAAATGGCTATAAAAGCCATTGTTCAAGTGCCTGTGGGTGCCAAGGCATCCTCTTCTAGAGACTTTTTTTTTTTAAACCATACACTGTCAACCTTTGGTCACAGCCGTTTTGAGGCTTGGGAGCCATTCCTTTCTTTTTTTGTGCTTGTTCACTTCTTTCTTTCAGAGAGCTTAGCAGATTTTTGTTTTTGAGTCAGGTTCTTGCTCTGTTGCCCAGGATGTGGTGCAAGCAGCATGATCATAGCTTACTGCAGGCTTGAGCTCCTGGGATTAAGTGATCCTCCTACCTGACTCCCGAGTAGCTGTGACTGTAGGTATGTGCCACTGCACCCAACTTTGGTTTGTTTTATCAAACACTAGATTTTAGAATATAAAACTTGGTAAATAGTAGTACTACGTATAATTCTCGAGACAGGGCAACTTGAATCATATGCTCCCGAGAAAAATAAATATAGAAAACCAACAGAAACCCAAAATGCATTTCATAAACTGTGTAGGAAGATTAGAAGTAATTAAATTATGGAACAAACGTTCACAAGCCTGTTTTTTGTTTTTGGTTGTTGATTCCTAATTTGGCATCAGTTTGTACTGAGTTGATGCTTCAGTAGGTTTGAGACAGGAATAACACAGGGTGGTTGCAGGGGAACAGAAAAGTCCAGGCAGCAGTTTTACATGACTAGCATAAAGGAAACTGTTGAAATACCTGCGTAAACCAGGGACTGGCAAGACCTTGAAAAGTCGGGGTGTGGGCCAAGCTAGCTAAGACTGATCCAGCATGGCACTGGGTTTGACCTACCTTTCATGAACTAGGATGTCATATGCTCATTAACATACTAAATCACATACCCACCAGCACCATGTAGTTCCAGGAGCACCCATATTGGGTGTAGAAATGGGTGGCACCACAACTTTGAGAAATCTTCACTGTTTCCCTGGAATCTTCTTGAATATTCCATGCTTTGGCTAAAGAAACACATAAATATAGAAGCACCAACCCACTTCATGGAGTGTTGTGGTTCAAACTTTTTATTATTCAAACTGCTTGCACTACATCCTGGACAACAGCAAGAACCTGACAAAATAAAAATGTAAATCACTGTGGGTCCAAAAGATGGGTAAGGGACATTATTGGAGCTGATAGTTTTATTTTCAGACATTGAAGTCTTGTAGAGATTGACTTTTCAAATTATTCCCGAGTTGTTAATTTTAAGCTTTTTGCTTATCTCTCTCTTGAGATAATCCTAAACTCCTTTTCAGCCGTAATTACTGAGTTTGGCTAGAACTACTTTTAGCAAAAGCCATATGCTTGTTTTCCCAGTGAGTGGAATTGAGCATGACTTCTGGAGGTGTAATGTTTTGGTGCAATTGCTTAAACTTCAAGATAGTTATTAGTGACTTTCTATGTATATGAAGGTATTACTTGGCTATTTTATGCAGTAAGTACAATAATTGTGTGGATTTTCAGACAAGACTGGGAGTGTTCAGGGTGGTATGGCCATAGACAGTATGGACTTTCAGATAGCAGCTATAACTGTTGTTGACAAGAAAGAGTATGACTATACTTTTAAGAAGTTTGATGGGAGTTGAAAGTAGAATTTTTTCCTCATGAGTAGGAAAAACTGGAACATTCTTTAAGGTCCATCTTTTCTTCTCCTGTCTCACCTTTTTTAAAAGAAATTACTACTTATTGCCGATAGACTAACAGGTGGTTGAACAGTTTCCTTGTCAAGAGGTGCCAGGTGACTGACGAATGCCATAATAAACCACATGTCCTCGATCATATGATGGACTTGATCTCCTTGGAGGCTAATTATATTTATGGACATTTGAGTACTTTTCAGGAAGGTCAGACTTTGCCGAGGTTGAAAACATTGGTAACCTGTAAATATTTACCCTTTAGTTTTAATAGAGACCAGGAGTTCATATGCATGCCTTAAGAAAAAGATAACAGTGATGACCTTGGGAGACTAGTGCATAAGATTTTGATTATATGATCTTTTCTAGAGACACTGCAACACTGCCTTTGGATCAGTGTTAGAGCCTCTTGGGGATACTATTCTGGGATTTTAAAAGTTAAAATAGATTTTACATGGTGAAATGCACAGATGCAAGTGTACAGTTTGAGTTTCAATAAATGTTTACAGCAGTGCAGCCACTGCCTCAGTCATGGTATAGAACTTTCACATCACACGAGAAAGTTGCTTTATGCCCCACTTGTGGTTAGTCTTCCTCTCCCGTAACCCAAACTACTATTGTTTCCTATGACTAAAAATTAGTTTTGTCCTTGAACTTCATGTAAATGAAATCATACAGTATTCTTTTCTAACTTGTTGGTTTAAGTCAACATAATGCTTTTGAGACTTATCCACGTTGGTGTATCAGTAAGTAGTTTGTTGAGTTTTGTTGCTGAGTATGGCAGTCCATTATAGAAATATACCACATTTTGTTTATCTTACCACTTACTGGATAGTTGGAGTTGTTTCCAGTTTGGGGTTATTATGAGTAAAGTTGCTGTGAACAATGGTGTCCAAACCTTACTGTGATTACGCGCCTTCATTTCTCTTGGGTTAATACCCAGGAATAGAGTTGTTGGGTTATAGGATAAATGTATGCTTAACCTCATAAGCAGTTGGCAAACTTTCCTCCAAAGTGGTAATGCCATTTTACACTTCATGAGCCATGTGTGAATTCCAGTTACTCAGCATTTTCACCGTTTGCTCTTACCAATTTCTTTAATTTTAGTTATTCCAGTGGATGTAAAAGGGTATCTCATTGCGGTTTCATTTTCTATCTCCCCGATGACTGATTTGAGAATACTTCTCCTACATGACTTTCGTTTTCATTTTCTTAATGGTGTCGTTTGATAAGTAGAGATTTTTAAAATAAAAGTGTGGGAAAATACATAATAACATAAAATTATCATCATAACCATTTTTAAATGTACAATTCAGTGACATAAGGTATATACAGAGTGTTGTATAATCAGCGCTAGTTCCAGAATGTTTTCATCATCCCAAACAAAATTCCTGTACTCGCCAAACAATAACTAAACAGGTGTTTCTTTTTTGTCGTCGTCGTCGTCGTTCTTGTTTTTGAAATGGAGTTTTACTCTTGTTGCCCAGGCTGGAGTGCAATGGCCTGGTCTTGGCTCGCTGCAGCCTCCTCCTCCTGGGTTCAAGTGATTCACCTGTCTCAACCTCCCAAGTAGCTGGGATCACAGTTTCCCGCCAGCACGCCCAGCTCATTTTGTATATTTAGTAGAGGTGGAGTTTCACCATGTTGGTCAGGCTGATCCCAAACTCCCCACCTCAGACAATCTGCCTGCCCTGGCCTCCCGTGCTGGGATTACAGGTGTGAGCCACGGTGCCCGGCAGAGGTGTTTTTGATCTGTTGTTTCTTGCAAGATGAGATCTCACTATGTTGCACAAGCTGGGTTTGATCTCCTGCACTTAAGTGAGCCTCCTGCTTCAGCCTCCCAAATAGCTGGGACTATAGCCGGTGTCATCATGCCCAGCAAGAGGTTTTTAATACATTTTTTAGCACAAAAACTTTACATAAAAATAGTCACCTTTTTGCCTCTTAGCACTGGGTGCCATGGCTCATGCTTTTAATCCCAGTACTTCAGAAGGCAGGGCAGGTGGATCGTTTGAGGCCAGGAGTTCATGATCAGCCTGGGCAATATAGGGAGACGCCATCTCTACAAAAAAATTTTAAAAATTAGCCAGACGTGCTGGTAGGTGCCTATAATCCTGGCTACTTGGGAGGCCATGGTAGGAGGATCCCTTGAGCCTCAGGAGTCTGAGGTTGCAGTGGGCTACGATTGTGCCACTGTACCCCAGTGTGGGCAACAGTGAGCTACCATCTCTTAAAAGGAAAACAAACAGTGTTTTCTTCCTTTAATGATGTTAGTTTTTGAATATGTTGACCTTTCCTTGACATTTTGGTCCACATGATGTGTGTATTTTTCTTGTCTACCTTTGCCACTCTTTTAGTATATAAGTTTATAAATGCACAGAAATTTTAGCTGAAGAGTTTTTGGAGGAAGTGTGTTGAGTAAGGTGAGCTTGTCGGGAAAGGAAGAAATTAGTGTGTTGTGACTATTCTAGGTCTTTTACTTTGAATCTGTATCTTATGACTTAAAGGATTATTTTGTTATGTCTCATACAGCAAAATGAGGTTCTTACAGGTTCAGAAAATGATAGACTTTTAGTTTAGGCATTTTGCTTGCCCACCTCCATCCCCTCCCCCCCATGCCACCTCCTCCGTGTGCACAGCTATATTTTTTTTCCTGAGGCGGGGTCTGGGTTGTAGTGGCATGATCTATTTTTTTCTATTGCCTAGGCTGGATTGTGGTGGCATGATCTTGGCTCATTGCAAATTCTGCCTTCTGGGCCCAAGCCATCCTCCCACCTCAGCTACCCAAGTAGCTGGGACTCAGGTACGTACCACCATGTCTGGCTAATTTTTTTTTTTTGTAGTAGGGGTTTTGCCATGTTGCCAGGCTGGTCTTGAACTTGCGAGCTCAGGTGATCCTCCTGCCTTGGCCTCCTAAAGTGGTGGGATTACAGGCTTGAGCCACAGCGTCCGGCCTCCATGTGGACAACTTATTTTTTTTTTTGAGACGGAGTTTCACTCTTGTTACCCAGGCTGGAGTGCAATGGCGTGACCTCGGCTCACCGCAGCCTCCACCTCCTGGGTTCAGGCAATTCTCCTGCCTCAGCCTCCTGAGTAGCTGGGACTACAGGCACATGCCACCATGCCCAGCTAATTTTTTTTGCATTTTTAGTAGAGACAGGGTTTCACCATGTTGACCAGGATGATCTCGATCTCTTGACCTCGTGATTCACCCGCCTCAGCCTCCCAAAGTGCTGGGATTACAGGCTTGAGCCACCGTGCCCGGCCAGGGACAACTTATTAATGCAAGAGTTAGAGGGGTCTTAGCGTCCAGAAGAGTGAGAACAGTGTTTGATGGTTTCTTTTGAGATCTTAATATATTTTAGGTTGGTACAATTACTTTTTGCACCAACCTAATACTTATCTTTCACTACTCTTATCTATCTCAAGAATTTGCCATTGTTTTAGGGGAGAATTAACTTTTACTTCCTTCTAACTTACATATTAATTTTGTGATGTTTTATTTTAGACTGAGTATCCTCATTTGAAGTCATGTGTTTTGATCATAGGGGAAAAATTCAGACTTTGACTTTTGTCTTTTCCTACCCCCACAAGAAGACAGGAGGTAGGTAGAGATCAAACTGAGTTGGAGGAGGATAGTATTTGCGGACTTCCAAACAAATTCTGTTATCCTCAGGATATATGTAGCTTGGCATGCAGAGGCGGCCTGACTTTTGGAAACAAGGTTCCATTCTTTTTCTTATTTCTGTTGCATTTTAAAATTTTGTAAGCTACTTTGCTCTGTTATCTTTAATGTTGTATGCTAGCCAGTTGATTAGTGACGTTTTATTGTGATAAAACTTTATTTGCAGTAGATCTTCACAAATTCTTAGATCACCGAACATTTAAACTCATTAGAACTACTATTTTGCAATTGGCATGTTTCTGATTTAAGCTTATTTTTAGAAGTGTTTCCTTTTATATTTGCTAAATATTCAGTCATCAGTTAAAATGAATGAACTATATAAATTGGTTCTTTGCTGAAATTGCTGCTGTGTGTGATTTATAATCGTAGATTTCTCCATAATCAAAGTACATACCGTATCCACATTTTATTTCTGGAAATGAATTGTTTAAATATAATTTTTTAGACTGAGTCTCCTCTGTCACCCAGGCTGGCGACCAGTGTCATGATCCCCACTCGCTGTATCCTCAAACTACTGGACTCAGGTAATTCTCTAACCTCAGCCTTTTGAGTGGCTGGGACCACAGGCAACGCCATGAGGCCTGGAGAATTTTTCACAGAGGTGGGATTTCACCATGTTGCCCAGGTTGGTCTCCAACTTCTAGTTTTCAGCAGTTCTCCTGCCTTGCCCTCCTCAAGTGCTGGAATTACAGTTGTGAACCACTGCACCCAGCCTAGAAATGTAAATATAATGACATGTAGTAAGTGTTGTGAATCAAAAGAACTATATTGAAATGGGACAGTAAACTCTGCAGGGACGCTTTTGCAGTTAAAATGTTTTCAAGCTGTCCAGGTGCTATGGCTTACACCTGTAATCTCAACACTTTGGGAGGCCAAGGTGGGAGGATAGCTAGAAGTTTGACACCAGCCTGGGTAAAGTGAGATCCCTGTCTCTACAAAAAGTTTTATTAAAAATGTAGCTGAACATGGTGGTGTCTGTGGTCCCAGCTACTTGGGAGGCTGAGACAGTAGGATCACTTGAGCCTAGGAGCTTGAGGCTGCAGTAAGCTGTGGTCGTGCCACTGCACTCCAGCCTGTGCAAAAGAGTGAGACCCCCATCTTTAAAATGAAGAAAAAAAAGTTTTCAAACCAAGAATTGAAGGGCACATGGGCCTTATCCAGGTGCATAAAGTGGGATGAGGGAATCTGACAAAGATAATAGCAGTTACAAAATTCATTAATGAAAAACTTTTAAAAGCATTCCCAACTTAATTTGGAAATGTCATAGGGTTAAGTTTTTGGAGAGAAATTTTAGGAAAACTTCTATTGAAGGACTATGACAGGGAGTGTCAAAAGATTTTACCAGAGTAGTGCTGTTGTAAATTCAATTACAAAACTCTGTGTGTGTGTGTGTGTGTGTGTGTGTAAGGTAATTGCTTTCTAATTAAATTTGAACAAATCTTTGAGAGCCAATTTGCTAGAAAAAGTGGAGGTGATACTGATGACATGCAATAAATGGAAAGCTGAGAGGCATTTCAAAGAAAGCAGTGGAAATTGTGTCAGATGGTTTCTAGACTGGAATACCTAGAACAACTGTGATTTCCACTGGGGTATTAAGGGGCTGTGGAGGGGAGAAGAAAGAGAGGTGAGGGAGGCAGATGATGGATTCTGTTTAGGATAGACGTAGAGGTGCTAGATTGACAACCCAGAGAACTGGTAATCTGTGGTCCTGTGATAGCAATAGCTGTCAGGATTGAGGAATATATGGGGAGCTGTCTGCTAGTAGCTGAGGGCTTGAGAGAGAGGCTTATCATTTCTGTGGGAAGGACTGATCCTGTTACAGTGTGCCAGGTCAGGCCTGTTCACGAATGGTTTCAGACTGTTAATGGGTTGGAAGAAATGTCTTATAAAGAAAAATGAGAGAACAAAGAATCCCAAGGAAATGATTTCTGTAGCAGTTTCTATATATGAAGAATTTGTATTAGTATTAGGGCAGTATCATTCAAACCTCTCATTAATATACTACCTGCATTTCTTTTTGCCGTATCTATATTCCAAACAGGAGTGCATCTTAAAAACAATGGCATGTTATGGTTGAATTGGAAAAGCTTTTTTTCCTACTGGTGTTTAAATTAATGGTATGTCTTAAATTTGATGGCATCTCAGATTGAATAAAAGGTAAAATTTAAATTCTCATTAGCCCAAATATAGTTTTTTAATAGACACTTGTTTATGTTGTTTCATCTCAGATGTTGCCAGTGATAATATATACCACAGCATGGAAACACTGGTAACAGAGTACTACCATTGAAAAAATAACTGTATGTTTTAGAATACAAGGTTTAGGTTAGATGTAAGGAAACCATTGAAGATGTAAATCATTAGAAAAGAAAAAGTGTAAACTTCCCAAGGTCCTTGTGTTTTCAGCATTTTAACATATATATGTGTGTTCTGACCAAACATACTAGTAGTACAGAATCTGTTATCCAACTACAGATCTGATTTTGCCAGAGACCTTAGATAAACATATTTCTTCTCTTTCAGACATTAGCTCCTTTGACAAATGACTTTTATGTTGGAAAATGCAAGAAAAATAAGGAGCTCAGATTGACTTTGGAAATATAACATTCTTCTTTTTTTTTTTTAATTTTTTATTGGATTTTAGGTTTTAGGGTACATGAGCAGAGCATGCAAGACAGTTGCGTAGGTACACACATGGCAGTGTGCTTTGCTTTTCTTCTCCCCTTCACCCACATTTGGCATTTCTCCCCAGGCTATCCCTCCCCACCTCCCCCTCCCACTGGCCCTCCCCTTTTCCCCCCAATAGACCCCAGTGTTTAGTACTCCCCTTTCTGTGTCCATGTGTTCTCATTTTTCATCACCCGCCTATGAGTGAGAATATGCGGTGTTTCATTTTCTGTTCTTGTGTCAGTTTGCTGAGGATGATGTTCTCCAGATTCATCCATGTCCCTACAAACGACACAAACTCATCATTTCTGATTGCTGCATAATATTCCATGGTGTATATGTGCCACATTTTTCCAATCCAGTCTATTATCAATGGGCATTTGGGTTGATTCCAGGTCTTTGCTATTGTAAACAGTGCTGCAATGAACATTCGTGTACACGTGTCCTTATAGTAGAACGATTTATAGTCTTTTGGATATATACCCAGTAATGGGATTGCTGGGTCAAATGGAATTTCTATTTCTAAGGCCTTGAGGAATCGCCACACCGTCTTCCACAATGGTTGAACTAATTTACACTCCCACCAACAGTGTAAAAGTGTTCCTTTTTCTCCACATCCTCTCCAGCATCTGTTGTCTCCAGAGTTTTTAATGATCGCCATTCTAACTGGCGTGAGATGGTATCTCAATGTGGTTTTGATTTGCATCTCTCTGATGACCAGTGATGATGAGCATTTTTTCATATGATTGTTGGCCTCATATATGTCTTCTTTTGTAAAGTATCTGTTCATATCCTTTGCCCACTTTTGAATGGGCTTGTTTGTTTTTTTCCTGTAAATCTGTTTGAGTTCTTTCTAAATTCTGGATATCAGCCCTTTGTCAGATGGGTAGACTGCGAAAATTCTTTCCAATTCTGTTGGTTGCCGATCCACTCTAGTGACTGTTTCTTTTGCCGTGCAGAAGCTGTGGAGTTTGATTAGGTCCCATTTGTCTATTTTGGCTTTTGTTGCCAATGCTCTTGGTGTTTTGTTCATGAAGTCCTTGCCTACTTCTATGTCCTGGATAGTTTTGCCTAGATTTTCTTCTAGGGTTTTTATGGTGCCAGGTCTTATGTTTAAGTCTTTAATCCATCTGGAGTTAATTTCAGTGTAAGGTGTCAGGAAGGGGTCCAGTTTCTGCTTTCTGCACATGGCTAGCCAGTTTTCCCAACACCATTTGTTAAACATGGAATCCTTTCCCCGTTGCTTGTTTTTGTCAGGTTTATCAAAGATTGTATAGTTGTATGTATGTTGTGTTGCCTCCGGTGCCTCTGTTTTGTTCCATTGGTCTATATCTCTGTTTTGGTACCAGTACCATGCTGTTTTGATTACTGTAGCCTTGTAGTATAGTTTGAAATCCGGTAGTGTGATGCCCCCCGCTGTGTTCTTTTTGCTTAGAATTGACTTGGCTATGCGGGCTCTCTTTTGTGTCTTCGTTCTCATTGGTTTCGAAGAACTTCTTTATTTCTGCCTTCATTTCATTGTTTACCCAGTCAACGTTCAAGAGCCAGTTGTTCAGTTTCCATGAAGCTGTGCGGTTCTGGGTCTGTTTCTGAATTCTGAGTTCTAACTTGATTGCACTATGGTCTGAGAGGCTGTTTGTTATGATTTCAGTTGTTTTGCATTTGTTGAGCAGTGCTTTACTTCCAATTATGTGGTCAATTTTAGAGTAGGTGTGATGTGGTGCTGAGAAGAATGTGTATTCTGTGGATTTGGGGTGGAGAGTTCTGTAAATGTCTATCAGGTTTGCTTGCTCCAGGTTTGAGTTCAAGCCCTGGATATCCTTGTTGATTTTCTGTCTGGTTGATCTGTCTAGTATTGACAGTGGAGTGTTAAAGTCTCCCAGTATTATTGTGTGGGAGTCTAAGTCCTTTTGTAAGTCCTTAAGAACTTGCCTTATGTATCTGGGTGCTCCTGCATTGGGTCCATATATGTTTAGGATCGTTAACTCTTCTTGTTGTATCGATCCTTTTACCATTATGTAATGGCCTTCTTTGTCTCTTTTGATCTTTGTTGCTTTAAAGTCTATTTTATCAGAGATGAGAATTGCAACTCCTGCTTTTTTTTGCTTTCCATTAGCTTGGTAAATCTTCCTCCATCCATTTATTTTGAGCCTTTGTGTATCCTTGCATGTGAGATGGGTTTCCTGTATACAGCACACTGATGGGTTTTGGATTTTTATCCAATTTGTCAGTCTGTGTCTTTTGATTGGTGCATTTAGTCCATTTACATTTAGGGTTAATATTGTTACGTGTGAATTTGATACTGCCATTTTGATGCTAAGTGGCTGTTTTGCCTGTTAGTTGTTGTAGATTCTTCATTATGTTGATGCTCTTTAGCATTCAGTGTGATTTTGGAATGGCTGGTACTGGTTGATCCTTTCTATGTGTAGTGCCTCTTTTAGGAGCTCTTGTAAAGCAGGCCTGGTGGTGACAAAATCTCTGAGTACTTGCTTGTTCGCAAAGGATTTTATTTTTCCTTCACTTCTGAAGCTCAGTTTGGCTGGATATGAAATTCTGGGTTGAAAGTTCTTTTCTTTAAGAATGTTGAATATCGGCCCCCACTCTCTTCTGGCTTGTAGTGTTTCTGCCGAGAGATCTGCTGTGAGTCTGATGGGCTTCCCTTTGTGGGTGACCCAACCTTTCTCTCTGGCTGCCCTTAGTATTCTCTCCTTTATTTCAACCCTATTGAATCTGACGATTATGTGCCTTGGGGTTGCTCTTCTTGCGGAATATCTTTGTGGTGTTCTCTGAATTTCCTGCAATTGAGTGTTGGCCTGTCTTGCTAGGTGGGGGAAATTTTCCTGGATGATGTCCTGAAGTGTATTTTCCAGCTTGGATTCATTCTCTTCGTCCCCTTCTGGTACACCGATCAAACGTAGGTTAGGTCTTTTCACATAGTCCCACATTTCTTGGAGACTTTGTTCATTCCTTTTTGCGCTTTTTTCTCTAATCTTGGTTTCTCGTTTTATTTCATTGAGTTGGTCTTCGACTTCAGATATTCTTTCTTCTGCTTGGTCAATTCGGCTATTGAAACTTGTGCATGCTTCGCGAAGTTCTCGTATTGTGTTTTTCAGCTCCTTTAATTCATTCATATTCCTCTCTAAGTTATCCATTCTTGTTATCATTTCCTCGAATCTTTTTTCAAATCTTTTTTCAAGGTTCTTAGTTTCTTTGCATTGATTTAATACATGATCTTTTAGCTCACAAAAGTTTCTCATTATCCATCTTCTGAAGTCTAATTCTGTCATTTCGTCGCAGTCATTCTCCGTCCAGCTTTGTTCCCTTGCTGGTGAGGAGTTTTGGTCCTTTCTAGGAGGCGATGTGTTCTGGTTTCGGGTGTTTTCCTCCTTTATGTGCTGGTTTCTTCCCATCTTTGTGGATTTGTCCGCTGGTCGTCTGCGTAGTTGCTGACTTTTAATTGGGTCTCTGAGTGGACACCCTGAATGTTGATGATGAAGTATTTCTGTTGCTTGGTTTTCCTTCTACCTGTCTAGCCCCTTCGCTGTACGACTGCTGAGGTCCGTTCCAGACCCTGCTTGTCTGGGGTGCACCTCTAGCAGCTGTGGCACAGCGAGGGATGCTACCAGTTTCTTTTTTGGCTATCTTTGTCCCAGGATGATGCCTGCCTAACGTCAGTCTTTTGGATATAGAGGGGTCAGGGAGCTGCTTGAGGAGACAGTTTGTACTTTATAGGGGCTTAATTGCTGAGCTGTGAGCTCTGTTGTTCATTCAGGGCTGTTAGGCTGCTATGTTTGATTCTGCTGCAACAGAGCTCATTAAAAAAACCCTTTTTTTCTCAAATGCTCTGTGTTGAGGGGTTTGGGCTTTATTTTTGGATGTCCGTTGAGGTCCTGCCCAGCTAGGACGCAGACTAGCCACTGTTTGCCTGCCGAGGCTCCGCCCTGCCGTTGTGAGGCTCGCCCTGGCTCTGCTGTTCTGCTGTTCTCCGCCACGCCCTGTGGCAGAGTCTCTCTGTTGTAGCGGGTTGCCTCGGCCACGGCAGGCTGAGTCAGCAGTGGGCGTGTATCTCAGTAGGGACGGGTTGCGTCGGTAATGGTGGCCACCCCTCCCCCTCAGATCGTCTCGGCCATCTGCACGGGGCTTGATTGAAATCGCGGTTTTGTTCGTCCCACTGGGCCAACCCTAACGCTCTGTCCCGGCAATCCCCTGGGCTGGCCCACTGTCCAAGTCTAGCTCAGTCTCAAGTCCCGCCCTCTCACGTCTCCGGTTGCCGGTTCAACGGGGCACCCAGACAAGCACGCCCTGTGGGGAGCACTGGTTAGGGCCGGCCGCCGCCACCCCGGCTGCCGGCTTCGCCAGGCGGAATATCTGCCTGGCGTCCCGCGTCTCCTCTTCACTTGGGAATTTCCCCGTTCCGTGGGCAACAAAGATCAGTCTGGAAATGCAGCTCAGACTCACCTCTCCGCGGACACGAGAACTCCAATCCTGGGTTGTTCTCACAGCGCCATCTTGAGTCACAATCTATAACATTATTCTTAATAGTTATATTCACAGGCTTATTGGCAACTTGAATTTCAATTACTTGTTTGTGTGGATTATGGTTTTTTCTTTTGAGATGGAGTTTCGCTCTTGTTACCCAGGCTGGAGTGCAATGGCGTGATCTTGGCTCACCACAACCTCCGCCTCCTGGGTTCAGGCAATTCTCCTGCCTCAGCCTCCTGAGTAGCCGGGATTATAGGCATGTGCCACCATGCCCAGCTAATTTTTTGTATTTTTATTAGAGACGGGGTTTCACCATGTGATTGTTTTTTAAAGTGTTGAATTGTATAGTACTTTTGAGGTATAAACAATATACTTAATATACTCCATAATGTATATAGAATAGGTTTCTATTAGGCTGTATGTTTGAAACATTTTTTCTCTTATGAGAATATTAATTTAGTATGAATATAAGTAATTCAGCCAGTATGCTTTTTTAAAAAAAACAAATAAAAAAACCTCGCCTTTCAGTTTTCTGGGTTAAGTAAAATGTAGTCTAAGAATATTTTACATGAAAGGTTTGGTTTGTCTGAAGTTTTCTGAGTTGTTGATTGAGATGCAGTTACTTAAAAGCATAAGGGGAGAAATTTTTTTTACTTCTTGTTAGGTCTGATTTAACTTGATACTTTTATCTTCCTTAAGTAAAGCATACCGATAATTTTGGCTTTTTGATTTTAGCTGCAAAAGTTCATTTTCTTTCTTTATGTATTTGGATGGCAATCATATGTATCTCTAGTTTACAGGAGATAAATATTATTAATTTTAAAAAGTTGGGTCTTTTTGGGGACATGTTGAGTTGGAGATGGTGTTCAGGTCAAAACTGTTTCTAGTCTTTTGGCCATTTAGTAATCTGATAACTTCTTTCAAAGAGTAGCTATTTCAGCTCATCATTTAAACAGAGCCCACATTGTTGTGTGTGGTTATTGGAGGTTGTTGGGGTTTTTATTGGCTTTTTTTTAAAAAAAAAATGAGTAGCCCCCTACCTAACTGCCAGAATACAAATTTTAACTAGGCCAGTAGAAGTTGGGATTATTTTCATTTCACATAGCCCCTACTATTTGAATTTTGTCTGTCTGTGAATGTACCACTTGGCTAGCTAGAGTTGGCCAGTTTTCAATGATGATGGCAGCAATTAGAAATTCAGATCTCGAGAGTCCCAGAGTCCGCGCCCTGTGCCGGCGCAATGAAGATCTGGAGCTCGGAGCACGCCTTCGGGTGAGGCCAGGCTGCCGGTCGCGGTGGGGCTGCCCGGACGCCGGCTCCTGCTCCCGAGCTCGGCTGGGGCGGCCCGGAAAAGGTCAGACCTTAGAGCGGGCCTCGCCCAGCCCCCAACCCGCCCCTGTAGTTCCCAGACCGCAGCCTTCACGTCCCGGTGAGAGGTTCGCCCCGCCCCGGGACTGCGGGTTGGAGGTCTGGGCGAGGAGCTCGGGTGGGCGCAGGGACCTGGCAGCCGGCACTGAGGACCTGCTGGTGGTCGGGAGCCGGGGCGGCCAGAGCCGGGGGTCTGGGGCTCACTGCTCTCCTGGGCGCCGGGGGTTGGGGGCCGGGCAGGAGAGAGACCTGCAAGCCAGCGCCATTGCTGGGGTTGTCATAAACCTTTAGCGAGTTTCAACTGAGGGCCCGCGGTGGCCTGTGAGCTCCAGAGGAAGCTAAGGGGAAGAAGGCATTTGGGGGGCCCTGGTCCTCAACTTACTTATAGGCACGGAAGGCCTCCAAGCCAGCGTGGGAAACCGTGGAACTGTTTAAAAATGTTCACCAGGCACACGGATGGAAATAGAGGTCATTATCTTAAGTGAAGCCAGGCCCAGAAAGACAAGTATCGCATGGCCTCACACAAACACGTGCTCCGAGCTCCACGGGGCGCGGACTCTGGGACTCTTCCGGCCTGGCGGCTTCTGACTCCTAAGTGGATGCTAAAAAATGTGTTCACATGGATGGAGAGAGTGGAACGTCAGAGGAGAGAGACTCTGAAGGGTGAGGGGGTAAGAGCAGGGGGGATGATGAGAGATTGGTTAATGGGTGCAAGGCACCTTCCTGGGTAGTGCATACCCTAGAAGCCCTGATTTGATCACTACACAATCTATTCCTGTAATGAAACTGCACATGTACTCCATAAATTTGTGCAAATAAAAAGAAGTGTCTTCCTGACCTGAAAAAAAAAAAGAAAAAAAAAGAAATTCAGATCTGTTTTTTTTCCATTGTTATGTTGTATGCTTAAAGGATGGGTCTGTATTTTTATTTACCTTTCTGGTCCTTGTCCATTTTTGATGCCCGTTAGTCTGGATAAAACTGTTAGACAGGAGCCAGGACTTTTAAGAATCTTTTTGTTTACAGATGGGGAGACAGTAACATTAACATTCATAATAAAACATTCTTAATGCTGATAAGCAGTATGGAGACTAGCTACGTTTGGGACACTGGTAGTTATTTTTTAAGTGTAGTTTACTTCCAGATGTCTTGTAGAATTTATGCTTAGTATCTCAAAAATGTACGCAAAATAGGAAAGGCATGCTTATTTATACATGGGCATACTCTTGTGTTCTAATGGCAAACCAACCTTTAAATCATGTTGTCTTTCTAGAAAAGAAACTTCTTAGGCAACTGCGTGGGGAAAGGAATAATATAAAAGTGATGAAGATGAAGTTTAGAGATTGTGTTTTTATGGCAAGATCTAGTAACAGCATATTAGCATGAGCATTGTAAATTTTGCACCTTTCAAAAAGATATTGGTATGTTTTATATTGAAATCTGCCTAGTGTTATCTTAAAAAACAAAAACGTGGCTAGGTGCTGTGACTCATGTAATTCTAGCACTTTTTGGAGGCTGAAGTGGGAGGACAGTTTGAGCCCAAAATTTTGAGACCGATAAGACCCCACCCATCTCTACAAAAAAACAAAAAAGTAGAAAATGAGCTGGGCATATACACACATATATACACAGGCTAGACATGGTGGCTCATGCCTGTCATCCCAGCCCTTTGGGAGGCCGAGGTGGGTGGATTACCTGAGGTCATGAGCTCGAGACCAGCCTGAAATGTGATGAAACACCCCATCTCTACTAAAAGTATAAAAATTAGCCCGGTGTGGTGGTGGGCACCTGTAATTCCAGCTACTCAGGAGGCTGAGGCAGGGGAGTATTGCTGGAATCCAGGAGACAGAGGTTGCAGTGAGCCAAGATCATGTCACTGCACTCTAACCTGGGCAATAAAGAGAAACTGCCTCAAAAACAAACACACGGAAACCTCACAATACACACACACACACCCCACCATATTTCTTTGCTGCCTATCTCATTGATTAGTTTTTTATTGAGTACATAAGAATAGAAGTTCTTAATTTAAACCTTATTGAAAAAAAAAACTTTTTGAGAACCTGTTTTTAAAACTACTCTTCATGGAGATTGACTATTTTGGGTCTTTTGGTCCAAGAAAATGAAATTAATATTTTATTCTTTGGTATGAGGGAGGAGGGAGAGTCGTCAGTCTAGTGTTATTTAAGATATGTATGTTTAGGAGGGGCAGAAGTCATTACAAGATTATAATTAGGAAAATTTAAGTTTCCATAAGGAAGTATGAATTTCTAGAATATCTTTTATTTCCATTTGATTTAGGCATTGCTATTGAGGACACTGATCTGGGGCAAGGTGTCAGGGAGAAAAGAGTCAGAAAAGGACACGGATACACCTTACCACACACACACACCACAGTGCACACAACTCACAGTAAAACCATGCACCACAAACACTTCACAACCACATTCCACAATACACACCCCTCACAGGTACACTCCACAGTGCACAATTCTCACACGGACAAACACCACGTACCACACACACTCCCCCCACACACTTCATAGTACACACACCTCACACACACCACTCACCACACACACACTGCAGTTTACACTTTATACATACAGCACTAAACACACACTCCACAGTGCACATGCCTCTCAAAGATACACAGCACTCACCACACACACACTCCAAAGTGCACACACCTCACCTCGCACCACACACACTCCACAGAGCACACACCTTACACAGACACCACACAACACACGACACACTCCACAGTGAACACAACTCAGACACACTAGAGTACACACACATTTCAGTCCACTCACCACACACTTCACATTCTACACACGAGACACACGCCACTCAGCACACACACCACACAGCGCACACACCTCACAGAATCTCACCATGCACCACACACACTTCACCTTCACATTTCACAATACACACCCCTCACACTCCACAGTTTACATTTCTCACACCATCCACCACAAACACCCCACACCCACTCCATAGTGCACACACCTCAGACACCACTCACCACACATACAGTGCTTAGTTGACACACCTCATACAGAAACACAATTCAACACACATTCCACAGTGCACACACCTCTCAAAGGCACCACACATATTTGAGTGCACACACCTCACAGACATGAACTACACACACAACAGAGCACATAGCTCACACAGACATACACCATGCAACACAGATACCACACTCAGTGAACAAAACTCAGACACACACCACACCACACATTACACAGTGCACACACCTTTCAGACACACTCCACTTACCACACACACTCCACAGTGCACACCCCACAGACACAAACCACTCATCACACACATACTCAAGTTTACACACCTCAGACGGACACACACCACTCACCAAACATGCAACCTTTATGGCACAGGCACCTCGCACAGAAACCACACACCATATACATTTCACAAGCACACTCCACAATACACACCCCTCACACAAACACTCCGCAGTGCACAATTTTCACTGACACTATCCACACACACTGCACTGTTTACACACCTCATACAAACATACCAGTCAGCACACACTCCACAGTGCACACACTTCTCTAAAACACAGCACTCACCACAAACACACTCCACAGTGCACACACCTCAGACACACACCACGGGCCACACACTTTACAAAGCACACATGTTACACACCACACAACACACATGACACAATCCCCAGTCAAAACTCAGACACACCACACATGCACACTACACAGCGCACACATTTTTCACAGACATAATCCACTCACCACCCACTCTGCAGTCTACAAACAAGACACACAGCACTCAGAACACACACCACAGTGCACACTCACCTCACATGAAACCTCACCACCCAACACACACTTCGTATCCACAATACACAACCCTAATGGAGGCATGCTCCACAGTGCACACATCTCACACAAACACCATGCACCACAGTCTCCACACAGACTCCATAGTGCACACACCTCAGTCACACACCTCTCCACACACTGCAGTTTACACACATACAGACACAACACACAAACTCCATAGTGCACACAGCTCTCAAAGACACAGCACTCATCACAAACACTGCACAGTTCACACACCTCAGACACAAACCACGCACCACACTCAACAGAGCTCATATCTCACACACACCTCGCAACACACTTGACACACCACAGTGAACACAACTCAGACACATCACACTACACAGAGCACACACCTCACATAGACACATTACCGCACACACACCACAGCACATGCTTCTCACACTCACCACACACCACACACACTTCACAACCACTCCACAATACACAGCCCTCAGACTCCGCAGTGCACAATTTTCACACACACACCATGCACCACACACGTTCCCCACCATAGTGCACACATTTCACACACACACCACACCACACTGCAGTTTACACGCCTCATACAGACACACCACTCCACACACCACACTGCACACACCTCAGACACCCACCACTCCACACTCCACAGTGTTCACACATCACAGACATACCAGACAGCACACACTCCACAGAGCAAACACCTTACACAGACACCATGCAACACACTCCCAACACTCCATAGTGAACACAACTCAGACACACCACACACAGTGCACACACCTTTCACAATGTACACACTCCACAGGGCACACACCATGCAGACACACCACTCACCACACAACCACACCCCACAGTACACACACCTCAAACTCACCACGTGCCACACATCACAACCACACTGCATTTTTCCCACAGACACATTCCACATTGCAAATTTCTCACACACATGATGCACCGTATACACTGCCCACACAGTATAGTGCACACACCACACACACCACTGATCACACACTGCAATGCACACCTTATACAGACACACACCACTTTACACACGCATACTCCACAGTGCATACGCCCCTCAGAAACACCACTTCATAGTTTACACACCTCACAGACACACCTCGCACCACACACACACTCAGCACACACCTCACACAGACGCAACACTCCCAACACACTCCACAGTAAACACAAGTCACCATACAGCACACACACATATTCCACTGTGCACACCTCCCACACACAACACATGCTCCAACACTCTAGAGTGAACACAACTCAGACACATCATACACCAGACACTACACAGTGCACACACCTTTCACAGACACAGTCCACTCACCACACACTTCACAATTCACAATGCACACCACTCACCTCAGACACATATTCCACAGTGCACACCCCTCAGACACACACCACTCACCACAGGCACACCACAGCACACACACCTCACACAGAAACTCACCACGCACTACACTACACACACCTCACACAGTCCACAGTGCATAATTCTGACACACCACACACTTTCCAAACACTCCATAGTGCACACATCTCACTAAACACCAAGCACACACACACTACAGTTTTTACAAATACACCACTCAACACACACTCCACACTGCACACCTCTCAAAGACACACACCACTCAACACCCACCACAGTGCACACACCTCACAGACATATCACGTACCACACACCACAAAGCACACACCTCAGACACACCATGAAACACACCACACACGCTCAACATTGAGCACAACTCACACACCACACACTACACAGTGCATACACTTTTCACAGACACTCCACAGTGCACTCACCACACACACACCACTCACACAAACACACCACACCGAGCTCACACAGGAACTCACCATACACCATACATCAATACCACACTCAATATACTCTTACACATACACACTCCACTGTACACTTCTCACACACACCACACATTACACACTCCCCACACATACAACAGTGCACACCTCACACCCCACTCACACTCCACAGTGCACACACCTCACATACACCATGCACCAGTAAACAGAGCACACACCTCACACGCCACTCCACAAACACTGCAGTGAACACTCACACCTCACACATACCACTCATTCCACACACACTCCTCAGTGCACACACCTTACATGGACACACACCACTCACCACACACACTGCAGCACATACACCTCACAAACTCACCACGCACTTCACACATTTTACAACCACACTCAATACACCACACATGCTACACAATGCACACACCTTTCTCAGACACTCCACTCACCGCACACACTCCACCCACAGACTTTACAGTGCTCACACCAGACACATACCACACAGACACAGGGCACACACCTAACAGAAACTCAAGACACACCACACATACTTCACAAGCACACTCCACAATGCACACCTCACACAGACACTGCACAGTGCATACTTCCTACAGGCAATAGGCACCACACACTCCATTCTGCATACACCTCACACACTTAAACACACTGCAGTTTCCACACCTCATACACACAGTCAATATACAAACTCCACAGTGCACACCCCTTTCAAGGACATACACCACTCAAAACGCACTCCATAGTGCACACACCTCAGACACCACACACCACAAACTGTGCAGAGCACACCTCACACACACCAAGCAATGCACACCACACCTCAGTGAACCCAAGACACATACAGCACACACAATTCACAATGCACACCATTCACACACAATCCACGCACTCCACAGGGCACACCACACATACACCACTCACCACACATTCCACAGCGAAGACACCTCAAAACACGCACCACAAACACTTCACAACCACACTCCAAAACACACTCCACAGTGCACACTTCTCAGACACACCACCCACACGCTTCATAGTGCAGACTAACACCAGTCAACACACACTGCTGCACACCTCAGACACACCACTCACTCCGCAAGTGCACACACCTCACACAGGCACACACTATGCTATCCACACTCACACTCCAGTAAACACAACTCACACCACACACCACAGACTACACAGTACACACATCTTTCAGACACACTCCACTCACCACACACTCCACACACAAACTCCAGAGTGCACACACCACAGACACACAACGCACCATACCACAGCACACACACCTCACACAAACTTACCATACACCAAACGCACTTCACAACCACACTCCACAATACACATTTTTTCACACATTCCACAGTGCAAACTTCTCACACAAACAGACCCAGCACAACACACACTTTCCACATATACTTCCTAACGCACACACCTCACACAGACACACAGCACTCACTTCACCGTTTACACACCTCACACAGACACACCTCAGCACACAATCCATAGTGCACCCACCTTTCAATGACACACCCCACTCACCACACACACTCCAGTGTACACACCTGAAAGACAAACACCATGCACCAAACACTCCACAGAACACATACTTCACACAGATACACCATGCAGCACACTCCACACAGTGAAAACACCACATAGCACACACTACAGTGCACACACCTTAGTCACTCTTCACTCACTGCACACTTTACAAACACTCGTGTTCACAGAACAGACACCACTCACCACACACACATATTCCAGTGCACACCACTCATCACAAACACAACAGAGTGCACATGCCTCTAAAACCATGCACCACACTTCACAACCACACTTACAATACACACTTCTCACACAGCCACACTCCACAGTGTACTTTCCACACACACCATGCACCACACACACTTTACACTATAGTGCACACACATCACACAAACACCACTCACCACACACTTCACAGTTTAAACAACAGACAACCCACTCACACTCCACAGTGCACACACCTCTCAAAGACACACATGACTCATCACACACTGTACAGTGCACACACCTGACACCATGTATCACACTGCAGAGAACACACACCTCACACACACCATGCAACACATACCCCAAAGTGAACACAACTCACCACACACCACACACTACACAGTGCGCACATCTTTTACAGACACACTTCAGTCACAACACATACTCATTGCACACACCTCACATGGACACACCCCACACCACACACAATACAGTGCAGACACCTCACAAACACACACTTCACAACCACACTCCACAATACACACCCCTCACACTCCATAGTGCACACTTCTAACACCCAAACCACACACCACACACACCTCACACTCCATAGTGCACATTTTACACCAATCACCACACACTGCACAGCTTACACACCTCATACACTTACCTCTTAATACCCACACACTCCACAGTGCACACACCTCAGACATGCCACTTAACACACTCCACAGTGCACCACACAGACCCACAACACGCAACACACACTCCAGAGCACACACACAGACAACCATGCAACACACTGCACACACACTTCACAGTGAACAGAACTCAGACACAGCAGACACTCAGTACACAGTGCACACACCTTTCAGACACTTCACTCACCACACAAACTCCACACACTCCACAGTGAACATACCACAGACACTACTCACCACATAGCAGGTAACACCTCACAGACACCCACCGTGCAACACACTCCACAGTTTACACCTCAGACACACCACAAACCACACAGCACACACCTTTTACAGACACTCCACTCACTGTACACACCACACACTCCACAGTGCGCATACCACACACCACGCACCACACACAAACTAAGCACATACCTCACACAACCATGCAACACACCACACACACTGTGGTGAACACAACTTAGAAACCACACACTTCACAATGTACACACTTTTCACACAAACACACCACTCACCACACACTGCAAAGCTTACACATTTTATAGACACACCCCCATCACAGACATACTCCACAGTGCACACATCTCTCAAAAACACAATTTAACACCACAGTACACACACCTCACAGATGCACACCACTCACCCTACACACACTTCAGTGCACACCCCTCATACACAGCTTACCACACAGTCCACAGTGCACACAGCACAGACACACACCACACACACACTTCACAGCGCAATAACCTCACAGAGGCACACACCACTCACCACACACACACATTCCTCAGTGAACACTACACAAAAACCATGCACCAAAGACAGTTCACACATGCTCCAAAATACACACCTCTCAGACGCACATCCCTCACCCACAAACCACACACAATTCAGAGCACACACATTAGACACACACCACACACTCCATTGCGCAGACCAAACGAGAAACACACCTCGCATTACACACTTCACACACATGCCACAATACACACTGCTCAGACACTTCACAGTGCACACACCTCACACGCAACTCACCCCACACACTCCACAGTGCACGCACCTCACTCAGACACAAACCACACACCACACTACACACATCTTTGAGACAACTCCACTCACGATGCACTCCTTTCATAATGCACACATGCAGACACTACTCACCACACACATTTCTTAGTGCACACCTCTCACAGACCCATGCCACTCACCACACACACACTGCACAGTGCACATACCTATCAAAGATACACACTACTGACCACACTCCACAGTGCACTTCACACAGAAACAAACCATGTACTGCACACAGTTCACACATGCACTCCAAAATACTTCTCAGACATTCCTCACCACCCACACCACACAATCCACAGAGCATACACATCAGACACCACTCACCACACACCGTCATTTCACAGTGCACACACCACACAGACACACCACTCACCACACACACTTTGCATGCATCACAAACACCACACAACACACACTACACATTGCATACAACTCACACAGATGCACACCACTCACAGCAGCACACACTCCACAGTTCACACCTCACACAGACACCACACACGCTGCACAGTGCACATAGCTATCAAAGACACACCACTCAACACACACTCAACAGTGCACACACCTCAAACACACACCACTCCACACACCCAAACTCCACAGTGCACACACCTCACACCATGCACCACACTCCACAGAGCGAACCCCTCACACATGAAATACAATCCACACTCCATAGTGAACACACCTCACACAAACCACACATTACACACTACACAGTGCAGTGGCCTTACGCAAACTCCACTCACCACACTTCACACACTCCACAGTGCACACACAGGCACACTACACACCAGACACTCCACAGTGCACACACCTCACAGAGACACATCACTCAACACACTGCACAGTGCAAATACCTCTCAAAGATACACATCACTCAACACACTCCACAGTGCACACACCTCTGACACTCCACTAACCACACATTCCACAATGCACACACCTCACAGACACCACTCACCACACTTCACAGTGCACACTCCTCAGAGGAACACACCACGTACCACACACACTCCACAGTGCACACTCCTGACACACCACTCATCATACACTCCACAGTGCACACTTCACACATGACTCACCTCACATTCCACAGTGCACACACCTCATAGACATGCCATGCACCACACTCCACAGAGCAGACACCTCACAGACGCATTATGAAACCACACTCCACAGTGAACGCACCTCAGACACAAACCACACATCACACACACTACACAGTGCACTGACCTTTCACAAACTCCACTCACCACACACTCTTCACATAATCCACAGTGCACACACACACTGACACTACACACCACACTCCACAGTGCACACACCTCAGACACCACTCACCACACACTGCACAGTGCAAATATCTCTCAAAGATACACACCACTCAACACACTCCACAGTGCACACACCTCTCACACCTAACCACACACTCCACAGTGCACACTCCTTAGAGGAACACACCATGTACCACACACACTTCAGTGTATACACATCATACACCACTCCCCACACATTCCACAGTGCACACACTTCACACACACCACACACTTCACAATACACAGCCCTTACACAGACATTCCACTCAACACACACTCCACACACACTTCACTGTCCTCAAACCTCAGACTAACACCACACACAAACACTTCACAGTGCTCACACCTCTTGCAGTCAGAAACCACTCACTACACAGTGCACACCCCTCAGACATACCACTCACATCACACATTCCACAGTGCACACCTCATACACACCATGCAGCACACACTCCACAGAGCACACAACTCATAGACACACCACACAACACACACTTGACACTCCACTGTGAACACACCTCAGACGCACCACATACACTACACAGTGCACACACCTTTCACAGACTGCAGTCACCATACTCCACGCACACACTCCACAGTGCACACACCACACAGACACCACTCACCACAGTCCAAAGTGCACACACCTCACTCAGAAACAACCCACTCACCACACACACTCCACAGTGCACACCTCATACAGGCACACGGCACTCAACACACCACATTTACACACCTCAGACACACCACTCACCACACACACTTCACATTGCACACACCTCACAGGGACACACCACTCAACACTCCACAGTGCACACACCTCACAGGGACACACCACTCACACCACAGTGCACACACATCACAGACACGCTGCTCACCACACACACTCCATGGTGCATACACATAACGCAGACAAGCACCACTCACCACGCACACATTCCACAGTGCACAGCACACTGACACACCACTCACCACACACCAGTGCACACACCACACAGAAACAGACCTCACAACAAAAACAGTTCACACCACTCATTACCCACACACTGCAGCACACACATTTCAAATGAGCACATTACACACAACAGTTTGCACATACACTTTACAATGCACACCTCACACACTACAGTGCACACGTCACACAGTCACACCATGCACCAGACTCTACACACCAGTGTACACGCCTCACACACACTTTGCACCACACTCCCCACACACTCCACAGTACACACACCACTCAAAACACTCCAAAGCACACACACTCCACACACATCTCACAGACACACAAAAGGCTCCACACTACACACCTCACATAGACACACACCACTCACCACACAATCCACAGTGAACATCGCTCACACAGGCACACGCTCACCACACTGCAGTGCAGACAGCTCACAGACACTACTCACCACACACACTCCACAGTTTACACACCTCACACCACCACTGCACACACTTCACAGTGCACACACCTCACAGACACACACCACTCATCACAATCCACAGTGAACATCCCTCACACAGGTACACACCACTCACCACACGCACTCCAGTGCACACAGCTCAGACACACACCACTCACCACTGACACATTCCACAGTACACACAGCTCACACTCCTCACACACCAGAGTGTACACACCTCACACAGACACACACCACTCACTACACACACTCCACAGTGCACACACCTCACACAAACACCACTCACCATTTGCACACACTCCACAGTGTACACACCTCACAGACACACTGGGCACCACACACTCCACAGTGTTCACACCTCACAAAAACAACACTCGCCAAACTGACTCGAGTGCACACACTTCAGAGACGCACACCACTCAACACATTTCACAGTGCACACACCTCACAGACACACACCCTTCACCACACACAAACACTCCACTGTGCATGCACCTCACAGACCCACACCATTTACCTCACACACCACGCACTACATACAGTCCAGAGCAAACATTTCCCACAGACACACCATGTAACTCACTTTAAAAACACACTCCAAAGTGAACACATTTGACACACATCACATCACAGTGCACACAGCTTTCACAGACCCACTCCACTCACCACACATTCCACACACACACTACACAGTGCACACACTACACAGACACACAACTCACCACACACATACTCCACTGTTCACACCACTCAAAAAGACACACGTCACCAAACACACTGCAGAGTGCACACACCTCTCAAAGGCACACAACACACTTCACAGTGCACCCACCTCTCAAAGATACACACCACTCACCACATACCCACTTCACAGTGCACACACTTCAGGCAGACACACCACTCACACACTCCACAGTTCACACACCACACAGGAACCCACCATGCACCACACACACTCCACAGTGCACATACCTCACACAGACTAACCACTCACTGTAAACACAAACTCCACAGTGCACACACCACACACACACCATGCACCACATACACTACTCACACCACAGTGCACACCCCCACACACCACTCACCACACACTCCACAGTGCACACACCTCATGCAAACACACCACCACACACCACACACATTTCACAATACTCAAACTGCACAGTGCACACTCCACACAGGCACATACTATGCACCACACCCCACACACACTCCATAGTGCACACACCTCAAAGACACACACCACTCACCACAACCACTCTCCAAGTGCACATGCCTCAGACACACACCACTTACCACGCACTCACTGCACAGTGCACACACCTTATACAGACACATACCACTAAACACACTCCACAGTGCACACACTTTTCAAAGACACACCACTCACCACAAACATGCTCCAAGTGCACACACCTCACAAAGCCACACACTACTCACCACACACGCACTCCACAGTGCACATACCTCACATAGAAAAACGCCACTCACCACAACCACGCTTTCCACATTGCACACATCTCACGCAGAAAGACACCACACAAAACACATTGCACAGTGTGAAACCTCAGACACCACTCATCACACACACACTCCCCATGCAGACACCTCACAAGATCCAGACTAACCACAGACACACACTGCAGTGCACACACCTTACACAGACCACTCACCACACACACACTTCACAGTGCACACACCTCACACACGACACACACTTCACACACCACAATACACAGCCCTTACTCAGACACATGCCACTCATGACACGTTCCACACACTCCACAGTCCTCAAAACTCAGACTTAACACCACTGACCACACACACACACACCACGGTGCTCACACGTCTCGTCACACACCACGGAAGACACACACACACACTACACAGTGCATACCCCTCACATCGACACACACACAAACCACACTGCACAATGCACACCTCTCAAAGGCACACACTAAACACACTCCACAGTGCACACACCTCTCAAAGACACACCACACACTCTACAGTGCACAAACCTCACACAAGACACACACCCCTCACCACACACACACACTCTGCATTTTTCTTCTAGACCAATTCATGTTTCTAAAAAATGTAAAAACTGAAAATTCTCTGTTGATTCATGTTTTATAGGCAACCGCATTATTGTTGAAACAAGACTACAAAGGAGGAGAAATGATGTTGAAGTCAGCACTGGCTTTAGCTATCAAAGTGCTAAATAAGACCATGGATGTTAGTTAACTGTTTGCTGAGAAAGGTAATTCATATTCTCTCCTTTAATTCACTCCATTAGACCGAGTGAGTTAGGTTTTAATGTGTTATCCTAGTTCATTGAAACAGCCGCCCTATGAATTAGGTAGTGTTATTCCTGTCTTCTAACTGAGGACACTAAGACTTACTGAAGGTAAGTGAGTTGACCGAGATCAACATTGGTAAATTGTGGACACACTATTCTCAATACTCACAGAGAGAGATCCTGCACCGTGCTACTTTTAGTTAAGTTATCAAATCTTCTCATCAGTGATATCTTTGCTTGTATGTGTGATAAAACATATGCATGTAGTTACATATTTTACATAGGTTTGGTATTCTTTAACAGAGATACAAAATGTACATGGGTTGTGATACCCTCTTTATTCTTTTGAATCTACTAATCTCATTTTAAGCTTATGTTAGCAATTCCAAATACTTTGTTCAAGATTTCAGGCCAGGTGCGGTGGCTCATGCCTATAATCCCAGTACTTTGGGAGGCTGAGGTGGGCAGATCACCTGAGGTTGGGAGTTTGAGACAAGCCTGACAAACATGGAGAAACCCTGTCTACTAAAAGTACAAAAAGTTAGCATGGTAGCGTGTGCCTGTAATCCCAGCTACTTGGGAGGCTGAGGCAGGAGAATCGCTTGAACCTGGAAGGTGGAGGTTGCAGTGAGCCAAGACAAGATCACAACATTGCACTCCAGCCCAGGCAACAAGAGTGAAACTGTTTCAAAAAAAGAATATTTCAACTGGGCATGGTGGCTCACTCCTGTAACTCCAACACTTTGGGAGGCCAAGGTGGGCAGATCACCTGAGGCCATGAGTTCAAGACCAGCCTGGCCAACATGGTGAAGCCCTGTCTCTACTTCTGAAATACAAAAATTAGCCTGACTTGGTGGTGCACACCTGTAATCCCAGCTATTCGGGAGGCTGAGGCAGGAGAATCACTTAAACTTGGGAGGCAGAGGTAGAGGCTACAGTGAGTCGAGATTGTGCCACTGCACTCCAGCCTGGGTGACAGAGACTCCATCTCAAAAATAAAAAATATTTCTAAATGTTTTTAAGAAATTATGGTAAATTAACATGTCACTTTAGATTAGGACAGTTTAGCTCCTGGTGTTCCTTAGAAAATGCCACTTATGGCCAGGTGCACTGGCCAACACCTGTAACCCCAGAACTTTGGGAGACGAAGGTGGGTGGATTACCCGAGGTCAGGAGTTTTAGACCAGCCTGGCCAACATGGTGAAACCTCGTCTCTAGTAAAAATACAAAAAATTAGCCAGGCATGGTGGTGCATGCCTGTAATCCCAGCTATTCAGGAGGCTGAGGCAGGAGAATTGCTTGAACCTGGGAGGCAGAAGTTGCAGTGAGCCAAGATTGTGCCACTGCACTTCAGCCTGGGCAACAAGAGCGAAACTCTGTCTCAACAAAAAAAAAGAAAAAGAAAGAAAATGCCATTTACATACAGATTGCCCTCTGTTGTCTTCTTCCACCCAATTTCAAGGAGACACTACTCAATTTCCCTAGTACAAAACAATTCCTTCCCCTTTGGCTTTTAGTCTGCTTTTCTTGGCCATTTCATGCCTTTTTTTGTTCTGTTTTTGAGACAGTCTCACTCTGTCACCCAGGCTGGAGTGCAGTGGCGTGATCTCAGTTCACTGCAATCTCTGTCTCCCAGGTTCAAGTAATTCTCCTGCCTCAGCCTCCTGAGTAGCTGGGACTACAGGTGCCCACCACCATGCCCAGCTAATTTTTTTTGTATTTTTAGTAGAGACAGCGTTTCACCATGTTAGACAGGGTGACCTCAATCTCCTGACCTCATGATCCACCTGCCTTGGCCTCCCAAATTGCAGGTATTACAGGTGTGAGCCACTGCACCCAGCCTGTTTTTTTTAAAGACTTGAAAGTCCATAAAAAATATGTTATTACCAGTTGAAGATTCTGAAATTGTGGTTCCTTCTGATCAGCCCAGCTAATAGCAGGCCAGCAATAGCAATCGTTCAATTATGCTTTTTCTAAGGGAGTGACAAAATGGCTGCTAAGAAAGTTGCAATCGGTGAGGTGAAGATATTTAAGTAAAAATTGTAATTAAAACATTACAAGATCAAAGGCATTTTGTTCTCATAGAAGGGAATAATAACAACATTAAGCCTAAAACATAGGAGAGTGCTGAACTAAGGTTCAAATGATGTAATGAGCAGAAACTGAGTGTTAAGTTTCTCTGCTAAGTATGCCTGCCTGCCTGCAATACAAGTAAACGTATGTGTTTGTTTTTAGTGGAAATTGCAACACTAACAAGAAAGAATGAAAAGATGGTAATCAGAAGTTCTCAAACAAAAAGAAGTTGAACAGTTGATCAAAAAACATCAGGAAGAAGAAGCTAAAGCTGGGCCTGAGAAGAAAGAAAAAGAACAGAAAGAAAAGGATAAATAGACAAAATCAGAGATTCGGTTACTCATTTGGGGCACCGTTTCTGTGTAAAAGCTGTCCTGCTCTTCCAAACTAAGAAGGCTTTGACTTTTTTTTAACTGGTACAGTGGGAAACTAGGACATTACATACTGAATTGGGTCTTTATCATTACTGTTTAAATACTTTATTGTAATGATGAGGGTCACTTTCTGTGGACATCTTAATCTTCCACACACATCCCCCTTTTTTGGAATAAAATTTGGAAAATAGAAATGAAGGAATAAATTCTCTGTAGCAGCAATTGTTACATATACAAAACTGACAGGGCGAGTACCTTCTTTTCGTGCTTTACGCACACTGTGGCTTACACTCCTTTCCCGAAAGGGCACATTCGTCAGGCTGGCCAGATTATTCATCTCTGTCTCCAGGGATTGGTTTGAGGATGAACACGTGGGCTGAGCAAAGCCAGGATTGATGTGTGGATATGAGGATCTCGCAGCTAGGACTGAGGCTGCCCACCAAGCTGCATGGAAGATGAGGTGTAGGAGAAGTTAAGACCACAGAGGAAAAGTGAAACCAAGAGATGAGAACCATTACTGTTGGCTGAAGAGAGCTCCGTTGCTGGGTTTTTTTCAACATGAGTTCCCTTGGGATTCTGTGGCTTCGTGATAGAAGTGATACAGGGCAGTGCTACTTAACGTGTAGCCATAGTGCTCGAGCATCACCTGCACAGATTCTGGTGTCCCATCTGAGATCTGCGTTAATACCTCTGAGGGTGGAACCCAGTAATATCTTTTAACAAGCTTTGCATGTGATTCTTAGGAATGCTAAATAAAGCTTTAAGAACTTTTTGTTACACATTAGTTTAGAATCACCTAGCAAGCTTTTGCAACTTGTAATGCCATTTCAACTCAAGCTCTGTGGTGGAACTCAGTAACATTTTTTTAAACTCTTCAGGTGATTTTCATCAGCCAGGATGAGAACCCACGCACTGAGCCATCGTTTGCCCTTCTCTCGGCTGTTGTCAATCAGATATGGTATTCCAGCTTAATTCTTCATTGCAGATTTTCTTAATGCAGCTTCTGGCTGGGCACGGTGGCTCATGCCTGTAATCCCCACACTTTGGGAGGCCAAGGCAGGCAGATCATGAGGTCAAGAGATTGAGACCATCCTGGCCATAGTGAAACCCTGTCTCTACTAAAAATACAAAAATTAGCCAGGCGTGGTGGCACGCACCTGTGGTCCCAGCTACTCGGGAGGCTGAGGCAGAAGAATTGCTTGAACCCAGGAGGCAGAGGTTGTAGTGAGCCGAGATTGTGCCACTACACTCCAGCCTGGCGACAGAGCAAGACTGTCGGGGGGAAAAAAAATGCAGCCTCCTGTAGTTTTCTTTACAGACTAAGGTATTTCTGAGTCCTCTTTGCAGCACTTTTTTGAACTTCTAAATTACTTTTATACTCTGTACAGCTGGTTCGTGTTATTTGTGGTAGTTGTGTTCTAAAAAGTCACCACCACAAAAGCTAAGTTAGCAAATACTGAACTTTTGCACCTAGGGAACGCACTGCGTTAGGGTCCTAAAAGCCACTGGTCACATTTTTATCAACGGATTAGTACATAATCTGTTTTGTGTGTGTGTTACTACCTAAAGACACCTTATTTAATGCATGTAATGTATATTGTGGATTCATTAATATAGAACTCAGCCAACAACTCTTTACCTCAATCTTTGTTTTGTTTTTTGAGACTGGGTCTTGCTCTGTCACCCAGGCTGTAGTGCAGTGGTGTGATCATAGTTCACTGCAGGCTCAAGTGATCCTCCTGCCTCAACCTCCCAAGGTGCTGACATCACAGCCCTCTTATGCTTAGGAACAAATACTAAATAGCATTTTTTTTGTAAAGACAGCGAGCAGGGAAGGGCTCATGTTTTCCATGCTGGTATCAAACTCCCAGCCTCAAGTGATCCTCCTGCCTCAACCTCCCACAGTGCTGACATCACAGCCCTCTTGTGCCTAGGAATGTTAAACAGCACTTCAGTGCTACACCTGGGTGCCATTTTAAATAGTAAAATCACTAAGAAAAATACAAAAATAAATGGCACAAGATAGACTACAAGAACACATTTATAGTGTGAGAGCTGAAACTACAGTGTCACTTTGTTCAACCTCAGCTGGGAACATGTGCCTCTCTGGGTACTCAAAACTTTCACCACTCTGCATGTCAGCAAATGACTAAATACCACAAGTATTGGTTTGTGGGTTACATGTACATTTTATGAGAATGAAATTTTGCAAGTTCACAAGTACAGAATTGGCAAGTAATGAAGATGAATGGCACACCTTCACCCTCCAGTCTTGCTACACCCAGAGGTGGATGTAATAAGTCCTGTTATCTCCGTCTCCAGACTGTCGCCAGAATCCAGCCACTTTCCACTGCAGGAAGGCTGTTCTGATTCACCATTCTCTCACTTGGACTATTGCAGCAGCCTCCTAAATGGTCTTCCTGCTTCCTCTTCATTTTCTACTGTCAATTCTCGAGCAGCAGCCACAGTGATCCTTTCAAAATGTAAAACTGCTACTACTGCACAGTCTTTGCTCAAAACTCTGCAATGGCTTTCCATCTTGCTCAGTAAAAGTCAAATTGTTTGCACTGGTTCATGAGGTACCCCGCATTCTGCCCCCGTGCTACGTTTTCTGCCATGTGCTTCCTTTCTCATTCCCTGACTGTGCCAAGCCTCCCTGGCATCACTTGCTAATGCTTCTGTCTTGGGAATGCTCTTCCTGGGTATCTATTGCCCACTGCCTCGTCTCTAGGTCTCTGCTTGCATGTCACCTTTTTTGGGCTACTTCTGTGAAGCAGTAACCTCTTTCCCCTGCACATTCACATTTTCTGCTCCCCCTACCCTGCTGAGTTTTTCTTCGTAGCCCCCATACCAGCTGGCATATTCGTTTACTGTCTGTCTCTCCCACTGGAATATAAGCTTCCAGTAGTTTGTTTTCATTCAATAGCTGTGTCTCAGCTCCTAGAACAGAAACTGGACATGTTAGGCAACAAGTAAATACTGATGAATGAATGAATACCATGGATATGCTGGTGTGAAGTCCTAAAAAATACCCACTTTCCATCCAGATCAATAGCACTGGTGGATTTTCTGTATTCTGACCGTCTCTTCAACACTTACCTCAAGCTAGAACAACTTCTTCAAAGGCAACAGTGGATAAGAGAGCCCAGTATATTTTGCTGCCACATTAGGAAAGTCTTCAGAATTTTAACAGGCAAGTTTCAACATATTCATTCTTTTGTTGAAATAAATTCATACTGAGGGGGAAAGAAAAAGATAGGAGGTGAAGCAAAGCCTACTCTGTAACTGTGTTTTTTCCCTGCTATAGGGTTTGGCTGCCTAGTCTAGATTCTCACACAGCCTCACTTTCCTCTGCTCTGTGGCATATTTTTAACCCTCATGGCAGGGCCATTGGTTTCCAGAGAGTTGCCTGATGCATCCCAAATATTGCCTTAGCAATACTCATCTGAACAGGGGCTTTTCACTAACAGCAAGCATTTCATCCATCTGGGCAAAACTCATGGGTTTTCACAGGGATTCTACCAGCTCAGAAGCACCTTGATATAAATAAGTATAAAACCAAAGACAGCAAAGTTTTAAATCTTGAGTCAAAATTTTAAAATCAAACTCAAGTTGATTTCATTTTAGCAAGCTTTCAAATTTTGCTTTTAAAAATAAATCATGTAAATAAATCATGTACTGCTGTGTATAATTTTATTTCTGGTGTTTTTCTTAATCAAAAAAAAATTAAGACTAAAATTTTTACAGTCTAGCACTATGAAATTTCCATGAGAGTGTTTGTTTCAGCAGTGCAAAAATATTTCATACTCTGAAAAACAAAAACAAAAGTTGATTTGTTCCTTTATTGGACACTTACCATGTTTCTGATAATTTTGGGTGATGGGGATATATGGATGAGTAAGACATGTCCTCATCTCTTAACTTGAAGCCTTGCAGGAAAAACAGGGCTATAATCAACCACTTAATATTTTGGAGGAGTGCTAGACTCCAGGTGGCTGGGTGCTGAAGGCTAGGGAGTAAAGGCAGAAGGAACTGCATGTGAGAAGAAAGGCTTGGCAATGGGAAAGCTTCGCTGTCGCTGAGCAGAGCTAGAGAATAACGTGCTGGGGGAAGGGAGTAAGAGATGAGGTTGGAAATGTACATAGGATGAGAAGACAGCTTTGCAGGTCTTGAAGTTTGTGCTCTATGCAATGCAGAGGCAGCTGAGATTTTTAATAAATAAGAAAAACAGTTACTCTGACTCATTTAGAGCAATGATTCTGGGTGCCCAGAAGATGGACTAGGTGGGAAGGGACCAAAAGGCAGGGAGGTGAGTTAGGAGGCTGCTGAAATAGGCAAGGAAGAATGAGGATGTGAGATTGTGTAGGGAAGGAAACAGCGAGGAGGGGAAGCTGCCACCGAGTGACGGAGGAGAGAGGAAGGGATGACAAGGGCGTCAAATTCATCAAGTAGTCACTATCTGATGTAAAAAGGCCCTCGGTGAACATGAAGAACTACTCTTCAGTTTTCCTAATGTCTTTTCTGTTACTGTTGTTATAACCTGAAACCAAATAGAGTTAATATCCCTCATAGGGAAGAATTCTATAAACAACATTGTATATCACACATGGGGGTAAACCCAGGTCAAATGCTTTTTTCCCCTTTTAATTTGTAATCTTGTGTGCACTGTCTGTTCATCTGTTTTGCCCAATTTCTCTCAGAGAATTTAACTTTTCAAAAATTTATTTATGAGCTCCTTTAAGGATAGTTCTTTGTCTTCTATGTTACAATTTTTTTTATTGCAGCATTTGCGTTTTTATTTTGTTTTTGATGCTCACATACTGAAAGGTTGTTTCGTGTTTATGTAGACAAAGCTATCATTTCAAGTTCGTGTTAGTCTAATGCACATAAAGGTATTCCCCATGCCAAAGTACATCAACATTCTGGTAAATCTATGGTTTAATTATCTTTATAATACACCATTTACAAAATATAATTGTTAATCTATTTTTAAAAACAGTATTTAAATTAATCATGAAACTTTAATTCAACTGTTCAGACTACTTGGGAATTTTGCATTCTTGAGTGAATTCAGAATTGCATAAAATAAGATAGTTATTTACCTTTCTTCATTTATTTCTGTTATTTTTTGGTAACAGCCTTACTGAAATAAAGTTCACATACCATTAATTTACCCACATAAAGCATACATTTCAATGGCTTTTTGTATACTCCCAGGATTGTGCAACCAGCACCACAATCAATTTAGAACATTTTCATTACCCCAAAAAGAAAACTCGACACGCTCCTTAGCCATCACTCCCAAATCACTGCCCACTCCTAGGCAACCCTAATCTACAAACTGTCTCTACGGATTTGCCTATTAAGGATATTTCATGTAAATGGAATCATACAATCCTTTGTGTCTGGCTTCTCCCACCTAGTGTAATGTTTTCAAAATTCATCTATGTTGTAGCATGCATCAGTAATTTGTTTACTAGATTAGAGAAAAAAAGATTTAATGTTTATTTTTTTAATTTGTTTTAAAGATGGGCTCTCACCATGTTGGTCAGGCTGGTCTTGAACTCCCGACCTCAGGTGAGAGATTTATTATTTCTATTTTATTGCATGGTTATACTACATTTTGTTTATCCACTGGCAAAAATAAGTTATTTCTATGCTTCGACGTTATGAATAATGCTGCTATGAACACTCCTGTACACTTTTTTACTTATTTTTTTAAACTTTTTTATTCCTTTCCTCCCACTGCCTTTTAAAATTTTTTTATTTATTTCTTAATTTTTTTATTCTATGTACATTTTTTGTGTGGATATACGTTTTCATTTATTTTGAGTATACACCTTGAAGTAGAATTTTTTGTTTATTTTAAAATCCATCTTTATGCCATATATTAACATTAGTGATACAGATTTTTCAAAGCACCTACTTTGCCCTATTTTCTCCTGTAAGAACCCAATAGAAATAGGAAATGGGTTGACTATTTCAGCAAATGTGTATGAATCTGTCAGTTATAGGAGTAGGCTTCACAGTTGGAGAGGATTTTCACTTCCTTTCATCTTGGCAAGAAGAATGTTTTCTCTAAGTTTCTTTATACTTAACACTAGAGAGGCCAAGTCTTTGATTCTGTACCTAAGAGCTTTATGTAATAACCTTCTCTGAAAAATTAGGAATCACACGGAATGGGAGAATTTAGGGTAAAGTGTCTTCTGAGTCTGAACAATCTAACAACTTAGTTTTTCTGATTAGAAAAGTGATGCGTGATCACTCTGGAAGATACACAATGAATTAAATAAAAATTACTCATAATATTTTGCCCAGAGTTAGCCACTATTAACTCATCTCAGTGGCCAGTTTAGATGCTGAACAAATATACTGGTAACCTTCAGCAAGTTATAGGCAAACTATTTTAAAATCCTGTTTTTGTTTTGAGATGGAGTCTCACTCTGTCACCCAAGCTGGAGTGCAGTAGTACAATCTTGGCTCACTGCAACCTCTGCCTCCCGATTTCAAACAATTCTCCTGCCTCAGCCTCCCAGGTAGTTGGGATTACAGGTGCCTGCCACCATTCCTGGCTGTTTTCTTTTGTTTTGTATTTTTAGCAGAGATGAGGCTTTACCATGTTGGCCAGGCTAGTTTCAAACTCCTGACCTCAAATGATCCACCCATTTTGGCCTCCCAAACTGCTGGGATTACAGGTGTGAGCCACTGTGCCCAGCCTAAAAATACTCTTAAAGGAGAAATGTAAACATAATTTTTCCATACAATTGCGTTCCTCTTCTCTTTTTTTTTTTTTTTTGAGATGAAGTCTCGATCTTTTGCCTAGGGTGGACTGCAGTGGTACTATCTTGGCTCACTGCAACTTCTGCCTCTCAGGTTCAAGCCATTCTCCTGCTTCAGCCTCCTGAGTAACTGGGATTACAGGTGCACACCATCAGGCCTAGCTAATTATGTATTTTTAGTGGAGATGGCATTTCACCACGTTGGCCAGGCTGGTCTCAAACTCCTGATCTCGTGATCTGCCCATCTCAGCCTCTTAAAGTACTGGGATTACAGGAGTGAGCCACAGCGCCTGGCCAGGATCTTCTGAATATGTCAATCATAGCACATAAACACGTGTCTTAAACCTCACTTGGTTTCCCATCAGAGAACTTCCCCAATTTATGCATATGCTAATGAAGCTTAAGCTTCAAGCCTCTTCATTTGCCTGGCTCCTTCCAAGACTCTGGGAAGAACCCTAATAACATATTCTTATGCTCATATGCTCTTTGTGAAATTTAAAAAATATCTTTAAACAGTGTTTGAGAAGCACTAAAAAAAATTGTTTGTTCCTGGACAAATTTATCCTCCTTTTGGTAGACATTGGAGTGGTCATGGGTGTAATAGAATCTATTAATTCAATCACTTTAATGTGTAGTGAGCTTATACTTAGCCATGCCAGTGTAGAAATGGCTTCGGGATGCTTCCTACCACCATTGTGCCAACTCCCCTGGCATCATGACAAGACGATGTACGGACAGAGGTTGTGTCACCATGTGAACGACATCTTTCGTGGTGCCCATCGTCAGAAGTTTATGGATACCGGAGGGAAAAACTATGATAAACTCTTCCATTCTTCACATGTATAAAATTACAAGCTAAGGCTTCAGTTCTCATTAATACCAAAACAGGAAGGGGGAAAAGCACTACAGAATGTCAGGCTGTTAGTCAAACTAGAAACTATTATTTTCTAGTTACTGTGATGCTTGTCCACTTTAAAAAATTTGTTCTGGCTTTGAGTGTAGTGGTCCAAAAAATAATGTAGTTTGTTGAAAATTTTCTCATTCTAAGTAAATATCCTATTCCACACCCAAATTTGCATTTGTACTGTCATATTCTTTTTCCGTTTGTAGAGATGTGGTTTTGCTATGTTGCCAAGGCTGAGGCTTGAACTCCTGGGCTCAAGCTATCCTCCCTCCTCAGCCTCCCGAGTAGCTGGGACTACAGGCACGTGCCACCACACCTGGCTTGTATTGTCATATTCTTTTCTTAAAGAGGACTCCTCACCGCCTGCCCAAATATATAATCTTCAATATAAACTGGAATTAGGCCCTGTATTCCATTGTTCTTGGGATAAAATCCATTCTCTTCATTTCGACCTATAACTGGGGTGCATCTCGCTCCATGTCCCCATCTTGTTGAGAATCTGTACGTGATTTCTCTCTGCCGCTCTCTCACACAAAGTTCTTTTTTTGTTTGTTTTGTTTTGTTTAAAAAAAAAAAAAAAAAGACAGGGTTTCACCATGTTGGCCAGGCTGGCCTTGAACTCCTAACCTCAGGTCATCCACCTGCCTTGGCCTCACAAAGTGCTGAGATTACAGGTGTGAGCCACCATCCCTGGCCTGTTTTTGTTTTATTTTGGAGCCAGGGTCTTTTTCTGTCACCACAGCTGTGGTAGAATTAGAGTTCACTGCAGCCTCAACCTCACAGGTTTCAGGTAATCCTGCCATTTAAGCCTCCCGAGTAGCTGGGACCACAGGTATGCACTACCAGTTGGATAATTTTTATTTTGTCTTTAGTAGAGACAAGGCTTTGCTATATTGCCTAGCCTGATGATCTCCTGAGCTCAAGCGATCCTCCTGCCTTGGCCTCCCAAAGTGCTGCGATTACAGGCATGAGCTACTGTGCCCAGCCACAGCAACCTTTTTTTTACCTTAGGGTCTTTAGTTAGAGCACCCTCTATCTGGAATGCTCTTCCCCTGCATCTTGCATGACTGCCACTTTATTTTCTGTCCTAACTCAGGTTACCTTGTCAGAAAGGCATTTTCTAGCCACCTGATCTAAAGTAAAATCCCCTACCTTCTACCATATTAATTTCTAGTTATTCCTCAATAGTTCTTATCAAATGCTGAAATTACCTTCTTTGTTTTTTGTTATTGTTGTTTGTTTTTTTAAGACAAGGTCTTATGTTGTTTCTTTAAAGACAAAGTTTGTTTTATTTAATTTTTTATTTTTTGAGATGGAGTTTCACTTTTGTCATTCAGGCCAGAGGGCGATGGCATAATCTCAGCTCATTGTAACCTCTGCCTCGTGGGTTCAAGTGATTTTCCTGTCTCAGCCTCCCAAGTAGCTGGGATTACAGGTGCATGTCACCATGCCCAGCTAATTTTTGTATTTTTAGTAGAGATGGGATTTCACCATGTTGGCCAGGCTAGTCTCAAACTCCTGACCTCAGGTGATCTGCTGCCGCAGTCTCCCAAAGTGCTGGGATTACAGGCGTGCACCACTGCACCAGGCCAAGATTTGTTTTTTTAAAAATACGTCTCACTCTGTTGACCAGGCTAGAGTGCAGCAGTAGGTATGATCATAGCTCACTGTAGCTTCGAACTCCTGTGCTCAAGGGTTCCTCCCACTTCAGCCTCCCAAGTGGCTAGCACCACAGGTGCATGCCACCACACTTGGCTATTTTATTTTATTTATTTATTTTTGTAAAGATAAGGGGGGCTCTTGATGTTGCCTAGGCTGGTCTGGAACTTCTGGCCTTAAGCAGTCCTTGCACCTCAGCCTCCCAACGTGCTGGGATGGCAGGGTCACCACCGCTGGCTTTGTTTACTTGTTTGCATTCCTTTCCTCAACAGGACTTTCCAAGAATGCAGGGACATTATCTATCATGTTCACTGCGTCATTCCTAGAATTTGGTATATATGTAAATTAATTCTTAAATATTTGTTGAACAAATGAATGAATAGCTGGGAGTGATAGCAAACATTCAAACTCATGTTTATCTGACTCCACAGATCAAAGGCTGTGTGCTTCCCAATATGCCAAAAGCTTTCTGTATTTCTCAATCTATTATTTCACAGAGTATTGAAAAGATTGTGTATATCAGAAACACAAGCAGTTTCAGTTCTGGTTCAACAATGACTGAGAAGATTAGATAAATCAAGGGTCAAAATATCCTTTTCCATACAGGTGACTTCAGGTATTCTTTAGCTTTCAAAAAATTTAAAACCTAAAATTAATCAGCCATGTTCTAGAAGAGCAAGGAAAGATTGTGTCTTGTGAGAAACAGCTGTGGAATTGGACATTATTAAATGATTTGCAATTTTAAGAGATTTGGATCAGGTGGCTTAAAATTAGATTCATGATAATCAATTCCCTGGAACAATCAATGCCATACATAACTCTAATCTTCAGAAGGAGCTTTTTGTATTGCAGAGAGGTGGCTCATCTGGTCTTGTTTCTTATCCATATAAAAACCTTGATGTCAATTAGCATTCCACGGGAAATGAAGCCAGATGAGAAAGTGAACGCTTGCTAAATAAGTTAGAAGAGAGAATAATTAAAGCAGAGATTCAACACCATATCAGAGAAGCAGCTTCATCTTCATTTTCTTTTACCCTGACTTCCCTAAAAGCAGTATATGGCAGTTTACAAATTACACATGGAAATAAAATATATTTAATTTTGGATTTTGTTTTGTGCTTTTGAGAATCGGAATTACTGAAGGGGAATTCATCTGGGAAAAATTAATTTGGCAATCAATAAATTAAATTATAAGATGGCAGTTCGGGTCTACAGCCAGAAATATCTGGAGTGTTTGTGGCTAAACCTGCTGTATAATTTGTACTTTGGATTCAATTCTGGTATACGTAGCAGTGTCTGTAAATACCTCGCATGTTCAGAATAGAAATCCTAAGGGAGAGCTAGAGGCTATTTGATATTAGAAAAATACTCCAATTCTACCTTTTGCACAGAATTGAATATTTGTAATTGTATCTGTAGATATCAAATTAAAGACATAAGTTTATTTTGACATGTGTAATAGTATATCATCTATGGAGAACAGACAGTATGTATTTATATTGCACACATATATATTCCTACTAAGATATCTGTATTTAGTAGACAAATGCTGAACTTTTGCATATTAAAAATTATTACTCTACTCAGGAACATTATAGAAATTCATATTTGTCTTAAAAAATTATTTTATAATGTAATTCATCACTCCCAGATTTAAAAGCTTTCAACACTTAGGGATTTAGGGAACATGGAATATTGTATTGCACTTTCTTTTTTTTTTTTTTGAGATGGAGTTTCGCTCTTGTTGCCCAGGCTGGAGTGCAATGACACAATGTCAGGTCACCACAACCTCTGCCTTCTGGGTTCAAGCAATTCTTTTGCCTTAACCTCCTGAGTAGCTGGGACTACAGGCACACGCCACCATGCCCAGCTAATTTTTGTATTTTTAGTAGAGATGGGGTTTCATCATGTTGACTAGGATGGTCTTGATCTCTTAAACTCATGATCCGCCCACCTCGGCCTCCCAAAGTGCTGAGATTACAGGCGTGAGCCACTGTGCCCAGCTAAGTATTGCACTTTCTTAAAGTAAAAAACAGTGTCTTTATTTTTAACAATGATGTTCTGTAGGCCAGGCACAGTGGCTCATGCTTATAATCCCAGCACTTTGGGAGGCCGAGGCAGGCAGATCACCTGAGGTCAGGAGTTCAAAACCAGCCTGGCCAACACAGTGAGACCTCATTTCTACTAAAAATGCAAAATTAGGTGTGGTGGCACATGCTTGTAATCCCAGCTACTTGGGAGGCTGAGGCAGGAGAATCACTTGAACCTGGGTGGAGTGGAGGTTGCAGTGAGCCATTGCACTCCACCTGGAAAATGAGTGAAACTTCATCTCAAAAAAAAAAGTTTGGTAGCTGCATTGCCATTTCCTTGTTAACAATTGTTTTTCTATTGGTAATTGAATCTGTGACATTGTATCATATATATGCTATTATTAAATTCTATTGAGAAGGCTTAGTTTTATATATTGCTTATATTTTTGTGATTTTTGATTTTATGTATTACTATTTAGTTATTACAATTAATAGAAATGTGGCCAATTGTTTTTTAATCTCTGCACATTAAAATATGTCTGTACTTTTACATTTTGATTGTGGTCATTGAAATAGCACTTTAAAGAGACATTTTTTTTATATCATTTCCTTTGAAGGATTTAATTTTAATATCCTATCAGTACTTGTTTTCCTTCTCTAATCTGTGGAAATGAATTTAATTTCAGCAGTAAAATTGACAGCATCGATTTTTATCTTGAACTTTTCAGTTTGGCTTTCATCTTAAAGGCTCACAGCAGAATTTATCACCAAGCTATAACGGAAGTGCTGAATGGAAGATTCAGAGAAGCTGCTGAGCTCTGAATTTAGCTCAGTTGACCCCATTATAAAAAAGAAAAGTGAACAACATTGATATAAAAGACAACTCATCAGGCCATACCACTCACAGATGACAATGTTTATTTTTGATTCTGGCTATTTGGCCTCCTAATTCCCCTTCCATGCACTCTCTCTTTAACTTGAAAGCACCAACTGCCCTTTGCTTAAGGGTTTTGTAAGTATGAAAGTATATCAGAGAACAATTGCTACATAAATAATAATAGCTATCATTTATTGAACACTCGAGCACTGTGCTAGGGACTTCATGAACTTTATATTCTGTGAGGCAGGTTTTACAGCACCATTTAAAAAGTTAGTAATAGGGCTTAATGAGAGAGATTAATTTCAGTTTAGTGAATGGTTAAGTCTTTGAAGTGAGGTCATCTGGGCGCGGTGGCTCTCGCCAAAATTCTAGCACTTTGGGAGGTTGAGATGGGTGGATCACCTGAGGTCAGGAGTCCAAGACCAGTCTGGCCATCATGATGAAATCTCATATTTATTAAAAAAAAAAGAAGTCAGGTCACCTGGGTTTGAATTCCTGTTCACTATTTTCTAGTTCTCTAGTTCTGAGATCTTGGGAAAACTAGTTAACATTTATTCAGTGAGAGAAAGTAATGAACAGAGGGAGTTCAGGGCCCAACGTAAACTATTTTCAAACAATAAGTGACAATAAGCCCAGTGCTGAAGGAGGAGTGGGAGTTAGGCAAGGCAGAGGAGGAGGAGGGGTGGGGAGAGATTAGGCAGAGGAAACAGCATGTGTGAAGCCCTTGGCTGGGACTGGGCTTGGTGGTTCCTGGACTGGAGGGGCCTGTGTGGGTGGAATTTAGTATGCAAAGGGGAGGGGTATGATACGGAGTTTGTGACAGTAGCGGGGGCCCCTCTAAGAATCATGACACGGACTTGGGATTTTGTTTCTGTTTGAACACAGTCACTCAGGCTGCCATCTGCAGAGTGTGTTGGAGGATGCAGGGAAGGAGACCCAGTGAGAGGCTGGGGCAGGGGTCTAAGATAGAGATGCATTTGAATAAAGTAGGAGTAGAAAGGAGATGTAGGAGATAGATTCAAAATAAGTTCAAGGCTGGCCGGGAGCGATGGCTCACACCTGTCATTTCAGCACTTTGGGAGGTCGAGGCGGATAGATCATCTGAGGTCAGGAGTTCGAGACCAGCCTGACCAACATGGTAAAACCCCATCTCTATTAAAAATATAAAATTAGCTAGGGCTGGTGGCACATGCCTGTAATCTCAGCTACTTGGGAGGCTGAGGCAGCAGAATCGCTTGAACCCAGAAGGTGGAGGTTCCAGTGAGCTGATATCGCACCATTGCACTCCAGCCTGGGCAAGAAGAGTGAAACTCTGTCTTAAAAATAAATAATTCCAGGTAAATAGCATGTAGGGTTGAATTAGATTTGGTGGGTGAAGCAGAGGGTGGAACTAAAGATGACTTCCAGTTTTGTAGCTTGAGTAATTAGTCAGATGGTGGTACCATTAACTGAGATGGGAAGGCTAAGAGGAGAACATGGTTTGGGACATCTTAAGTGACATGTCTAAGCGACCATGATGTAAAGTACATAGCCAAATACACTGGAGCTCAGAGGCGAGATCGGTACCTATCTGAGTATGGATCTGGTCTTCATCAATATATGGATGGTATTTACAGCCAGGGCAATGGATAAGATCACCGAAGGGGGACATTAATGGAGATGGGAGAATGTGTCCCAGATTTGAGCCTCTGGAATTTCCAACACACGAAGCCTGGGTAGAAGAGGAGAAGCCCGCCAAGAGAACCTAGAAGGAGTTGGCCAAAACAAAACAAGGATAGTAAAAGTACCACTCCTATAATATTGAGATTAAATGAACTAGTATATTAAAAAGTGTTTAACTTCTTACAGTCCCCATCCTTAGCAGGGTTAATATAATAATTATTAAATTCTACTTTTTATGCAAAGTACTGATTGGCTAGTGGGTATTAAAAGGTGAACAAGACATAGCCCTGCCGGGTATGTTGTTTCATACTAGTAATCCCAGCACTTTGGGAGACTGAGGTGGGAGAATCTCTTGAGCCCAGGAGTTTGAGATAAGCCTGGGCAACATAGTGAGACCTTGTCTCTACCAAAAAAAGAAAAAAAAACTAAGGCCGGGCACGGTGGCTTATGCCTGTAATCCTAGCACTTTGGGAGGCTGAGGCAGGTGGATCACGAGGTCAAGAGATCGAGACCATCCTGGCCAACACGATGAAACCCCGTCTATACTAAAAATACAAAAAAAATAGCCGGATGTGGTGGCACAGGCATATGGTCCCAGTTATTTGGGAGGCTGAGGCAGAAGAATTGCTTGAACCCCGGAGGCAGAGGTTGCAGTGAGTCAAGATTGTGCCACTGCACCCCAGCCTGGTGACAGAGCAAGACTGTCTCAAAGAAAAAAATAAAACTAAAACAATTAGCCGGTTGTAGTGGTGCATGCCTGTAATTGCAGCTACTTGATAGGCCATGGAGGGAGGATCGCTTGAGTTTGAGCTGCATCCTGATCAAGAGTAAAACCCTGTCTCTACAAAAAACAAACAAACAAACAACAACAAAAAAGATGTAGCAGCTAGATTGAGAAACCCATTATTTAGTAGAGAACATAATTATAGAGAAATAGATAAAGTGAAGGCAACTGGCATTTGAAATGAGCCTTGAAGAAAGGGTGAGTTTGGCTATTGAGAGAGGGGAGAAGGAAGGACAAGTAAAGACAGGAAAGTGTAATAAAAATTCCACAATCTTCACAGTAAAATGCAGTGTCTGGGATGCCAGAACTGTGTAGCGGTCCCTTCGGCTAAATCTCAGGCAGTTGGTAGATAGATGCCACACCAGGGGAACTTTGTAGGTGGTGGATGCAGCAACGCAGCAATTTTTGTTGTCATTTGATCAGCTAATGTCTCCTATCAGTGTGAAGACGCCTGTTACCAGTCACGTGTAGCACCACATCCAGCTACCATGAGTAACTGGCATATCCCCCTGGAAAAACCATCTGAGATGTAGAAGTTATATTCTGATTATTTGCTTAGATTTTAAAATGTCCAACAAATGACACCCTTTGCCTTAATAGCAGCAACTAATAGTGTTCTTCATAGATTATGTAAATAGCAGTCACTCTCATTATTATTGCTATAACACTCGAGGAGTTCCAATTATACTTGCAGTGGCTGCGCTAACAACCATTTAATTCCAGTTTTGCCACTGACAGGTACTGTGACCTTCAGCGGTTATTCAGCTCCCCTGTTTCACATCCATTAGCTGTAAAAGCAGAGTAACACTTTAAGGTCATCCAAACACTGTTAGGATGAATTGCATAAGTGCCTTTAAGTCCCATAAATTCTTCAGAGTAAAACATAAATTTGCAGTGAAAGATAGGTACTGTGTTTCATTCCTGTGCAGAGTGGAATTAATTACTAAACTGGTTAACATCTTGTGCGACTTTTCTCTGTGGCCCCTTTCTTTAAGTCCCTCTTAAACAGATAGGCTTCATTGGATGTAAGTTCCAATTTTCTAGCTGTAGTCGGACCTAAGGAGAACCTCTTCACTGAATTTTGTTGTTTAGATTCTTTAGTCTTAGGTTTAGTTTTTCACAGATTTACTCATCTGGAGGTTGGAGTGAAATTTCTGCTCACAATGAGTTTTAGATGTGTCAACTCCATAAAGCGTTCTGTGAAGAGTCAGTGGCTCCCTCTGCCACAGAAGTTTAAAGATAATTCGCCTGAATCCCTTCAGCCAAATGAAGCTTTCTAACCAATTATGGACAGAGAGGATGAAATATAGGGTCTGGAGGGCTTTGAGACGGGTTTCCAGCAGTCAGCACCAATCTCCACCAGAGTTGCTAAGTGTCTGTGGCAGATACAGTCACTAATATTTACAAATGTTAATTGACGGTAACACGGAGGGCGATGCCCACATTTGAGGCGACTGCATATCATTTCCGGGGTTTGCTTGAATGAGTGTCAAAGCTGTACCTCCCCGAGCCCTCTAGTTTATCCGCCTCGGTTCCTCGTTTCCAGACTTGGAAACCCCAGGGAACAAGGTGACTTCCCAAGGGTCGCCTCACTGGTCCACAACGCATGTCTCCTGATGGGGACCTCTTGGCCCGCACGACAGTCCCAGGAGGCAGTCAAGCTGTGACTGGTATTTCCTGGTGAGAAAGACTTGAGTGGCAGCTGGCCCATGGAGAGCTCTGCAGCCTGGAGCCTGGAGCAAGTCCCCTGCCACTGAGATTCTGCCCGTGCCTCCCGCTTGTTTCTTTCGCAGCTCTGATCACCACTTGGAATTACTTTATTTACGTTTTCTGTCAGCTGGGAGCAATGTGTTCCTCTGCTTCCCCTTTTGGTGTTGAGCACAGAGCAGACATCAGTGAGTGGTTATCTCAAGGTGTGCGATGACTTGGCCAAGGTCATCCAGTGGTTAGCTCTGCTCCAGGTTCGCACCTGCTTGAAGGAAGGCCTGGAGGCGGGGCCAGGGCAATGGGGCGGGGCCAGGTGTGGAAAGGAGGAGCTAGGAGAAAACGGGGTTGGGCCGGAGGTGGGGCAGGGGAAAAGACCAGGTGGGATCAGAGGCGGGGCTATGAATATACCAGACTAAGCCAGAAGGAACAAGGCGGGGGAATTGGGCGTGGCCAGAGACGAACGGGGAGGTGCCGGGGTGGTTCTGGGCGGGGCCAGGCGCCGCGGGTTTTCTCAGGCGTCCCGAGCCCGCCCAAAGCCGTAGGCTGAGGCTGCTGTCGTGACGGGTGCTGAGGAGCAGAGCGGCCCCGCTGCGGTGTCTGCCCTCGTTTTCTCTCACGACTCACACTCTGTGCTCCAAACCCCGGGAGTCCGCGTTTCTCGCGCGGCGCTCGAGAGGGGGCTGCCCGCGTTCCGGCGCGGGGTTAGGGGTCCCGCGCTCTCCGCCTGCTGCTGCAGGTCCAGCTGGTCGCGGGGCGCTGCGGTCGGGCTGGCGCGGAGGGAGGTGAGCCCGGGCGGCACAGGGGCGGGGCGGGGGACCCCACGCCGCAGTGCCCGCGCGGCCGCCATGCCACGGCCGACGGAAAGCCTGGTTGCGAGGGAGGTGGGTTTTTTCTCCCGGGGGCTCAGAGTGAGGTTTCCGTTTACATGCAGAGGAAAGGCCACTTGGGTGGTTTTCTTGTTACTCCTGCGTTCCTGGAGACCGCGGAGCTGGTTTAGCGCAGACTTCGTACAGCTTCTTCCATAGAGGGTGCCGCTCGCGTCCGGCGGGGCTTTCCTTTCGTGGTGGCAGCCAAGCTTCCCACTTCGTTGCCTATTCGCGCGCTATGGAGACTCGGTTTCATTCCAGGGTTCGGGACTTGATCTTCCACCTCCTGCCCTCCTCCTCTTCTCCCATCCCGGTGCCCCACCCACCGCAGCACTTGAAATCCCTTTCGCTGGAGATGGAACGTGTGTGTTGTAGCAGGCACGGCTGCCGACCTCCCGGGCTTCTGGGCTAATCGTCTGGATCTAAAGTTCCGCACTGGCTTCTCAGAGCACAGCTTTTTTCAGCCTGCTGTTTTTCAAGAGGCTTTGGACAGGGATGGGAACAACGAAAGAAATCGCGTAGTCCTTCTACACATTTCAAGTGCTTGAGAAAGCTTTAGAGTCAGTTCTCTCAATACCTGGAAGAAAGATACTAACATTTGTGGAGCAGCCGTGGTGTGATCTAAACGTAGAAAAGCTGAGCATCCCTTAAGCAAGATACGATAGGAGTTCTCTACGTCTGTATTTCAGGGTTTATCAGTGAGTATTTTTGAATAGGGGAAATATTGCAAGAACATTTTCTTTCCTTTCTTTTGTTAAGGTTTTTAAACTCTGACTCCTGATTTTAGGAGTAATAACTTAGAAGACTAGAATAATTCATTGCAGGATGTATTGCTGAGTGTAGACCAAAGAGCAATAAGATGGAGGGTGATTTAAACAAATTAAAAAATCCTGAGCAGAGAGAGAGTTTAAAAGAAAGGAAGGAATGTGATTTTGCAGCCAGGCAAACCTGTATTCAAATTATAGCTCTGGTGCATCCTGACTTGAACAAACTTCTCTCAGCTCATTCCTTCTTTATGAAATGGGGATAATCGTGCCGACCTCTCAGAGTTCTTTGGTGAATTAAATAATACATATAAAATGCCAGGCACAGTGCCTGACACTCCAGAAAATGGTAGTTCTCTACCCGTTTTGATGAAACTGAACTTTAAAAATCTGTTTTCTCTCTTTTAATATAAAACACCGTAGCCAAGCATTAAATAATGTAAATAGCTATCTCCATGCATAGTGTTCAGTGTTATAACCAAATGAAATAGATTAGTATCTGCTTTCTGCCCCACTTAGTTAATCTCTCATAATAAATATCTGGTCGTATTGACTTATGTTTCTCTTTGTTCCATGTGAGCTCCTTAAGAACTGTGATTTATCTTGTTTATCTTTGTATCCCCCACACCTACCTTACTGTAGGAGCCCAGTGAAGGTTTGTGGAAGGACATAGTGGAATAGTGTTATCTCTCTGGATATTAGTTTCCTCATCTGTATGGTGAAGGGCCATTAATGGATCCCCCCTCCACCTTGAAAATTCTAAGATTCTGTGTGCTCTTAGAAGTGATCATCTTGAAGAACAAAGTGATATTGAATGATAATGTAACTGCACCCTTGCTCTTACTCTTACTATGCATTTGTGTGCAACTATCATTGCATATCAGTGGCGGAAAGTACTGTCTGGAATTAGGAGACCTGCCACTCACTGTCTATGTTTCCTTGGATGTATTATTACTTGAGCTTGCTGATTCTTTTTTTTTTTTCAGTGCAGATCCCACACAAGACCTTGCTGATTATGTATTTCTCTCTCTTTAAAATGAGAGGGTGGTAGTAGATGTTTTTAAAGTCAACTTTCAGTTTTTTAAGTTCAACTGTAATTACTTTTATTTGTAAAATTTATTGTTTTTATATTCCCCTTAGTTCTTAATAGTAACCTTTCTTTATCATTATCTGTGAACCAGTCCCCAGGTAAAGAATATCTAGTCAGCTACCAGCCACTATTTGGCTGATGAATGGTCACAGAGATATGGAAAGTGGCTCAGAAGACAAAGTATAATGTATTAAAGTGTAATGAACTAGCACATTAAGATAATGCAAGCATTTTAAATTGACCTGTGATTGGGGCAGTGATTATTGGATAGTCATTAACTAACCAATTATATTTTTTAGCTGTGTGACATTTTAAAGCTAATGGTTATATTTCTTAGCTGTGTGACATTTATTTTTTTAATTATTAAAGTTCTGGGACACATGTGCAGAACGTGCAGGTGTGTTACATAGGTAGACATGTGTCATGGTGGTTTCCTGCACCTATCAACCCATCACCTAGGTTTTAAGCCTTGCATGCATTACGTATTTGTCCTAATGCACTGGCTCCCCTTGCCTCTAACCCCCCTACAGGCCCATGTGTGATGTTCCCCTCCCTGTGTCCATGTGTTCTCCTGTTCACCTCCCACTTATGAGTAAAAACATGCAGTGTTTGGTTTTCTGTTCCTGTGTTAGTTTGCTGAGAATGATGGTTTCCAGCTTCATCTATGTCCCTGCAAAGGACATGAACTCATTCTTTTATGTGGCTGCATGCTGTGTGACATTTTAAATGATTGAAACTCTATTTTAATTAGTATCTATAGTGGCTGCAAATAAAACAGGAAAACAATTCGTAGAAAATGAGAGTTGTGAAAAATTTTTTTCATCTTTAGTCATTTTCATTAACATTTTCAGAAGCTAACATAAGTAAATATACATAGTGATGGTCAGTTTTACTTTTGTTATGTATATGTCCCTATATAAAATTTATACACAATTTAATTTGCAATTTGCAATTATTTTGATTTCCTAGAAATAGTAAATATGCTCTATGAACTAGACTGTAAGCAACTGGAAGATACAATTTCATTTGTGTATTTCCTGTGTTTATTAATTTTAGCCTATGTGTTGAACTCTAAGGTTTTCAGTCAGTTTTAGAATAGCTTTCTTTTTCAAACTATAATCTACAATTTAGATCTAGCAAGTAATTTTTTATAATTAGGATGTAAAGTTTTAGTTCAGTAATTTCAGTATAGAACTTTTTTTTTTCTAATAGCGTTTTTCTTCCCAAAGCATTAGAATTAAGTTCTCAGATGATAGTTTACATTCAGTATTAAATAAGCATGTCGACAATTAGAATTGTTAAATATTGGAATTGTTTTTGAAATAAGCTTAGAATTTGTTTCTTTAGAAATCTGTTCCACAGAACAGCATGGGTATAGTCTTTTGTTGTGTTTTTTTCTTTATTTGAAACAAAGTCTCTCTCTGTCACCCAGGCTGGTGTGTAGTGGCCTGATCTCGGTTCACTGCAGCCTCCACCTCCTGGGTTCAAGTGATTCTTTTGCCTCAGCCTCCTGAGTAGCTGGGATCAGAGACATGCCACCACCATGCCCGGCTAATTATTGTATTTTTAGTAGAGACAGGGGTTTCTCCATGTTGGTCAAGCTGGTCTCAAACTCCTAATCTCAGGTGATCTGCCTGCCTCCGCCTTCCAAACTGTTTTGATTACAGGCATGAGCAACTGCACCTGGCCTGGGTACAGTTTTGTAATTACAATGTGATAGGATTATTTAAAATTATCCTTTTCTGTTCTATGATGAAAAATTGTTAATTTTGGGAGGCTGAGGCAGGAGGATCTCTTGACCAGCCTGAGCAACATGGTGATCCCCTTCTCTACAAAAAAGTTTTTTTAATTAGCTGGGTGTGGTGGTGTGTGCCTGTAGTCCCAGCTACTCAGGAGGTTGAGTCAGGAGCATCGCTTGTGCCCAGGAGATGGAGGCTGCAGTGAGTCAAGATTGAGCAACTGTACTGCAGCTTGGGTGACCAAGTAAGATTCTGTCTCAAAAAAAAAGGAAAAGAAAAAAAATTGCGGCTTATGGTGGTTCACAGCTAATTAGTGGTGCCCAGTAGTCAAATTAAAGTTTTCAGCTTTGCAGTTCTGTGTCCTTTTCACCATCCTAAAACTAAGGAGCAAGGTTACATTTCTTTTTACTGATGTCATTCTTCTAGTTCCTCATACTTTTGGCAACTAATGATAGAGTTAAAATTGAATTTGTAAAACCAAAATGTAAATGTAGCAAAGTATTAGTGATATTACTGTATATGCATTTACACCTTTGTTAGAGGTGTTCAACTTAGTTTTTCTCTTAGCAGCTGTGCTTTTAACTGCTTTAGAAGAATCAGCCCATTAATTTTTTTTGTTCTTATCCTATTTTTAGTGTGCTTCACTGCTTGGTTTCCTTTGTTTTTCTGAGATATGTGATTTATATGCTATTAGCAGATTGTATTATAATTACTATTATTTGCTGTCAAGAATAGAGACTTGAGGAAAGCTTTATAGTGAAACTTCATTGCACTGTGTTGAGTGCCCAGTGCCACAACCACATTCTTCCTTTGTATTTTTGCAAAGCTCCAGTGCCTAGGACTGTCTGGAGACAATCTATGTTGGTCTATTGGTTACCATTACTTTAGCAATCACTTATGGAATAATAAGAACGACCCTGTGCTGGCACTTACATCTACACTTTTAGCTAATCCTTACAATAACCTCGTAACCCATTTCTCATAAGGGAGGTACTTGTTTTATACCTGTCACAGATGAAGAAAAGTAGTGTGCAAAGTTGAATAACTTATCATCTGTCTTTTTGGTTATAGCCATTCTATTAGGTGTGAAGTGCTATCTCACTGTGCTTTTGATTTGTGTTTTCCTGATGGATAAAGGTTTTGAGTATCTTTTCATATATTTATTGGCCTTTCTTTAGAGAAGTGTCTAAGTTCATTTAGATCTCTTGCTCACTTAAAAATTGGATTATTGGGCTGGTCACGGTGGCTCATGCCTGTAATCCCAGCATTTTGGGAGGCCAAGGTGGGTGGATCACTTAAGGTCAGGAGTTTGAGACCAGCCTGGCCAACATGGTGTATTTTTAGTCTCTACTAAAGATACAAAAATTAGCCAGGCATGGTGGTGCACACCTGTAATCCCAGCTACTCATGAGGCTGAGGCGGAGAATCGCTTGAACCTGGGTGGCAGAGATTGCACCACTGCACTCCATCCTGGGCAACAGAGCGAGACTCTGTCTCAAAAAACAAAAAAGGATTATCTAAATTTTTTATTATTGATTTATAATAGTTCTTTATATATTTTAGATACAAGTACCCTATCAGATATATCATTTGCTAATATTTTCTCTGGGTTGTATAGCCTTGTGATGTAAGGGATCTTTCTAAGTGAAGTTTTTAGTTTTACTTGTTTTTGTTGTTTTTGAGATAGGATCTCTGTCTTCCTGGCTGGAGTGCAGTGGTACAATCTTGGCTCACTGCAATCTCTCCCTCCTGGGTTTAATCAGTCCTCCTACCTTAGCCTCCCCAGTAGCTGGGACCACAGGCATGTGCTACATGCCCAGATCATTTTTGTGCTTTTAGTAGAGATAGGGTTTTGCCACATTGGCCGAGCTGGTCTGAAACTCCTGGCCTCAAGTGATCCACCTGCCTTGTCCTCCCAAAGTGCTGGAATTAAAGGCATGAGTCATGATGCCCTGCCAAGTCAAGTCTTTTTAAGACAAGGAAGAGAAGGAAAATTCAAATGTAATAATATAATAAGTAAGGCCGGGTATGGTGGATCTTATAGCACTTTGGGAGATTAAGGCAGGAGGATTGCTTGAGCCCAAGAATTCAAGACCAGCCTTGGCTACAAAGAGTCCCTGTCTCTACAAAAAATAAAGAAACTAGCTGGCTATAGTGGAATGCACCTATAGTTCCAGCTGTGTGGGAGCTTGAGGTAGGAGGGAAGCTGAGGAGGGAGGATTGCTTGAGGCCAGTAGTTTGAGGCTGCAGTGAGCCATAATGGCACCACTGCACTCCAGCCTGGGTAACAGGGCAAGACCTGGTCTCTCTCTCTCTCTCACACACACACAAAAGAAATTACTGTCATCAGCCTATATGTAGCACTATAGATATGCCAAAAAAGTGTTCATTTTGCATAGGATGAGCAAATGTTAACTATTTAAAACAACTTTTAAAGAGAATTTTCCATTTGATTCAGTTTATTTAGAATTTAGCTTATACATAGTGTCGTGTGTGTTGTGTCAGTCATTCCTACTGGATTGTAAATGTGGATGCTGCCTGTTTTGCTTACCAGTATGTTCCCAGGGCCTGTCTGATATGAGGCTCATGTCCAATAAATGTTTGTTACATGAATGAATGAGTAAACATCAGTGTGGGCTAGAGCTATTGGGCGTGTGGCATTCATTAAGTTAATCTAGAAAGTTGTCACAAGATGGAAGATGTTAGGGTGACAAGAGTACAAAGCCCAAGGGTGCCCCTCAGAGCCCTGCCATTAATGAGGCTGTAGTAGCAGCCCTTCTGGGCACATATCCTGATCTGGGAAATGAGGAAATGAGGGGATGCATTGGATTGTCTCCTGTTTTTTTTTTTTTTTCTTGAGACTGAGTTTTGCTCTTGTTGCCCAGGTTGGAGTGCTATGGTACAATCTCGGCTCACTGCAACCTCCACCTCCCGGGTTCAAGCAATTCTCCTGCCTTAGCCTCCTGAGTAGCTGGGACTACAGGTGCCTGCCACCACACCCAGCTAAATTTTGTATTTTTAGTAGACATGGGGTTTCACCATGTTTGCCAGGTTGGTCTCGAACTCCTGTTCCAAAGTGCTGGGATTACAGGCATGAACCACAGAGCCCAGCCTGGACTTTCAAAACAGGCAAAAAGGAAGCCACTGCTGTAAAGACACCAATAGACCCTTGTGAGGCTTATTCCTGATCCAAATCCTGGACATTCTGAGTGGCCACCGTGTGCCCTGGTTTGGGGGTCTAAAGGCATGAAAACGAGCCGTGGACATGCTGTGGAAATGGCCACATTTTGATGCATCTCTGTAATTTGGAGGCGCTGAAAGATGTGACAGGCTGTCCAGTGGTGCCATTCCAAAGCCGACGGTGCTAAAAGCTCGGAAATAGTCTCTGTTCAAAGGTGTCCTTCCAAGGCCTGCGGCGTGCCCCTCCCTCACCAGCCACGCAGCCACACGCCTTCACATTTGATGCCTATGTCCTGCCCGCCCGCTCGTCTGTGGCATCCTGGGAGTCATGCTTAGGCACATGGCTGGGGCTCTATCAAACTGCCAGCCCCGATTATAGCCTTTCAGATGGGCCTTTTAAAAGGCACAGCTCTAAGAGGTGCCAGAATTAAATTGGAGGGCAAATTCCATCCCTAAAATAAAGACCGTGGGAATTGCTGTCTTCTGTAGCTGGGCAATCAAAGTGTTTTTCTTTAAAATTGACCTAAGTCGGAACGTATACCTTTGATCAGCGTGTCTGGACCCTCATGCCCTTGGCTGACAATGCTCACGATGCCACATGGGGATTGAGTTCCATGCAGGGGGAGCCAGGACCGAAGCCCTGGCCCATGGCTTGTGATGAGAGAAGCCTCGGCAGCTGGAGCAGGGTGGGAGGGACCAGGGGGATGGTGGGTGGCAGATTCTGGGGGTGAGAGGAAGCCATGGAAGCATTTTCTTTTATCTTTTTTTTTTTTTTTTTGAGACGGAGTTTCACTTTTGTTGCCCAGGCTGCAGTGCAGTGGCTCGACCTCAGCTCACAGCAACCTCTGCCTTCAGGGTTCAGGCAATTGTCCTGCCTCAGCTTCCCGAATACCTGGGATTACAGGCATGTTCCTACACACCTGGTTAATTTTTGTATTTTTAGTAGAGCTGGGTTTCACCATGTTAGCCAGGCTGTCTGCAACTCCTGACCTCAGGTGATCCACCTGCCTCAGCCTCCCAAAGTGCTGGGATTAGAAAGAGGCATGAGCCACCTCACCCTGTCACAGGACCAGTCTGTAGAGGGCTTGTGGGGTCACTTCTGTTTGGGGAGCCGCAGGCTCTGCTGGAGCTGAGGTAACAGTTTCCCAGTGCTTAGGGCCATTTCCGACTAGCATTGTCCCCAGGCCGATGCATGTTGCTGGCTCTGTCTACCTATTACATGACCCAAACTTAAGGAAACAGCCTCTGAACTTCTGACTCCCTTTAAGAAAGTTTATTTCTTTCCAGGCAGGGCATGGGCTCAAGCCTATAATTCCAGCACTTTGGACGGCCGAAGTGGGTGGATCACAAGGTCAGGAGTTTGAGACAAGCCTATCCTGGCCAATATGGTAAAACCTGTCTCTCTAAAAAAAAAAAAAAAAGTATATTTCTTTCCTTTTAGAATTTTTTCTCTTGCTTGCTTTGAGGGGTCTGTTTGAGATGGAGGTTCACTCTTTTACCCAGGCTGGAGTACAGTGATGTGATCTCGGCTCACTGCAACCTCTGCCTTCCGGGTTCAAGTGATTCTCCTGAGTACCTGGGATTAAAGGTGCCCCCCACCATGCCCAGCTAATTTTTGTATTTTTAGTACTGACAGAGTTTCACCATGTTGGCCAGGATGGTCTCAAATTTCTGGCCTCTGGTGACCCACACACCTCAGCCTCCCAAAGTGCTGGGATTACAGGCGTAAGCCACTGCACCCGGCCTGTTTGTTTTTTGAGACAGGGTTTCTCTCTGTCACCCAGGCTGGAGTGCAGTGGCATGATCATAGCTCAATGCAGCCTCGAATTCCCAGGCTCAAGTGATCCTTGAGTAGCTAGGACTGCAGGCATGCCATCACACCTGGCTAATTTATTTACTTATTGAGTAGAGACGGGGTGTTGCTATATTGCCTAGGCTGGTCTTAAAGCCCTGGGCTCAAGAGATTCTCCCACCTTAGCCTTCCAAATTGCTGAGATTCCAGGTGTGACCACCACACCCAGTCTGAGGTTTTAAAATTGTTGTATAGTATAGTTTAGTATAGTATAATATGATGGTTAACAGTGGGGTGGCAGGCGCAGTGACTCATGCCTGTAATCCCAGCACTTTGGGAGGCTGAGGTTGGCAGAGCACCTGATGTCGGGAGTTCAAGACCATCCTGACCAACATGGAGAAACCCCATCTATACCACAAATACAAAATTAGCTGGGTATGGTGGTCCATGCTTGTAATCCCATCTACTCAGGAGGCTGAGGCAACAGAATCGCTTGAACCCGGGAGGCGGAGGTTGTGGGGAGCCTAGACCATGCCACTGTACACTAGCCTGGCCAAGAAGAGTGTAACTCCATCTCGAAAGAGAGAGAGAGAGAGGTTACAGACTCAAAGCGACCCAGCTGAAAATCTTATCTCTACCACCACTGTTTGGGCAAACATCTTCCCTCCTCTGAGACTCAGTTTTGTCATCTGCAAAAGGCGACACCATTCCCAGGGGACATTGGCTCTTCTGATCACATGGCATAACAGCAATGCCTGAGAGGCTGTGCTGTGCAGGAAGCCAGACACCCAGGAGTGACTCAGGAAGGAAATGAGGAAGTCCTGGAGACAGACAGGGCCCCACCCCCAAAGCCCAGGAGAGTAAGGAGTGGGTAAGACATCCCCACAGCTGGGATGGCACAGGCGACTGCCCCAGATCATGGCAGCTCAACCTCTACATGGGAGCAGGCGAGTGAGGGCCAGAGAGCAGGGCTGTGCAGGGCCTGTGAGGCAGGAACTGGATCCTCCAGGCCAGGGACTTTCCATTTGTTTAGCAGTGGCCCAAAGTTAAGAGATGCATGTTTTAGTGTGACCCTGTCTGAACCCAATTGTATGAATATAACTGAAACCAGAAGGTTGCAAACAGTGTCCTTACTATGCTTCGTGTTCTGTTTTTTTTTAATTGCTTGTCTTGACCCTGTACATTGATTTCAGACTCCTGGGTCTTCTCCAGCAGAGAGCTTCTGCCAGTTTAGGAAGGGCAGGAGCAGGATGAGTTTGTGGATCGCTAGGGGCTCAGAGCCACAGAGGCAGCCCCGGTTGGGCAGGAGAGGGGGCTGGATGGGAGCTGTTGAGGTGGAGGGGTGGGGGGCATGTACTGGCAGTGGGCAGGTCTGATCCTGAACATCAGTGAGCCACAGGAAAGCTGCCAGGTGGGCACACAAACACGTGGGGGCACTTCCCACCAGGGACTCACTCAGCATGGGGTCCCTGTGCCAGGGGTGGGAGGGTAGTAACTCCACCCATATCTCAACCCCCAAGTTCAAACAGCCACAGATTCATAAGAAGAACTGGAAAAGGAAGGACTCAGGCACCCTCAGGCGGTTGGCAAAGTCTTTCCCAACAAGGGTGGGAGAAGAGGAGCTGGAAGCTGTGGACAGAGGGCTGTTCATGTCCAGAGCCCTCAAATACCACACCACAGAAGGGACTTCAGCTGGGCCAGGCCAGCACATGGGATGGGGATGGTGCCCCAGCCTAGGTCGGGGACAGGCCCCTGGGGGTCCTGCTGCACCTGGACCATCAGGGCCTGTGTCCCCTGTGCCAAGGGCGTATCATTTAACCAGGGCTTTCCCAAACCCCCAAATTTGCCTCTTTTTTTTTTTTTTTAACAGAGATAGCTCTTGTTTCCCAGGCTGGAGTACAGTGGCTCAATCTCGGCTCACTGCAACCTCTGCCTCCTGGGTTCAAGCTATTCTCCTGCCTCATCTTCCCAAGTATCTGAGACTATAGGAGTGTGCCACTACACCCGGCTAATTTTTGTATTTTTAGTAGAGATGGAATTTCACCCTGTTAACCAGGCTGGTCTTGAACTCCTGACCTCAGGTGATCTGCCCACAGTGCTGAGGTTACAGGCTTGAGCCACCACACCCAGCTGGCATTTGCCTTTGAAAATCCTCAAGGAGGACTCCCTGCCTCATTCTCATACCCTGGAGAAAGGCAGCCTGGCTCTTGGCAAGCAGCTGGGTTCCAGGTCCAGTGAATCCCGCCACAGTCCCTGAAGGTTGGCATTGTTGCTCTCCCTGTGTTGTGGGGAGATGCTGAGGTCAGAGAAGTTAAGCTGCCTGCCGAAGGTTGCACAGCCTTGAAGTGGCAGAGCCAGGTGCTGAATCCAGGCCTGTTGCCTCCAGAACCTGGGCTTTCCCCAGACACCTGTGCCCATCGCCCCTGTTTCCAGCCAGGCCCAAGCCTTCCTCACAGTGTGGGAGAAACTTCCCTGGAGCTGCAGGGAAGTGAGGGATGGGAAAGTGTACTGCCCAAAACACACTCTGGTATAGCAGTATAGCAGGGTGGGCAGACTGAGCAGGGATGCACGGTGCTGCCCAGATCAGATGTCTGTGCTTGCAGCTGTGTGGGGGTGGGGAGGCACAGGGGAGGACCTGAAGGCTCAGAACAAATAGCCAAGCCCTGGGGCGGGGCCCTCCCAGATACCTGCGGCAACCCTGCCTCTGGTGGCCCTGCTGCCCTCCTGTTCCACCCCTCCTCCCCCATGGTCCTCACCCGGGTGCCCTCTCCCCTCTCCCTGCACCATCCCATCCACATTCACCAGGCTCAAGAGGCTCCTATCCAGAAAACTCCCCAAGAGCCAAACTCTCCCTGCCCCTGCAGCCTTCCCTCCTGGCAGGGCAGGCCGGGGAGTTCATGTCTTCACCCGCCCCTCCTCACCCTGTGCCCCAACTCTGCCCTCCCCAAGCCCCAGGGGAGCTCCTTGCAGCCACTTCCAGGCCCCTCTCTCCAACAGGCAGGCAAATGGAGAATCCTCCTAAGTTCTCTAAAAGGTTGGGATCCAATCCACCCTGCACAGAAAACACCTAGGGCTCCTTGAGACACTTCCTCCCTGTGCCCCAGGGCCAGTCCCAGCTCCACCTGCCCCAGGTCCCTGGGACCTGGAGAATGACCAGAAAAGCAGCAGGAGCAGGTCCTGGGCCCTCTAGATGCCTTGTTGTTGGAGAATTTCTCCCGGCAAAACCTAGTTCCTCCAAGTCAAAGTCCAAAGGTCAACGAAAGTCACACATGAGTCCCAGTTCTTCACATCTCTAACCCTGTGTAACAGATGAAACTTCAAACTCTGATGCTGAAGTGGTTCTCCATGTCACCCGGGTCCTGTGTGAGGGGGAGGGGCGAGGTCCCTCTTCTTTTTCCCACCCAGACTCCCTCCTTGTCCGTCCCCACTGATCAAGCTGGTGGAGGCAGAAAAGACCTGTCATGTCAGGCACATGGGAGGCTGGCCCTGGGCTCCGGGTGCTTGTAGAGTTGGCCTTGAGTCCCGTGGGGCACGTTCATGGCCGTACAGGACCCCCACGGAAGTGCTGCAAACAAATGACAGCTGAAAAGCATTTGTGGACTTGGAAATGGCCATGAAACCTATCTTCAGCACTGAGCTGTCATGGGGAAGTGCCTCTAGTAGGCAGCCAGCTAGGGCCTGGACTTCTATGGCCTGCACTGCTGAAGGGGCCTCTGGGAGGCACGGGGCCAGGAGATGGGCTGGGAGCTGGGCAGTTGCAGGGGTCCAGCTCAGGGGTACTGACGCCCAGTAAAAGGAAGGCAGGGGAGGCGGTGAGCTACATCCAAAGTCCAGAACCTGGCAGGCCTTGGCGGCACCTGCAGGCTTCCTCTCCTCTCCCTGGGTTTTGGCCTGATGTCTCCAGACCGGCTGTTGTTACTGATGGAGCTGCTCAGAGACTGCTTCCTCTCTTCACTTTTTAGAGACAGCAGTTTCATCAGAGGTCTGAGGTTCTTGCTTCAAAACCTCTCCTCGCTGTGGCAGACCTGAGCCAGAGCTGAACGTTTTCATGATCCTGACACTCTGACCTTAAAATAACAAATCCCAAAAGAAGACAGAACGATGGCCATCCGTTTTTATAGATTTCCCTGGAATTATAAATATCGGCATAATTGCGATAGCAGAGTTCATTATTTTCTAGAAGGATACTTTGGACAGAGAGAATTTTTAAAGTCAATTGGTCTGAAGTCTTCCTGCCCAGGAGAAACAGGAAGGTTTCATGGTGCTGACTGTGTATCTGTCCTCCCCCTGGAGTGGCTTCTTAGCTACACTGTGAGGAGGAGAAGGAGGCCCCGGTGAGGAAATGGAGGTCACAGGTTGAGGGGGACATGGGGTAGGGGCACAGAGGGGGAAGTGGCCTGTGAGTGTTGTGTGGAGCTGTAGGGTGGGGTCGGTGACAATGTCATTTGTTCACCCCACCCCTCTTGTCTCATACAAATTTTTTTTTTGAGATGGGGCCTTGCTCTTGTCGCCCAGGCTGGAGTGCAATGGCACAATCTCAGCTCACTGCAACCTGCGCCTCCCAGGTTCAAACATTCTCCTGCCCCAGCCTCCCAAGTAGCTGGAATTACAGGCTCCCACCACAATGCCTGGCTAATTTTTGTGTTTTTAGTAGAGATGGAGTTTCGCCATGTTTGGCCAGGCTGGTCTTGAACTCTTGACCTCAGGTGATCAGCCCACCTGTGCCTCCCAAAGTGCTAGGATTACAGGCATGAAACACTCTGCCCAGCCTGGGGATGTCTCTTTAGGGGCTCAATAAGAAGCTCAAAATATCAGCGTGGCCAAAGTTTTGAGGAATTAACTGAAGCGCAGGGCCGACTATGTGTCTGTCTGTCCCGCATCTTCCAGAAGGCTGGCCTCCCTTTTGGGACCCTTTTCCCAGAGCTCTGGCTCAGAGCTGAACTGAAGAGACCTGGGAAGTCAGTCTGGCCTCACTCCAGCCCCACACCACAGGCAGCACCTGCACCTCACTTTCCCCAACAAAATAAATCTTGCGGCTCCTCTGAGGATCTCAAACACACTATCTACGCCCAAGTAACAAGGGGGCCTGCATGTTCTTGGCTGCTGGCTGCTGGCTGCTGACCTCAGTTTAAAACTGTCTGCTGCTCAGCTGCTAGAGAAGGCGGGGCCTGGAGCGCCTGGGAGCGCTGAAGCTGAGGGTTCTGAGCGGCTGAAGTCTGGGGCAGGGGGTGGCTGCTGCCCCAGCCCAGGATCCAAACAGCATCTCAGAGGCCTGCAGCAGGGGTTAGAGGCCCCCCAGGGAGGGCTGCTGCTTTGCGAATTTTCAAACTGTTTTCTGAAGTGCCTCTGATGATTGGGGGGGAGGGGTGCCTCCTGCAAAACTGGCCTTGTCACGGTCCGTTGACATCATGATCACAGCCGAAATGGCCCCACGTGGAGCACCTCTTCGGTGTTGGAAAAACCACTCTCAGGATGTTGCCTGTTATACTACATAAAAACCTAACTGGGCGCGGTGGCTCATGTCTGTAATCGCAGCACTTTGGGAGGCTGAGGCAGGTGGATCACCTGAGGTCGGGAGTTTCAGACCAGCCTGACCAACATGGAGAAACTCCATCCCTACTAAAAATGCAGAATTAGCTGTGTGTGATGGTGCATGTTTGTAATCCCAGCTACTTGGGAGGGGAGGTTGCAGTGAGCCCAGGTGAGCCGAGATTGTGCCACTGCACTCCAGCCTGGGCAACAAGAGTAAAACTCTGTCTCAAAGAAAAAAAAGAACTGTGTCTGATTTATCTGTGAGCTACCAGCATCGCCTTCCCCAGGACCTGGTTCAGAGAAAGTGTCAGGTGACTTCTAAATTAATGAGCAAAGGGTTGAATGAATGAAGCATCATCTCCATGGATCAGCCAGGGTCCAGTTAAGAAAACAGGAACCTGACGAGTTATTTAACCATAAAGTATTTAATGTATAGAGAGTTGGTTAAAGAGGCATTGGCAAAGCCAGAAAGAGAACCCTGAAGGCTGCGGAGATGGCCACCTCCAAGAAGCAGCTACCACACCAGAAAGTGGGTGGATTGCTTGAGCCCAGGAGTTTGAGACCAGCCTGGGCAACATAGGGAGATCCGTCTATACTAAAAATAAAGAAAAAAATTGGCCAGGTGTCGTGGCTTACACCTGTAATCCCAGCACTTTGGGAGGCTGAGGCGGGTAGATCACGAGGTCAAGAGATTGAGACCATCCTGGTCAACATGGTGAAACCCCGTCTCTACTAAAAATACAAAAATTAGCTGGGCATGGTGGTGCACGCCTGTAGTCCCAGCTTGGGAGGCTGAGGCAAGAGAATTGCCTGAACTCAGGAGGCGGAGGTTGCGGTGAGCCGAGATCACACCATTGCACTCCAGCCTGGGTAACAAGAGCGAAACTCCATCTCAAATAAATAAATAAATAAAAATAATTTAGCCAGGCATGGTGACCTGTGCCTGTAGACAACTATAAACTGGAGTTGGTTTCTCTTGACTAAGATTTTGTCATGAGGAAGTTTCCCCTGCTATTAAAATATTGAATTGCTTCCAGGCACAGTGGCTCACGCCTATAATCCCAGCACTTTGGGAGGCCGAGGAGGGCAGATCACGAGGTCAAGAGATCAAGACCATCCTGGTCAACAAGGTAAAATCCCGTCTATACTAAAGTTACAAAAATTAGCTGGGCATGGTGGTGTGCACCTGTAGTCCCAGCTACTAGGGAGGCTGAGGCAGGAGAATCACTTGAACCCAGGGGGCAGAGGTTGCACGGAGCTGAGATTGTGCCATTGCACTCCAGTCTGAGTAACAACAGCGAAACTCCGTCTCAAAAAATATATATACATTGAATTGCTAAAGGCAAAGAAGACGCAGGAAATGCTTCCCTCCTGAAATTTGAGGAACTTTAGGTTTGGGATTTGTTTTTTAAGTACAATTAGTGTTGACACATATTTGTTGGGTGGGTTTCAAGTTCAGACACTGATTTTATCACGGTGGTTACTAACTGATAAGGTTTGGCTCTGTGTCCCCACCCAGATCTCACCTTGCATTGTAATAATCCCCACATGTCAAGAGTGGGACCAGGTGGAAGTAATTGGATTATGAGACCCGTTTCTCCAATGATGTTTTCGTGATAATGAGTGAGTCTCCTCCACTTCTCTTTTTTTTTTGTTTTTAAGCAGGAGTCTCACTCTGACTCAGCTGGAGTCAGGCTCGGGTGCAGTAGCGTGATCTCCACTCACTGCAACCTCCGCCTTTAAGGTTCAAGTGATTCTCTTGCCTCAGCCTCCCAAGTAGCTGGGAATACAGGCATCTACCACCATGCCCACCTAATTTTTGTATTTTTAATAGAGACACGGTTTCACCATGTTGGCCAGACTGGTTTCAAACTCCTGACCACAAGTGATTCACCCACCTTGGCCTCCCAAAGTGCTAGGACTATAAGCATGAGTCACTGCACCTGGCCTCTTTTTTTTTTTTTTGAAATGGAGTCTTACTCTGTTGCCCAGGCTGGAGTGTAATGGTGTGATCTCAGCTCACTGCAGCCTCTGCCTCCCAGGTTCCAGCGATTCTCCTGGCTCAGCCTCCCAAGTAGCTGGGATTACAGGCATGAGCCACCATGCCTGGCTAATTTTTATATTTTTAGTAGAGATGAGATTTCACCTTGTTGGCCAGGATGGTCTTGATCTGCCCACCTTGGCCTCCCAGAGTGCTAGGATTACAGGCATGAGCCACCACACCTGGCACATTTCTCTTATTTTCTTTCTCTCTCTCTCTCTGTTTTCTTTTGAGAGACTTGAGCAAGACTTTGAGGTCTTTCTCTGTCACCAGGCTGGAGTGCGGTCGCACAATCATGGCTCATTGCAACCTCAAACTCCCGGGCTCAAGTCATCCTCCCACTTTAGCCTCCTGAGTGGCTGGGACCAGGCACATGCCATCATGTCCAGCTAATTTTTGTATTTGTTTGTAGAGATGGGGTTTCACCATGTTGTGTAAACTGGTGTTGAACGCCTGGGCTCAAGCAATCTGCCTGCCTCAGCCTCCCAAAGTGTTCTGATTACAGGCATAAGCCACCTCACCTGGCCCCCTCCTCGATTTCTGCCCCTGCCTCGAGCCTCTCCAGGGTTTGGGCTGGAGCCCCACCCATTCCTGCCCCAGAAACCCCTTCCTACTTCAGTTCTGCTTCTGTAACCTCCAACCTCTGCACCCCGAATCCTGTTTCCTGTCCCCAGGAAGTCCCCCACCCACCTAACAGGCCTCAGAGCCAAACCACCCAAGTATTTTTTCAACAGGAAACAACATCCCAGCCATGCTGGGAAAACAAGGCTTTAAAAAAATTAAAGTCAATAAAAATCCCCAAATGACTCTGTTATATTTTGACAGAAAGGGGAAAAAACATACTTTCACAAACTGGATTTTAGCATTGCAAAATGGTCATCGATGCTCCCAACTTCACAGAGATGGAAAGAAAAGTTTGCAAACAGCTTCTTACATTCTTATTTTTCATAAATGCAGTCCATCTCCTAGTTCCATTACAGAAGGTCAGAACTGAGGCAGAGGGAAAAGAGTTCACATGAAAAAAAATGAAGGAGAGAAAAGACCAGTCTGGGTGTGATGGTTCACGCTGGTAATCACAACACTTTGGGAGGCCAAGAAAGGCAGATCAATTGAGCCCAAGAGTTCAAGACCAGACTGGATAACATGGCGAAAACCCATCTACAAAAAATACAGAAAAAATTAGCCAATCATGGTGGTGAGCACCTGGAATTCCATCTACTTGGGAGGCTGAGGCAGGAGGATTATTTGAGTCCAGGAGTTTGAGGCAGTCTGGGCAACATAGCAAGTTCTGTATCTACTTTAAAATATATATATAGGTAGGGCACAGTGGCTCACACCTGTAACCCCAGCACTTTGGGAAGCAGAGGTGGGCAGATCACAAGGTCAGGAGATCGAGACCATCCTGGCTAACACGGTGAAACCCTACCTCTACTAAAAATAAAAAAAAAATACTCCAGTGTGGTGGCACGTGCATGTAGTTCCAGCTACTTGGGAGGCTGAGGCAGGAGGATCAGTCGAACCCAGGAGGCAGACGTTGCAGTAAGCCAAGATCGCACCACTGCACTCCAGCCTAAGCAACAGAGCAAGACTCTGTCTCAAAAAAAAAAAAAAAAACTCCTTTGTGGGCCAGGTGCAGTGGCTCCACACCTGTAATCCCAGCACTTTGGGAGGCCAAGGTGAGTGGATCACCAGAGGTCAAGAGTTCAAGATCAGCCTGGCCAACACGGTGAAACCCTGTCTCTAGGAAAAATATAAAACTTAGCGGGTGTGGTGGGAGGTGTCTATAATCCCGGCTACATGGGAGGCTGAGGCAGGAGAATTGCTTGAACCTGGGAGGCGGAAGTTGCAGTTAGCCAAGATAGTGCCACTGCACTCCAGCCCGGGCTACAGAGTAAGACCTTGTCTCTGAAACAGAAAACACCTCCATTGTGGCATATGACAGGAGTGGTTCTGGGGAGGAACTAGGCATGTCTGCAGAGAGATTTCCTCGGGGAAAATGCAAGTCATTTTATGGCATGACTTCCCAGAATGCACTCTGCTGAAGCATGAAAAATGTCACATTGTTTTATTTGGAATTCGCTAGCATCTTGGGCACAATTCCACTTTGTTATTAATGCCGAAACCACATCCCAAGACAAAAATGTAACGGTTTTTGGACTTTGCTGCTGGCTCAGAATCAAACTGGTCAGGTTTGACTCTGGGCCCTCTTGCAAGAGCTGTGTGGCTTTAGGTAGGCAAGTTGCAGCCTGCTGTTCCTCAGTTCCCTCATCTGTAAAATGGGGTTAACATTTGCTTTTGCCTCATATGATTGCATGTGGGTGGTCGGTAGTGGTGGCTCAAGCTTGTAATTCCAGCACTTTGTGAGGCCAAGGCGGGCTGATCATCTGAGGTCAGGAGTTTGAGACCAGGCTGGCCAACGTGGCGAAACCCCATCTCTACTAAAAATACAAAAAATTAGCCAGGTGTGGTGGCATATGCCTGTAATCCCAGATACGTGGGAGGCTGAAGCAGGAGAATCACTTGAACCTGGGAGGTGGAGGTTGCAGTGAGCCGAGATCATGCCATTGCACTCCAGCCTGGGCAACAGAGCAAGACTCCATCTCAAAAAAAGAAAAAGAGATTGTATGTGGGAGCACCCAGCATAGCACAGGCACAATGGAATGGCTCGATAAACACCATCATTGCTATTACTCCTCTGTCCCCTGAGCCACCAGTTTCATCTGTGAATTTCAGCTTCTTTATTTGCATAATCAGGGGTGTGGTACCTAACCTCCAATGATGATTTCTTTTCTTTATTTTGAGACAGAGTTTTGCTGTTGTTACCCAGACTGAAGTGCAATGGCATGATCTTGGCTCACCGCAACCTCCGCCTTCTGAGTTTAAGCAATTCTCCTGCCTCAGCCTCTCAAGTAGCTGGGACTAAAGGCATGCACCACCATGCCCAGCTAATTTTTGTATTTTTAGTAGAGACGGGGTTTCACCTCGTTGACCAGGATGGTTTCGATCTCTTGACCTCATGATCCACCCGCCTCGGCCTCCCAAAGTGCTGGGATTATAGGCATGAGCCACCGCACCCGGCCTCCAATGATGGTTTCAAACAGTTCTTCCCCTGTCTGCACACAGATACCACTCCCATCAAGATGTACGTGGAGGCCAAAGCCACCCCATCTCAGATGCTAATCTGCCATGTTGACTTCTAATTGTTTTTTCAGATGGAGTTTCGCTCTTGTTGCCCAGGCTGGAGTGCAATGGCACAATCTTGGCTCACTGCAACCTCCACTTTCCAGTTTCAAGCGATTCTCCTGACTCAGCCTCCTGAGTAGCTGAGATTAAAGGCGCCCACCACCGCACCCAGCCAATTTTCATGTTTTTGGTAGAAACGGGGTTTCACCATGTTGGCCAGGCTGGTAGGAGGCTGAGGCAGGAGGATTGCCTGAGCCCAGGAGTTTGGGTTTGCAGTGATCTATGATTCCATCATTTCCCATCAGCCTGGGCAACAGAGAGAGACCTTATTTTTTTTGTTTTTTTTTTTTTTTTTTTTTTAGACAGAGTCTTGCTCTTGTCACCCAGGCTGTAGTGCAATGGCAGGATCTCGGCTCACTACAAACTCTGCCTCCCAGATTCCAGCAATTCACCTCCCTCAGTCTCCCAAGTAGCTGGGATTACAGGTGCCCACCATCGTGTCTGGCTAATTTTTGTGTTTTTGGTAGAGATGGGATTTTGCCTTGTTGGCCAGGCTGGTCTTGAACACCTGACCTCATGATCCACCTGCCTCAGCCTCCCAAAGTGCTGGGATTATAGGCATGAGCCACCATGCCAGGCCTTTTTTTTTTTTTGAGTTTAGCTCTGTCGCACAGGCTAGAGTGCGATGTCTTGTTCTCAGCTCACTGCAACCTCTGGCTCCTGGGTACAGTGGTACAGCAGCAGAAATAGGGATGTGCTATTCAGGGCCTGACCTTTAAGAGAGCAGAAAATTTCCACTTCCTTTCTTGGAAGCCAAATGCCATGCTGTGAGGAAGCCCGATTGAAATCACCTTTGCAAAGCCCATGACAGCCGGATAAGTCTAGCGTGGCCGACCATCCTGCTTCCAGTCTCACGGGCTGGCTGTTCTTGTGCATTCCTGGGCATAGGCCAAGCTAACCGGGGAAGGAATTTAGTTTATAGTTTGTTTTCTTTTTCAACTTTTATTTTAGGTTCAGAGGGTGCATGTGCAGGTTTGTTATGTGGGTGAATTGCTGGTTGCTGGGGTTTAGTATAAAGATGTTTTCATCACCCAGGTGGCAAGCAGCCACTGATAGGCAGCTTTTTGATCCTCACCTGCTCCACCCTCCACCCTCAAGTTGGCTCTGTTACCCATTGTTCCCCTGTTTGTGTCCAGTTTAATTTTTGTTATTTGTTTGAGATGGAGTTTTGTTCTTGTTGGCTCAGGCTGGAGTGCAATGGCAGGATCCTGGCTCACTGCAACCTCTGCCTCCCAGGTTCAAGTGATTCTCCTGCCTCAGTCTCCTGAGTAGCTGGGATTACAGGCATGCACCACTATGCCCAGCTAATTTTGTATATTTAGTAGAAATAGGGTTTCTCCATGTTGTTCAGGCTGGCCTTGAACTCCTGACCTCAGGTGATCCACCCAACTCGGCCTCTTAAAGTGCTGGGATTACAGCCCTGAGCCACCATGCCTGGCCTTAAATTTTTTAATTAAAAGAGGCCAGGCACGGTGGCTCACACCTGTAATCCCAGCACTTTGGGAGGTCGAGGTGGGTGGATCACAAGGTCAAGAGATTGAGACCATCCTGGTCAACATGGTGAAACCCCATCTTTACTAAAAATATAAAAATTAGCTGGGCATAGTGGTGCGTGCCTGTAATCCCAGCTACTCAGGAGGCTGAGGCAAAAGAATTGCCTGAACCCGGGAGGTGGATGTTGCAGTGAGCCGAGATCACACCATTGCACTCCAGCCTGGGTAACAAGAGCAAAACTCCATCTCAAAAAAAAAATTTTTTTTAATTAAAAGAAAAAAATTTTTGCAAGGGACAGGGTAAGGTCTTGCTCTGTTGCCCAGGCTGGAGTGCAATGGCAGGATCTTGGCTCTCCGCAACCTCTGCCTCCTGGGTTCAAGCTATTCTCCTGCTTCAGCCTCCTGAGTAGTTGGGATTACAGGCAGGTGCCACCATGCCTGGTTAATTTTTTGTATTTTCAGTAGAGACAGGGTTTTCTCCATGTTGGTCAGGCTGGTCTCAAACTCCTGACCTCAGGCAATGTGCCCACCTCAGCCTCCCAAAGTGCTAGGATTACAGGCGTGAGCCACTTTGCCCAGCCATCATCATTATTTTTTTTTTTTAGGTGGAGCCTTGCTTTGTCACTCAGACTGGAGTATAGTGGTGCAATCTTGGCTCACTGCAATCTCTGCCTCCCAGATTCAGGCTATTCTGCCTCAGCCTCCCCAGGAGCTGGTATTACAGGTACGTGCCACCATACTTGGCTATTTTTTTTTTATTTTTAGTAGAGAAAGGGTTTTGCCATGTTGGCCAGGCTGGTCTCAAACTCCTGACCTCAGGTGATCTGCCTGCCTTGGCCTCCCAAAGTGCCGAGATTATAGGTGTGAGCCACTGTGCCCAATGGCGTTAAACTTCCTTTTTCTATTTTTCTTTTCTTTTCTTTCTTTTTTTTTTTTGAGATGGAGTCTCACTCTGTCTCTCAGGCTGGAGTGCACCTGCACGATCCCAGCTCACTGCAACCTCCATCTCCCAGGTTCAAGCAATTCTCCTGCCTCAGCCTCCCATGTAGCTGGGATTACAGGTATGCACCACCACGCTTGGCTAATTTTTTTGTATTTTTAGTAGAGACGGGGTTTCACCATTTTGAGCAGGCTGGTCTGAAACTCCTGACTTCATGATCCGCCTGTTTTGGCCTCCCAAAGTGCTGGGATTACAGGCATGAGCCACCGCGCCCAGCCAATTACACTTTTTTCACTGCAATAATGCTGTCTGGGTGAATTGGTTTATCTGTGCAGCAGGCAAGACAAACCTGTCAGGCAATTTCACAAGCAGCTGTGTGGATAGGTCCACACAGAGGGTAACAGTGACTCCCAGCCACCCAGCAGTCTCAGCTGAGCTCCCAGCCACGAAAATGAGCTATCTTGAAAATGTAGTCAGGGGATCCCAACTGGAATTTTTGTGCTGAGCTTACAAAACTGTAATATTGTGACCAGGTGTGGTGGCTCATGCCTGTAATCCCAGCACTTTGAGAGGCTGAGGTGGGAGGATAAATAGAGCCTGAGTTCGAGACTAGCCTGGGCCACACAGCAAGACACCATCTCTTAAAAATTGCGATATTGGGCCGGGTGTGGTGGCTCACGCCTGTAATCCCAGCACTTTGGGAGGCTGGGGCAGGTGGATCACGAGGTCAAGAGATCGAGACCATCCTGGTCAACATGGTGAAACCCCGTTTCTTCTACTAAAAACACAAAAAATTAGTTGGGCATGGTGGCGTGTGCCCGTAATCCCAGCTACTCAGGAGGCTGAGGCAGGAGAATTGCCTGAACCCAGGAGGTGGAGGTTGCGGTGAGCCGAGATCGCACCATTGCACTCCATTCTGGAGTGCAATGTCTCAAAAAAAGAAAAAAAAAAAAACTCTGTCTCAAAAAAAAATTGCGATATTGTAAGCCAATGAATGACTGTTGTTTTAAACTACTGAATTTTGAGGTGGTTCGTTATGCAGTGATCAATGATCAGAAGACAGTGTAGGATGGCGCAGAAACAAAAAATATAGATGGCATTGATTTGGGGACCAGAGAGTTGGAAGGACCTCCATGAAACTGTTAGTGAAATCTTAAAGAACAGTGGGGAAATCCCTTTTTGTTTTTTTGAGATGGAGTTTCACTCTTGCCACCCAGTTGGAGTGTAATGTTGTGATCTCGGCTCACTGCTTACTTGCCACCACACTCAGCTAATTTTTTTGTGTTTTTAATAGAGACAGGGTTTCAGCATGTTGGCCAGGCTGGTGACCTCAGGTGATCCACCTGCCTTGGCATCCCAACATGCTGGGATTACAGGCATGAGCCATCAGGTCCGGTCCCATAGTGAGTGTTTTAAATTTTTTGTCCTGTTTTGTTTTTGAGACAGAGTCTTACTCTGTCACCCAGGCTGGAGTGCAGTGGCACTATCTTTGCTCACTGCAACCTCTACCTCCCCAGTTCAAGTGATTCTCCTGCCTCAGCCTCCAGAGTAGCTGGGACTACAGGTGCATTCCACCATGCCTGGCTAATTTTTTTTGTATTTTTGGTAGAGACAGGGTTTGACCCTGTTGCCCAGGCTTCTGGGTTCAAGCGATCCTCCTGCCTCTGCCTCCCAAAGTGCTAGAATTACAGGCATAAGCCATCCCCCCAACCTAATTTCAGGGTTTTTTTCTCCCTTTATTGGAGACAGAGTTTCACTCTTTTTTTTTTTTTTAAGGATGGGATTTCACCATATTGGTCAGGCTGGTCTCAAACTCCTGACCTCAGGTGATCTGCCCGCCTCAGCTTCCCAAAGTGCTGGGATTACAGGCGTGAGCCACCATGCCTGGCGGACAGAGTTTCACTCTTGTCACCCAGGCTGCAGTGCAATGGCACAATCTTGGCTCACTCCAACCTCCACCTCCCGGGTTCGAGCAATTCTCCTCTCAGCCTCCTGAGTAGCTGGGATTGCAGGCACCCGCCACCACACCTGGCTAATTTTTGTATTTTTGGTAGAGATGGGGATTCATCATGTTGGCCAGGCTGGTCTCAAATTCCTGACCTCAAGTGATACACTTGCCTCAGTCTCCCAAAGCACTGGGATTACAGGCTTGAGCCACTGTGCCCAGCCCTAATTTCATTTTTTAAACAATGAAGTAGTGCTTCTTGGCCTTTTGGCTACAATCAAGTGTAAACAATGAGGTTAGTTTCTTTTTCTTTTTTTTTTTTTAAAGATACGGGGTTTCACCATGTTGGTCAGGCTGGTTTTGAACTCCTGATATCGTGATCTGCCTTTCTTGGCCTCCCAAAGTTCTGGGATTACAGGCATGAGCCACCTCACCTGGCCAGTTTCTGTTATATATATATATATATATATATTTTTTTTTTAATATTTATTTATTTATTTTGAGACGGAGTTTCGCTCTTGTTACCCAGGCTGGAGTGCAATGGCATGATCTCGGCTCACTGCAACCTCTGCCTCCTGGGTTCAAGCAATTCTCCTGCCTCAGCCTCCTGAGTATCTGGGATTATAGGCGTGCACAACCACGCCCAGCTAATTTTTTGTATTTTTAGTAGAGATGGGGTTTCACCATTTTGACCAGGATGGTCTCGACCTCTGGACCTCGTGATCCACCTGCCTTGGCCTCCCAAAGTGCTGGGATTACAGGCTTGGGCCACCGTGCCCGGCCGACCTGGCTAATTTTTTATATTTATTGTAAAGACAGAGTTTCTCCATGCTAGTCAGGCTGGTCTGGAACTCCCAACCTCAGGTGATCCTCCAGCCTTGGCCGCCCAAAGTGCTGAAATTACATGTGTGAGCCATCGCACCTGGCCAACAGTCTCCATTTTTTCATCTGTAAAATGGGGATGATAGCAGGGTCATGGCAACCTCAGAGGGTTGAGAGATTAAACAAGCTGTAAGGAGGCAGTGTCCCCAGGCATAGCCAGGAAGAGCTTGTGGGTTTGGGCACAGCTCGAGTGATGGCTACCATAAGAAAGCCACTCCTGGCCAGGCACCGTGGCTCATGCCTGTAATCCCAGCACTTTGTGGGGCTGAGGTGGGTGGATCACCCAAATTCAGGAGTTCAATACCAGCCTGGCCAACATGGTGAAACCCCATTTCTACTAAAAATACCAAAAATTAGCTGGGTGTAGTGGCAGGTGCCTGTAGTCCCAGCTACTTGGGAGGCTGAGATAAGAGAATTGCTTGAACCCAGGAGGTGGAGATTGCAGTGAGCCGAGATGATGCTATTGCACTCCAGCCTGGGCAACAAGAGTGAAACTCCATTGAAGACAGGAAGGAAGGAAGGAGGGAAGGAGGGAAGGAGAGAGAAAAAGGAAGGAAGAAAGACAGGCAAGCAAGCCAGTCAGCCATTCCTGGCCAGGCATAGTGGCTCACCTCTTTTTTTTTTTTTTTTTGAGACAGAGTTTTGCTCTTGTTACCCAGGCTGCAGTGCAATGGTGTGATCTCGGCTCACTGCAACCTCTGCCTCCTAGGTTCAAACAATTCTCCCACCTCAGCCTCCTGAGTAGCTGGAATTACAGGTGAGCGCCATCATGCCCAGCTAATTTTTTTTTATTTTTACTAGAGACGGAATTTCACCATGTTGGCCAGGATGGTCTCAATCTCTTGACCTCGTTATCCTCCAGCCTTGGCCTCCCAAAGTGCTGGGATTACAGGCTTGAGCCACCACTCCTGGCCTAGTGGCTCACATCTTTAATTCCAGCACTTTGGGAGGCCGAGGCAGGTGGATCACCTGAGGTCAGGAGTTCAAGACCAGCCTGACAAACATGGTGAAACCCTGTCTCTACTAAAATACAAAAAAATTAGCTTGGCATGGTGGTGTGCACTTGTAGTCCCAGCTACTCAGCAGGCTGAGGCAGGAGAATTGCTTGAACCTGGGAGGCAGAGGTTGCAGTGAACTAAGTAAGGTTGTGCTCCTGCACTCCAGCCTGGGTGACAGAGCAAGATTCCATCTCCAAAAAAAATAAATAAAAATAAAAAAGAAGGCTGGGTGCAGTGGCTCATGCCTGTAATCCCAGCAGGTCCAAACAGGCTTGACGTGAGTGGTTGCTGTGAACACAGAGCTCTGGGGTGTGTGTATTTCTGCCGATCTGCTTGCCAAACAAATCCGAGTTCACAGCAGCTAGAAACACATGTAGAGAAGTCACAGTGCGTCGGATTGAGATGGTCGAAACCCTTTTCTTCTTCAAACATACAAACATGAGCTCTTTTTAAAAGTAATAATGACACAAACATGAGCCATAACAAAAGGTAGACAGTTTTGTAGACCCAAACTGGAGACTTCTCCTTAGGAGAAAGGTGACTGGAGCCAGGAGGGGACACAGGAGCTGATGTTGGCAGTCTCTGCGGAGGGAAGACAGCAGGGCAGAAGTTGGGCCATGGTGCCGATGCCAAGCAGGACTTGGAGCAGAGCCTGGCTGCCGCTTGGACCCATGCTGCCAGTGAGTAGCATAAGCCAGAGTGGCTAGACTGCCACTCCAAGGTAATTCAAAAGTCAAGCCACATGCCTGTGGCTCAGCACAGCCACCACGCTCACAGATACTTTCCCAGAAGTGCATCACTCACATGAGGTTGAGACCCACAGTAGATACTTCTGAGAAAACCGTTTTCTGGAGCCCAGCCCAATATGAACCAAACTGAAGCTGCTAACAGATGGACTTGGTTTCTAGAGACTCTCCAGATAACCCACAACCAGGAAGCACAGAGCACTGAGGAAGACCAACATCATGTAAGCAAACAAACTCTGCAAACAGGGGAACTGATTACAGAGAAAATCATTTTAGAGCTAACCAAAAAGCACTTTAAAGAAAGTATCTTTAAAGTCCTCACCTGTAATCCCAGCACTTTGGGAGGCCAAGGAAGGTGGATCACCGAAGGTCAGGTGTTCAAGACCAGCCTGGCCAAAAACCCCATCTTTACTAAAAAGACAAAATTTAGCTAGGAGTAGTGGCACATACTTGCAATCCCAACTGCTTGAGAGGCTGAGACAGGAGAATCAGTTGAACTTGGGAGGTGGAGGTTGCAGTGAGCAGAGATCACGCCACTGCTTTTCAGCCTGTGTGACAGAGCAAGAATCTGTCTGAAAAAACAAAATCATGTGAGTGGTCCTGATGTGAGAAAAAGAGAGAGGGTGCAGGAAGTCTACAAAATACTGCTGAGATAAATTAAGGAAGACCTAAAGAAATGGGGAGATATACCATATTCATGGATCTTAAGAACCAACATTGCAAATTCTCAATTTTATCCAGAGAGTATCACTATCCCAATCAAAATTTCTGCAGGCATTTATTCTTAAAAACAGACTAGTTAATTCTAAAACTTACCTAAAAAATTTAATAAGAAATATGGGCCAGGCATGGTGGATTACTCCTGTAATCCCAGCAATTTGGGAGGCTGAGAGAGGTGACTCACCTGAGATCTGGAGGTGAGGAATTCAAGACCAGTCTCTCCAACATGGAGAAACCCCATCTCTACTAAAAATACAAAAGAAAATTAGCCAGGGATGGTGGCACACACCTGTAATCCCAGCTACTCAGGAGGCTGAGATAAGAGAATCATTCGAACCTGGGAGGTGGAGGTTGCAGTGAGCCAAGATTGCACCATTGCACTCCAGCCTGGGCAATAAGAGCAAAACTCTGTCTCCAAGAAATAATAATAATACAAACAATTAGCCAGGTGTGGTGGCATGTACCTGTAATCCCTGCGACTTGGAAGGCTGAGGCAGGAGAATCACTTGAACCCAGAAGGCAGACATTGCAGTGAGCTGAGATCACACCATTACACTCCAGCCTGGGTGACGGAACGAGACGCTCTCTAAAAACATAAATAAAAATTAAGAAAGAAATATGTTAAAGGATAAAATTTTTCAAATTTGAGATGTATTATAATGCAATTATAATTAAGATAGTGTTCTCTCACTCTAAGGATAAACAGGGATATCAATGGAACAGAATACAGTCCAGAATTAGGCTCACAAACAGTCAACTGATTTTCTTCAATGGTAACTCAGTGGGGAAAAGGATAGTCTTTCATATAAATAGTGCCAGAAAAATTAGATTACCTATATGCCAAAATAAAATTTAAAAAACCTTGACCTTTACCTCACATCGTACCTTAAAATGAATTTGAAATAAATCATAGACCTACATATAAGCACTAAAATTATAATACTTCTAAAAGAAAATATAGAACAGAATCTTCATGACCTTGAGTTAGGCAAAGATTTCTTAAATGGGAAACAAAAGCAAAATGATAACTAGAACTTTATCAGCATTTTAAAGTTTTGATCTTTAAAGCTGCTATTAAGAAAATAAAAAGCTGACCAGGAGCAGTGGCTCATGCCTGCAATTCCAGCACTTTGGGAGGCCAAGGCAGGCAGATCACGAGGGCAGGAGCTCAAGACCAGCCTGGCCAACATGGTGAAACCTTGTACCTACTAAAAATACAAAAATTAGCTGGGCATGGTGGCACATGGCTATAATTTCAGCTACTCAGCAGGCTGAGACAAGAGAATTGCTTGAACCGGGAAGGAGGTACAGGTTGCAGAGAGCCAAGATTATGCCACTGCACTCTAGCCTGGATGACAGAGTGAGACTCCACTTTAATAAAAAAGAAAATGAAAAGTCAAACCACAGACTGAGTGAAAACATATGGAAAATTTGTTTATTCATTTAGTGGGGTTGCTAAAAAAAATCAATTTTTAGAATAATAATAGTTTAATAAAGAACTTGTATCCAGCATGCACTAGGAACTCTTGAAATTCAGTAATAGGCCAGGCTCAGTGGCTCATGCCTGTAATCCCAGCACTTTGGGAGGCCAGGCCACCATCAACTCCTGATCGCCTGGGGTCAGGAGTTCAAGATCAGCCTGACCAACATGGTGAAACCCCGTCTCTACTAAAAATACAAAAATTAGCCTGGCATGGTGGCAGGCACCTGTAATCCCAGCTACTTGGGAGGCTGGGGCAGGAGAATTGCTTGAACCTGGAGATGGAGGTTGCTGTGAGCTGAGATCGTGCCATTGCACTCCAGCCTGGGCAACAAGAGCGAGACCGTGTCTAAAAACAATGAAAATAACCACAACAACAACAACAACAAAGCCACCTTGGTAATAAAATAAAATTTCCTGATTTTTTAATGGGCAAAAGACTTCAACAGACCCTTCAGCAAAGAAGATATATGAATAGCAATAAGTGAGTAAAACGATGTCCAATATCATTAGATATTAGGGAAATGGAAACTAAAAGTATAATGAGATACAACTACACACACACACACACACACACACACACACACACCCATAAAGCCTTAAAAACTGACAATACTTAAGTGTTGCCAAGAATATAAAGCAACTGGAATATTCATCTGACATTGGTGGGAAAGCAGAAAGTACAGTTATTTTGGAAAATAACTTGGTGGTTTCTTGTTGAGTTAACCATTACCATATGACCCAACAATCTTGCCCAGATATTATCCAAGAAGACTGAAAACATCCATCCACATAAAGACTTGTGCACAAATGCTTATAATGCCTATATTTATTACAGTAAACAATTGGAAGCAATCTAATCTACATCGATGGGTGAATCAATACAGTGTTGTATATGGATACAATGAACGCTCCTCAGCAATAAAATGAAAAAGCTGATACATGCAATGACACAGATGCTTCCCCAAGGCTTTCTGCAAGTGAAAGAAGGCAGATATGAACAAGTACATCTTGTATGATTCCTTTTACAATACATAAGTCCTCAAAACATGATTTCTTTATTTCTTTTCTTTCTTTCTTTCTTTCTTTTTTTTTTTTTGAGACGCAGTTTTGCTCTGGAGTGCAGTGGTGCCATCTTGGCCCCCGGCAAACTCTACCTCCTAGATTCAAGCAATTCTCCTGCCTCAGCCTCTCGAGTAGCTATAACTACAGGCATGTGCCACCATGTATGGCTAATTTTGTCTTTTTAGTAGCCACAATGTTTCACTATGTTGGTCTTGAACTCCTGACCTGGTGATCCACCTGCCTTGGCCTTCCAAAGTGCTGGCATTACAGGCATGAGTCACTGCACCCAGCCAAAACATGGTTTCTTAGGTGAAGACCAACACATAGGAATCAAACTCAAATGAGTGCTTGTCAAGGACAATACTTGTAAGGGTTGGAGCAAAGGGATGCTAGAAAACTGCTTCCTTGTTGAAAATGCTATTTGTCTTTTTTTAAAACAGGAAACTGATTGTATTCATCTGTAGCCTGTCAACCCATAATTCTTTAGGATGTTCAAAGTTGAATTGACCATATGCCCATCCCTGTTCCTCTTGACACTCAATAAGATGCAGCCATCTGAATAAGTGGAAGTGTAATATTCGCTCCAGGAATTATGTCAGGAGCCTTAAATCCAAAATGCATTGGATTGAGTCTTTTAACCCAACAGTTTGCCACTGTTGGCAGATTTAGGAACATCTGAGGTGAGAGGTCACATTATAATGGGGTGGCACAGGGCTCCCCCATACCCAAAAATCTGTCTGAGTGTTTTCCAGGCAAATGCCTCTTTCTCCTCAAATCCACTGATCTTGGTTACAACGGATGGTAGTGCAATAGATGGGTCTGTGTGTTGATCTAGAAACATCTTGATGGTGTGATATGTTGTCATTTGCACTCTGCCAGCCGCCAGTCTAAGCTGATCTGGTAGCTCTTCTTCCGGGGACTCAAATTCTCCTATTTTCAAAGCAAAGATGAGTGATCCATCCCATGGTCTCAAATAAAACCAGTCAGCCACCAGCCCCGCATTGTCACAAACAGGTTCGCACCACCCATGTGTGGGTCGTTGGAGAGACACCATCAGGTTCTTGAAGCATTTTTGAGCCTGGAGACTATTCACATGAATTTTGTCTCTCGACCTTGCTACTATGTTGGCCAGCAGGTCACAACAGTGCTGAGGTAAGACAATTTCTCAAAGGATGTGGATTCCAGGTCTTTCCTTTGAGGATTTCGCCATACAGTGTTTTGGTGTTTTTCTTTCCACTACTGGAATTGCAAGATACAACTCCCCAGAGATTCCTACGGATAAGAGATACTCAGCCTGGGAGGGTGGCTCTGGCCTGTAATCCCAGCACTTTGGGAGGCTAGGGCAGGCGGATGACCTGAGGGTGGGAGTTTGAGACCAGCCTAACCAACATGGAGAAACCCCATCTACACAAAAAATGCAGAATTCACCAGGCATGATGGTGCATGTCTGTAATCCCAGCTACTAGGGAGGCTGAGGAGAAGAATCACTTGAACCTAGGAGGTGGAGGTTGTGGTGAGCCAGAATCACACCATTGCACTCCAGCCTGGGCAACAAGAATGAAACTCTGTCTCAAAAAAACAAAAAGATTGTCACATAACACATCAAACAAAAGTAGAGAAACACCTAACTTGCTGTGATGGGATGGAAGTGTGATCAGTGGGTTGGGTCAAGCATTGATGTGGCTGCTGAGTCTTCTGCTTCCCCAGTTTGAGGATGCGGTTCATCTAGGTAGGTTGGGTACTGCCCAAATTTCCACTTAGCTCAAATGACTTCTGCCCAGGAAATAGCAATGTGGTGGGAGGCTCAGAGACATCCTCGGGGTCCTCCATGGTGAACTATAGTGTTGGTTTTGGGAGCAATTGGTTCCTTCTTGGTCCTAATTGTGGCGTCAGTTGCTGGTAATATACACAAAAATTGGTGACTTTTACTTCATGCAAATTATACCTCGGCTGGGTGCGGTGGATCACACCTGTAATCCCAGCACTTTGGGAGGCTGACACCAGTGGATCACATGTCAGGAGTTCAAGACCATCCTGGCCAATATGGTGAAACCCAGTCTCTACTAAAAATACAAAAATTAGTCAGGCATGGCAAGATAGGTGCCTGTGGTCCCAGCTACTTGGGAGGCTGAGGCAGAAGAATCGCTTGAACCCTGGAGGTGGAGTTTGCAGTGAGCTGAGATTGCAACACGGCACTCCAGCCTGGCAACAGAACCAGACTCTGTGAAAAAAAAATTGTACCTCAATAATAAATCTGATTTTTAAAATCCAAGTCCTGGAGCAGTCGCTATGCCTGTGATCCCAGCATTTTGGGAGCACAAAGCAGGAAGATTGCTGAAGCCATGGAGTTCCAAATGAGCCTGGGCAATATAACAAGACCCTGTCTCTACAAAAATAATTTTTTCAAAAAATGAGTTGATGAGAGATGTGCTGACTGATAGTGGTTTTTATCTTAAATTGAAGAGAGTTGGCTGCATTGAAAACTGGTACCCCTGAAACCTATCGTAGGAAAAGGATGTGTGATTGTTTCCCAAGGACCAGATGTGATCTAAGGGGGTGGGAGAACCAGCATCAGGCTGATTAAAACCTGCCCAACCTTGAGTAAGAGCTATTAAAAAATGGCCAGGCATGGTGGTTCATGCCTGTAATCCTAGCACTTTGGGAAGTCGAGGCAGGCAGATCCCGAGGTCAAGAGATTGAGGCCAACATGGCGAAACCTCATCTCTATTAAAAATACAAAAATTAGCCAGGTGTGATGGCTTACGTCTGTAATCCCAGTTACTTGGGAGGCTAAGGCAGGAGAATCGCTTGAATCCGGGACAAAGAAGTTGCAGTGAGCTGAGATCGTGCCACTGAACTGCAGCCTGGGGACAGAGCAAGATATCGTCTGAAAACAAACAACAAAAAAAACCCAAAGAATAAAATCTGCCTAGGAGCGCCGCCTGGAGAGAAGGTGCAGCCCAGCAGCAAGAAGCCAAAACCAGAGCTGCCTGTGAGCCAAGAGCTCAGCTACACCAAGGGAAATGTAGGTGAGACCCCAGTAACGGGGTTGGCTGGGGGTCTGGGAAGGACCTAAAAAAAGTCCCAATAGATAAAGAGCCATATACGAAGCCCAAGAAGCTTTCATAGCAGCTCTCACAATATAAAATCAGATCTTCCCCCCCACTTTCTTCCTTTCCCTGCCGTGTCACAATGCTGGGAGTCCAAAAGCAGCCATGTGAGTGAGGAGGAGGATCCCAGAGCATGGGAGCAGGAGGGGGTCAGGGGTACATTAAGAAGTTAATTAGAGTCTCTCCCTCCTCACCACACCCTTCCTTACACTTATACACACACACACACACAAACACACACAGCCTTTTGCGTGCTGCTTGCCCAAAACAGACTGAGAAGGTGCAAGGGAGAAGTTTTCAACTTTATTTTATTTACTTATTTGAGATGGAGTTTCACTCTTGTTGCCCAGGCTGGAGTGCAGTGGCTTGATCTCGGCTCACTGCAATCTCCGCCTCCCAGGTTCAAGTGATTCTCCTGCCTCAGCCTCCCAAGTAGCTGGGATTACAGTTACGTGCCACCACATCTGGCTAATTTTTTGTATTTTTAGTAGAGATGGGATTTCACCATGTTGGCCAGGCTAGTCTCGAACTCCCGACCTCAGGTGATCTGCCAGCTTTGCCCTCCCAAAGTGCTGGGATTACAGGTGTGAGCCACCGCCCCCCAACCAAAATTTTCAACTTTAAATGGACTTAAATTTTGGAGAAGGGCTGTGAGGTGTTTTTGGTTTTTTTGGTTTATACTTTTTTTGGCATTTTTTTATTGTGATACAATATACATAACACAAAATTTACCATTTTAACCAATTTACATGTATATGAATCATGTCAGTGGCCCCAGATATGCTCACACTGTCACACAGCATCTACCGAAGCTGTTTATCCTCCCAGATAGACACACACACACTAAATAAACAGTAACACTCAGCCCGCTTCCCCCGCCCCAGTAATCACTGCTCTACCCTCCACTCCATGAATGGAACCATACTTATTTTTTAATTGCAATTATCAAAATGAAACATTTTCTTTTTTTGAGACAGGGTCTCACTGTCTTCCAGGCCAGAGTGCAGTGTGCAAATATGGCTTACGGAAACCTCTGCCTCCCGGGTTAAAGAGATTATCCTGCCTCAGCCGCCCTAGTAGCTGGGACTACAAGCACCCGTCATCCTGCCTGGCTAAATTTGTATTTTCAGTTGAGACAGGGTTTTATCATGTTGCCCAGACTGGTCTCAAACTCCTGACTTCAGGCAGTCCACCCACCATGGCTTCCCAAAGTGCTGGGATTGCAGGTGTGAGCCACCGCAACTGGCTAAAATGAAACTGCTTCAGCCTCCTGAGTAGCTGGGATTACAGGCATGCCACCACACCCAGCTAATTTTGTATTTCTAGGACAGATGGGGTTTCTTCATGTTGGTCAGGCTGGTCTCAAACTCCTGACCTCAGGTGATCCACCCGTCTCAGTCTCCCAAAGTTCTGGGATTACAGGCATGAGCCACTGTGCCCGACCATGAAATGAAACTTTATAACTTGAAGTGACCCAAAAACTTTTTACCAGAGCACAGTGTCCCCAAAAGACATGGGCCTGCTCTATATTCAATTCAAAAGAATGGTGATGGGCTGTTCCCACAGAACAAAATGTGAATGGAGATTAGGAGATTATAATAAAGATAGACTGTGAGTCCTTTTTGTTCACCACACAGCTACACAAAGAAGAGATTTATTTTCCCCAGGTGACAGAAATGGGAAGGTATAGAGTCAAGGGCTGATACCGCTGGCTGAGCAGTTGCTGAGGCTCAGCCTTTTTCTAGCTACCCACCACACTGTCCTTCACTGCAGTCCTTCTGTCCCCAGGGCCCAGGCCTAGAGGCTGAATTCCAGCAGGAAGAAAGGGAAAGGGCAAAGGCTTTTGGGAGAATTAGGAAAATCACTCCTGTGTTCTGTGGTTTGGAAGAGTGACCTGGTTGACAAAGCCTGCTCTAAAGACTCAAGAAGTAAAAAGTGACAGGTGCGGTGGCTCACACCTGTAATTCCAGCACTTTGGGAGGCCAAGGTGGGCAGATCACCTGAGGTTAGGAGTTTGAGACCAGCCTGGTAAATATGTTGAAACCCCATCTCTACTAAAAAAATAAAGTTAGCCAGATGTGCTGATGCATGCCTGTAATCCCAACAATTGGGGAGGCTGAAACAGGAGAATTGCTTGAACCCAGGAGACGGAGATTGCAGTGAGCTGAGATCATGCCACTGCACATAGAGCAAGACTCTGTGTCAAAAAGAAAGAAAGAAAAAAATAGAAAAAAAAATTGGATTCTATTAGGGAGAACAGAGGGTAGGCAGCCAGAAACCTGACAAACATCACTGCAGCAGGTAATATCTAAGATAAATAAAACTCTTGACACAAGAAAAAGGCTGGGGCCCAAAGGCAACTAGAATCCTATTGGCAGGAGGTAAAAGGAGGGAATAAAGAACTAGATGCTACCAGAAAAGGCCTCGTAATTCATCCCCTCTGCTTCAGAAATATCAAGACAAAAAGGTGACAAAGCGACAGCCTCCTACTGGAATTGAACTTCCTCCCTTTGTCTGAGTCTTCCTCCTTAGTCCACGGCTAAGACACAGTCTTCCTGGGAGCCAGCAGGTCAGGAAGGCACAGATGCCCTCTGTTCCTCTGCAGAGACTTCGAGCCAGCGTCCAACTTGTTAGGCGCTGCTCCTGCCTCCCTGCTCCCGCTCCGAGCTGCAGGTGCTGTTTGCTGCCCTCTAGGGGCTTCTAGATGTATATGCATCAGTCGGTGTTACTAATTGTCAACAAAAGACACACTTCTGCCTGAGTTAAATAGAAAATAAATTTATAAAACATTTATGGGCACAGAAAGTGGATGGGGTTAGAGCTGTTGGAGAGCTAGCTCAGAGGCTATGCAACCAAGATCAATGTTCCAAATCATGTTGCAGAAATGTCTGGTGAAGGCACCACTGTCGCCACATCTGAGCCCCAGCTGCCACAGTTAATGTGCCTGGCGTTGACCATCACATACTGTGTCGCCACAACTCTGAGGCAAGGTTGTAAAAATGCACTGCTCTCCAAAAATAAATGACTTCTGGATGCTCTGGTGACTGGGATAAGGAACAACGCATTTGGCCAGGTGTGGTGGCTCATGCCTATAATCCCAGCACTTTGGAAGGTCGAAGCAGGCAGATCACATGAGGTCAGGAGTTTGAGACCAGACTGGCCAACATGGTAAAACCCCCATCTCTACTAAAAATATAAAAATTAGCCAAGTGAGGAGGCACATGCCTATGATTCCAGCTACTCGAGAGGCTGCGACAGGGAAATCACTTGAACCTGGGAGATGGAAGTTGCAGTGAGCTGAGATCGAGCCACTGCACTCCATCCTGAGTGACAGAGATGAGACTGTCAAAAAAAAAAAACATTTTCCAGGAGCTATGTTGATTTTCCCCATAAAGAAACACTTAGAGGTGGGGTATGGTGGCTCATGCCTGTAATCTCAGCAAGCAAATCACCTGAGGTCAGGAGTTCAGGATCAGCATGAGCAATGTGGTGAAACCCCGTCTCTACTAAAAATACAAAAATTAGCTGGGGCGTGGTGGTGGGCACCTATAATTCCAGCTACTCAGGAGGCTGAGGTAGGAGAATTGCTTGAACCCAGGAGACAGAGGTGCAGTGAAGTGAGATCACACCACTGCACTGCAGCCTGGGCAACAAGAGGGAAACTCCAAGTCAAAAAAAAAAATCATCATGACTGAAGCTCAGTGTCAGAGAAGCTGATTCAATTGGCTAAGGACTGGGTGAAAGGGAGGGACCAGGATATTGGTGTTTGGCTTTTTTCCAATTGCTACAGGTGATTCCAATTGCAGAAATCACTAGCTAAAGCAGTGGTTTTCAGCCTTGCCTGCACATTGACGCCACCTAGGAAGCTTCAACAATCGATGAAGCTACAATCTAGAGATTCTGATTTTATCATTTAACTCATCTGCATAGGTATTTGAATTTTTTTTTTCTACAAATACACGTGTTTGGTGAGTGACAGACAACAGAAGGCAGAGAGATGGTGCCGTACACGGCCGGTATAGGCTTGGAGGCAGAACTCTGGAGAGACAGACATGCAGACAGTCCTCCCAGCAGGGTAGGCCAGGCAGCACTCTGGGCCTTTTAAACCCTTGGTTGGTGGGCGAGAGTCGGCAAGAGGTCTGGCCCAGAGCTGGAGGGGCCCAGGCATGCTTCAGGCTCCCTGATCCGAGGTTCTGGGTGGCACTGGTGGTGGCGCCGGGGCTCAACTCACATCACTCAGAGCCTTGCAAGACTCAGGCACTCAGAGCCTGCAAACTCGAGCAGCACGAGGGTGGCGTGGTGCCCGTTGGAGTTGCGGCACTTCAGCTGGATTTGTGCCACCTGCTGCTGTGCCAGCAGCTGCACCTGCTCCTGGAAGTTGGTGCTCGGGTTCTGGCTGCACTGCATGAAGCCCATCTGGCCACTGGGGTAGGTGGGGCTGGTGCAGCAGGAACCAGGGGGAATGGTGACTGGCAGAACTGCCACCTCTCCTAGATGAGGTCCGGGTGCAGCCACTGGCACTCACCCTAGCCCTCTTCATTGAGGGCCATCTTCATGACCTGGGAATAGGACTCTCTGGGGAGACTTTTGCTGGGCCCATGAGTCTGAGGAGTCGGTGATGGTCACATGGAAGGCCTCCTGATTCTTGTTTCATGAACTCAGAACTGTCACCCACATGGTCAGCTTCAAGCTAGACTAGCCAATAGCCATGCCCAGCAGGAACTTTTTGGGGACTTGGAGGACATCTTCGACGATCTCACACTTGACCACGGACTCCACGGAGCGATGTGTTTCACCACCTCGCACAGGACCTGGATGGTCAGCACCTGTTGGGGGCAGGAGGGGGAAGCTGCAGAGAGGCAGGTGGGCGATCAGCTCCGAGGGGGAGAACTCATCCCCCTCTGTGCATTGGATGACACGCATGACACCAGCACGTGGCCATACGTCTGGCTGCAGGTGAGGATTTCCTGGGAGCATGTGCACTGAGTTTGGAGCAGCTGCTGCAGCTGCAGCAACAAGGCCTGGCTGAGCCACAGGCTGCAGTTCCCTTGGAACCAGTCCTCGTGGATGGCAGCGGGTGGGAGGCAGCTGGGCCCTTGGGGCTGGGCTCGATGATGGGTGAGGGGGGCAAGGGTCGGGACTGCAGGCTGTGTGGAGCCAAGTGCAGTGGCTCAATCTCAGCTCACTGCAACCTCTGCCTCCAGGCTTCAAGCGATTCTCCTGCCTCAGCCTCCTGAGTTCCTGGGACTATAGATGCCCTCCACCACGCCCAGCTAATTTTTGTATTTTTAGTAGAGATGGGGTTCACCATGCAGGCCAGGTTGATTTCAAACTCCTGACTTCGTGATCCACCTGCTTCAGCCTCCAGAAGTGCTGGGATTACAGGCGTGAGCCACCTCACCCGGCCAGTCATTGAATTTTGTAAAGCTTGCCAGGTAATACTAATGTGCAGCTAAGGTTGAGAACAATTAGGATAAGAGGATGAATGAGGGAATGAATGAAGAAATTAATGAATCTACAGTCTTACACTTCAGACGTCAAGCCACTGTGAGTGTGTGTGTGTGTGTGTGTGTATTATCCATAGTAATCATGGGGAGACTGAGGCTTACAGAGCAGAGAAAGGAACCCATGTTCTTGAGGGACTGTTCTGTCATAAGCACTGGTCTAAATGCTTTAAATGCATTTTCTTGTGAATCCTCTAAAAAACCCCAGGAAGATGAATATTGTTATCCTATTTCACAGAAGTGGGGTGAAGATGCCTAGAGGTTAAATGTCTTGCCTGCAGTTATATATTCAGTTATTAGCTGACATGGGAGTAGACCCAGGCCTCCTAAAACAAATGCCAACCCCCACCCCTACCCTGAACCCTGAGCCCTGAAATGGGAAAGGCCAAACTGGGAAATGTGCCTCAAACCCAGCCAGTGGAGGTCTCGTCCAAAAGAGCTCATCAGGCCCTAGCTGTAGGAGCAGAGGAACATTGGGTGGGCATGGTGGAGCTGAAAATAATGCTGCCTGCTGGACAAAAGGGGGCTGAGGCTGGGGCAGGAGATGGGGCAGCACAGACCCCTAACATTCTCAGATGTCTTTTCTTAAAAAGAAAGGACTGACCTTCATTCTGAGATTCTAACTTTCTTACATTGTGTTAACAGAAAGTGAAACCAAATTATTTTATGACATCATAATATGTCATAAAATAATCCAATGGTCATTTTGAGTCCCACCCTCCCACCATTGGCAAAATTAGAAGGTGGTAACCCTAGGCTGCTCTGATTGTTTTTTTTTTTTTTATTGGTCCAAGAAAAAAAAATGGGGAAGCCAAAGGTTTCTCTGGGGAATTAAAGACAGACGCCAGCTAAGGGAAGAAATAGGAGAGAAGTGAAGACAGCAGGTGAAACTGAATTTGTTTTGAGACTGAAGGCGTGGTCCCAGGACTGTGGCAGTGAGGAAATCACGTCCAGCTGGAGCCAGACTTTCTGGGAGTGGAGCCTAGGGATCTGACTTCACAGGTTCCCCAGGTGATTGTGATGAACTTTAAAAACCTCCGTACTTGCTTGTGAAGAGACCTCCAGAAAGGGAAGCAGCTGGAGGGCCAGATGAGATGATGGATGATTTGAAGGATGATTTGTATGGCTGTTGTTTTAATGTAGAAAATACTTCAGCTTTTTATTTTTACTTTTTTATTGAAAGACAATATTCATATAGAAAAGTACACGTCATCAGTGCCCAGCTTGACACATTTTCACACTCAGGACAGTCCTGTAACCAATGCTCAGATGAAGAAACAACATTTTGACTGGGTGAGGTGTCTCACACCTGGAATCCCAGCACGTTGGGAGGCTGAGGCATGTGGATCACCTGAGGTCAGGAATTCGAGACCAGCCTGACCAACATGGTGAAGCACTGTCTCTACTAAAAATACAAAAAATTAGCCAGGCATGGTGGTGCACACCTGCAATCCCAGCTACTTGGGAGGCTGAGGCAAGAGAATTGCTTGTGTGCCTGGGAGGTAGAGGTTGCAGTGAGCTGAGATTGTACCATTGCACTCCAGCCTGGGCAACAAAAATGAGAACTCTGTCTCAAAAAAAAAAAGAAAGAACATCTCCAGCATCCCAGAGGCCCTCTCATCCCTACTTCTAAGGGCAGACTCGTTTTGCCTCTTTGTATACTTTATGTAAATGAAAGCATATTGCATGTGCTTTCTCAGGCCTGGCTGGTTTCCCTCGTCCTTACGTTTGTCAGACCTGTGTATGTTATTTGCATATGATTGTAGATCGCACATTCTCATTGCCGCAGAATGGTCCACTGTGTCTTACATCGCTCATTCTACCGATCATGGATGTTTGATGCTTTCCAATTGGAGGCATTACAAGTAGCACTGTTTTGCAACAGGTCCTTGATGGGAATCCCAGAACGAACTTGGCAATGCTTGGTTTCCAGGCTGCGGCCTCCTGAACCAGAGTCGCATAACACACCAGGGAGTTCTCTTATGAACCAAGTTCCTCCCCAGAGAAATCCAGACCCGGAGTAGCCACAGGCTGAGCCTTGACTCTGGCCAGAGACCAGATACCCCAACGCCAGAACCTAGTCACGTGCTGACCCAAGCATGTGGGACCCCCAACCCAAGTCACCATGCAACTGGAGCTCAAATTCAAGTCCACAGTTTCTAGACTAGAGTCCTAAATGGGGTCCATGGGCTATATCCCCCCAAGGGGAAAGGGGGGTGTCCAGCAGGTGCCTGAGTGTCAAGGTTGTGGCCTTGGGGATGGGTTCCTCCTCACTGAGCTGCGATCCCTTACAGGCAGTCACACCGGAAGCTGTGTCGTGAAAACTCCTCAGGCCTTGTGTCCTAATGGGGCAGGCTAACATGCAGGCTCCTTGGCCCCCTGCCCTGCCCAGACCTGTTCTGGATTCCACCCCAGCCTTCCCCAAGGTCGCTGCCACCTCCCACCTGCCAGGCTTAGGCAGGGCCTCTGAGACACGGCCAGGAAGGCTGGCAGGCAGGAGGGCTGGGGCAAGCACTGGGGGCCATGGAGGGGACAGCAGAGCCCATAGTCTATCAGAAGCTGTTGTTCTGGGAGCCAAGCCTGGAGTCAGAGGAGGAAGAGAAAGAGAAAGAGGAGACATCACAGGCACTGGTTCCCAACCCCTGGAGGCCCCAGGACTCTTCTGGTTAAGTAAGGGAGGGGTCTGGGGACCAGCCTCCCCAGGCTTAAGGTTTGTAATTCCCTCTATCTGGAGCCCCTCAGGGGGACCAGGAGACTCCCTGCTATGCTTAGCTCCAGGCACTGTCCCATCAACTTGGGGAAAACGTAGGCTGCAGCCCCAGACTTGGCCTGACCCAGTCACAGGTCTGTGCATCTGGAAAGACATTGGTACCAAGCCAGCCTCTGCTTGATACCATCTGCTGCTCTGTCAAAGGTCCCCAGCCCCCAAGCCCTGGTAGAGGAGGCACCTGCTGGGCAGGTTGGGGCCTGGCTACACCTGGCGGCTCCTGCCTCCAGCCCCTTCTCTCCCACCTGTCACACCCCACTGGGCCTTCCTCCCACCTGATTCAGTCTCCCCTTCAGAAGCTCCCGCCCTAGCTAGCCTCAGTTTCCCCAATCCTTTCACAGCTCCATGTCTTTGCCCAAGCTGTGCCCACTGTGAAGAAGCCCTTTTCTCCTTGGCAGACTTGAACTCCTCTTGTTAAATCAAACCTTTTTTTGTTTTTTTAAACAGAGTCTCGCTTTGTTGCCCAGGCTGGAATGCAGTGGTTTGATCTCCACTCACTGCAACCTCCACCTCCTGTGTTCAAGCGATTCTCCTGCCTCAGCTTCCCAAGTAGCTGGGACTACAGGTGCATGCCATTGTGCCCAGCTAATGTTTTTGTATTTGTAGTTTCACCATGTTAGCCAGGATGGTCTCAATCTCCTGACCTCGTGATCTGCCCATTTCAGCCTCCCAAAGTGCTAGGATTACAGGTGTGAGCCCCCATGCCCGGTGCTAAATCAAACCTTCTGGAAAACATTCCCTGGGGACTCTCAGGGTTCCTGGGCATCCCTCTGTCCCAGCCACAGCTCAGGACACCCCTCTGCAGGAACAAGGCTGGTGGGCTGCCCGGAACCTGGGCCTGTCTAGTGGCCGCCCTGCTGCTGCTGGCTATGGGCTGCTTCCTGGCCATGTGGCAGCTCCAGCATCAACGCAGCCCCACAGGAGGCCTGGGCTCCATGGCCCCTCCACCCAGCGGACACTCCCATGGCCCTGGCGTTTACCATCATGGTGCCATCATCAGCCCTGCAGGTCAGTCATGCTGGCAGCAGCTTGGCGGAGGGAGGGTCACGGGTCACCGGGCCCAGTCCCTCCTGCTGTATTACAGTCCCTTCCTTGCTGCAGCCATGTGCTCCCACCTAGGCTGGGAGCTGCTTGTTGCCGGGGGGCAACGTTGTGGATGCCGGCATGGGAGCTGTTTTGTGCCTGGCGATGGTGCATCCTCATGCCACGGGGCTAGGTCAGTGACCCGGGATCCCGGACCACAATCCCAGCCCACAGCATAATCAGTGACCTGGGCCTCATGGAGTCAGTAGCCCTGACCTCAAGGCTGCTTGATAAGCAGGACCCAGGGTTTGGGCAGCAGTCCCCATCCCTTGAGCCAGGTCTGCATCACCTTTACCTCAGGTGTGGCCAGTAACTCCTGATCCCAGACTCAGTCAAGGGATCTTGACTGAAACAAGTCAGTGGCCCTTGACCCACGCCTGCTGAGTAACCACTCTAGCTCCTGCAGGTGCCATGTTTTGGGGCTTCTTCCACAACAGCTCCTTGGGCAATTCCACAGCCCTGACATCAGGCCAGCACAGACCCTAGCCCGCGGAGTGGCACTGCTCATGGCTCTGCCCACCCTGCACCTGCTGCATGCACGCTTTGGCCACCTTCCCTGGCCATACCTGCTAGTCGGCCCTACCACACTGGCTTAGGAGGGCTTCCTGGTGGACAAGCCCCTGGCAGCTCAGGGCACAGGTCTCTGTCCACTGCTTTGCCATCCTGATGGGACGCCCCTGGGTGCTGGAGCCCGAGCTACCAACCCACAGCTGGCAGCCACGCTTTGCAGGGCAGGCTTTGCTCCCACCTCAGACCTTGCCAGGGACTCACTACTGAGTCTGCTGGCAGGAGACCTGGGGGTGGAGATGCCCTTGGCTGGGCCCAGGCCCACTTTGGAACCAGCGCAGCAGCTACCCATGGCCCAGGGCATCCTGTTCACCACCCCCAGTCCCTCAGCCAGCCCAGAGCTGCTTGCACTGCTGGAGGCAGCCCTAGGGTCTGGGGCATCCAGCCTTGACCCCTGCCCACCAGTCTTGCAAACTTCTGTGAGCCCCAAGAGCGGCACCCTGGCCACCATGGACAGCAGCGGCTCTGTGTTCCTTCTCACCTCCTCGCTCAACAGCTCCCTTGGTTCTGCATACCTGTTCCCAGGCATGGGGGTTCTGCTCAGCAACACGACGGCCAAGTCTACCGCTAGTGCCTGGGCCTGTCCCCTCATCCTCCAGCCTGGATGACACAGAGGCCAATGTGTTGGGGCTAGTGGCTTCAAGGACCCCTGATATGGCCAGAGAAATGACTCACACTATACTCAGCCATCTGGCAGAGCCCCAAACCCAGGCCCAGCACCAGCACCAGGGGCAGCAAGAACCAACAGAGCAGCCCAGCACTTATGGTCAAGGGATCCTGCTCCAGGTGGCAGCCTATGCAGAGCACGTGCATGTCTCCCATGTCCCCCATGGCTGCTGCCCCTACCAGGGGATCTAACAGGATCGGGATGGGTCTGGCACAAGACAGAGTTATCTGAAGCCTGGGGAAGGAGTAGAGCAGACCCAGCAGTAATGGAGTGTACCCCAGCTCACACCGGTCATCTCAAGCACTTTGGGTGGTCAAGGCAGGAAGATTCCTTGAGGCCAGGAGTTTGAAACCCGCCTAGACAGCATAGCAAGATCTTGTCTGTACCAAAAATTTTAAATTTGCCAGGTGCAGTGGCAGATGCCTGTTGTCCCAGCTACCTGGGATGCTGAGGCAGGAAGCTTGCTTGAGCCGGTAGTTCAAGGCTACAGGAGGCTAGGATTACACCATTGCACTCCAGCCTGGACAACATAGTGAGACCCTGTCTTTGGAAATAATAATAATAATAATAATGGCTGGGTGTGGTGGCTCATGCCTGTAATCACAGCACGTTGGGAGGCCTAGGCAGGTGAATCACCTGAGGCTAGGAGTTTGAGACCAGCCTGGGCAATATGGCAAAACCCCATCTCTACTAAAAATATAAAAAACTTAGCTGGATGTGGTGGTGTACACCTGTAATCCTAGGTAGTTGGGAGGCTGAGGCACGAGAATTGCCTGAACCTGGGAGGTGGAGGTTGCAGTGAGCCAAGATCACACCACTGCAGTTCAGTCAGGGCAGCAAGAGTGAAGCCTCATTTAAAAAAAAGTGTGCATCTATTATGTGCTCACTGCTGGCTCAGGCCCCCAACCTCTGGCTTTTTCCATTAGCTAGATTTGAGCTGCAGGATCCAGAGCTAGCACAGTCATTCTCCAAACCACCCACACTGAGGGAATTGTTGGCTCCTTTGCCAGGTAAGGAACATGACGGTGATGAGGAATAAGCAACAGGGCCCGGGGCGAGCACTGAGTTCAGATCCAGCTTTTGGAAGGACAGCAGAAAGAGTGCAGAGCCTCTGCCTCGGCAAGCACTGGGCCCCAGGGAGCAGGGCAGGCAGAGCCCAGGGTACTGCTGGCATCCTGTCCTTCCCTTCAGGGCACCCTCTACCCATCTTTCTCAACCAGACTGATACAAAATAAAGATCAAGTCTCCCGGAGGCCAAGAGCCATTCCTGCTTCTTTAATTTCCCATCAGCCTTGAAGCAATTGGAGTTGGGGCTTCCCTGATGGGCAGCACAGGTGATCAGTAAACAGAGAGGGGAGAGCCTGGGTTGGTATCTTTCAGCTTCCACCCCGGCTCTGCTCACCTCCTGTCTCCTGGGGCACTAGATGTGCGAGGTAAATGTTTTAATCTCACTTTCTAGAACAGACAGCAAAGCAGGGAAGCAGTTGAGAGGGTGAGTTGGAGTTGAATGGGTGGAAATTCAAGGTGAAGGGTAGCCCTGACCTCCTCACAGCGTTAGGTCCTCTCTGGACCACAGCCTTCTGAAAACAGCTTCTCAAACCAGGAAGCAAGTGTGACCAGCAGCGCTTCCCTTCCCTGCCATTGTAAAAGGCTCCTCTGATTTAATAGACCCTTATTCCCACGACCTCCACCTTCCACTTCCAAGAAAATTCTTTTCCAGCTCAGTAATGGCACCACTATGTACTCAGTTATTTTAGTCCCAAACCTGGCATCCCCCTCACTTCCTCTCCCCCCACATCCAATCCATCACCCACCCCACCTGCTCCACATCAGCCGAAATCTGACCTGTTCTCATTTCCCTGGGTCCAGTCCACCACTGTCTCTAACTGGTCTTCCTGTTCTTCCTCTTGTGTGGACCTACAATCCATCATTTCCCACACAGCAGCCAGCATCACCTGGTGAGAATTTAAATCGGATCCAGGCCTGCCCCTGCATTAAACTCACCAATGACTTCTACCACACTCTGAGTGAAATCCTAGCCCGGGATCCTATGCAACCTTGCTTCTCTGAGCCACCTGGCAGCCTCAGCCCCTGCAGCCCTGGGCCTTTGCAGTTGTAAGGATTGGGATTTCCTCCCCTTAGATCCTTGCAGGAGTGTGGGGAAGGGCTTCTTGTCACTCAGCTCTCAGCCCAAATGTCAGCTACTTCCTGACAGAGGCCTTCCCTGACCGACCCCTCAAATCATTACCATAGACTCTGTTGAATGATAATTAGCGGCTGGTGCAAATAGATGCTCAGTGCTGCAAAGAAAAATCGGCACTGAAACAAAGGATCTTTTAGCAACGCAATTTTTACTTCCTGGGCTACAGGAAGTAGCCACAAGAATATGAAAATAAAAGAAAGCAGACATATTTATTTCTCAGGCCTGGATGCTCTTTCACCCCACTTACAGGGGGAAGAGCAGGTAGAATGAGGTAATGACGGTCAGTGAAGGGTCATGTAAATCACGTGTCTTGGAGACTGAGGCCCAGGTGAGGAGAAAACCTAAGGCATCAGCACTTTTTTCCTATACTTGTCAAGAAATAACAAGGTCACTAAGATTTATGTTACTAATTCTTATATTCTAAGAAAAAGAGGAACCAGGTACAGAAGCAGAACTTGAAAGTAGCCACGGAACATGACCACTCAAGCACAGCACCACAGAGAAACAGTTAAGTCCCTGGGTGTCTGTGGGCCTCCGTGACAGCGTCAGGCCTGCCACAAGAGCTTGGGGGAGCGGAGTTTTCTCCTTACTCCCCCAGGAAGATGTCCCGCCATCTTGGATGTGTCCTCCCCTAGCTGGCTAAACCGGGTGCTTTCAGAGCACTGACACAGTCGCACAGCCAAGGTGTCCTCCAGCAGCCCTTATGCGAGCGTGACAGAGGGCTTAGAGCATCTGTCTTTAGCGTCACCTCTTTTCCAATGCCATGTCAGTCCCATACTTCCTGAGGCTTATAAGTAAGATTAGAGATTATATCATTACATACCTATATGTATGATTAATATGAAGAGCTATATGATTATATGATTAAACATCTGTAGTTATGATTACATATAAAAAGCTATATGATTATGATTACATATAGGAATAACTATATCTCTAATTCTTTTTTCTGGGTTTTTTTATTGCATTTTAGGTTTTGGGGTACATGTGAAGAACATGCAAGATTGTTTACTAATTCTACACTTATATGAGAACATGCTGAGACTTCAGGCCCTTGCCTCGGCTCTTGCTGGGTTTCCCCCAACAGCTTAACAGTTAATAGCAGCTTATTCCTTGACAAGAAAGGAAACTTTAAAAGGAACCTTTCAACTTCCCACAGGCGTATTTTTAACCGGTGATGTATTCACGTTTCAGCACTGAAAAGGCTCCCTCGGACCCCTGCATTCCCAGTTCTCTTCATAATTACGAATCTTTTTTTTTTTTTGAGACGGACTTTCACTGTTGTTATCCAGACTGGAGTGCAATGGCACGATCTCGGCTCACCGCAACCTCCGCCTTCTGGGTTCAGGCAATTCTCCTGCCTCAGCCTCCTGAGTAGCTGGGAATACAGGCACGCGCCACCATGCCCAGCTAATTTTTATATTTTTAGTAGAGACGGGGATGGTCTCGATATCTTGACCTCGTGATCCACCCGCCTCGGCTTTCCAAAGTGCTGGGATTACAGGCGTGACCACCCTGCCCGGCCTCATAATTATGATCTTTTTTGATGCACTTAGCTCCGAGTTCCTCCACGAAAGCGGCCGCTTTGTTCCAACCGCCTAGCGCTGCGCAAAGCAGGTGTCAGTAACTGTTGAATGGCTCAGGGCTCCGAGCGCAGGGCCGCCCTGGGACGAGGCGGATGATGTGCTGCACCTCAGTTGGTTTCCGAGATGGACCCTCACAAACCGCCCCGTGGGGCTCCAAAGGGGCAGATGCCCCAGCCTCCGGGACAGAATGAACGTGAGCGAAAGGCTGGAACAACCGCGCCGGCGCAGCGAGGAACTTCCGCTCAGAGCGAGGGCGGAAATGCCGCCCCTCCTGGGTGCCCGCCCCAGCCTCGCTCCTCTTGGTTCCCCCGTCCCCTGCCCCGCCCCTCCCAGTTCCCACTCCGAGCCAACTGAAAAAAACAGTGCGCATGCGCCGGGCCCTGACCTGGAAGTGGCTGGATCCGGGGCATGCGTGTTTCCATGAGTGTGGCGGAGATGGGGAGCCAGGAACCCTCCGAGCCCCCGTCGCCGGGAGACGCGACGCAGAACAGCGCCCGGCCTGCGGACCGCCACGACCTGTTGAAACACAGCTGTGGGTTCTTGGACTTCTGGGACATTGCGAAGCCTGAGCAGGAGACGCGACTTGTGGCCGAGAAGCTGCCGGAGTATCTGCGCGCTAGGCCGAAGATGGAGCGGCGGGTTTGGGGCAGGGGCCGCGCACTTCCCAACAAGGAAGCGGCGGCGGGCCCAGGGATTTGGGATGGGGGCACGTGGTCGCGAATCTGGATGATAAGGTGCACGGGGTGTGCAGCTTCTTGTCACCGTTCAACGCGAGGGTGCGCTTGGTTCCGCAGGGGTCTGAGATGAAATACGCCCTGAAGCGGCTGATCACGGGACTCGGGGTCTGGCGAGAAACAGCCCGGCCCTGCTACAGTTTGGCCCTGGCACAGGTGAGGTGCTGTTCCTGGCAGGATCCCAGCCACGCGGGTGAAAACGGTGGGGTGTGAGGAGGGCGGGTGTCTCAGCGCGACGGAGGGGCAGCCCGACAGAGAAGTCGGGAGTGTGTTGGAGGCCAGCCTGAGGGAGCCTCCTCACATGAAGGTGGAGAAAGCGTGAGCAAGGCCTGTCTCCAAAGCAGTCCAGGCAGGGGGAGTGGGAAGCGGAGCAGGTTTTCTTTCTGGTGCTTGCGTTACCCGGCCTCTTAGGTACACTTGCTGGGAGCAGTGAGCGCTGGGTGGGGTGGGCTCCCTTAGGCCTGCAGGGCATTCAGCTGATTGGAGTAGCCCACTCTCTGAGGAGCCCTGACAAGGGGAAGAGCAGTTAAGACCCAGGCCCGCCGGATCAGCCTGAGTGGAGCTCAGACCGGGCTATGGAGAGAAGACCCAGTGGCTGAGAATTTCAGCAGAGCAATCTAGGGACTGTAGAAGGTACTTTTGTGGCTAGGAGCGGTGGTGGCTCACACCTGTAATCCCAGCACTTTGGGAGGACGAGGCGGGTGGATCACCTGAGGTCAGGAGTTCGAGACCAGCCTGGCCAACAGGTTGACAACCCATCTCTACTAAAAATACAAAAATTAGCTGGGTGTGGTGGTGCACACCTGTAATCCCCAGCTACTGTGGGTGCTGAGGCAGGAGAATTGCTTGAACCTGAGAGGTGGAGGTTGCAGTGAGCAGAGATCACGACACTGCACTCCAGTCTGGGCAATGGAGCAAGACTCCATCTCAAAAAAAAAAAAAAGAAAGCTGCCAAGGCTCAGCTCCAGTCCCAGTCCCAGAACCACTTGCAGACGGTACTTCAGAAATCCTAGCGGAGATGGGGCAGGGAGGCAAGATTCGTTTCTGAGAGCAGCTTCAGAGGCATTCATGGGGTGCGACTAGGCACCCAAGGCTTCCTGGGAGGAGTTGAAGGGGGAAGGGAGGTTGAGTTGTGAGGATGTACTGGGCCACTTCCTGAGCCCCTCTTCCTCCTGGCAGCTGTTACAGTCTTTTGAAGACCTCCATTTGTGCAGCATCCTGCAGCAGATACAAGAAAAATATGACCTGCATCAGGTGAAGAAGGTGAGAGAGGGCCCGGGGAGGTCAGTAGCCCCGGGGGTGAGAGGCTGGGGGTGGGAAGTCCCACAGCCCCTCATGCTGTGCCTGGAATCCTTTTCTAGTCAATGGTGAGACCTGCTGTCTTTGCAGACCTGTTCAGAGTGCTCGCCCTCTTTCAGTCAGGCTGGCTGGTGAAGGTGAGAACTTTGGGAGGACGGTGGGGGTGGGGGGTGTAGGCTGGTCTTGGATGGGTGGGGGACAGTAGTGGTCCCTGCTCATACCCTCTGCCCCTTTGTGGGGACCAGGACCAGGAGGTGCTGAGGAAGTCAGTGAAGCTGCTGCAGGCCCTGGCCCAGTATCAGAACCACTTGCAGGAGCAGCCCCAGAAAGCCCTGGTGGACATTCTCTTCGAGGTATGAGCTCACCAGCCTTATGGGCTCGGGAGACACTTCCTGCTACAAAGACATAAAGAGGGCTCAGATGAGAATCAGGAACAGCACTGTTCCATAGAAATATAAAGACATATAATTTGAAGTGTTTCAGTGACTTTGTTGAAAAGGTAAAAAGAGGCCCGGCACAGTGGCTCATGCCTGTAATCTCGGTACTTTGGGAGGTGGGTGTATCACCTGAAGTCGGGAGTTTGAGACCAGCCTGACCAATATGGAGAAACCCTATCTCTACTAAAAGTATAAAAAAATTAGCCAGGCATGGTGGCATATGCCTATAATCCCAGCTACTTGGGAGGCTGAGGCAGGAGAATCGTTAGAACCCAGGAGTTGGAGGTTGTAGTGAGCCGAGATCATGCCATTGCACTCCAGCCAGCCCAAGCCATATGAGAGTGAAACTCTGTCTCACAAAAAAAAAGTTAAAAAGAAACAGGTGTCATTAGTAACATTTTACATCATCTAGTATATCTAAAATATTATTTCAGTATGTATTTGTATACAAAACTGTTGAGCTGGCAGGGCACAGTGCCTCATACCTGTAATCCCAGCACTTTGGGAGAGCGAGGTGGGTCAATCACGAGGTCAGGAGTTCGAGACCAGCCTGGCCAACATGGTGAAACCCTGTCTCTACCAAAAATACAAAAAATTAGCCAGGCATGGTGGCAGGCACCTGTAGTCCCAGCTACTCAGGAGGCTGAAGCAGGAGAATCACTTGAACCCGGGAGGCAGAGGTTGTAGCAAGCTGAGATCACACCACTGCACTTCAGTCCGGGTGACAGTATGAAACTGTCTCAGAAAAAAAAAAATCGTTGAGGTATCATTACTCTTTTTTTCAGTGTGTTTCAAAATCCAGCGTGTATTTTACATGTAGGCACATCCCTGTTCAGATTTGCTGCCTTTTAGGCGCTCAGCAGCCCCGTGTGGCTAGTGCCACTCTAGAACTGAACTCGGCACATGGCAGGTATATAAAACGTTTGCTGCTGTTCTCCTGGTCAAGGCTGGTCCCTCCTGGGCCTCCACTGCCCGACTTGGGAAGGTACACCTAGGCCTTTTTGCCACTGAAGAGAAAGGCAGGGGCTGGGAAGTCCCAGACCAGGACTGCTGAGGAGTCGACCTCAGAGCCAAAAGGACCTGAATTTGAATCCCAGCTGTCTACCTAGGGCCCCTTTTGTATAAAATGGGCTAGTCCTCTGAAGTCCCAAAACCAGGAATAATTAAATGGGTAGCTCTGGCTGGGTGCCATGGCCCACACCTTTAATCCCAGAAATTTGTGAGGGTGAGGTGGGTGGATCACTTGAGGTCAGAAGTTCGAGACCACCCTGGCCAATACGGTGAAACCCCACCTCTACTAAAAATACAAAAATTAGCTGGGCATGGAGGTGTACACCTGTAATCCCAGCTGAGGTAGGGGAATCACCTCCACCAGGGAGGTGGAGGTTACGGTGAACTGAGATCACACCACTGCACTTAGCCTGGGTGGCAAAGCAAGACTCTGTCTCAAAAAAAAAAAAGGCAGGTAGTACTGGGCCAGTTAGCATCAGCAAAATGCTTGTCAAAAACCCAGCTGCCTGGGAATTTGAGTTTTTTAGCAAATGGCCTCTGATGACTCTGATGCTTGGCCAGATGGCCCTGTGTCAGGAGGCTGGCAGGTAAAAGGCCACACTGGGCTCACCCTGCAGAGGAAGCCACCATTTCTTACCTTTCCACCCTTAGGTCTCAGAGGCCATGTTGCAGGAGATGCTGCCAGAGGTCCTCAGCACTGACTTGGATGCGATGCTCAGCTGTCCTGAACAGCTGGGGCTCTTCCTCCTGGCCCAGCAGAAAGTTCCCTCTAGGCTCAAGAAGCTGGTGGGATCCGTCAACCTATTTTCGGATGAGAATGTTCCCAGGTGTGAGGGAGGTGGATGGATTTGCTCTCCCTGGGGCTGTGGGACTGCATCTGGCCAAGCCCAGATTGGCTGTGTAGCCTGGGGGTGCCCTGGCTACTCTTGGCACACTGGCCCTTGCTGGTGAGGCAAGCATTCCCTGAGTCCCCTGCCCCCCACAGGATGGTGAACATGCTGAAGATGGCAGTGTCCTCAGTGAAGAAGGAATGAAAGCTGCCTGCCGTCGCCCTGGAGCTGCTCTACCTGGCACTCAAGGAAGACAAGTTTCTGCAGTTCTGGAAGGGGATGGTGGAACAGGGGCTGCTGAAGCTGCAGTTCTGGCCAGCCAGGTGCGTGTGGCATGTGGCCTCTCTCGGCCCCCTTCCCTGTCTGTGAAATGGGGCTGGACTACCAGTCCTGAGGTCCGTGCCGGGGGACCAAGGGCTCTGACCATGCTCGGTCCCATAGTCCCTCTTAGCTACCTGTGTTTCTGCCTGCTGGGCACCGCCCTTCCACTGCTGACCAAGGAACAGCTGCAGCTGGTGATGCGGGGAGATGTGATCCGCCATTACATGGAGCACATGTGCATGGCCAAGGTGGGCACCGCCTGTGCAGCCCGATGCTGCTGGAAGGGCTAGGGAGGGGCTCTCCTTGCCAAGAAGGGGAGAGGGCACCTCAGGAGCCTGGCCAGAGACCTGGGTGTCTCCACTGTCTGGGTAGTGAGCTGCCTGAACCCCTTCCCCTCCGACAGATTGTTTTGAGTTGGAGTTTTCTCTTGTCACCCAGGCTGGAGGGCAATGAGGCAATCTCTGCTCACTACAATCTCCACCTCCCGGGTTCAAGCAATTATCGTGCCTCAGCCTCCTGAGTAGCTGGGATTACAGGTGCCCACCTCCACACCCAGCTAATTTTTGTATTTTCAGTAGAGACAGGGTTTTGCCATGTTGGCCAGGCTGGTCTCAAACTCCTGACTTCAGGTGATCCACCCGCCTTGGCCTCCCAAAGTGCTGGGATTACAGATGTGAGCCACTGCTCCCGGCTTCCCTCTGACAGTTGTGAAAAGGAGCGGGCCCCCACTTAGATGTTGGTAGTCAGCGGGTTGTTCAGACCACCCTCCACCCCTGCCCATGTTGCGGTGATGAGAACAGTCGTCATGACCATGTTTGAGCACTGGTGTGCCTGGTGCCCAGTCAGCGCTGCTGGGTTTACTGTTCTCGGCAGCTCATTTTATCTTTGCAGCAAGTTTCCGAGAGCTGTCATTCTGGGTGAGGGGCAGACTTGAAGCATCAGGCAGTGGTTAAGAGCCTGGGTTGGGCAGTGGTGTGCACCTGTAGTCCCAGTTACTCAGGAGGCTGAGGTGGGAGGATCACGTGAACCCAGGATTTCGAGGCTGCAGTGAGCCGTGATAGTGGCACTGCACTCCCGGGGCACAACTGGAGAAAATTAAAATGAGAAGAGCTTGGGCTGTGAGGCCAGACGTGGTCCTGCTGGGAGCCCTCTGACCCTGAGGAGTTTTATTCTAGGCATTTTTGTGTCTCACTTTACTCACCTACACAATGGCAGTAATGGCCAAGTGCAAAGGGTTGCTGAAATGCTAAGCCGCCAGACAAAAAGTGGAACACGGGTCCTGGCCCCGAGGCAGCGCATTAGAGGTGGTTGGGTTGGGTCCCAAAGATGACACAGTGAGGAATTGGTGGCGTAGGCCTTGAACCTGGGTCAGTCTGGCCTCTTAACCACTGCTCTGCCTGTGCGTTGAGCCAGGAAAACAGGCCATCCCCCTCAGCAGTGTGGCGAGAGGGGCCTTTTGGGGCCAGAGGCACTGAAGCTGGGAAAGTCAGACCCGGGGAGGCCTTGACGCCAGACAGAAGCACTGGGGTGACCAGGAATGGAGCAAGCTCAGGCTCAGCCCTGCTGTGTGCCAGGGGAGACCCTGGGCCTCTGTTTAACCCTAAAGGCTGCAAGCCTGTGGGCTCAGCACCATGCCTAACTCTTACAGCTCCCAAACCAGTTCAAGTTCACCCCGGAGATGGAGGAATACATGGGCACTTTCCTAGAGGGATGCTGGGATGACCCTGAGCAGCAGCTGGCCGTGCTGGTGGCCTTCTCCCCCACCACCAACCACGGTCTCCCAGTGGTGCCTACCTTCTGGTGGGTCGTGCGGTTCCTGAGCTCTTGGGCCCTGCAGGGCTATGTGGCCTGGCTGCAGGGCATGTTTCTCCAGCCAAACCTGGACTCCTTGATTGACTTAAGCACCAACAACTGAAGAAAGCTCAGGATGCATCACTGCACGTGTGAGTGGACCGTGCGAAGGACCCGTCGTCCTTCAGGAGTTAGCTTTTCTAGCCTGCAGAGCCCAGCGACCCTGCCCCTCACCCCCCTACCCACGGTGTCTTGGCCCTAAACCATGAGCAGAGAGAGGGAAAGCACCATAGCTCTCAAGGAAACCGAGGTCCCGCACTGGCAGTTGGGAGCGAGAGAGCTTGGTTTTCTGTCTCTGAGATCAGTTAAAGGAATGTCCTGGTTTTGATAATTTGTTTTCTTTTTTTCTTTTTTCTTCCCCCCCCCATAGAGTCTCACTAAGCTGGAGTGCTGTGGCATGTGGCATGTAATCTCAGCTCACTGCAAATTCTGCCTCCCGGGTTCAAGTGATCAAGTGAGTCTCTGCCTCAGCCTCTCCAATAGCTGGGACTACAGGCACCCACCACCATGCCCAGCTAATTTTTGTTTTTTGAGATGGAGTTTTGCTCTTGTTGCCCAGGCTGGAGTACAATGGTGTGATCTCAGCTCACTGCAACCTCTGCCTCCCTGGTTCAAGTGATTCTCCTGCCTCAGCCTCCCAAGTACCTGAAATTATAGGCATGTACCACCACACCCAGCTAATTTTTGTATTTTTAGTAGAGATGGGGTTTCTCCATGTTGGTCAGGCTGGTCTTGAACTCTTGACATCAGGTGATCCACCCACCTTGGCCTCCCGATGTGCTGGGATTACAGGCATGAGCCACCACACCCGGCCTTAAGTTTTGTATTTTTTGTGGAGATGGGGTTTTACCATGTTGGCCAGGCTGGTCTTGAACTCCTGACCACAACCGATCCACCTGCCTCGGCCTCCAAAAGTGCTGGGATTACAGGTGTGAGCCACTGGGCACAGCCTGCTTTTGCCAGTTCTAAGTGGCTCACGTGACCTCGCCTCTGCGCCCCAGGCCTGAGCGAGCTGTGTTCTGGCTGCGGAAATGGATCATCCTCAGACTGGTGAGCCTTGTGGACAGCCTGCACCTAGGGATGGAGGAGGCCTTGACGGAGGAGGTGGCCAGGTACGAGAGGGGCTGGAGCTTCCCGTGGGCATGTGGTCGAGGAATGAGCCCCTCAACTCATTCTGGTTTGTGTCCTCTGGAGCCAGAAGCCTTTGGGTTGAGTCATCAGTGGGGAGCAGGCACAAGGGGACTTGGGAATTCCTCAGGAGCCTGTAGGGAAGAGACCCAGGAGGCACCCCAGCTGCAGGTGCCTAAGAGGTTTGGGTGTGCTGTGCGTGCCCTGCAGGGAGCCTTTGCCCATGGGTGGCATCAGGGAAGCCTGCCCCACACCTGCCTCATCTGTGTCCGAGCAGAGCCGGGTGCTCACCTCACCCTCAGTGTGCCCGGTCACAGGAGGGGGCTGCACTGGCCCCGTGTTTGCAGGAGCAGTGGCGTGACTCGGCCATAACCACACAGCCTCACGTCTCTTGGTTCTTTGAGGGGGGCACTGATTCTCTCTCCCCAGCTCGGGTTGAGCCATGTTCAGCTGGGGATCCAGCCCTTCCTGGCCCAGCGACCTCCAGCCTTGCCAGTGAGGGCCCTGAGGACTGTACCGAGAGCAGAAGGGGTCAGAAGGGCTCCCCTCCTCCTGGTCTTGAACCCTGGGTGGTGCCACCAGGGGAGGGGAGCCCATGGAAACAAACGGCCGTGAACGGCACCAGCTGCTCTCCTGCCCACCCCTAATTGTGTTTGTTCACTTGTTCTTTGTCACAAAGAAGCCCACATCCCAGATCCCTGAGACAAGGCAGCAGCTCTCCCTCCCTTTGGAATGCCAGGCCCAAGAGACCGTCAGCAGCACCTTCTTCAGGTGAGCCTGAGGTAGCCTGGGAGAGGCCCAAAGGTGGAAAGGCCTTCAGGACTCCTGCTTCCTGCAGTTTCCCTATGCTGGGGACAACGGCTGAGGCCCAGGGAGTCCTAGCAGGTCCTGGAGAGTTGGGAGACCGAGCCCTGGGGAGGGCAGAGGGAGGCGGCTATATTCACTCATCAGTCTGGTGACCAAGCCCTGCCTGTCACCTAGTCTGCTGCAGACCCTCAGCACACAGTTCAAGCTGGCACCAGAGCAGACCTGGGGCGGGCAGCCCTGGACCTACCACCTGGTTCATTTCGCAGACGTGCTGCTGAATCACAGTCACAGCGTGAGCCCCGTGACACCCCTCACTGTGCAGCAGTGCCGGGCCTGGGACAGGTGCGCGGGTGGGATTTCCAGGGGGTGGGCAGGACGCTGTGGTCTGATGGCAGCCGGGGCCTGAGGATCTGCCTGGCTCCTCACAGGATGCTGCAGACTCTGAAGGAGCTGGAGGCCACCTCCTCAGAGCCCAGGGCTGCCGCCTTCCAGCACCTTCTGCTGCTTGTGGGTATCTACCTCTTCAAGGTACTGTGGCCTGGGATGGAGGGGCCGTGAGCCTGGGGTCCTGCGGCTATGAGGGCTATGGGGGGGAGCCAGGAAAGGCTTGGGGAGTTATGTTGGGAGGTTTCCTAAGCCAGCCTCATCATGGGTAGAATTATCATCCAAGGAAACGTCACTCCGGCCCCTTAGCAGGCACCAGCTGGTGTCCTGAGCTTTCCAGGCAGGCCTTCTTAATTCCCAAAACTTGAGGCAGACTCTGCTTTTCCATGTTTGACATGGGAAAACTGAGACTCAGAGGCAGAGTAGCTTGCACTGTACCCTCTGGCTGTGGGAACACCTTCTGGCCACTGGTTCTCTAGAACCACGGGGTGTCCCTCTCATTTCTTCCCATCAGGAAGCCCTGACCACATTCAGCACTCAGTATCCTGATTCCTCTTTTGTTTGTCTGTTTTTTTGTTTTTTGTATTATTTTGAGACAGAGTCTCCATCACCAGGCTGGAGTGCAGTGGTGCAATCTTGGCTCACTGCAACCTCTGACTCCCTGGTTCAAGCAATTCTCCTGCCTCAGCCTCCCCAGTAGCTGGGACTACAGGCATGCACCACCACGCCCAGCTAATTTTTTTGTATATTTAGTAGAGCTGGGGTTTCACCACATTGGCCAGGATGGTCTCAATCTCTTGACCTCGTGATCCGCCCGCCTTGGCCTCCCAAAGTGCTGGGGTTACAGGCATGAGCCACTGTGCCTGGCCGTCTGTTTGTTGAGATGGAGTCTTTTTCTGTTGCCCAGGCTGGAGTGCAGTGGTGTGATCTTGGATCACTGCAAGCACCACCTCTCTGGTTCAAGCAATTTTCCTGCCTCAGCCTCCTGAGTACCTGGGATTATAGGTGCCTGCCACTGTGCTGGCTAATTTTTGTATTTTTAGTAGTGACAGCATTTCGCCATGTTGGCCAGCCTGGTTTTGAACTCCTGACCTCAGGTAATCTGCCCACCTTGGCCTCCCAAAGTGCTGGGATTACAGGTATAAGCCACTGCGTCTGCCCTTACCCTGAGTCTTAGAGAGTTTTCTTCTCACAACATGGGAAGCTCTTATCGAGGCTGCTGGTCTTACATAGCCTGAGTAGGTGGGTCTCTCACTTGCCCGTCTGGCCTCTTGGCTGTGATGGCTTTACTTGCCAGCTTTGGTTAGTCCGAGCCCAGCCTGTGGATGAGTTGTGTGGGTAAAGTTTGCCCATGATGCCCCTTCTGAGTGTTGGAGTCAGACCTTTGATAGCAGTGGAGCCCTGCTGATTCCAAGACACACGTGGAGCCTGCAACCTTGAGGTCTCTGGTGTTGACTTGCACAGAGGAGGCTGCAGTTTGCTGTGCCCACTTTCAGATAAAAGGTGCAGCTGTGGCCGGGCACAGGGACTCACACCTGTCATCCCAGCAGTTTGGGAGGCCGAGGCAGGTGAGTCACCTGAGGTCAGGAGTTTGAGACCAGCCTGGACAACATGCTGAAACCCCATCTCTACTTAAATGTAATTAGCTGGGCGTGGTGGCAGGTGCCTGTAATCCCTGCTACTCAGGAGGCTGAGGCAGGAGAATCGCTTGAAGCTGGGAGGCGGAGGTTGCAATGAGCTGAGATTGTGCCATTGCACTCCAACCTGAGTGACAGAGCAAGACTGTCTCAGAGAAAATGAATAAATGAAAAAGGTGCAGCCCAGAGGACAGGGACCTGCGTGGCACACAGCCTGGGAGCCGGGGGCAGTGACCAGGGCTTTGGGCTGCTTTTCCTACCCTGGCCTAAACGTTGCCCACTGCATTTTGAGGGAAAAGTCTGTCTTTTAGGTACCAAAGATCACACAGTTGTCAAGATGCCCTGCACAGGCACACACTCCACCACTTCAGTCCCTGGAGTCCAGGGCTGTCCCATCAGGTGAGTTCAGATATGATTAAATTAGTTGAAACTAACGACTTTCAATTCTGCCTCATGCCGAGCCAAACATGGAGGAAATCATTTAGAATTATGAATTGGGGGCTGGGGTTTGCTGGCTACTCTGGGACCCTGACCATCCTTGTCAGCTCTGTCTGTCTTGAGTGTCAAAGTGGGAGCTGGCCTCCTTTTCTGTCCCCTGCAGGTTTTCAGATCCTGTAACTGCATATTAGGTGTAAAAAGGCCCTCAGCCCTTGGTATTCTGGGGTCCAGCTGAGGTCTTCCATTCTGGATTTCGGGGTGGCTGGCTGGGGCCGGCCAGTGGCTGGGCTGTTGAAGGCTTCTGGTGCCACTGCTGCCTTTTGGCCAGCCCCTTGCCTGGCTCAGAAGGGCTGTCCGCAGTGCGTGTCCTACCCTGTCCCCAGTCCCCTACAGAGAGCTGTGACCTGCTGGGTGACATCCAGACCTACATCAGAAACAGCCTGGGAGAGAGACGCCATAGGAGCCGCACCAAGGCCATTGGTGGGTCCTTGCTTCTGGGACAGGGTGTATCCTTGGGTACGAGAGGGACTGAAGTGGTGCAGTGAGGACAACGGTCTCCTGCCTGGGCTCAATCCACCCTCTTGCAGATCCCCAGGAGCTGCCATGGGTAGAGGTGCTGGTGGAGATCCTGCTGGCCCTGCTGGCCCAGCCCAGCCACCTCATGTGTCAAGTGGCCCAGAGCATGTTCGACCACATCTGCTCCCACCTGACCCCGCGTGCCCTACAGCTGATTCTGGATGTGAGTTGGGACCTTTGAAAATGCACTTTGTGCTGGGGCTCACTGAGCAGGGAGCTGCACCAGGTAGGAGAGCGCTTCAGCCTCCTAGCCTCCCTCCTGCCAGCCTGTGCCTGGTGGGAGGGGTCTCAATGAGGCCCTGTCCTGTCCTTGCAGGGTGTGGCCACCTCTCCTAGGCTCTGTTTTCTTCCCTGAAATGGGGACTTTTGGCCAATGGCAGGCAGGGCCTGGTCAGGAGGGTGGGGCCACAGATGGGTCAGTGGCTGGGTCTCCTCCCCAGGTGCTGAACTCGGAGACCAGTGAGGATGAGGATGACCATGTGGTGGTGATGGACAAGTCTGATGAGCAGCGGCTGAAGGTTGCAGAGGTGCTGCCAGTGCGGGCCAGGTGGGGTGGCAGGAGTGGGAAGATCGCAGAGGTGTGTGACGAGCCTGCCACCACCCCACAGGAAAAGCACGAGGATGGTGAGGAGAGCAGAGGCTCAGAGAGTGAAGATGAAAGCGATGTTGGGGAGAGCGAGGAGGAGGAGGAGCGTGACAGGATGTGGACCAGGGCTTCTGGGTACAGCTGATGAGTGTGCTGCAGGCTTCGAAGGCGCTGGTGAGCAGAGCCGGGGAGGGCTCTTGAGTCCCTATGTTGTGTGTCCACCTGCCCGAAGCCAGGCTGACTGCTGGGCCTCTGTCCCTCAGGGTGGAGTGGAAAGTGAGGATGAGGAGGAGCTGGGGGATGAGGCCATGATGGTCCTGGACCAGAACCTCGCCAGTCTCTTTGCTGAGCAGAGGCTGTGGATCCAGGCCCGGCAGGACGAGAAGAGCAAACCACAGAAGGAGAAGGTACTGCAGAGTGACTTCCAGATTTGAGTGAGCCTGGGGGCTGGTGCCTCCACCGCCTCCATCACCGCCCCCCGCCCGCCCATGCCCTGCCCCCTCCTTGCTGACAAGCTCTCCCAGCTGCAGGTGCTGGACCTGGTGGAGGTGCTGGTGACCAAGCAGCCTGAGAACATCCTGATCCTGGAGCTGCTGGAGCCGCTGCTGGGCATCATTTGGTGCAGCCTACACAGCAGCAGCACTAAGCAGGAGCAGGACCTGCTGCACAAGACTGTGTGCATCCTCACGTGAGCACGGGGGCAAGGCTGGCGGGTTTGGCCAGCAGTCCCCAGCCCCTAGCCCCCAGGCAGAACTCCTGGCTTGCTTGTTGTACAGGAAAGAGAGAGCCAAGCTTCCAGCCTGGGCCCTAGCTTGCAGGCTCACCACTCAGCCCTAGGTCACGTGTCACTCAGTGACTCACATGGTCCTTGGTCCATCCCGGTGTTCTCCTGACATGTGCGAGTGGTGCCCTGGAGCTGGGTTCCATCCCAGCCCCTGACAGTCTCCAGTGGGGCTGTGTCGGGGTGGGTGGGGACAGTGGCACCACCTGTGGCTGGGGACACACACCCAGTCCTCGGAGGTGCAGTGTACGTGGGAGTTTGTCAGGTTGGGAGGCCTTGGGGAGTGCAGAAAGGGGAAAGAGCATCCTGATGTGAGGCGGTCAGACATCCAGCTGGGAGGTCAGGTGAGGCGTGAGGCCACAGACCCCTGTAACCTCGCAGGCCTGACCCTAGTGGGGCTGGGGCCGCAGAGGCATTTTCAGCAGGGACATTTGGCGTGGGGAAGGCTTTGGATCTGGTTTCCCTTTTTGGAAATGGCTGGCGGTGTGGAGAAGGCTTTGGGCAGGGCTGTGCTGGAGGCAGGTCTAGCAGGGAGGTGATGGCAGGCGGGGGAGAGCCAGGCAGGCGTCAGGTGCAGACCTGCCTTCAGGGCTTAGGTGCTGGGTAGTTGAAGGCCTGGGCCCCTGGGCACTGCATGGATGGTCTGCAGGGTGGGGGGCATGACTGGTGGTCATCCTCCATTCCACCCCAGGCCACACCTTCTCAGATAGTTCTGCCAGTGTGCATGGACAGTGTCACTCATTGAGCATCCTGCCTCTTGTCCCCACTCTGTCCTGGCCCTGCAGGGCCACATAGGGTTCTGAGTGCAGAACCCTTGCCTCGCTTTACAAAAGGCCTGGAGGCCACTTCCCCACGAGGGATGAGTATGGACAGGAGAGGTGTGCCAGGTGGTGGTTGGCCCTGGTGCAGCCCCCCACTTCGGGAACTGTTCTGTTCCCCCTGTGGGGTGCCCCCTTGCCCAAGCACGATGAGCTCACATAGCTCCCAAGCAAGCTGCCAGTAGCCCTGCCTTCCTCTGTGTCCTCAGTCACATCTGTCTTCCAGATCTGTTTCCTCACCTGTAAAGTGGGACTTGCTTGGTGCTGCTTGGCAGAGCAGGGTGGATTGAGATTGTTCTGACCAGCTCTTGTCCTCACCACCTGCAGCTACCACCTGTGCCGTGGCCGTATGTACTGCCACGACTTGGGTGACCGCATCGAGGCCGCCAGCCCGACTCCACCGCCCTCTACCACTTCAATGCCTCCCTCTACCTGCTCTGAGTCTTGAAGGGCGGCACTGCCGAGGGGTGCGTGCATGAGACGCAGGAGGAGCTGGAGGCTGGCACCAACCCCAGCCCCATGACCGAGAGCTCACAGGTGAGCAGGGCCTGGCCCAGGCAGAGCCCATGCACTTCACACTTCCCCAGAACTCACCCTCCACCATCCGAAGCTAGCCCAGTCTCCTCCCATCCCAGAGGCCCTCTCCTGGCCTCAGCCAGCTCTCTCACCTGGCCTAGGCTGCCGGCTGCCTGGACTTGAACTTCACGATATGCGTCTACTCATCAGTACTGAGCTCCTTCCTGACCAAGCGCCACAGCCCCCTCATGGTCCCCATGTTCCTCAGCCTCTTTTCCCGGCACCCAGTGAGTGTCAGGGCCCACCCTGCCCACTTGGGGTCCCCTCTCAGCCCCAGCCCCACCCACACCTCACAACCCTCCCTTCCCCGCCAGGTGCTCTGTAAGAGCCTGCTCCCTGTCCTGGTCTAGCATGTCACAAGCCCAGGGCGGCCCCACCAGCAGGTAAGAGACTTCCCGGCTCCCAGCCCAGGGCCCATGTGAATTAACCTGCTTAACCTGCTTCTGAGGCCCCAGAGTGCTGGCCTGGTGAACACGGGTGCAGCCGTCCCTGCCACACCGAGCATGGAGGCACTAAGGGGGCGGGGCCAGCTTCACTCCCACAGCCACCACTGCCCATCTGGCCACACAGAGGACACCGTGGTAGTGTCTGATCAGGTGCCAGGACTGCTGGGGGCAGACTGAATGAAGATGGCATTAGCCAGGAATGGGTAGGAATTGTCCTGCCTGAGGTCCCACCTCTATCCAGCTGGGAGGCCTCCATGCCCCCACCTGTACATGAAGGCACGAGAACAGGTGGTCACAGAGTCCAGAGCAGCAGGTGGCCTTGCACGCCGCCCACATCCATGACTGGCAGGCCCCCTCACCCCCCTCAGCCTCTCATACCCAACATGCTAAGGCTCCAGGCACCCACCTTTACCCAACCACAGGCACAAGCTTGCCTGCTGCTCCAGAAGACCCTGTCCATGTGGGAGGTGAGGTCGTGCTTCCAGGACCCAGAGCGGAAGCAGCTGATCAGCCAGGTCCTGACAAAGGTCATGGAGGTAATAGCCGGGGGGCACCCTTCCTCCTGGCCTGCTCGGGATCGGTTCTCTGAGAGAGGACAAGCCAGGATTGGAGCCTGAGCCTCCCGGAGTGTGGGGGGTGGGGAGACAGGGAATTGGGATTGTCCCAGGAGATGGTCCCTGCCTCTGGGCTTTAGTCCCTGCTTGGAAACAAAGGCTTTGACAGCCCTCCAGAGTACCTCAGCCTGGCCACCCCTCCCCAGAACCTGCGCAGACCAAGGCAGAGCACCAGCAGGTGCTGTTCCCCCTGGAGCTGCTCAGTACTGTCTTCAGGACGTGTAAACACGAGGTGAGGTGGGGCCCAGCCCAGGGCAGTGTCGGGTTCCTCCTGGGGGCCTCAGGGCCTCCCGGCATCAGTGCCATTACCCAGGCCAGACCTTGGGGGTGGGGGTCATGTGGGGAAGGTTCTCAGTGCCTTGGTTGGGGCTCTGGGCTGTCATTTAGGCAGTTACAGAGCTGTGGATGGGCAAGTGACTAGGGAAGGGACTGCGCCACCCTGTCCTGCAGGGCAGGGTGCAAGGGTATGGCACTGCCATGTCCGGTGAGAAAGCTGAGAAGGGGTTGGCAGGGCTGGAGATGGTGAAGGATGGGAGAAGACTCAGGGTGGACATACGTTAGGGAGGCCATGTTTTCAGGCCTCGTGCAGGGTGTGGATGGGTGGAATGTGACATGTTGGGCAGCCACAGGGCAGGGTTGGGAGGCAGCTGTAGGTGGCCATCTCGGTCCCCTAGTCTGGCCTAGAGGGTAAGGTTTGGGAGGCCTCAGCATAAGTGCCAGTCAGCCTTTATGGAGGGAGAGCTTGCCAAGGCTACACCAGCAGGCAGAGGTGGGGCCTGGGATGGGGCCTTGCAAAACTGGGTGATAGCGACGAAGCCAGGAGATCGGGGCTCCTGGAAACCAGCAGATTCCAACAGTAACCTATTCAGGACGTGCAGGGAGGCTGGAGGAAAGGCATTGGCAGCCCCACGGTGATGGAGTGGTGGGGATGGCCCTCTTGGAGGTGGGTGCACCAGTGCCACGGTGGAGACTCAGACCAGGCCTGCAGCTGTGGGGAGGAGAACCAACACCTGGGCATGTGTTTCCTCCAATGGTGAGACAGACACGGATGCCTTAACAGGCAGAAGGAGAGGCTGAGGCCCAGGAGACTACAGGGTTTGCTGGTGAGAGAGCAACGGGGCCAAGGTGGGAAGACCACCAGGAGCCCCAGAGAGGCCTGCCCCTGTGGCCACCACCGCCCTGCCTTCCCATCCTCTGCAGAAGCTGACCTTGGACCTGACAGTGCTCTTGGGCATGCTGCAGGGGCAGCAGCAGGGCCTGAGGTAGGGGGTGCACTCCACCGGCTCCAGCCGCCTACTTGACCTCTACTGGCAGGCCATGAAAACCCTGGGAGTTCAGTAGGTACTGGGCAGGGGATGCACACTTGGGCGGGGCTAGGATCACCCTCACACTGCTGCGCACACACAGATGTGGGATCCCTGGGCCTCTGGAACCCCACGGGACCTGGGTGGAGGTGGCTGCTGCCCTCACTGGGCACCTTTTTACCGGCTTATTCCCCTTCAGGCACCCCAAGTTGGAGAAAGATACCAAGGAGATCCCCAGCGCCACCCAGAGCCCCATCAGCAGGAAGCAGAAGAAAAAGGGATTCTTGCCAGAGACAAAGAATTGCAAGAAACAGGTCAGAGGATGGCACACTTGCAGCCACCTGCGGGAGCCAGCCAGCACATGCAGCAAGAGGACAAAGGCCAAGGTCCCAGACCAGGCCAACGGGATGCCTACCACCAAGGGCCCAGTCCCTGGCGCTCCCACCCTGAGCCCCAACACCCCTGCCAAGTCCACAAAACTGCATAAGAAAAACCGGAAGCTGTCCAAGGTGAATGGAGCTCCCAGCTCCCCAATGAAGCCTGTAGGCCAAAAGCAGCACCACGAGGCCATTCCCAAAAAGGGGGTCTTGGACAAATCACCGCCATCCACACTGGCACAGAAAAAGGCAAGGTCGCCTTTAGTCATCAGGAGCCCCAGCCTGCTCCAGAGTGGGACCAAGAAGAAAACGCAGCTGAGGAAGGTGGGGAAGCTGAGTGCAGGCCACCCTCAGCCTCCATCTGCCCAAGACTCCTATTTTTCCACCATGATTTGAATATGCAAGCCATTTCTAAGGCTCTGTCCCCAGGGAGGGTGTCACTGCCTGCCCAGGCATCCTGCTCTGATAAGCACAGCCCAAGCTGTTCCTGCAGGGGTCCCAGGATGCAGAGACCCCCCTGGTTCTAGGCTGGGACTGTGGCTTCAGGGCCCTGTGGGCCAGGTCCAGGGCTCTGGGGTTCACCTGGGTGGATACAGGGTGACATGCTGGCTGCAGGCTGGGTACAGGTGTGACCATCTTTTGCACCCCCCACCCCAGGCTTTTTTGCTGAGGGAGCCACAGGGAGTGATTTAAATAGGTTTATTTCTTCATTTACAAGAGGAATATATTTGGCTTCTCTCTTAAGACTCTGAGATTCATAATCAGCAGCTCTAAAAAATAAAGGAGCAGTTTGGCTTCTGGAAGGAAGAGGAGGCAACAGTTGGACCTGATTCTTGTATGACAAGAAAACATCACTGGGGCCCTGGCTGAGGCTGGGGTGGAGGCCGGGCTTTGTGGGGTACCAGCCCACCCTTGTCAGGCCTCCCCGGGTACCCCACAGCTCCATGGGTGGGTATTCCACTAGCTTACACCCACTGAAGCCACAGCCAGCCAATAACTAAGGGATGAAAAGAGCACTGTCCAAGCCAGCTCTCAGGGTCTCCTAACTGGCCTCTTGGGCCCCAGACACCAGCACTGCCTTGATGGCAGCAAATGTGCAGGGAGTGTATGACACGGGCTAAACTCCCCCAAAGGGGTTTGGGGCTGGTGTGACATTGGCAGCTGTATCCTGGTATGTGCACAGGCATGAGTTGGGTGATCAAAGCCAGTGTGAAGGCCTGGCCCTGGGGGTCATTTGTGTGATAGGGACTGGCATCTCCCAGTGCCTCAGCCCATGCAGGAAGCTTTGTGGAGAGCTGCTTCCTCCAGCAGCAGAGCCCTGGCGGCTGCCCCATGGATTCTAGAATGGTCTCCTGGGCCCTGGCCCTGGCCAAGGCTCAGCCCAGCCTCTAGAGGGAGTGGGTTCCTGGCTTGGGGTGGTGGCAGCAAAGGGCTAGACAGCCGAAATATTCCTGGGGCCACCAGGAGCCCTGCAGAGGTTGGCTGGTGTGTGAAACCCTGAGACCACGAGGCTGGGGCCCAGGTGCTGCGCCGCTGCAGCCAGGGCCTTCACCCCTCATGATGCCAGCTTGTCAAAACAATCCCCACCTGGGAGCTCCCGCCTAGCAGCCAACCCGAGATAGACAGTGGCCTCCAGAGAGACTGGCCCAGCCAGGGGGTGCCCAGCTTCATCTCCCAGGTTGAGTCTGATGTCCCCAAGGTCAGAGGCCAGCTGAGAAGCTGCAGTCCTGCATGCTGGCCCTCACCTGGGCCTCAAAGCTGGGACTGCCTAGGCCATTCACTCTCCGTATGGCCCAGTGCCTGGTGAATCTTCAAAGCTGCAGATCGTGCTTTGCTCAGCAAGTTGCTTGGGAAAGTTGAGCCCCCTGGCCCTTTGTTCCAGGGAGGGCAGGGACTGGCCCAGGATCACATAGGCTGGTGGCAGGCCGGGCTCTCGGCAGTACCCACTTCGGGCTGCCTTCTTCCTTGGCCCCAGGGGCCCGGCAGTCCAAATCTAGGGCCAGGAATCTGTCCAACCTCATGGCTCCAACACACACAGCCTTCCAGGGTGACTGAGGACACTGCCTCTTCCTGCAGCCAGGGCCACTCAGCAGGCCCCTGCCAGAGCGGGTGGGCACCTAGCCGTGGATAACACAGAAAGCCTGTGGGCAGCCCAGGTGGTTCCGGATGCCGTAGGACACCTTCCAGACTAGGTGGGAGTGTGGTTTTTCATTGTCCCAGGGGCACCTGGGGAAAAGGGCATTAGGTCAGAAACAGGGCTCAGTGGGGCCCCCTGCCAGGCCGCCCTCCCTCCTCCCCTTGCCGTTGAAGCAGCAGGCCTCCCCCTGGGCTTGGGGCTGTGACCCTGGTTCTTGTGCTGCTGGGAAGCTCTAGCTCCCACCTGGAAGGTCTGAGGAGCCAGGCCCTGGTACATCCACGAGGAACCGGAGGGCAGAAGTCCAGATAGAGTGGGGAGTTCCAGCCAGGCCCCACCCAGCCCTAGGAAGGAAGGAAGGAAGGAAGGAAGGAAGGAGGGAAGGAGGGAGGGAGGGAGAGAGGGAGGAGGGGGGAGGGGGGAGGGAGGGAGGGAGGAGCCCTGACCCGTGGTTCCATCAGTGAATTCTGGCAACATCAGAGTCCAAGCCCAGGGTTGGTGGGAGGTGCTGGGGCAGGAGGGGACTCCAAAGGAAGAGTGCTCCCTGTCACCTAGCCTTGGCCTTCCCCCTCCCCAAGGGCTTCCCTGCCTGCACTCACCACCTCAGACTTCCACAGATGCAGGCAGCATCACCCGCTGGTTGAGCCTAGGGGAGAGACAGGCGGGGGTCAGGATGGTGCGTCAGCAGGGGCTGGGCCCGGGCACTGCTCTGGCACATCGCGTCGTGGGGGCCAGCTGACTGGAGGTGCTGGGCAGGGACTTCATCAGCCCAAGGGGGAGGTGGGAGAGCCAAGGGGTGGGGAGAGGAGTAAAGAGGAAAGGAGAAAGCAGTCAGAAGGTGAGAGGAAAAGGAAGGGGGAGGGGTCCCAGCTTTGGAAACCACCAAGTCCAAGCCTGGACCCACCAGACATCCCTGTGGCCCCGCACAGCTCCAGGCTGATGCTGGCACTGAGCCCCACAGGCGTGGGGAGGCCCAGGGATTGGACCCCAGCAACCAGGTCACCCCCTGGGTGCACCCAGGTCTCCCCTCCACCACCCCCTAGCAGGGCTCCCCAGCAGGCCTCCCCTCATCCCCACTCACTGCTGCTCAGCCTTGGCACAGTTGCTGAGGAAGAAGAGCACCATGGCGAGGAAGAACATGACCCCCAGGATGACGACAAAGGGGCAGAGCATGACCGCATAGCCCAGGCTCAGGAACTCCCAGAGCAGGGAGTCCTTGGTGCTCTGGCAGATCAGGTCTGAGATCTGTGAGGATGTGGGGGTGGGTGTCAGGGCACAGCCCCCCAAAACCCTCAGCCTCCCCAGGCCAGCCCCCTCCCAGGGTGACTCACAAAGCTGATGAGGTAGGAACTCCTGGCGTCCCCCGGCAGGTGGGAGGTGAAGCTCTGCAAGACCACAACCGTGGCATGCCAGGTGGGCATGACCACGTACTGTGGGATAGGTGGGCAGGTCATCAGCCCAAGGAGCCGGGCCCGCCCAGCGCCTGGCACCTCTGAAGCCCCACACCCTCAGACTCAGTCCTCTCTCCCCTGGACCCTTCCCTCCTCCCCGCCAGCCTGGCCGCTTGTTCCCACCAGGCACCCCTTTCCTCCCTGAGCCCCTCCACCCACACACAGCTTCAGTCAGCCCCAGGGGCTTCCCCACGTCCAGCCCAGACCAGTGCCACCTGCCCCAGATCGAAAGCGTCATTGGCCTCAAACCTGCTGTGCCCCTTGAAACGCCCCTCAGAAATGGGAATCTTCACCTCCCTCCCAGCTACTTGCAGCAAAGGGAAGGTAATTTGGGGGCTGCCCAGCTGCCAGTCACTAGAGGCCATTAGCCCAGAGCCCTCTGAGCCTCGCAGGACCCCAGCCATCAGAAATGGCCATGCCGCCACCTTTCCTGCTCAGCTCTCACTGTTCCTGAGATCAGGCTGCCGTGGCTTCTGCCCTTGGCCCATGGTCACGGGGACACTGAGGTCCAGAGAGGTACATGTTCCAGGGGAACCTGAACCCCAGCTTGGGCCATTTGTCCTCACTCCCATCAAGCTAAAGACCCATCTTGGTTCCCCTCCCTGAGGACCAAGTAAGGCCTGACGCCTGGAAAGGGAGCTGGTGAGGCAGGCACCTGCCTGGAGGAGCCTCTGCTCACACCTATGGGCACCTCAGCACTGAATGCCAGGTACTGCTGGGCCCCAGGCCCCCATCAGACCAAGCAGGCCTGAGCCACAGGAGGCGCACTTCAAAGCTGGGCAGGCCAGAGTCAGGAGGGGCTGGGGTGGGGGTGGGACAGGCACGTTCAGCTCTGTGGGTGCCCTGAGCCCCTGTGCCCTGAGCTCCAGCTGCCTCACCTTTTCAGAGTGCCAACCTTAGTGGGCATCAGCAGCCAGCACCCATGGGCACCCCATTGCAGGAGAGGTGGGGGCGGGTGGAAAAAGGCCTGAATCTGGCCAGAGTGGCCTCGTTTCCAGCAGGAGTAAACTGACACTGATTAAACTGGGACACAATTCTCCTGGGACCCTGACCCTGCTGGCAGCTGTCAGGGGCTCCCCTGGGGGTGGTGGAGGAGGGGTCCTGGCCAGCACCAAGGGCACTTGATCTGCACAGACTCACTCCTCCCTTCATGCTGGGCCTGGACGGGGACCACAGCCCATCCCTGCCACTGCCTGGCTCTGTGCTGAGGCTCAAAGCTGCATCAGACCTCCCCACCACCACCCAGCCCATGGACCCAGGGGACAGAGAGAGACAGCCCAGGAGGCTCGGGGTGTGCAAGGCAGGCTTTCCAAAGCACAGGAGCCAGCAGGGGCCATGGAGCCCTGGGCTCCATGGGACAGACTGATCTCCTGGGCTGTCCCATGCTGGGCACCTGACCCCCGAGCACCCTGAAGGTCCACCCATGAGTCCTTCCTCTTTCTGCCCCAGAGCCTGCCCTGACACCTCCCAGACACACTCCCCTGTCCCCTGCTGACCCTGGCCAGGCTGATCCCTGGGCATGGGACCAAGTGTCACACCCCTGCCACCCCCAGATGGCCACGAATTCCTAGCCCCCTCCTGGCTCCTCCCAGGGTGCTCCCATCCCCACCCAGGGACACAAGCCCCTGCTCGCTGCTCAGACGGCCCTTTGTCCCCAGCAGGCTGGGCTGGAGCCCATTGTTGACCCAGTGAAGATGGCCTCTGTCCGCCAGCCCCAGCCACAAGCACTTGGGCAGGTGTGCCTGGCAGCCAGGCTGAGCAAGGAGGGGCAGAGCCCATGAACACTCAGACCCGGGGGGAGGAGTGCTGGCAGGCAGCAGTACCTCGGTGCCAACCTGGAACTGCCAGCCTCCCAGACACTAACCTGAGCCTTGAGACACCCCTCCCCACCCAGTCCCAACATCTCACTCTGCCCACCCAGCCCTCTGCTTCCTGGATCTGTCCAGACGCAGACCCCAAACTCTGATTCCCTCCCTGCCTCTGGCTTCACCTTCCTGGCAGGCCTGCCTTCCTGCCCACTCCCAACCAGCTCTCCCACCCCTTCACCCACCCTTCCCAGCTGCCCCTGTGAGGTCGAGGCCTGGGTCAGCTGTATAAGGTGATCTCTGCCTGCCTGGCTCACCATGAGGATGTCGGTGGTGATGGCCCAGTTGGAAAATAGCAGTGTCTCTCCGATGAAGATATGGATCTGCCCAGGAGAAAGCAAAGCAATCATAAGGGGACCCTCCCTCCACAGCGGCCACAGGCTGCTCCTACACACTGGCTGCTGGTGGGGAGCCCACAAAACCTCACCCCTCCTCCCAGGCCCACATCCATTCATGGGCTGTCCAGAGACTTCAAGCTATGCTCATGGCCCTGAGTCACCCAGAGGCCCCAACAGGCCAGGGATGCTCAGGGGCAGCCAGAGAACAGGAGCCTCCCTAGGGAAGGGACTGTCCCACAAGTCACAGAATTTCCCATTCTAGACCCTCCCCGTGGCCCAGGCCGAGGCCCAGCTCCCCCAGCACCCCTCCCCCACCGCACTCACATAGGCCCCTACGATGCTGCTCTTTGCAGCCACGAAGATCAGGCAGATGAAGATGGCAGAGCCCAGCATGCCCACGGCACACACCAGGGGGTCGGCCCACTGGGTCCTCAGGCAGCACCAGCGCATGGCTCCCGTACCCGTGACCACACCCAGGAAGCCTGTAAAGCAGGTGATGGCCCCAAAGATGAGGCTGTGGGGACAGAGGATGGGGCATGAGTTGAGGGGGGTCAGGGCTCAGGCTGAGGGGCCCTCCTCTCTGAGGTCCCACCCTAAGGGGCCCCACCTGTCCTTGGCCCCCACAGGGCAGGCTGTTGCATGACTCTGCCATCTTCTGCACTACTTGTGCGCAGTGCAGATAGAGTGGGATCCACATGCCCAGGGCCCCCGTGTTGAAGGAGACAGCCGACATGGCCAGGGAGGAGAAGAGGTACCTGCGGCTGGGGAGAGGCCAGGCAGTGGCACTGAGCTGAGGGACCTCCTCCAGCTCCCATGGGCAGCACCGTCCATTGAGGAGACAGAAGGCCCCAAATGCTTCGTCTTACAGGCCCCAGGGGTGAGGGTTCTGGCTGCAGGAATAATAGATTCTCGGAACCAAACATCCCTCGCAGCACTGAGACAGCAGAACTGGTGGGTTTCCAGCTGAGGGTGTAGGGGGCTGCCCTGCAGGGAGAGCCCCTCAGCTCAGTACTCCTCCCCCTGCCCACCAGGCCCTTCCCAGCCAGACTCACTTTCGGATCAGGGCCTTCATATCTCGGAGCCATGAGGTCCAGGCCTTGAGCTGGTCCCCAAGCTGGTTGGCATGGCCTCTCTTAGTGGCTGGGACCAGGATGAGGATGAGCATTCCTGTGATCACGCCCAGGACAGGGGACACCGTTCAGGGAGCAGGAAGTTAGGACACCAGGGCCTGGCCAGCCTTGTCTCTGCTGCAGAAGGGGGACTCAGGCAAACTACACCTTCTCCAGGCCACAAGCTTCTCCTCTGAGCTGGGGATCTGCCCAGCCTTTCTAACTGGGCTGCTGAGAAATGCTGGGGCTGAGGTCAGTCAAGAGGCTGGGGGCTTGAGATAGATGGACCTTCCAGACCAGGGGCAGGACAGGAGCAGGGAAGGTGCAGGAAAGCCAGACAGACTAGAGGAAGAAGAAGGGGTGGGTAAGTAAAGCAGTGTGTGGATAAACAGAGGAGGAGAGATGGCTAAAGAGATGGATGGAGAACAGAAGGAGGGAGGGAGGGATCAATATATGGATATATGGACAGATGGATGGATGGATGGATGAATGGATAAATGAATAAATGGACAGACAGATGGACAAATGAGAGAAAAGTAGATAGCCAGATGGGATGATGACTTTGAGGAAGGAGAGAATTCCTGAGGCAGGTTACCAACATAGGTTCTTCAGCCACAGGGCACTGGAAAAGTGCTGTCTGGGCATGGAGCATCTGACAGACCAGGTGGGCTGGCATTTAGGGGGGTTGCCCATACAGGCCTCACAAGAACAGAGGCTCACCAGCCCTTTTGGGTCTTCCCTGTGTCCAGCCCATTTTTCAGAAGAGAACCTCCAAGGCCCCAGGTTTCTCTCCGGATGAAAGAGTGACATCCTGGCAGCCTGGCTTCCATCCCACCAGCCCCTCAGAACAGTCTCCCTTCACGCTCCCAGACTGAGAGCCCCTGGGTTGGGGAGTTCCTTTGCATGCCACCTCCCTCTTGCCCCCCATTAAGAAATTCCATGGAGGCCGCTTCCTTCCTGCTTTTAGGAAAAAACACTTTGTCTTAAGCTTCCACTCGGAGAGAATGGGGGCCTCTGTTTCCTCTGATTGCACTGTCCTGGGGCCTCAGTAACTTGCCCCAAACCCAGTGAGACAGGAAGTGACTCCAGACCCTGGGGCCTTCACGCAGAGGTCTCGTCCCAGCCTTACCCTAGCAGAGCACCAGGGCTTGAAGCAGGAAGCACCACCATGGACCTGGAATTTCCTGACATGGTGGGAGAATCCTTGATTCTCTCCCGGGACTGCTGGGCAGGAGATTCCAACACTCAGCCTGGGGGTCCTGAGGGCAGTGGGACTGTGTCTGGCTCCCCGCACACCTGAGCATTCTGACACCTCGATCTGCACTAATCTGGAAGGGCAGGGATTTCAGGGTCCAGGCAGCTGGGGAAGAATCCTGGAGGCCTATGACCTAGCCTGGGCTCCATCTCTGGGCAATCCTGGGGCAAGGTCTGGACTGGAGGGTGTCCTTGTGGAGGGAAGGGACATAGGACTTACCTGCAAGGCCCAGTGCCAGTCTCCAGCTGCCTGCTTCACACTGGAGCCAGTGATGTAGCCCAGGCCGCTGCAGAGAAGAGACACATCAGGCTGAGCAGAGACAAGCTGCGGACAGGGAGTGCCCGCTGGTCTGCAAGGAGGCTGCCCACCATCACCACCCAGCCAGCTGGCCAGGGAGCGGGCCCAGGCATTTCTCAAAGGCTGACCATCCACCTGTTGTGTTCCCTAAGGGTGCAGGGAATCTTCCCCAGATCCTCAGCCAGACCCTGGTGTCTCGGCTGTCCCTTGCACAGCAGGATGGCGAAGTAGAAGATGGACAGCATGAGCGTATGTGTGTTCTTAGTGAAGAGGTCACTGATGATGGTGGGTGCAATGGTGGAGTAGCTGGCCTCGCCAATGCCCACCAGCCCCTGGGACAGGACAAGCAGCCAGAATTACTGTGGAGAGGGGTGGCAGATGCTGGGGACTGGCTACCAACTCTCTGCCTCTCATCTCTGTTTCCCATTTGCTCCCTCCCCCGGCAAGGCCCAGGAGCCAGAAGAGAGAAGGGTAAGGGTGCTGGTGGGCTGCACCTCTGTAAAAACCAGCCACTCCAGGCCTCAGTTTGCCCCTCTGTCTAGTGGGTCTGATGGGGCCTGGCTGGCCCATGCTGGGATGGGACAGGACGATCCCAGCTTGAGAGTGGTATGGCCCAGGCAGACCCCTCTGCCCCCATAAGCTCTGGGACACAAGCCTAGGTGTCCACTCTCCACCAACTAGGAGATCTGCTCCCTGGCTCTGACCGCCGTTCACAGATTACCTCTGACCGCAGGTAATCTTCCTTGGATTACCTGCCCACAACCTTGGTCTGTTTTTCTGTGGGGTCATTTGTCTCTTTGCATTGTTTTTTTTTTTTTGAGATGAAGTATCGCTGGAGCACAGTGATGCAATCTTGGCTCACTGCCACTTCTGCCCCAGTGGATTCAAGCGATGCTCCTGCCTCAGCCTCCTGAGGAGCTGGGATTATAGGCACCTCGGCCTCCCAAAGTGCTGGGATTACAGGCATGAGCCACCATGCCTGGCCCTCTTTGTGATGCGGGGCACAGGGGCTAACACCTGTAATCCCAGCACTTTGAGAGGCTGAGGCAGGAGGATTGCTTGAGGCCAGGAGTTCGAGACCAGCCTGGATAACATAGCGAGACCCTGTCTCTACGAAATGTTTTAAATAAAATAAAAATCAGTAGGACATCAAGGTGCATGCCTGTAGTCCTAGCTACTTAGGAGACTGAGGCAGGAGGGTGAGTGGAGCCCGGAAGGTCAAGTCTGCAGTGAGCTGTGATCACACCACTGCATATCAGCCTAGGCGACAAGGCGCAGTGAAACACATTTAAGGCCAGGCATGATGGTTCACACCTGTAATCCCAGCACTTTGGCAAGTCAAGATGGGTGGATCACCTGAGGTCAGGAGTTCAAGACCAGTGTGACCAACATGACAAAACCCCGTCTCTACTAAGAATACAAAAATTAGCCAGGCATGGTGGTGGGTGCCTATAATCCCAGATTCTCCAGAGGCTGAGGCAGGAGAATCATTTGAACCCAGGGTAGGGAGGGCAGGGTGTGTCAGAGGTTGTAGTGAGCTGAGATTGAGCCATTGCACTCCAGCCTGGGTGAAAGATCTAAACTCCATCTCAAAACAAACATTTAAAAATAAAATGAACGTAAAAGGAAACCTTCCATGCGTCTTATCCTGTAACTTCCTTCTGCCCCCTCATTCTTATCTTTTTGAAACCCGTTTATACTGATGTATCAAGATCTAGTTCATTCTTTATGAATCCCAGCACTTAGGGAGGCTCAGGTGGGTGGATCACCTGAGGTCAGGAGTTAGAGCCTAGCCTGACCAAGATGGTGAAACCCTGTCTCTACTAAAAATACAAAAATTAGCTGGGTGTGGTGGTACACACCTGTAATCCTAACTACTTGGGAGGCTGAGGCAGGAGAATCACTTAAACCTGGGAGGCAGTGGTTGCAGTGAGCTGAGATTGTGCCATTGCACTCCAGCCTGGGCAACAAGAGTGAGAGTGAAACTCTATCAAAAAAAAAAAAAAAGAGTCATACACACTATTCATCTGTGTAGCTAGGGATGGCCATTTCGATTGCTTCCTTGTTTTTTTGTTTGTTTGTTTTGTTTTTGGTTTGTTTTGTTTTTGCTATGACAGTGCTGCAATGAACCTTCTTACATGGATGTGTCTACAAGCTGGAGTTTCTCTCTTGGGTATATACCCCAAGTAGAGGGCTGGGCCGTGGGAGATACAGAGAGTTTTATAATATCCTGCCATTTCACTCTCCAAAGAGACTCTACTTACACTCCCAACAGCAGGGCTGGAGTCCCCGCGTCCCTGAAGCTTCAACAACACGTGGTATTGTCAGCCTTTGCAATTGTTGCCAATCTGACGGGTGTGAAATGGTACCTCGCTGCTCTCATTTGCTTTTCCCCATCACTGGAGAGGCTGAGCACTGTCTCTTCCTACATTTATTGGCCATTTGGGTGTCTTCCGAAGCTGTCTGTAACTATCTCTAACCCATTTTTCTGCTGCGTTATTTGTCTTTTTCTTATTGATGTATAGTCCTAGATTTTAAGAGCTTGCTTTCTGCTCTACTCTCCCCTATCCAGACTTTATTCTGCAGGATGGTTTGAAATACAGACCAAACTTTTCTTTCAATCCAGATGGAGAGATAGTTCTTCCCAAGCCACCTGTTTCATATGCAGCTTTTTCCTCCACTAAATCCCCACAGAAATGAGGACTGTCACATGAATCTTGGTCCATGGCTCCGCTGTTTGAGTTAGAATAGCTGCATTTTCATAACTGAGAGCCAAATCCCCTTTCATTTTTCACAGTGTTCTTGGCGGCTTCTCGGCATTTTCTCTGCCAAATTAACTTCAGAACCACATGGCCAAGGTCTACGAAAAACCCCCATGGGATGGAAATTGTGACTGTGATGGATTTCCAGATTCAGTGGGGTTGACCTGTTTCTCTCTGTGCCTCTGCTTATCTCCTCTACCAACCATCCCTCCCCTTTCACACACCCAGAAGTGGGCACAGACCTGGCATGATGGCCTTGACTCACTGGTCAGTCCCAGGAGCAGCCCAAGAGGTTGATGACAAGGGGCCTGGCCAGGGGCAAGACAAGCCCCTGACGGGCCCTAGAGGTTTCTGATCCAGTCCTTTTTTTTCTGTAGAGACAGATCTTGCTCTGTCACCCAGGATGGAGTGCAGTGGCACAATCTGGGCTCACTGCAACCTTTGCGTCCCAGGTTCAAGTGACTCTTGCCTCTGCCTCCTGAGTAGCTGGGAATACAGGTACACATTGCAATGCCCAGCTAATTTCTTTTGTATTTTAGTAGAGATAGGGTTTCACTGTGTTGCCCAGGGGGTCTCGAACTCCTAAGCTCAGGCAATCCACATGCTTCAGCCTCCCAAAGTGCTAGGATTACAGGCATGAGCCACTGCACCAGACCCAGTTCTTATTTTTGACTGTGGCCACCAGGCTAACTTGCCATCCTGGGCCTGGAGCACACCTGACCTGACCCTCCTCTGTGAAGCTGAGGCATGAAGCAAGGGTGTCCCTGAAAACCTGCTGATTCTCTCTGCCCTCCCTCCAGTGGCCCCTCTATCCATCCACATCTGACCCGGCCACTGTTCTTCAAACTACCACAGAAGGAAGCTCAGACCCTCGAGCCTGGCATTCAAGGTTCTCCATGACTCAGTCCCCACTTCCTTTCCAGTGAAGATGCAATCCTCAGTCTTTTTTTTTTTTTTTTTGAGATGGAGCTTTGCTCTTGTCACTTAGGCTGGAGTGCAATGGCACAATCTCCATTCACTGCAACCTCCACATTCCAGATTCAAGCAATTCTCCTGCCTCAGCCTCCCACATAGCTGGGATTATAGGGGCACACCACCATGCCCAGCTAATTTTTGTATTTTTAGTAGAGATGAGGTTTCTCCATGTTGGCCAGGCTGGTCTCAAACGCCTCACCTCAGGTGGTCCACCCATCTTGGCCTCCCAAAGTGCTGGGATTACTGGTGTGAGCCACTGCGCCCAGCCCAATCTCACTCTTTCAATACACTGCACCATTTCTGCAGCTGTGGGTTGGCCCCTTCTGCCCATGATGCCTTCACCAAAAGGCCTAATCTCTCAGTCCTGTCTGCCTAGCTCAAATGCCACCTCCTCCAGGAAGCCTTCCCTGACCCCATGGATTTCAAAAGACAGCTGTCTCTAGTGAGGACTCTTTCTGCACCTCTTGAAGGATCTGAGTGCAGAATATCCCATCAAATCTTCCTGCCCCAAAGCCTCGGTGCTCCTAAGGACAGGGCTGTACTAAAATCTCCCTGAACACAGACCTGTTCTCCCCTTCTTCCATCATCTTTCTCTACAGCAGCCATCATTTGATTGCCCCTCTCTGCTTGAATGCACCTAGAGATGGGAAACTCACTATCTCACAAGGCAACAGGCTCATCTTCAGAAGAAAGAGCAGAAACAGGGACTGGATGAACACAGGGTGTGTTCCAGGGTCTGGCCCTTCACAGCTCGGCTACTTCTTACAGGAAACCTTCGAGTTGGGAAGCATCATCCCCATTTTATCGATGAGAAAACTGAGGCTCAGAGAGATTAAGCGTAAGTATCTCCAGGTCACAAAGCTAAGTAAACCACCAAGTTGGGATAGTCAAGCTGAGGCCTGGGAGAGCTAAATGAGAGGATACTTCCTTGTGTTGAATTGATGTTTGCTTCTCTGGGATGACCCAAGAAGTTAGATGGTCATCAGACCAAGCACAAACTGAGCAAGAACCAGAGAGGGGTAGTGACTCCCCCAGAATCACATAGCCAGGTAACAGCCGAGCAAGTACTAGAACCCAGGGCCCTCACTCCTGGGCCAGACTTGTTCTTGGCATCCATCCCAAGTCAGAGGGCCACTCAAAAGGAGTCAGGCCATTAAGGCTACAGGTCTCTCCAGTCAGGCCAGTATGGAAAAGGCCCCAGCTGCAGGGCTGGTTTGTGAAAGTGCCTGAAGACCACCTTGTCCCTCTGCACTGGGAAGATGCTGGGGTTCAACCAAAGAAGCTGGAAGCCCCGGGCTGGATGAGCACAGGCCAGTGAGACTCATGACGCACTTGAGGGCCCGGGATGCACGGGTGGGGGAGAAGCTAGGGTGGGCCTCACCTGCTGGGGAATGAAGGAGTTGGAGAAGGTGACTTCAGACCAGAAGAAAATGCCACAGCTGAGAATCACCTTCCTGTTGAAGCGATTGCTCAGGTAGCTGAAAATGGGGGCTACCACCATGAAGCTGCAGATGACCACTGTGCAGGGAAAGGAGAGCTTGAGGGGTGGCCTGGGCCCATGCCCCAGTACACTGGCCCACTTCACACCCACTTGAGGTCAACTGCCTGTGGGGCAAAGTGACTGAGGAAGCAGCTCAGAGAGAGGGGACCTCAGCCTCACCTGCACCCCAGGATGGCAAGACCAGCCTTACGAGGTCAGGCAATTCCATGGCACCATCCCTTCCAATACATGTCCAGTTTTCCCAGTTTTAGGTGAGCCTTTTGGGTACTTTTTTTGAGAGTCTTGCTCTGTCACCCAGGCTGGAGTGCAATGGCACAATCTTGGTTCACTACAACCTCCGCTTCCTGGGTTCCAGCAATTCTTCTGCCTCAGCCTCCCCAGTAGCTGGAATTACAGACTTGTGCCACCATACCCAGCTAATTTTTGTATTTTTAGTAGAGATGGGGTTTCACCATGTTGGCCAGGCTGGTCTTAAACTCCTGACCTCATGATCCACCTACCACAGCCTCCCAAAGTGCTGGGATTACAGGCGTGAGCCACCACGCCCAGGCTTGGGTACTTTCTAAAGGAGTAAAGACCTATTTATTGAACACTTTCTACATGCAAGACACTGTGCTGGGGTCTCAGCATGTCATATTTCACGTGTCTTTTTAAAATTTTCTTCTGTTTATTGTTTTGAGACAGGGTCTTACTCTGTCACCCAGGCTGGAGTGCAGTGGCACAATCTCAGCTCACTGCAACATCCACCTCCTGGGTTCAAGTGATTCTCATGCCTCGGCCACCTGAATAGCTGGCATTACTTGGCCAATCTTTGCATTTTAGTAGAGATGGGGTTTGGCCATGTTGTCCAGGCTGGTCTAGAACTCCTGGCCTCAGATCCACATGCTTCGGCCTCCCAAAGTGTGAGGATTACAGTTGTGAGCCACTGCACCTGGCTGTATCTCATGTATCATGTGCCTTTCCAGCCCCTCCCACCTCAAAGATGCGGAGACAGACGCAGAGGGAAAGTGGCTTTCCCAGTAGCCCACAGGCAATAAAAATCCCAGTGAGGATGTGACCCCATCTGTCTGATTCCAGGGCTTGTACTCCTTATACTTTACCACACTGCACTTATTATTCTACTTGGGAAAGAAGTTCAGAGAGTGGAAGGGATCTACACAAGGTCACCCAGCAAATCAGGGCAGAACTGGACCTGGAACTCCATTTCACACATGCCGAATCACACAGCTGCCCTTGCCCCCAGCATCTCAGGGCCTTTCCTGATGGCTGAAAACACTATCATCCACCCCCCCATCCTACCCTCCTGTCATTCACCACCACCACCACCATCAAGTTTTTTTTTGAGACAGAGTCTTGCTCTGTCTCCCAGGCTGGAGTGCAGTGGCACAATCTCACCTTACCACAACCTCCGACTCCTGGGTTCAAGCAATTGAACCTTGCCTCAGCCTCCAGGCTGGAGTGCTAGGGTGACAGACATGAGCCACTGTGCCAAGCCCAGTCCTTATTTTTGACTGTGGCTACCAGGCTCACTTGCACGCCACCATGCCTGGCTAATTTTTGTCTTTTTAGTAGAGATGGGGTTTCACCATGTTGACCAGGCTGGTCTCAAACTCCTGACCTCAATCGATCTGCCTGCCTCAGCCTCCCAAAGTGCTGGGATTACAGGCATGAACCACCACACCTGGCCACCACAATTTTAAGGAGAGGGGTCAGAGGAGGAGATATTTCAGCCAGGACCTGGAGGAGGTAAGAAAACAAATCGTGCAATTCTTGGGGTAAGAACAGCAGGCGCCCAGGCCCTGGGGCAGAAGTCCACTCAGCATGTTGGAGGACAGAAGATAGGCCAGGGTGGGGCCTCAGAGTCCCCAGTGATGACTGTGAGGTTCATGGATGACAAAGGAAGACATGAGGGGATGCTGAGAACACACCATGACCTGGCTTTGTTTTTCCAGGACAAGAGGTTAAAAGACTCAACAGGAGTCCACTGCCAGTGATGGGAGGGGCCTTGGAGGTCCCAGGTGGAATGAAGAGGGGCAGAGCAAGACAGGGTAGACCCTAGGTCACACAGCAAGGCAGCCCTCATCTCCATATCTCCCCCAGGAAGGCAGTCCCACAGCTGATGGCCAGATGGCCAGACAAAGGCTGGGAGTGGCAGACAAGGCAGCCCGTTGGCCTCTGACTGCCCGGCTGAATGTGTGCATGGGCCCGGCTGCTTTTGCGTGGGCCTGAGACCCTGGCGAGATGGGATCTGAGAGAAGAGAAAGAGGGAGAGAGGAAGGAAGGAGGAAAAGAGAGGGGAAGGTGGGGTGAGAGGGCCGGGCACAGCCCCTTGCACTTGGCTAAGGCAGTGACTGCTCCTCTCTTATGCAAGAAAGAGCAGGCCAGGGAGTGTGTGTACATAGTGGGTGTGCAAGGAGACCCCCTAATGCTGGGAAGCGGGAAGGTCCCCACTGATGTTCCCAAGGTCAGAGAAAGCTCAGGGCACATTGAGGACAGCAAGGAGAAAGGTCAGGCCACGGTGTGAGAAGGCTGAAGAGGAGGCAATGAGAGGGGAGGCCGTGGAGGGAGGACTGTACTCTGAAGAGCAGGACAGCATCTGGTGTTTAGAAGGTGATGGGAGAACCACCACCCCCAATGCCACTTGGAAAAGCCCCCGCCAGGTGGGTGAAGAGGCATCAGAGGAACGTGGCCCAGACCTTGGCCAGACCCTGGAGCAGGAAGTGCAGGCCCCTCCTGGATCTTTCACCCCTCCCTGGTTTCTGGCTGCTCACTCAGATGGGAAGAAGCTTCCAAGATGGCAGGTGGACTCCTGGCAGAGGCAGGCACACTCTGTCCCCACGCACCAGCCCCAGCCTGATCAACTTGGCCAAACACCTACGTGCCCTTAGCTCCCCATTTCCATGCCCATCTTACAGCTGGGGTCACTGAGGCCCCAAGAGGTGGAGGAATTGGCCCTAGATGACAACACGTGAGGACGGGACACTCCACACTGCTGCCTGTCCCCCAGTGCCTTCCTTTGGAACAAGGCAGTCCAGGGTTGGGGGGAGGTGGGGTCCATCATTGCTGCCCTCCCCTCTTCTTGGGGTAGACAGGAGGAAAGGCCCCTCGTGGCCCTCTGGGAGGTCACAAGCCTTGAAGGGTCCTGAACACAATCAGGGTAGGCATGGGGAGGGAGCAGAGAGAATGTTCCTGGCAGAAGCGACAGGATGGGCAATGGCCCAGCCATGTGAACCTTGTCCGATGTGAACACAGAGGCCAGCAGGCAGCTCTGTGGAAAATAAAGACCAATCTAGCTGGGCCTCCAAGCTAGAAGCTTCCCCTGTCCACCACCCCACAATCCCGTGGTCTTTGTTTGAGGAGAACTTTCTCGGCAGACTGGCAGCCACACCCCTGGTTCTGAAAGGGGTGGCTTTCCCAGTAGTTCCACAGGAGAACATCCTGTGAAGAATGTGGGGAGCCCTCACTCAGCTCACGTGTGCTGAGCCCGCAAGTTTGGGACAATGGAGAGACAGGGCAGGCAGCCAGGGCCCGGTGGGCAGGGCTGGGGCAGCAGGGAGGGAGGACTCAAAAACTACCCACCCACCTCGAGGTCTCGGGCCGGGGCCTCACTCCCTCCCCTGAATGTTCAGGCAAGAGGCCATCAGAAAGCCAAAGGGGGTGGACGGGTGCCTCAGGTGCTGGCCACCTCTCACAGCAGCCCAGAGCTCAGAACCCCCATGGGGATTCACCGTCCTGGTGGGCAGCCCCGGACCCCCATCCATGGTGAGGAGAGCCATCCTCCTGGCATGCCTGACCTGTGTGACCCCAAAAGGCCATTCTGGAGCTGGAGAGACAGGGCTGAGCTTGGGGAGCACTGAGCCCCCACTCTGTAACCTTGGACCCTGCACTCAGCCCTTGTCTTGGCCTGGGCTGAACCATGATTATTTTTAGATGGCTGACCTGTTATTTGGAGAAGACTTGCCATCCTCCACATCCTGTGGGCAGGGAGGATGCTCAGGAGGCATGGGTGGGGTGGGGCCAGGCTCTACCATCCAAGGGACAGCTCAGGTTGGCCAAGCCAAGGGAGAGTGCTGAGGACACACGGCCCCATCGGCGCCTGAGAGGTCACCACACTCAGACTTCCCACCTCCTCCGTGATCCCTCTACTCAGGATTAAACTGTGCTGGCCTCTCAGGCCTCAGGGTGAATGAGGTTTTGGGGCCACCTCTTGAACAGTGTGGGTGGAGGGCTTGGAGAAAAGGCACAGGAGCTGTCTGACTCTGCATTCAGAATCCAAGTCTGCTGAAGCAGGAGGCAGTCACCAGGCTGGCCAAAGATGTGGGGGAGAAAGTGCCTCGCCCTAAAGCAGAGGCACTGTCTGGATTCAGTCTGAGCTGGCTCTTCCTGTCCCCACTCTCCCTCCATTCCCCCATCCCCATCCTGGTACTTCCTCATGACCCCGCAAACCCCAGCCCTGAGTAGCCTTCAGCTTCCTCTGCCACCCTTCCCACGCTTGATCTCAGAATAAATATCCTGACACACACATCTTACATGGACCTGCCCTGCTCCAAAACCTTCTCTGGCTCCCCACTGCCCCAAGAAGAAATCCACATGCCTTGTCTTGGCCTTCAAGCCTTTCATAGTCAGACTCCGCCCACTGCCGAGCCTCTTCTCTGTTTTCCCCATGCACCAATGGGCCACACAGGTCACTGAGTTAGGCAGTATCACAAACAACCTTCGTTCTCCCTCGCCCTTCTCTGTATTCCACTGACATCGATTTCCTCAGATCTTTCTTTCTTTTTTTTTTTTTTTTGAGATGGAGTCTCACTCTGTCACCTGGCTGGAGTGCAGTGGTGCCATCTCAGCTCACTGCAACCTTTGCCTCCTGGGTTCAAGCAATTCTCCTGTCTCAGACTCCCAAGTAGCTGGAATTACAGGTGCACACCAGCATGCCCAGCTAATTTTTGTATTTTTAATAGAGACGGGGTTTCACCACGTTGGTCAGGCTGATCTCGAACTCCTGACTTCATGATTCATTCACCTTAGCCTCCCAAAGTGCTGGGATTACAGGAGTGAGCCACCACACCTGGCCTGCTCTATTAATTTGGAATTTGAGTTTGTCTGCAGTGGCAATTGTCCTGTGTCCCATGCAGTCTCTGCATCATGAAGAATTGCCTAAAGAATGGTCTGGGATTTGCTTCTGCTGGGGTCCCTGGAAACATAGGGGGCCTCCATGGGGAAGGAATTAGAAGGCCCAGGCCTGTATACAGCAGGGGCTGGAACTAGGCTCTCTCTATTAAGCCAGAGCCAGTGGGAAATGTCCATTCTTGAAAGGGAACTCCAAGAAAACTACCCACCAGCGTGGGGACACAGCTTGGAATCAGGAAGCCTGGCTGGAAATGGAACCACCATGATTAAAATGCAGAAGCTCCAGGCCTGGAAACTGAGCCACACTGGTGTTCCTTTGTTGAATCTGGGTGACGTGTCATCTGGAAGTTGGTTGGGCTATTCTCACTGCTTTTATGTATGCTGAAAATTTTTCATGGTAAAAATGTTTATATTAAAAATACTGTGACAAGCTTTGAAGACATTTATCTGGTCTCTAAACACTGCACCACTTGGCTTTGATTCTAGCTCCCACTCCCTTTTCTGAGTTCAGCTCTCTGCTTCTGGCATCTGGGAATTTCCTGCTAGCTTTAGCTGTCAGGCTCAGCTTTGTAATTTAAACATGTTTTCTTGGCATATTTTATCTAGCTTGGAGGGAAAACGAGGGCTTCACACATTTACTTGATCTCACACGCTGACTACAAACTCTAACTCATCTTTCAAAGCCTCATTCTAATGTCTCCTCCTCGAGGACGTATTCTCCACCTGCCACCCACCAGGGTGTGGCGCACACTCTCTGCCATAATACATTTTCTGCCCCTGTAGCTAGAGGGAATCTAACTGAGGGAAGAAACTGAGTCTGGGCCGAGCCCAACACACAGTTTGCCAAGCAGTAGGTCCAGCGGCAGCTGCCTCTTTACGTATAGGCCACGGTGGTTCCTGATTTCCCAAAACAGCAAAACCTATGAGCCATAATTTTTTTTTTTTTTTTTGAGATGGAGTCTCGCTCTGTCACTCAGGCTGGAGTGCAGTGGTGCAATCTTGGCTCACTTCAATCTCTGCCTTCTGGGTTCCAGGAATTCTCCTGCCTCAGCCTCCAGAGTAGCTGGGATTACAAATGCATACCACCAGGCCCAGCTAATTTATGTCATTTTTATAGAAGAGATGGGGTTTCAGTATATTAGCCAGTCTGGTCTCACACTCCTGACCTTGTGATCCACCCGCCTCGGACTCCCAAAGTGCTGAGATTGCAGATGTGAGCCACCACGTCCAGCTTTTTTTTTTTTGAGATGGAGTCTTGTTCTGGCACCTAGGTTGGAGTGCAGTGGAATGATCTTGGCTCACTGCAATCTCCACCTCCCGCTTCAAGTGATTCCTCTGCCTCAGCCTCCTGAGTAGCTAGGATTACAGGTGCCAACCACCACACCTGGCTAATATTTGTATTTTTAGTAGAGATGGGGTTTTAACATGTTGGCCAGACTGTCTCGAATTCCTGACCTCAGATGATCCACCTGACTCAGCCTCCCAAAGTGCTGGGATTACAGGCATGAGCCACTGCACCTGGCCTGTGAGTTGTAATTCTGCTCTGGGTTTTAACAGAGGCTGAGCTATGACTGCTGTGGGCAACTCAGGGGCCATGCCCGAGCCAGCAGCACTCTTATCTGCAAAGGGGATGCGGAAAGTGGCCCATCCTCAGCAGTTTTCACGCCTGGTCCCAGAGTGGGGGCAGCAGGAGCAAGCCCAGGCCTATCCCTGAGCCACCTCCTCCCTGTCTCCTGGCCCAGCAGCCCCTGGTGCCCACAAATAAGCAGGCAGCCCAGCTCTCAGCCCTGGCCCTTTGATCTGGGCAAGCACTGACACCTGGCTGGCACCCTCCACCTGGCTCTGACCTTATCGGGCATGGGGAAGGCACAGATGCCTGGAACACAGGCCAATTAGGCGACTTGCCTAGTTGTCCACTGAGTCACGTCTTGGTCTACTTGAATGGTGTCTTGGCTCAGGTGGCCAAAGGTGTGAGGACACCTTGGAGAGCCATCCCAGCTATGCGAGGGAAGGTGACAGGTGAGGGCCATCATGAACAGACTAGAGGGTCCCTGAGGATGCTGGGGGTTCTCACGATGGCCCAGAGACACCCACCCTGGGGACACTGAGATGCCAGACACCCAGACCATGCAGGCCAGTGGGCAGGAGAGGCAGAGGCCAGATCCCTCTTCCGGGCTGGCTGCTGTCCACCGTGAGCCCTCAAGCAAGTGGCTTCTATGTCTTGGCCTTTGTCCCTGTATCTGATAAGTGAAGCTGATGAAGGGAACCTGCAGGGTTACCAGAAGAATCAAATGAGATGACGCGTGGCGTGCTTTGTCCACCTCCGGCCAGGTCACTGGAATGAATAGGAACTGTGTGAATTCTCTTTCATGAGCCCAAGAAGCCAGCCAAGAACAGAGCCACAAAAAGAACCAGGGAACTCTCACAGCTGCCTTGAGCCGAGCCCCATGGCCCTCCCTACAATTCCCTGCACCTCCCACCCCTCCCCCTTCCTGGGCTGTGCTGGCCCCATAAATGGTCAATGGGCATTAAATGGAGGATACTTGAGATAAAGCCTTACTCCAGATGAGGAAGTGAGGCCAGGACTAGGAGGGACATGGGGCTCAGGCCAGGTCCCCAGTAAGTCAAGGGCCATGCAGGGCAGGGGTTGGGCAGTGAGGCCTTCTCCACCCTTTCCTCACCAGCCTGGCAGCCCACTCCTTTCCATGCGCCTGGAATTCTGTTTCTCAGCCAAAATACTGGTCACTGCATGCACACAGCCCAGAGGGGGCCACAGGAGCCCATCTCGGGGGCAGGGCAGGCAGACTTATTCTGGCCTAGCCAGGGAGCCCCAGGAAGAGGTGGGGGAAGGGTTGGGCTCATGGCCTGGGAAGAGCTAATGTCTACTAGGGCAGGGACTTGGACACCCACAGGGAACACTGGACCACACAGCCTTACCCCATCCTAGCACAGTCCAGTCTCACATGAGCCCTGGAACCATTGCATCCCCTCTCTCTGAGCTTTGAAGTCCCTATCTGGGCTATGGGGACAGCTAGAAGGTGGTGAGTGGCTGTGGCACTCTGAGCTCAGGAGGCATTGTGCATACTGAAATGCCACTTAGGTCAGGCAGGTTCCTGGGCAGAGCCAGTTCACTCCACCCTTCCCTCCCAGGAGGGGAAGCATTCACTGACTGGAGTACAGACCACAGGGACATTATCCTACATCTGACTGGGCCTCCAAGCCAGATGGACTCCAGGGCCAAGGGCTCAGAAAAGGCAGGGCCCAAGCTAGTGCCACACAGCATCCCCCCAGGACAGAGTCAGGACTGGCCTCTTGCCCTAGCCCTGGATTGTAGGACTGGCCAGAGTCTCTGCCTGGCCTGAGGGGTGCTTCTGAGGGCAAAGCCAATGAGGCCTGGGAGCCAGGAGCCCAGTTCCCGAGGGACCATGCCTCAGTGGGGGCAAGGACAGGGAGGCACATTCCTGGAGGGAGGGCCTGGGAGGCTGCCTGGCCTCCTACACTGTCCCAGACCAGCTTCCAGCAGGCTAGCGTATCAGGCCCTACTCCGGCAGCCCATCAGAAGCCTGGGCCCTACAGAAGAGGGTGGCAGGGAACCTCAGGCCCATGGCCAGTCCAGGGCCAATTCTCAGGTGCCTGCCCTGGGCTTGGGAACTGCTCTCAGGCTGACCAGGTGGAGTTTCCTGCTCATCACCTAAGAGGTGATTTCCAGGGTGGATGGTAATGGAAGGAATGTGGGGGAGGGCAGGAGATAAAAACGGGGTCACCATGGCTCTGTTGGCATTGCCCAACATGACTTAAGAAGCTCCCTACACCAGCCGCAGGATGGATCCCAGATCACTGGGTCCCGATGAGGCCCCAGGACCCAGAGGAAGGGTCACCTCTGCAACCTTGGCCCTTGATCTGCACCCCCATATCTGCCCTCGGTGCAGGTATTATCCATTTCGTTAGACAAGAAGCAGAGGCTCAGAGATACATTGTCATTGGCAGGCAACAACAGTGGGATTGGGGGGCAAAGTCCACTCTTTCCAGGAGTCAGCACCAGTGAAGAAAGACCAGGGCAGGGCAGGGGGGCAGAGGACAGCAAACAGGACAGGACCCACGATGACAACACGTGGGTGGGGGAAGGTGGGGGTGGGCATCACCTGACTGCAGCAAGCCAGTGCCTCGGTCCTTGACCCCAAAGTGCTGCTGGATGTCAGAAGGACGCTTGGAGGAAGAGTGTGCTCACTGGCCGAGTCTGATGCCTGGTGTCCCCAAGCCCAGCCCAGCTTCTTTGCCCCCCTGCAGGGCCCAGCCTGCCCCATTGTAGGTCTCCTGCTCTGCTGTGACCTCCACCCTTACAAGGTTTGCCAGGCTTGCCTCCTGCCCCACCTGGGCCTCCTGTCCCCGGCCCGTCCCCATCATTCACAAAGGCCTGAGGGGCAGGGACAGGCAGGGCTTGTCTGTGGTTATTCTGCCCCATGGGCAACCATGCCTCCTATCTGCCAGCCTGGGCCTCTTCCCTACCTGCGGCCCAGGCCTGGATTACTGCAACACACACGGGCTTTCCCTCTGAGTCTATGGCCTAGAGAGCAGTGAGGGGCCTGAAAGCTGCAGGGAGCCCTCTGGCCTGGGATGGAGCAGTCACACTCACTCTGGTTCACCTGCTCATGTGCACAAGCACATTGGTATGCACACACATGGTGGTTTGCTGCCTCTATCCACCAGTCACCTACATTAGGTATTCTCCCAATATTATCCCTCCCCTATCCCTCCACCCCCAACAGACCCCAGTGTGTGATGTTCCCCTCCCTGTATCATGTGTTCTCATTGCTCAACAACCACTTAAGAGTGAGAACATGTGATGTTTGGTTTCCTGTTCTTGTGTCAGTTTGCTGAGAATGATGGTTTCCAGATTCATCCATGTTCTGGCGAAGGAAATAAGCTCATCCTTTTGCATGGCTGCATAGTACTCTGTGGTGTATATATGTGACATTTTTTTCATCCATTCTATGCTTGATGAGCATTTGGGTTGGTTCCAGATCTTTGCTATTGTGAACATACATGAGCATGTGCCTTTATAACAGAACAATTTACAATCCTTTGGGTATATATCCAATAATGGGATTGTTGGCAAAAAGACAAAGAAACTCATTATACAATAATAAAGGAATGAAATCAGAAAGAAGATATTATATGTATATATGTATATATATATATATATATATATATGTATATATATATATATATTCCACACTGAAGTACACAGATTTATGAAGTGAATATTGCTAGCTCTAAATAAGTAAAATAAAATAATGGTGGGGAACTTTAACACCCCACTCGCAGCATTAGACTGATCATGTACATATATAAAATAAACACAGAAACAGGATTTAAACTGGACTTTATCCCAAATGGACCAAATTTCTTTTATTGAGCATTCTATCTAATCTAAAAATAGAGTTACCATTTGATCTAGCAATGCCACTGAGTATCTAACCCAAAGAAAATTTATATCAAATAAAAATCTATACTCACGTTTACTACAGCACTATTCAAACTAGCAAAGATAACAGAATCAACCTAAGTGTCCACCAATAAGTGAATAAAAAGTTGTGTATATACACAATGGAATACTATTCAACCATAAAAAAATAACAAGATCTTGTCATTTAGAACAACATGGGTGGAACTGAAGATGTTATCTTAAAATAAGCTAGGCACAACAATACAATTATTGGCCAGGCGCAGTGGCTCGTGCCTGTAATTCCAGCACTTTGAGAGGCCAAGGCGGTTGGATCACGAGGTCAAGAGATTGAGACCATCTTGGCCAACATGGTGAAGCACCATCTCTACTAAAAATACAAAAATTATCTGGGCGTTTGGCACGCACCTGTAGTCCCAGCTACTCAGGCAGAAGAATTGCTTGAACCCAGGAGGGAGAGGCTGCAGTGAGCCAAGACTGAGCCACTGTGCTCTAGCCTGGCAACAGAGCAAGACTCCATCTCAAGAAAAAAAGAAAAAATACAAGTATCACAGGTTCTCACAAGTCGGAGCTAAAACATTTCATCACGTGGGGGGAGGTAGAGAGTGGAAAGAGATAACAGATATTGGGACAGGTACATGAGAGAAAGGGGGAAGATAAGTGGGTTACGGTGTACAAACATAGTTAAAAGAAGGAATAAATTTAATGCTTGATAGCAGAATAGGGCGACTACAGTTAACAAAAATGTATTGTCCTTGGGTGATGGGCACCCTATATATCCTTGAATGACTTATACATTACATACATGTAATAAAATTTCACATGTACCCCATAATTTTGTAAAAATTTTTTAAAATTTTTTTAAAAGTAAAAAATATGTATGATCAAAAAGTAGGTAACTTAAAACAATAAAAATTTATTCTCTTAAACTCCGAAAATCAAACTTCTAGCAGGTTTGTTTCCTCTGGAGGTTCTGAGAGAGAATCTGTTCCATGTCTCTTTCTATATATATCCAGTGGTTGCCACTAATCCTTGGTGTTTCTTGGCTTATAGGCACATCACTCCAATCCCTGCCAATGTCTTCACGTGGTATTCTCTCTATACCTCCATGAATCTGTGGGTCCTCTTCTCTTCCTGTAAGAGCCCATCCTAATCTCGTATGACAATCTTCACCTAACTACTTATATCTATAAGGACCCTCCTTACAAATAAAGTCACATTCTAATATTTACTTAGTGTGGTGGACATAGGAATGTTTTTTTGGGGTGGGTGGGGGACACTATTAAATCCGTCACAGAGTCCAAGTCCTGAACTGTAAGGTTAAGATGATTCACATTTTTATTCCCCAAACACCTAGACTATATAGAATGAACAGCAAATAAAAGACAGCCAGGTGTCTGGCCCATGCCTCTCATCCCAGCCATGCTGGAAGCCGAGTGGGAGAATTGTTTGAGCACAAGATTTTGAGACCAGCCTGGGTAATCCAGTGAGACCTGTCACTATAATGAATTTTTAATTAGCCAGGTGCAGTGGCTCATGCATGTAGTCCCAGCTACTCAAGAGGCTGAGGTGAGAGGATTGCTTCAGCCCAACAGTTCAAGGATGTAGTGAGCTATGACTACACCACTGCGCTCCAGCCTGGGCAATAGAATGAGAGCCCATCTCTAACAAACATAAAACAAATTCCAAACTTGAATACACTAAACATATTAAAACTAAAAGTCTGTCCTGCAACTCTAAATACTTTTTGGATTTTTCCCCTATTTCAAACATATACATCATACATTGGTCCCTGGACGCCCATTCCCAAAAGGCCATGTTCTCCACGGTCACAACATTAACAACCATGAGCTGCAGTGATCTCTCATAACAAACTTTATTCTCAATAACTCTTTCAAGTTGCAAAGCACTTTAACAACACAATCGTAACCCAGTAAGAGCGATTTTGAAATCCCTTCTACTTGGACATATACTTCGTATGCTCGCCCAAATCCCATATCTACCATGATCTCATAATTATATGTCTGTGTTTACTAGGTTATTAGTAAAATAATAGCACCATCATGTTATGTATATACAATGCGAAATACTGTTTTTCAGTGGCAGATGTGGATGCTTTAAGAAACAAAGGAAGTGGCTCATAAAGTCCACCTGAGAACATAACCTTGGCCTACTTCCCAATTTCCAAGGCCCTATGATCAGTTATGTTAAAACATACTAAGGACCACTTGATCCAATCATTAAATTTCCCCTATGCAAATACAATCGCTGCTCCACTGTTCTGTTTTCATTCATCCTCTTTCTAAGCTCTCTTCCTATCCATAAAACCTCAGTAGGCCTCTTTAATACTCAGAGTGTTTTTATTTGCATGAATCTAGTTTATATGTTGGAATGTTCCAAGCAATAAATATCAAATAAGAACATGGAAGGTATTATATGGTAGGAGGGGTCTAATACAGCCTACCTATATCACTAAGTGAAACACATTTGGTCTTGATTTCCTTCAAAACCTATGTTGACATTCTTAGAATATACATCCTGAAGTGTTTGAAAATAAAATTTTATTGCAACTACGAGTTATTTTTAAATGGTTCAGTCGAAAAGATGGCTAGAGGCAGACATAGATAAAACTAATACGACAAAATGAAAACTGTTGAATCTAAATGTGTTCGGTATATGAAAGTTAACCAATCTTTTTCTTTCCTTTTGAGACAGAAGAGAACTTTATTACAGATGCACCCAGGATGGCAGCAGGCTCACACCTAAAATGGTCAGGAAGCCTAACAAAGGAGGCAGTCCAACTTATATGCTGTTTGAGGCTGGAAGTTGAGGCAGGAAGTCGGTTTCAGATGACAATCAGGTTTTACAAAATTAAGCATCCTGATCATTTGACTCCATAAACTTGCAGTTGAGGTAAGGGGTAAAAAGGTGGGGGGAGGTGATCCAGGAAAATCAGAAAATAAGGAAATGCAGAAATGTGCTGGTTACAGACCCAAAGATGTGCTCTGGTGAGCTTATCTATGTAAAGAGAGGGGTTCCCATTCTGCTTTATTTGTACTTTTATTTAACTACCACATACATACATACTATAGAAACTATCTACTATTGCATTTAATTTTCATTTTCTTCCACATTTTGCCCCTTTAGAAGCTTCCCTTTAAAATCTAGATACTATTATCAGAAAGCTTTTACATCTGTTTTATGCACAGAATGCAGAGTCCAAGTCTCCTCATTGGCAACATCCTTGCCTGGGAATTACCTTGCATGTGTATCTGCTCCTATCGCTGCTCCTGTACTTCTTAGGAGCAGAATGGCTTTTGATATGACTTTACCCTTTGCTGGCCTCCCAAGGGCTGTGCCTGTCTTAGGTTGCTTCCGTCCTTCAGAGAGTCTTACCCGTCATTAGCTAACCAGCCATCCACCTGGGGGACACACAGGCAACTTGTCTGCTTGTCAAGTATGCTGCTGGTGCCTCTCCTCTCGGTATCAATTTCGCCTTTGCTGGCCTCCCCGCGGCTGTGCCTGTCTTAGGTTGCTCTAGTCCTTCACAGAGTCTTACCCGTCATTGGCTAACCAGCCATCCACCTGGGGGGCACACAGGCAGCTTGTCTGCCTGTCAAGTACGCTGCTGGTGCATCTGCTCCCAGAATGAATTTAGCCTTTGCTGGCCTCCCCGCGGCTGTGCCTGTCTTAGGTTGCTCTCGTCCTTCAGAGAGTCTTACCCGTCATTGGCTAACCAGCCATCCACCGGGGGGGCACACAGGCAGCTTGTCTGCCTGTCAAGTACGCTGCTGGTGCATCTGCTCCCGGTATGAATTTAGCCTTTGCTGGCCTCCCTGCGGCTGTGCCTGTCTTAGGTTGCTCTAATCTCTCAGAGAGTCTTACCCGTCATTGGCTAACCAGCCATCCACCTGGGGGCACACAGGCAACTTACTTGTCTGCCTGTCAAGTACACTGCTGGTGCATCTGCTCCCAGAATGAATTTAGCCTTTGCTGGCCTCCCCGCGGCTGTGCCTGTCTTAGGTTGCTCTCGTCCTTCAGAGAGTCTTACCTGTCATTGGTAACCAGCCATCCACCTGGGGGGCACACAGGGAACTTTTCTGCCTGTCAAGTACGCTGCTGGTGCATCTGCTCCCAGAATGAATTTAGCCTTGGCTGGCATCCCCGTGGCTGTGCCTGTCTTAGGTTGCTCTAATCTCTCAGAGTCTTACCCGTCATTGGCTAACCAGCCATCCACCTGGGGAACACACAGGCAACTTGTCTGCCTGTCAAGTACGTTGCTGGTGCATCTGCTCCCGGTATGAATTTAGCCTTTGCTGGCCTCCCTGCGGCTGTGCCTGTCTTAGGTTGCTCTAATCTCTCAGAGAGTCTTACCCGTCATTGGCTAACCAGCCATCCACCTGGGGGGCACACAGGCAACTTACTTGTCTGCCTGTCAAGTACGCTGCTGGTGCATCTGCTCCCAGAATGAATTTAGCCTTGGCTGGCATCCCCGTGGCTGTGCCTGTCTTAGGTTGCTCTAATCTCTCAGAGTCTTACCCGTCATTGGCTAACCAGCCATCCACCTGGGGAACACACAGGCAACTTGTCTGCCTGTCAAGTACGCTGCTGGTGCATCTGCTCCCAGAATGAATTTAGCCTTGGCTGGCATCCCCGTGGCTGTGCCTGTCTTAGGTTGCTCTAATCTCTCAGAGAGTCTTACCCGTCATTGGCTAACCAGCCATCCACCTGGGGGGCACACAGGCAACTTACTTGTCTGCCTGTCAAGTACGCTGCTGGTGCATCTGCTCCCAGAATGAATTTAGCCTTGGCTGGCATCCCCGTGGCTGTGCCTGTCTTAGGTTGCTCTAATCTCTCAGAGAGTCTTACCCGTCATTGGCTAACCAGCCATCCACCTGGGGGGCACACAGACAACTTACTTGTCTGCCTGTCAAGTACGCTGCTGGTGCATCTGCTACCAGAATGAATTTAGCCTTGGCTGGCATCCCCGTGGCTGTGCCTGTCTTAGGTTGCTCTAATCTCTCAGAGTCTTACCCGTCATTGGCTAACCAGCCATCCACCTGGGGAACACACAGGCAACTTGTCTGCCTGTCAAGTACGCTGCTGGTGCATCTGCTCCCAGAATGAATTTAGCCTTTGCTGGCCTCCCCGCGGCTGTGCCTGTCTTAGGTTGCTCTCGTCCTTCAGAGAGTCTTACCCGTCATTGGCTAACCAGCCATCCACCAGGGGGGGCACACAGGCAGCTTGTCTGCCTGTCAAGTACGCTGCTGGTGCATCTGCTCCCGGTATGAATTTAGCCTTTGCTGGCCTCCCTGCGGCTGTGCCTGTCTTAGGTTGCTCTAATCTCTCAGAGAGTCTTACCCGTCATTGGCTAACCAGCCATCCACCTGGGGGCACACAGGCAACTTACTTGTCTGCCTGTCAAGTACACTGCTGGTGCATCTGCTCCCAGAATGAATTTAGCCTTTGCTGGCCTCCCCGCGGCTGTGCCTGTCTTAGGTTGCTCTCGTCCTTCAGAGAGTCTTACCTGTCATTGGTAACCAGCCATCCACCTGGGGGGCACACAGGGAACTTTTCTGCCTGTCAAGTACGCTGCTGGTGCATCTGCTCCCAGAATGAATTTAGCCTTGGCTGGCATCCCCGTGGCTGTGCCTGTCTTAGGTTGCTCTAATCTCTCAGAGTCTTACCCGTCATTGGCTAACCAGCCATCCACCTGGGGAACACACAGGCAACTTGTCTGCCTGTCAAGTACGTTGCTGGTGCATCTGCTCCCGGTATGAATTTAGCCTTTGCTGGCCTCCCTGCGGCTGTGCCTGTCTTAGGTTGCTCTAATCTCTCAGAGAGTCTTACCCGTCATTGGCTACCCAGCCATCCACCTGGGGGGCACACAGGCAACTTGTCTGCCTGTCAAGTACGCTGCTGGTGCATCTGCTCCCAGAATGAATTTAGCCTTTGCTGGCCTCCCTGCGGCTGTGCCTGTCTTAGGTTGCTCTAATCTCTCAGAGAGTCTTACCCGTCATTGGCTACCCAGCCATCCACCTGGGGGGCACACAGGCAACTTACTTGTCTGCCTGTCAAGTACGCTGCTGGTGCATCTCCTCTCAGTATCAATTTCGCCTTGGCTGGCATCCCCGTGGCTGTGCCTGTCGTAGGTTGCTCTCAGCTCTCAGAGAGTCTTACCCGTCATTGGCTAACCAGCCATCCACCTGGGGGGCACACATGCAACTTACTTGTCTGCCTGTCAAGTACGCTGCTGGTGCATCTGCTCCCGGTATGAATTTAGCCTTTGCTGGCCTCCCCGCGGCTGTGCCTGTCTTAGGTTGCTCTCGTCCTTCACAGAGTCTTACCCGTCATTGGCTAACCAGCCATCCACCTGGGGGGCACACAGGCAGCTTGTCTGCCTGTCAAGTATGCTGCTGGTGCATCTGCTCCTGATATGAATTTAGCCTTGGCTGGCATCCCCGTGGCTGTGCCTGTCTTAGGTTGCTCTAATCGCTCAGTCTTACCCGTCATTGGCTAACCAGCCATCCACCTGGGGAACACACAGGCAACTTGTCTGCCTGTCAAGTACGCTGCTGGTGCATCTGCTCCCGGTATGAATTTAGCCTTTGCTGGCCTCCCTGCGGCTGTGTCTGTCTTAGGTTGCTCTCATCTCTCAGAGAGTCTTACCCGTCATTGGCTACCCAGCCATCCACCTGGGGGGCACACAGGCAACTTACTTGTCTGCCTGTCAAGTACGCAGCTGGTGCATCTGCTCCCAGAATGAATTTAGCCTTTGCTGGCCTCCCCGTGGCTGTGCCTGTCTTAGGTTGCTCTAATCTCTCAGAGTCTTACCCGTCATTGGCTAACCAGCCATCCACCTGGGGGGCACACAGGCAACTTGTCTGCCTGTCAAGTACGCTGCTGGTTCATCTGCTCCCGGTATGAATTTAGCCTTGGCTGGCATCCCCGTGGTTGTGCCTGTCTTAGGTTGCTCTCATCCCTCAGAGTCTTATCTGTCATTGGCTAACCAGCCATCCACCTGGGAGGCATACAGGCAACTTGATTGTCTGTCAATTACACTGCTAGTACATCTGCTCCCAGTATGAATTTAGCCTTTGCTGGCCTCCCTGCAACGTACTTTCCTGTCAATGACGCTGCTGCTGCATCTGCTTGTAGTGCTTCTCGATTCCTTCATGGGAGCAGGCTGGCTTTTTGTATAAATTTAGCTATTGGTCGCTGCCCTACAGCTGTGCCTGTCTTAGGTTGCTCTTGTCTTCCACAGAGTCTTACCCATAATTCACTAACCAGCCATCCACCTCAGGGGCACATTTTTGGCTTTTCCCTTGGAGAGAAGCATGAGTTAGCCAGTTAGAAGTTATACCTATTGTTATTTCCTGCGCCTTTTGCTTTTGCTTAGGCAGGATTTATATATTACACCCTAGAATGTTATTTTACAAGTTATCTGCATTATACCTAGAAAACAATATGGAAAAAGTGGGAGACAGGTTTTCTGCTAAGCTTCAAATCACACATCTGTGAAGCAATAGTTACATGGGCTTGTTTGGAGTCAGAAAAATTTGTGGCATGTAAAACTATCAAAGAAAAATATTTTATTTTCAACTGACAGGTTGAGTATCCTTATCCAAAACGCTTGGGCCAAGAAGTGTTTTGGATTTCTGATTTTTTCAGATTTGGGAATATTTACATATACATGAGCTATCTTGGGAATGGAACCCCAAACTAAATGTAAAATTCTGTTATGCTTTATATATACCTTATATATACAGCCTGAAGTTAATTCTACAAACTATTGTAAGTAATTTTGCTCATGAAACAAAGTTTGTGTTAAGTACTCACAAGTGGAATTTCTTACACGTGGTGTCATGTTGTTGCTCAAAAGGTTTCAGATTTTGGAGCACTATGGATTTCAGATTTTCAGGTTAGGAATCTGTAATAAGAAAAACAACAATTATATCTTTTTCTTTGTATGTGTTATAATATTCCTTATATTTCAGTTACATTACCTTTATATTTATTGAGGTTGCTTATCACACTGTTTAAAAGATCCAATAGTTTATAAAATTACATTACAAAGAAACAGTAGTCCTCTCCTCCCACATTTCACAAGTCTTATAGAAAAGCAGTCTCAACAATTGTAGCCTTCTCTTAAATAAACTCTGAGAAAAGGAAAAAAAAAACACTTATCTGAAGAATGTAAAGTGCTTTTAATTACCAGGCCCAGAGAGACATTAAAATGAGACAGCAATCATGCCCTACTCCTCCCTTCTTTGAGCTATGTAGTCCTTTCCTGAAACTGCCTGTACAGCTCATTTCAGATGTATAATAGTATAAAACAACATTTTAAGGCTAATCTTTGTATGCATTATTTTTCACTCATTTAACATCACACACACACACACACCCCTACTTAATGAATAACTGGAATACATGAATAAATGAATAATTTGAAACATATTTGAATAGGTAGAAAATAAAATGTAGTGTGCAATGATTTGCTCCTACAAAGGAAGTTGTAAAAATTTACGTAATGAAATACTTGCATGAATCTGGAAGCATATATGTTATTTGATGCCAGTTTCTGACTCTGCAGAAGTGGCCAGATTAGAAAGTGATGCTTCAATCACAGAACTCAAATGATCAGATCCATGAGCCAGTGGGTAGAAATCTAGAGCAGAAATCTCAAGGCTAAGAATCACCTTAAGAATTGAAAGGGCTCTAAAAAGTCTCCTTGATTTACCAAATATCAGAAAAATTATCATGTAAAATTGTTTCTTTCCTTCAAAACATATAAGTTAAATGGTTGCTAATTACTGGCTTTTGTTAATAACAAAGAAAAGCTTGCCTCTTGATGGCAACCATACAAAAAAAGGTAACAATAATGAACTTCAGTGTGAAATTAACCATAAGGAAAGTGAAGTCAAAAAGGGCTGAAAAATTACTGATAAAGTTCTGATTCAGACCCAGTGAAAATTAGGAAAGACGTCTCAAAGAATGAAGTGGGGTACCACCTGATAGGAAACCCAAAGCATGTTGAAAGAGGAGGCTAATATAAGAGGACAAGTAGTGCCGAAGTAACAGAGTCATAAATTATTCAATGCATCAGTGGAAGGAAACTTAGAATAAGTATGGGCCTAGCAAGTGGGTACAGATTAAAGAAGAGAAAATAAAAATCAAATTAGTGGAAAGATTGAGAAAACCAAAACCAAATATAGTAGATATATGCAAGGAATTGTCTTTTATGGGAAACAAATATTTTACAGTGCCTGATATATAAGAATTGCTCAACAGTTTTTGATATATAAATAAAAGGATTATAATATAAAGTTTAGAAATTTTCTAGGGAATCAGGGTGAAATGATTAAGTGAAAGAAATTAGGAAATAAGATAAGAAAACTTCAGGTCAAATCAAAGAGGATGATAACTCATTATTCAAACATTAGAAGTTTAAGAAAAAGAAAATGGAAAATGAGAGGATATACATGAGATAATTAACTCAAGAAAATGTGCCACGGCATAAGTTTCCAGTTTGAAACAGTTCACTTAGTACCTAGGTCAGTGGTTGAAATTAGATCCACATCAAAGAACATCGTGAGGACATTTCAGAATACCAGAGACAGAGAGCTCTTTTGAAGGATGCAAAACTAAAAAAAATCAAATTACAAGGATTGGTAAACATAGTCATGTGCCCAGACTTTTCACAGCAGTACTGGAAGTTAGATATCATACCTTCAAACTTCGGAGAGAAAATGGTAATAAGTCTAAAATTCAGTGCCATGTCAAGCTGTTAATTAAAAGTGTCTAAAATTGAGATATTTTCAGATAGCCTTGGTATAATAATAGTTACTTCTTGGCTGGGGAGGTCGCTCAGGCCTCTAATCCTAGCACATTGGGAGGCTGAGATGGGCAGATTATGAGGCTAGGAGACTGAGTCCATCCTGGTTAGCACAGTGAAGTCCCGTGAGTCCAAACTTACTGTGTTTGGAGAAAGAGAAAACACTGCAATCTTAATAAATGTTCAAAAAGATCTAACTCTATGCTCCCTACAAGAAACTCACATTAGCTATAAGGAAACATATAGGCTAAATACGAAAGTACAGAATAAGATTTTCCATTAAAAACGTAATCAAAGAAGAGCATAGGTGTCTATACACATATCAAACAAAATTACAGAACAGAGGTCTTGGGGGCAACCTCACACATCTACAACCATCTGATCTTTAACAATCTGACAAAAACAACCAATGGGGAAAGGATTCCCTGTTTAATAAATGGTGTTGGAAAAACTGCCTAACAATTTGCAGAAAACAGAAACTGGACGCCTTCCTAACACCTTACACTAAAATCAACTCCAGATGGATTAAAGCCTTAAACATAATACCTAACACCATAAAAACCCTAGAAGAAAACCAAGGCAAAACCACTTAGAACATAGGCATAGGCAAGGACTTCATGACCAAAACATCAAAAGCATTGGCAACAAAAGCCAAAATAGACAAACGGGACCTAAGCAAACTCCCGAGTTTCTGTACAGCAAAAGAAACAATGATTAGAGCGAACCCACAACCAACAGAATGGGAAAAATTTTTTGCAATCTACCCATCTGACAAAGAGCTAATATTCAAAATCTACAAAGAACTAAAACAGATTTACAAGAAAAAAAACAAACCCATCCAAAAGTAGGAGAAGGATATGAACAGACGTTTTTCAAAAGAAGACATATATGAGGCCAACAAACATATTAAAAAATGCTCATCATCACTGATTATTAGAGAAATGCAAATCAAAACCATACTGAGATACCACCTCATGCCAGTTAGAATGGTGATCATTAAAAAATATGGAGACAACAGATGTTGGAGAGGATGTGGAGAAATAGAAACACTTTTACACTGTTGGTGAGAGTGTAAACTAGTTCAGCCATTGTGGAAGACAGTGTGGCGATTCCTGAAGGACCTAGAAATAGAAATTCCATTTGACCCAGCAATCCCATTACTGGGTATATACCCAAAGGATTATAAATCATTCTATTATAAAGACACATGTACACATATGTTAATAGTGGCACTGTTTACAATAGCAAAGACTTGGAGCCAACCCAAATGCCCATCTACGATAGACTGGACAAGGAAAATGTGGCACATGTACACCGTGGAATACTATGCAGCCATAAAAAATGATGAGTTCGTTTCCTTTGTGGGAACATGGATGAATTTGGTAACCATCCTTCTCAGCAAACTGACAGAAGAACAGAAAATCACACACTGCATATTCTCACTCATAGGCAGGTGTTAAACAATGAGAACACGTAGACACAGGGAGAGGAGCATCACACACTGGGGTCTGTTGTGGGGGGCAAGGAAGGACAGCAGGGTGTTAAAGAAATCAGGGAGGGATAAAATGGGGAGAAATGCCAGATGTGGGTGACGGGGAGATGGAGGCAGCAAACCATGTTGCCATGTGTGTACCTACACAACAATCCTGCATGATCTGCACATGTACCCCAGAACCTAAAGTACAATTAAAAACAACAAGAAACAAAAAAAATCGACTTTAAGTCAAAAATTGTCACAAGAGAGGTCATTATATAATTACAAAGGTTTCAATTCATCAAGTGGATATAACTATTATAATGTATATGCAGCCAACATTGAAGCACCTAAGTACATGAGGCAAATATTACCAGATTTGAAGGGAGACAGACGGCAATATAGTAATGGTAGAGGATTTCCACATCTCACTTTCAACAATATACAGGTCATCCAGACAGAAAACCGTAAGGACCCAGCCAACTTTAACAACACTATAGACCAAATGAACCTATCAAATATAAACCTAACATTTCAATGAACTGCAACAGAATATATACTCTTTAAAAATGAACATAAAACAATTTCTAGCATAGATCCTATGTTAGACTACAAAATAAGCCTTAACAAATTTAAGAAGACTGAAATAATATTAAACATCCTTTCCACTCACAATGGTATTAAATTAGAAATAAATAACAGGAGAAAAATCCCAAATTTACAAATACGTAGAAATTAAACAACATATTCCTGAATACTGAGTCAGAGAAGGAATCAAAAAAGAAAGTGAAAAAGTATCTTGACACAAGTGAAAATGGAAAAACGACATATGACCCTTATGAGATGGTGTAAAAGCAGTTCTAAAAGGGAAGTTTATAGCGACAAGTGCCTACATTTAAAAAAAGAGAAATATTTCAAATGAACAATCTAATATTATACCTCAAATAACTAGAAAAGAGCAACTAAATACAAAGTCAGCAGAAGAAAATAAGAAAGAATGGAGCAGAAAAAAATGAAATAGAGTCTAGAATGACAACAGAAAGATCAACAAAACTAAGATTTGATTTTGGAAAGATAACACTGACAAATCTTCAGTTATATGACAGAAAAAAGGAGAGATGACTCTCAGATAAGTATAATTATAAGACATTATAACTGGTAACAAAGAAAAACAAAGGATCATAAGAGACTATGAACAATTATGTACAAATTGGATAACCTAAAAGAAATGGATAAATTCCCAGAAACATACATCCAACAATATTAAACCATAAAAAAAATGAAACTAAGAGGAGACAAATAAAGAGTAACGAGATGAAATCAGTAATCAAAAACTCCTAACAAAGAAAGAGTCCAGGACCTGATGGATACGCTGGCAAACTCTAACTAACATTTACAGTAGAAAAATTGTTAATCTTTCTCACAAGCTTCAAAAAGAAATTGAATGAGAGGGAACATTTACAAACTAATTTTATAAGGTCAGCATTACCCTGCTACCAAAGGCAGACAAGTACACTACAAGCAAAGAAAATTACAGGCCAAAATTCCTGGTAAACAAAGATGCAAAAATCCACAACAAAATACTAGCAAACCTAATTTGACAGCATGTTAAAAAAATTATATACTGTGATCTCTGAGATACAAATATAGTTCAATATGTACAATTTGATAAGTCAATTTAACAGAATGTGGGATAAAAATATAACTATCTTAATAGTACAGAAAAAGCATTCCATGTAATTCAACATCCTCATAATTTAAAAAAAAAAAATCTCTCCACAAATGAAACACAGAAGGAATGTATCTCTACACAATGAAGGCCATAGACCATAAGTTTATAGACTAACATACTCAATGTTAAAAAGTTGAAAATTTTTCCTCAAAGATCAGGAAGGAAACAAGGAAGCCAACTCACATCAGTTCTCAGTATTATACCCAGAAGTCACAGCCAGAGCAAGTAGGCCATAAAAAGACATATGAGACATGCAAATCAGAAACAAAAAAAGTACAATTATCCATTTGCAGATAACATACTCTTACATATAGAAAACCCCAACAACTCCATCAAAAACTACTAAAACTAATAAACAAATTCAGTAAGGTTACAAGATACAAAATCAACATACAAAAATGGGTTGTGTTTCTATATACACAATGAACTATCCAAAAAGGAAATTTAAAAAAAATCCCATTTACAATTGCATCCAAACATAAAATACTAAGGAACAAATTTAACCAAGGAGTTAAAACTTTTACACATTAAAATCTACAAAACATTAGTGGGAAAAAAACCCTAAAGCTACAAATAAATAAAAAAAAAATATTCTGTGTGAAGCAATGCTTACTAGCTCTTATAATCAGCTGGCTGATTATTCTACTTCCAGCTTTTCCTTAAAAAATTAAATTTCAGACACACATAAGAGAGGAAAAATTCTCCAAATTATCTGTGTCTACTTCTGAATAAGAGTCACAAACTCTACAATTAGATCATACAGATTGAGTTCCATTAAAGTTTTCCATTAGTACACATAGATTGTTTCATTTTTCATTAAACATAGATATAGTTATTCCTAAAGCAACAACTAACTATATTAAATGCAATTTTTAAAGGGAAACATAGGAATACTCATGTTTTGGGTAGTCCTTTTCTAATTAATCAAATAGTGGTTAAATCTCCAATGCATTGTGCCCAAGTCTTAATTTACAAAGATGACTGAAGGATAACATGGAGAGTCTGATGCCATTAAGAGATTTTTAATATTCAGAGTTGCTGAAGAAACAAGATGCACAGCATGCCACACAGGGCCTCATGGGAAAGACACTAAGGTGGTCAGCAGGCAGAAGACAAGAGCAAGAACATTTAGGCCACTGCCTTTACTGGGGGTTCTATAGGAAAGGACAGGCAGGGCAAGATTGGGTTTGGCTAGCTTGAACAATTTTAGTAGGCGTTGGGCTATAGGGGTCATCCCTAGTTGCCTGGCTCATGGCTCTGGGATTATTCAAGCACAAGAATATTGCCTCTTGGTATATCTGGACCAGTTATAGGAGGTTGACTAATGGTTAAGTTTAACTGTTAAAGAGGGACAGCTCTTCTCTCCCTAGGAAATAACCTTTTAAAGAGAGTAAAAAACTTCATTACCATAGTTGACCTAAAAGCAGCCACCAATTAAGAAAGTGTTCAAGCTCAATATTTAAGTATTTCAATTCTACTCACTTTACTGAACACCTAACATCACATTGCACTAATCTATTAGTAGAAGCAACAATGTTAATATAAGTAACAAAAGCATTCTCTCCTGTGTAAGTTATATCAGACTGAAATAACAGCTCAACTATAATAACTTATATTCTAAAGACCATATAAAACTGTTAACCCAACTCAGGCATGTCCTTAAGGAAAGATTTAAAAAAGTAAAAGAACTCGGCAAACCTTACCCCCACCTGTTTACCAAATACATTACCTCAAGCATTACCAGTATTAGAGGCACTGCCTGCCCAGTGACCTATGTTCAATGGCTGTGGTACCCTGACTGTGTAAAGGTGGCATAATCACTTGTTCCCCAAATAGGGACTTGTATGAATGGCCACACAAGGGTCTAACTGTCTCTTACTTTTCATCAGTGAAACTGATCCATCCCTGAAGAGGCGGATACGACCAAATAAGATGAGAAGATCCTATGGAGCTTCAATTTCCTAACACAAACAACACTCAAAAAACATACAGGCATTAACTTATCATCCATGCATTAAAAATTTTGGTTGGGGTGACCTTGGTGTACAGTAACCTCCAAACAATATAAACTAAGACCACACTAGTCTAACTAAATTAACAGACATTGGCCCAATAACTTGGTCAACGGACCAAGTTACCGTATGGATAAGAGAAAAATCCTATTCTAGAGTTCATATCGACAATGGGGTTGACCACCTCAATGTTAGATCAGGATATCCCAATGGTGCAGCCACTATTAAAGGTTCATTTTTCAAACGATTTAAGTACCACATGATGTGAGTTCAGACCAGAGACACCCAGGTCGGTTTTTATGTATTCAGTATTTCTCCCAGTATGAATGAACAAGAGAAATAGAGCCTACTTTACAAAGTGCCCAAACCCAACAGATGATATTATCTCAATCTAACAATTTTCCCTGCCTGAGAACAGGGTTCATTAAGATGGCAGAGCCCAGTACCCACATAAGACTCAAAGCTTTACACTCAGAGGTTCAGTTCCTCTTCTTAACACCAAGTTCATGATGAACCTCCTCCTCCTAAGTATTCCTGCCCTAATCGGCATTTCTAACACTCATCAAACAAAAAATTCTAGGCTGTATACAACTATGTAAAGGGCCCAACATCATAGGTCCCTACACAATACTTCAACCATTCGCCAATAAAACTTTTCATAAAAGAATCTTTATGACCCTCCACATCTACTATAACCCTTTACATAACCGCTCCTACCTTAGCCCTTTCCATTGCCCTCCTATGAGCTCTTCTCCCCAGACCAGATCCCCCAATCAATTTCAACTTAGGCCTTCTATTTATATTAGCCACATCAAGCCTGGCCATTTATTCCATTCTATGATCCGGATGAGCACCCAATTCAAACTGTGCACCAATTGGTGCATTACAGACTGTAACCCAGACAATTTCACATGAAGTCACCCTAGCCATCATTCCATTATCAGTCCTACATTTTATATACACTCATTACAACACAAGAACATTTCTGACTTCTACCACCCTGACTCCTAGCCATAATATGATTTATCTCCACATTAGCAGAAACCAACCGAGCTCCTTTGGTCCTAACAGAAGGAGAATCAGAACTCGTCTCAGGTTTCAACACTGAATATGCTGCAGGTTCATTCACTCTCCTTTATAGCGGAATACATAAATATTATTATAATAAATGCCTTAACTACACTATTTTTCTAGGAGCACCCCACACCATAATTTCACCAGAACTTTACACAATAAATTTAATCACCAAACCCTTCTCTTAACCACCCTATTTTTATGAATTTAAATGAATCCTCAGTTCTCCTATGACCAGCTAATACATTTATTATGAAAATTTTTTTTATCACTTACACTAGCACTATGCATATGATATCTATCTCAATACCTATTCTAATGTCCAGCATCCCACCCCAAACACAAGAAATGTGTCCGGAAAAAAAGAGTTACTTTGATAGAGTAAATTATAGAGTTTTAAATCCTCTTTTTTTTAAGGCTATAGAAATTGAACCCACACCTGAGAATTCAAAACTTTCCGTGCTATGTATTATGCACTAAAGTAAGGTCAGCTAAACAAGCTTATTGGGCCCATATCCCCAAAATGTTGGTTTAATCCTTCCTGTACTAATTAACCCACTAGCCCAACTCACCATCTCCCTTACTATCTTTACAGGAACTTTCATTACAGTATTATGCTCACACTGATTCCTCATCTGCGCAGGTTCAGAAATAAATTTATCAGCCATCATGCCGATCCTAATAGAAAACATAAGCCACCGCTCCACAGAAGCAGCCACCAAAACTTCCTAACACAAGCAAGCACATCATAATTCTTAAAATAGCTATTCTTTCTAACAACATGCCCTCCGGACAATGAACAATTACCCCTCACATTAACCACCTTTCACCCATAATAATAGCTCTGGCAATAAAACAAGGAATAGCCCCCCCTTTCACTTTTGACTCCCAGAGGTAAGCCGAGAGACCCCCCAATACCTGCCATACTTCTCCTCACATGGCAAAAACTACCTCCCATCTCATGTAACTTCAAATCTTTCCATCAATCAACACAAATAACCTCCCATTAATTTCAATTTTAACCATTATAACTGGCAGCTGAGGAGGACTTAAACACAACTATGTAAAATCCAAGCCTATGCTTCGATTACCCATATAGGATGAGTAATAGCAGTATTAACCTATGACCCAAACATCACCACCCTAAACTTACTTATCTACTATATTCTAACAGCTTCTATATCCATAATACTTAACTTAAACTTGAATACTAAAACGCTATCACTATCCCACACCCGAAATAAACTAATGTGATTAATACCTATTATTGCACTAATTCTATTAACCCTAAGAGGCATACCACCATTAATAGGAGTCTCTCCTAAATAAGAAATCTAACAAGAGTTAACAAAAACAATAACCCAATTATTCCAATTACTATAGCGATAATAACTCTACAAAATCTATACTTTCACATAGGCCTAATTTACTCTATTTCAATAACAATATTTCCTACATCCAACAACATAAAAATAGAATGACAATTTGAAAACATAAAACCCATACTGTTCCTTCCTCCACTGATCATTTTTTTTTTCACTCTCCTTCTACATATAACCCTGTCAATATTAATCACAACTAAGAGCCTTCAAAGCCCTCAGGAAGTAAATTATACTTAATTTCTGTATCAATTTTATGGACTGCAAAACTTTACTCTGCATCACTTGAATGCAAATCAACTACTTTCATTAAACCAAGCCCTTCCTAGATGGATGGGACTTTAACGCACAAAAATTTAGTTAACAGCTAAATAACTGATCAACCGGCTTCAATCTGCTTCTCCTGCCATAAGAAAAAAAAAAGGCAGGAGAAGTCCCAGCAGGATTGAAGCTGCCGCTTTGAATTTGCAATTCAATATGATAGTATCTCCTCCGGACTGGTAAAAAGAGGCCTATTCCCCTGTCTTTAGATTTACAGTCGAATGCTTCCTCAGCCATTTTACCTTTTTCTACCTATGTTCATCAACTACTGATTATTTTCAACTAATCATAAAGATATCAGAACATTACATCTATTACTGAGTGCACGAGCAGCAATAGCAGGCACAGCCCTAAGCCTCCTAATTCCATCAGAATTAGGCCAGCCAGCAATCCTACTAGGAGACCACCATATCTATAATGTTACTGTCACCACTCACACACTTATTATAATTTTCTTCATAGTAATACCAATCATGATCGGAGGCTTCGGCAACTGACTTTTCCCTCTAGTAATCGGTGCCCTGATATAGCATTCCTTCAAATAAGTAACAGAAGCTTCTGACTTCTCCCCACATCCCTTCTACTCCTACTTGTGTCCTCAGTACTAGAAGCCGGTGCTGGAACCGACTGAACAATCTATCCTCCCCCAGCAGGAAGCCTGGCACACACAGGAGCCTCTGTAGATTTAACTATCTTCTCACTCCACCTAGCAGGTATTTGTTCTGTCCTAGGAATCATAAATTTTATTACCATAATTATTAATATAAAACCTCCAGCCATAACCCAATACCAAACACCCCTTTTTGTCTGATCCATCCTTATTACAGCAGTTACTCTACTTCTTTCTCTCCCTGTTCCAACCACTGATATTACTATATTACTAACTGTAACCTTAATAATACCTTTTTTGATCCTGCTAGTGGAGGTGACCCTATTCTATACCAACATTTATTTTGATTCTTTGGGCACCCCAAAGTCTAAATCCTTATCCTACCAGATTTTGGAATGATTTCTTTTATTGTAACATACTATACCAGCAAAAAAGAACCATCTGGGTATAGGTAGAATATGAGCCATAATATCAGTTGGTTTCCTAGGCTTTATCATATGGGATCACCACATATTCACAGTAGGAATAGATACAGATACACGAGCATACTTTTCCTCCACCACTATAAGTATCATTATCCCTACCGGAGTAAAAGTCTTTAGCTGATTGGCCACATCACACGGTGGCAACATTAAATGGTCTCCTGCAACACTCTGAGCTCTAGACTTTATCTTTCTCTCCACAATACGTGGCTTAACAGGAATTGTATCAGCCAATTCATCATTAGACATTATTTTACATGACACGCATTATATATTAGCCCATTTCCACTATGTCCTATCAATAGGGACAGTGTTTGCCATGATAGCAGGCTTAATCCACTGGCTCCCTCTATTTTCAGGCTACACACTTAACCAAACCTATGCTAAAAATCACTTCACCATTATATTTGTAGGTGTAAACTTAACTTTCTTCCCACCACATTTTCTCAGCCTATCTGGAATACCTGGATGATACTCCAACTACCCCGATGCATCACTGCATGAGATATTATTTCATCTGCAGGCTCATTCATCTCATCAACTGCAGAGGTACTGACAGCCTTCATAGTCTGAGAAGCCTCTTTCTCAAAATGAAAGTTTTTCCCATTGAACAATTAAATAACTTAGAATGACTTTATAGCTGTCTCCATTTTTATTACACATGCAAAGAATCAGCCTATGTAAAATCTTAAATGAAAAAGGGATTCAAATCTCCAGAAACTGGTTTCAAGCCAATCCCATAAACCCTACAACTCTTTCAAGAGCCAGAACCTGGCTCTGGTTCTGTCCTGGTCATGGTCCTGCAATATTCTGGGGCTTGGCCCTAACCTTGTACAGGCCCTGACCCACCATGGCCCTGACCCCTTCGGTGCTCTGGCCTCACCTTTACCCTGCATTGGTCTTACACTGGTCATTTTCTACTCTGGTTCTGCCTTGGCCCTGGCCCTGCCTTCTTGAACTTTTCCTGGTCTTGCCCAGGGCTGACCCCAGGACTAATCTGTCCATGACCTAGTCCTTGTCCTGACCTCCTCTGCCCTGTTCCGGCCACACACTGTGCCCTCTGCTTGGCCTAACCCTGTTCCTATTCCTGCCACTGCTATGGCCTTCCCCTGCTTTTAGCCATGCCCTGTACTACCTTAGTCCTGCTTAGTCCTGCTCTGGCCTGGCCCTACACTGGCTGTGTCCTGTCCTGGCTCTACCTTTGCCTAGTCCTGGTCCTGTTCTGGGCCTGCCCTTACCTTGGAAACTTGCTGGCACTGCCCTCTGTCTGGCTCTATCACCAACCCAGGCTTGGCCTGGCCAATGGTGGCCCTGGCAATACCCTGGCCCCCACTGGCTGTGCCTTGGCACTGGACCCATCCTATGATTGCTTGGCCCTGGTGCTTCTTGGCCCAGGATTGTCCTTGGACCTGCCCTGGCTATGACGTGGTGCTGGCCACACACTGTCCATTCCATGGATTTGAACCTTCCCTGCTGTGGTTCTGCCCTGGCTCTACCCTTCCCTGGTCTGCCTTAGCCCTATGTATCCCAGTCCTGCCTTGGCACTGACCTTGCTGTGACCTTATGCTAGTCTTGCCTAGCTCTAGCCCTGCCTTCAGCCTGTGCAGGCTCTGTATCTGACCTAGCCCTCCTCTTGCCTTGGCCCCTGACCCTTCTCTGGCCTTGCACTTGTCCTGGCCCCTTTCTGGCACCGTCTTTTTGGGGGCCCTGCTCTGTCCATATCACGACTCTGGGCTTGCATGTGCCTGTCCTGTCATAGCCTGGCCCTTTTCTAGTCCTGCTCTGGCACTGGCCCTACCCTGTCTTGGCTTTGTGCTACCTATATCTGCCCTTCCCTGTCCTGGTTTTGTGCTGGTCCTGACCACGACCTGTGCCAAGTTCTGGTCCTGCATTTTCCCTGTCCTGTCCCTCGTTTTCCCTGTTTCTGACTTTGTCCTGGTCCTGGTCTTGGTACTGTCATAACACTGGCTGTGACCCTGCCTCTCATTTCTCCCTGGCCATGGCCCAGCTCAGGTTCTGTCCAGGCTCCAGCCTGACCCCAGTCCTGGTTCTGCCCTGGCTGACCCATGACTGGGCACTGCATTACCCAGTACCCTGGCCCTGACTTGCCCAGGACCCTCATCCTGTCACTTGTTCTGCCATGTTCCTGACCCTCTCTTGGCCCTGGAACTGTCCTGACTCTGGTCTTGTCCTGCTTCTTACCCTGGTACTGTCATGGTCCTGACGTTTCCCTGGCCCTATCCTGCAGTGTCCTTTCCTTGGCCCTCTGCTACACTGTACTTGTTTCTGCCATGAACCAGTCATGCCATTACCCTATCTTACTCTGAACAGTTTGTGCTCTGGCCTTGGCCCTTTTCTGGACCTGTCCTGACCCTGTCTTAACTTTTGCCCTGCCCTGATTTGGTGGTCTTGTCATATCCCTGGCCCTAGCCCTTTCCTTTTCCAGGCCCTGACCCTGGACCACAGGTCTCTCCTGGACCTTCCCTGCCCATTCATTCCCTGGTCTTGTTCTCACCCTGAAATGACCCTGTACTGACACTCTCTGCCTTGGCCCCGGCCCTACATTTTCCTTACCCTGGCCTTGCACTGTCATCCTCTGTTATGGCCCTGTAATGGCCCCAGAATACCCTGGCCCTGTTCCTAGTTGTACCCCAGCTATGACCCCTGCCCTGCTTTTTGCTATGCCTTGTACTATCCTAGCCCTGCCCTATTTTGGAACTGGCCCTAACCAGGCCTTGCACTGCCCTCTCCCTGCTTTTGCTTCTTGCTGGTTCTGGTTCTGCCTTGATCTTGCCCTCCTCTGGACCCTCCATGTTTCTGCTTTCTCCTTGGCTCTGAATCTGCTGTGGCCCTGGCCCCAGCCTAGACATGGCCACAGTGTCTTAGAGCCTGACCTTACATTGCTTCTGGCCTGCATCTGACCTTGCACAATCCTAGTTCTACCCTGGTCCTGACCTCACTCACCCTGCTTCTGGTCTTGCCACTCTGACCTGGCCATAGCCCTGACCTTGACCACTGGCTCTTGCTCCTATCCCTGGTCCTGCCATGGTGCCGACCCTATCATGGTCCTGCCCCAGTCTTGTCCTAGACCTGGCCATGGCACTAACCCTGTCCTGGTCCTGACCTGCTAAAGGCCTTATCATGACACTGGCCTGGCCCTGGCCCTGATTTGCCTGAGCCCTAACCCAGTACACGCTCTTCTGGCCCTCGCCCTGACTCTGGTGCTATCACTGTCTGTACCTAGCCCTGTTGCTGGTCCTGCCATGTCCCTGACTCTGGCCCTGAGGATCTTTCTTTGCCTTGTTCCTGAAATTGCCCTTTTTCCTAGTCCTGGTCCCAGCACTGGCCCTGCCTCAGCACTTCTCTGGTTCTGGTCCAAACCCCAGCCCTGCAATGGACTTGCCCTACCTTTATCCTGTGTGACCCCAGTCTTGTCCTGCCCTGTCCCGGTGGTGACTTGGCCTTGCCATGGTCTGGTCCTCCCATTGCCCTGCCTATCCCTTCCCTGGTTGTGCCCTGGACCTGTCCTGATCCTGACCCCTCCCTGTTCATGTCTTCGATCTGACCCTGGCTCAGCTATGGACCTTCCCATATCCTTCCTCAGCCCTTGCACTCGGAGCTGTCATTCAGCCCTGGTACTACCTGGTCCTTCCTTGGGACTTTCCCTGCCCCATGGTCTGGTTCTGGTACTTCCCTGCCTTGCCCTGAGCTGGCCCTGGACCTATGATATTCCTGGCCCTGGCCCTGGCCCTGACCCTGACCCTGGTCCTATCCTTATCCTGTCCCTGATCTACATGACCCTGCCCCTGCAAGCTCTGACCTTCCCCTTCCCCTGAAATTGTCCTGCGCTTCCCTGGCTCTGTCTTGGCTCTGGCCCTGCCTTCTTATCAGACTTGCCCTCACCCTGCTCTGGGATGACAACCCCAGGCCTACTCTGTCCATGGTATAGTCTGGCCCTGCACTGCCCTCCTCTGCCCTGGCCCTGCCATGCCCAGAGCCCAGTGTTTTCCCTGGCCCTACTCCTAGTCCTCCCCTGCCATGGTCCTCCCCTGCATTTGGCCAGGCCGTGTGCTACCTTGGTCCTGCTTTGCTCTGGTCCTACCCTTAACCATACTTTGCCCTGGACCTGCCTTTGTCATTTCCTGGTTCTGCACTGGCTCTATCCATGCTCTAGACCTTTCCTGAACCTGGACTTGGACTGGCCCTGTCCTTGATGCAGCCATGCCCTGTCACTGAATCTACCTTATGGCTGACTTGGTCCTGGTCTATCTTGGTCCCGTCTTGTCCCTGGACCTTCCCTGGTTATGGTATGGCACTGATCCTGCCTTGTTCAAGCCATGGACCTGACCATGCCCTGGTGATGGCATGGCTTTGCCCTTCACTGGCCCTGTCTTAAACCTGTGCTCTCCTAGTCCTGTGTTAGCTTTGACCTTGCCCTGGCCCTACTCTGGTCTGCTGTGGCCCTCCCTTCCCTTTGTCTTGCCCTGGCCCTGACTCTGGTTCTCACATAGCCCTGTCCTTACCTTAGCTCCTCCGTGGCCCTGCCTTTTCCTTGGCCCTTCAGTGACCTTGCCCTTGTCCTGGCTCCTTTCTGGCCCTGTCTTGTTGTGGGCCCTGCCGGGTCCATGTTCTCAGCATGGCCTTCTGTGACCACACTCTGACATCCTCTTGCTGCATTCTTGCTCTACACTGGCCCTATCCTGCCTTTGCTCTGTACTACCCTATCCCTGCCCTGCCTTGTATTGGTCCTGAACCTGCCCTGGCCTAAGCCCTGGCCGTGCCATGTTCCTGGCTATTTCTGGTTCTGCCCTGTTTCTACTCAGCCCTGGCCCTCATCTTTGTCCTTTCATGTCCCTGGCTCTTACCCTGCCCCTGAATTTTTCCTGGCCATGACCCAACCCTCTTCCTACCCTGGGTCTTGCCCTGCCACAGTTCTGGTCCTATCCAAGCTCTGCTCCTGCCCTAGCACAGTCCTGACTGGGCAGTGCCATTTTCCTTGCCCTGCACTGCCAATACGAGGGTGCTAACCCAGCTCTGGTTCTGTCATGGCCCTCACGTGGCCATGTTCCTGATCTTACCCATTCCTCCAGCCATCCTCCTGTCATTCTCTATCCTGGCCCTGTACTGGCCACACCATACCCTGGCACAGTGTTTGCCCTTGCCCTGATCCTCATCCTTCCCCTACTATGGTCCTACCCTGCATTTGGCCAGGCTGTGCTACCTTAGTCCTACTCTGCCCTAGCCCTACCCTACCTTGGCCCTACCTTTGGTTTCTCCTGGTCCTGGTTCTGCTCTGGATCGGCTCTTGCCCTGTACCCTAACTGGTCCTGCCCTGATCTGGCCCTGTCCCTCACCCAACCTTGACCTGTCCCTAAACTGGCCCTGGCAACATACACGCCCTGCAATTACTGTGCCTTGACACTAGACCCACCCTATGTCTGCTTTAACCCTGGCCCCTCCTTGGCTCTGCATTTACCTGCCCTGCCCATAGCAATGTGCTGACGCTGCCCATGCCATTGAATTGACCCTGACCTGGCCCTGTCATTCTGTGGTTCTGTCCTGGCACTAGCCCTGCCTTAGTCCTGTGCTATTTTAGTCCTAACTTGTCCCTAACCTTGCCCTAGCCCTACCCTGGCTTGATGTGTCCCTCCCTACTCTGGTCTTCCTCAGTCCTGGCCCTGCCTTTGGCCTCCTCTGACTCAGGTTCTGAACTGGCCATTCTTGCCTTCAACCCTCCCTGGCTTGCTTTTTCTCTGGCACTTCTTTGGCCTTTTCCTTACCCTTGGCCTTCCCTGTCCCTGCCTCTACTCTGACCCCTATCTGCCCTGCCCTTTCCTTGTCCCTGTACTACACTGGCCCTAGCAGGCCCTACCCCTTACCTTGACCTGGGCCGGCCATGCCTTCACTGTGACCCTGCCTTTTGTCCTGACCTTGGTCCTGACATGACCCCAGGCTTGCCAGTGCTCATGATCCTTGTCCTGTTCTAGCTGTGACCTGTACTTGGACATGCCATGGGCCTGATTTGTCCCATCCTTGACTTGGTCCTTCTCTGCTCTGTCTCCACCACATCCTTGCCTGTTCTGCTCTCTCCCAAGACTGACCTGGCCATGCCATGGTCCAGTAGTGTCATTGCCCTGGCCTATCCTACCATGGTTGTGCCCTGGACCTCATCCCTGCTGGACCTGTCCTCACCCGACCTTGACTTTTTCTCTACTCTGTATGGACTGGCTCTGGATCTGCCCTACCATGGTCCTTCCCTGTCCCTGCCATATCCCTGACCATAACCCTGCTCTTATCCAGGCCTGACCCTGACCCTTCCTGGTCCATGCCAAGGACCTGGTCCTGCTCTGTACTGGTATAGCCCTTGTCTTGACCCACCCTTCCCTGCTGTGCCCTGGCTGTGTCTTCACCCTGCCCTAGCTCTGCCCTTGACCTACTCTGGCTTAGACCCTGACCTGGCCCTACCTTGACCCTTAACCTAGCTTTGACTAGGCCCCACACGGGACCTGGCCCTAGCCCAGACCTGGTCCTACACTTTGGCTTGCAATAACCCTGAATCTGCCATGGTCCTGTACTGGACTTGGAGGTATCCTGGCCCTGAATTGACCTGGACCAGCCTTGGCTTGTCCCTACTTTGGCCCTACCATCGTCCTTCCCTGTTCTGCCCTGTCTTGGCACTGAAATGACACTGCAACATCCCAGTCGTACCAATGCCCTGACCTACCCTGCCTTGCCTGTGCATGGCCCTGGTCCCACACTTGATTTTCACTGTCCTTTCCTCAGCCCTGGCCCTACCTTAGCACTGTCCCTGCCTTCTCTATGAACCAGCTCTGGCCATGCCCTGCCATGACCCTACCTTGTCACAGTCCTGGCCCTTCCCCCACCCTGGTCCTGATCCTTAACCTACTCAGGACCTTCCTTAGACTTGCCCCTCTGTTACGGCCCCACCCTGGCAATAACCTACATCCTGGTCCTGGTCCTGCCCTGCTTGAGGTCTTACCCTGGTTCTTCCCTGGTCCTGATCCTGTCTGACCCTGAAATGTCTGGCATTACCCTGGCCTTGCACTGCTCTGGGACTGACTCTGGCACTGTTACTGCCCTAGCTGCAGCCCAGTTGCTGGTGATGCTATGGTCCTGACCCTGTCCCCAGACCCTGGCCATGCCATGAACCAGCCCTATCCTTGCCCCTGTCCTGTCCCTACTCTGGCCATTCCCTGTCCTTTCCTTGGTCTTGGTACCATCCTGGTCCTGCCTCTGCCTTGGTCCTACCCTAGGTTTGACCCTACCCTGGCCATCACTCAAGAGTTGGCTGGGCCCTGTCATGGACCTGACCACAGCACAGACCCAGCACTTTGGGATGCTGATGCAGACGGATCACTTGAGGTCACAAATTCATGACCAGCCTGATCAATGCTGTGAAACTCTATCTTTACTGAAAATATAAAATGTAGCTGGGCGTGGTGGCAGGCACCTGTAATCCCAGCTACTCAGGAGGCTAGCACAAGAAAACTGCTTGAACCCGGGAGGCAGAGGTTGCAGTGAGCCCAGATTTTAACGGGCAAAATAGTTCCAGGTTTCTAAAGCTGAGTGTTCTGAGCAGTAAGCTTTGAATCCTGAAAAATTTACTTACCAGAACATTCTTCAGTGATGTCCAAGAAGTGAGGTGTGTCTGCTCTGCAGAGATGAGTCAGGAGTAGTCAAGAAGCAGGTGGCTTGTCAACTCTGCCACACCAGAAATGATGCTCAGCAGGGCTTAGCAACAGCAGTCTCCCCTCTGAACCCAAAAGGTAAAGTCTAGGAGGAAACAAGAGGGGAGTTAGCCATGTTACAGAGGAACTCCTGAGGTTGGGAGGCCCCACAGGAAGGAAAATGCCAGGGAGACAGAAGCTTCTGACCAGTGTTCTCAAGTGGATTGTAATTAAAAAGTAGCTTTGGCAGCCATCCCAGAGCAAGCTCATGAGAGATGGGGTGACACAGCTGCCTGGCAGTTCTGGAGTTAAGCCCAGCCCTGGAGAAGCTGAAGTCCAGGGTGCCACCTGCATCTGCATGGCTGGAATCAACTCCATCACTTATTCTCCTCTTCCCTCCAAACTGTCACTGTAAGATCCTGCTCTGCCACTTACTAGCTGTGTGACCTTAGGCAAGTTACTTAATGTTTCTGCGCCTCTGTAAATGGCAGCTAATATTATTGTTTATTGTTATCAAAAATGGTTACATTTTTATAGGGTCACACATGGCCATTATCAGTTAGAACTGGGAAAGGCAAACATTTCTTCTGACGCATTAGATGATAAATATTTAGACACTGTAAGCCAACAAGCATTACATATATACATGTATATAGTTCATACATACACAGCTACAAGTACTCAGACACGGGCTCTTTCGCCAATGGCAATGACTTTCTGGCCAAGACTGGATTGATCAGTGGTCCTTCTCATGTGACATTTTCATGTGAAGTGTCAAAGGCTGCTGCCTTCTCTGTCCTGTCATTACACAACACTGAGTGAGCCCACTCTGGTCCCACTCCTGAAACCTCAGGACCGGGATCAGGAAGTGAGAGGCCAGGGGCCTCTCTTGCCCTGAAGTTCTAGCTACAGCCCCAGCTCTGGGCTCACCCAGGGGTCGTGTTTGTGCACTCCCAGGCCAGTGTGGGTTACACTGTGCCCCCCCGCTTAGAACACCCAGGGATGCCGAAATGAACCAAATGTTTCAGTGGCCAGAGAGAAAGGCAACAGCTAGTGTGGCCACTCGCTGGGGACTCCCCTGCATCCCTGGGCCAGTGTGGATAGAATGATAGAAAGATAAGAAACCTGAATAGACCAGTTATGGGTAATGCAATTTACATAGTAATGAAAAGTCTCCTGTCAAAGAAAAACACAAGAATCATGGTTTTACTGATGAATTCAATGAAACATTTTTAAAAGAGCTAATACCAATTTTATTCAAAATATTTCCCCAAAAATGAAGAGGAAGGAATATGTCAAAAACTTGTTTTATGACGCCAGCACTATTCTGGTACAAAAATCAGACCAAAACAAGACACAAAAAAGAAAAAGGCAAATAAACCTGATGAACACAGATACAAAAAATCCTCAACAAAATACATGAAAACTGCATTTGACAAGACAATAAAAGGATCATCTGCCATGATGAAGTGCGATTCATCTGAGAAACAGGAGAATGATTGAATAAACACAGATACATAAATATGCTACATCACATTCAGCAAATCAAAAAAACCATATAATCATTTCAGTAGATGCTGAAAAACGTAAAATTCAACAGTCCTTCATAATAAAAATTCAAAAAGCTATTTCACTGCTGCCGCCACCAAAAAAAGATACCTAGGGATAACCGGAAAGTTGGAAGATCCCACAACAAAAGCTATAAATCAGATGAAAGTATTAAAGCAGGCACATGTAAATGGAAATATATCCCATGTCCAAGCACTATGAAGAATGTATACATTACCCAGTGAGATCTACAGAATCAATGCAATCCACATGAAATTACAAAAGGTATTCTTCATAGAAATAGAAAAAAAAGCATCCTAAAATTCACAGACATCCAAAATACTTCAGATAGACAAAAGAATCATGAATATAAAGAAAAAAGCTAGAAGCATCAAAATACGTGATTTCAAAATATATTACAAATCTATAGTAACAAATACAGCATAATACTGGCCAAAAAAGGTGCAAGTGAGAGACAGAGAGAGACAGACAGACATAGAAGAATGACAGACAGACATACACAAATGAAACAGAATAGAGAACTCAGAAATAAATTAATGCCTTTACAGGAAACTCATTTTTAACAAAGGCACGAAGAACACACCTTTGGAAAAGACAATCTCTTCAATAAACTACTAGGAAAACACAACACCCACATGTACAAGAATAAATCTAGAACGTTATCTTACCAAATACAAAAACCTACTCAAAATAAAGATTTAAATGTAGGACCTGAAACTATGAAACTACTAGAGAAGAAAACAGCTTAAATGCTTCATGAAATTCGTTAGGACAAGGGATTTTCAAATAGACATCAAAAGCACAAGCAACAAAAGCAAAAAGAACCAAATGCAATTACATTCAAATTAGAAACTTCTGTGAAGTAGAGGAAGCAATCAGAAGAATGAGGAAACAATCCAGAATATGGAAGTATCTGCAAACTATGCCTCAGGAAAGGGGTTAATACACAAAACAAAGAACTCAAACTACTGAGTTTGAGTTCCTAATACCTACTGTCCTTCTAGTATTTGCTGTATGTGAAGCTGCAGTAGGCATAGCCCTACTAGTCACAATTTCCAACACATACGGCCTAAGCCGTGTGCAGAACTTAAACTACAGGTGCACACCACCATGCCTGGCTAATTGTTAAATGTATTGTAGAGGTGGGATCTCACTATGTTACGCAGGCTGGTCTCAACCTCCTGGGCTCAAGCAATCCTTCACCCTTAGCCTTCCAAAGAGCTGAGATTACAGATGTGAGCCATTTCACCATTTCACTAATCTTTAGACTAATTAAATTCATTTCCAAAAAATACATGTTTATTGTAAAAACAAATTAGGCAATGTGGAAAGATGTAAAACCAAAATCTTTTTCCTTCTTCTCTTCGTCTTATGCCCTGGGTGTGAACTCTGCTAGTATTTGGTTTATCTTTCTCACATCCTCTATCTCTTATATAGCTGGGATAATATGTGAGGGTTCACCAATTATGGTTTCCCCATCCCACACTCCCTTTTCTCTGGATTCCTCCTCCAATTACCATTTGGGGGAATAGATGCAAGATATCCATTGTTTAGGGAAGCTGTCACAGTGGAATCAGTGAAGAAATATGCCAAATTCTTGAGTTTTAAGACAAGAGTTCTCAACCCAGACATAAGATCCAAAAATTGAACAAATAGTATATTGGCTCAATCAGTTTTTTTCACACTCTTTCCAACCCCAGACTAGATAAAGCTGAGTTGAGGGAAGAGGTGAAATGGGGCGGAAGTAATGATAAAAGCAGTCATGGTCTCCAAGAAGGGATATTCCTGTATCCTACTTAGGGGTTAGATGTAAAGAAGTATGAGAGACTATTATTGAATTCTCCAGATAAAGTTTGGGGATGCAGGTGCAGAAGCGGCAGTGACACACTTCCACCTGGAGGTCTGGGGAGCAGACACCTCTCCCTGAGACTGAGATATAAAGTATATCCCCAAGCCTAGGAGCCAGGCTAAGGAAAAAGAACAATTCTTAATTAACTAAGCTTAAATGTAAAATGCCTGAATTTACCAAGAAATGACCATGACTAATTTTCTGCCACTATGAGAATTGGAGATTCCAAAGAAAGGTAAAATTGTATAATGGAACAATAAAAAAAGTTATATTCTGTACACCCTAAAAAATAATTTAAAAATATAAAAAATATTATCCCCAAAATTTGGGATATCATACTACCACCAGCAACATAACTTTCAAAAAATAACAACCTGAATCAACACAGCCACCCATAGCTTATTTATTAGCCTCTTTGCACTATTACGCTTTTGCCAACCCAACAACCCACGCAGCCTCTCACTGACTTTCCTTTCAGACCCATTAACATCCCCTCTTCTAATTTTAACAGCTGATTACTACCCCTTATAATTCTAGCTACTCAACATCACGTAGCCACTGATGCTTTCCCACAAATAGCTCTATATTTCCACACTAATTCTTCTACAAATTTTTCTAATTATAGCATTCACAGCCACAGACCTAATTATATTTTATATTCTATTTGAAGCTACATTAATACCCATTCTAATCATCACTACCCGCTGAGGGTATCAGCCAGAATGTCTTAATGGAAGCTCATATTTCTTATTTCATATACTAGGGGATCCCTCCCCTTACTTATTACATTCCTATATATCCAAAACATCTCATCACTAAATATACTAAACAATAACAAATATAACCCAAGAATTATTATGTTCTTGAACTAATAACACCACATTGTTGTCATATATGATGGCTTCCATAGTCAAAATATGTCTATACAGACTTCACCCATGACTTCCCAAAGGCCATGTAGAAGCCCCTATTGCTGGCTCAATAGTACTTGTGGCAGTATTACTAAAATTAGGGGGCTATAGCAAAATACAAATCACCCCGAACCCTCTTTATCCCTGCATTGTCCCTGGACCTTCCCTGGCTACAGTACGGAGCTGACCCTGCTCTGTTTATGCCATAGAGCTGACCCTGATCTGGCCCTGCCATACCGTGGTTCGAACCTGGCAATGTCCGGGCTCTACCCTTCCCAGGACCTGCCTTTGCCTTGTCCTAGTCCTGCCTCAGCCATGGACTTTTCCCTGGCCCTCCCCACCCGTTGCCTTCACCTTTCCATGGCCCTGCCTTTTTCTTGGCCATTCTCTGCCCTTTCCCTTGTCATGGCCCCTTTCTGGCCCTGACTTGTTGTGGGTCCTCTCCTGTCCATTTCCGAACCCTGGTATTCCCTGTCCCTGCCCTGCCATCCCTGGGCACTGTCTTTGCTTTATACTGATTTTGCCTTCTCTTGGCTCTGCACTACCCTAGTTCTGCCCTGACCTGGCCCCCAGTTCATCCTGACCTTATCCTGTGCCAAGCCCTGGTACTGCCACGTTCCTGCCTTGGCCTTGATTCTGCACTGCTTTTGGCCCTAATCTTGGTCCTATCATGTCCCTGGCTGTGACCCTGTCCCTGGTTTTTCCCTGACCATGACCCACCCAGGTCCTGCCCTAGCACAGCCAACTGGGCACTGTACTCCCTAGTGCCCTGCCCTACAATTCCCATGCCAGTGTGCTGCTCTAACCCTAATACTGTTTGGGCCCTGACTTGCCCATGGTCCTCGCCCTGCCATAGCCCTGACTCTAACTTGGCCTGGTCCTGCCCTTTCATTCATTCATGCCTGTCATTCTTACTTTGCTTCTGGCCCTGCCCTGGCCACTACCTGCCCTAGCCTTTCCTTGTCTCTCTGCTATGCTGGCCCTGCCATTTCCTGGTTCTGCCTGGGCCCTGCCCTTCTCTGACCTTACCTTGGTCCTGTGCTATCCTAGTCTTGCCTCAACCCTGACATTGCCCTTAGCCTATCCTAGCCTGACATGGGCCTCCGTACACTGGCCATATCCAGCCCTGGTCTTACACTACCCTGGCTGTAATTCTGACCTGGCCCTGCCCTTGTCTTAGCCCCTCCCTGACACTGCCTTGCTGTGGGCCCTGCTGTGGGCCCTGCTGTCCATGTACCAGCCCTGGGTATCTCTGTCGCTGCCCTGCCATACCCTGACACTGTCCTCACCCTACACTGTCTGCCTTGCTTTGCTTCTGTGCTACCTTAGCCCTGGCTTGCCTAGGCCCTGAGCTTGTCTAACCTTACCTTTTCTCAAGGTCTGACCCTGCCATGTCCCCGGCATTGCTCTGGTTTTTCCCCATGTCTTGACCTCTCCTGGCCCCATCGTGTCCCTAGCTATGACCCTGCCCTTGTTTATTCCCTAGCCATGACCCAGCCCCAGTTTACCCTCGTCCAGTCCTGACTAGGCATTGCTGTACCCACTTCCCTGGCCCTACCCTATCCTTGTCTTGGCCATGTGCTACCCTGTACCTTCCCTGGACTTGTGCTTGCCATGGTTTGATTCTGGCCCTGCTGCTCCTGCTGACTCTGGTCCTGTCATGGCACCCAGCCTGCCAGTGGTCACTGTCCTGGTCCTGTTCTGGCCCTGACCTGGACGTGGACATGTCCTGAGCCTGATTTGTCCCAGCCATTCCTGGACCTGTCTCTGCCCTAGTCTATCAGGTCCCTGCATATACTGCCCTTTCCTGGCACTGCCATGGCCCAGTCATGGCATTACCCAGTCTTACCCTACACTGGTTGTGCCCTGTTTCTGGCCTGCCCTAGCCCCTTCCTGGATTTGCCCTGACCCTGACTTGGCTTTTGCCCTGCCCTCTCTATGGTCAGGCTCTAGCCCTGTCTTGCCCTTCCCTGCAATGGTGCTACTCTGTCCTTATCCAGATCCTGAGCCTGCCCTGGTCTGGACCCTGGCCCTTCCCTTGCTCTTCCTTGCCCCACCATGTCCTGGTCTTGCCCTCACCCCACACTGACCCTTCATCGGCCCTCTCTGCATTGGCCTGACCCTGGCCCTGAGTGTGCCTTCTCCCTGGCCTTGCCTTGGCTCTACTCTGTCATCCTCTAACCTGGGCCTGTATTTGCCCCACCATACCCTGGCCCTGTTCCTAGGCCTGCCCCTGCTATGACCATGCCCTGCTTTTGGCAATACCCTGTGCTACCTTACTACTGCTCTGCCCAGGCCCTATCCTGCCCTGACCCAACTCTGACTGGGCACTGCACTACTCTGGCCCTGCCCTGCCCAACCCCATCCATGTCCAGGACCTGCTCTGGCCCTGTCTCTGGTCCTACCATGGCTCTGACCCTGCCACCAGTCCTGCCATAGCCCTGACCCTGACTTGTCCCTGTCCTACCCTGGCCTTTCTTTGGCCCTGTGCTACACTGGCCCAGCCCCAGCATGCACTGCCTCTTCCCTGGACCTGGGCTGGCCGTGCCTTCATCTGACCCTGATTTTTGTCCCAACCTTGGTCCTGACATGACCCCAGGCTGTCAGAGGTCATAGTCCTGGTCCTGTTCTGACCATGACCTAGACTTGGACATGTCATGTGCCTGATGGGTCCTGTCATTGCCATGGCCCATCCCTGCCCTGTCCCCACCATGGCCTTGCCTGCTCTGCTCTCTCCCAGGACTGACCTGGTCCTGCATTAGCCTAGTCATGTAATTTTCCTGGCCTACCCTTCCCTGGTTATGTCCTGGCCCTGGTCCCTCCCTATACCTGCCCTAACCCTGCCTTGGCTTTTCTCTACCCTCTCTATGGACTTCCTCTGGACCTGCCCCACCATGGTTCTGCCCCGTCATTGCCATATCCCTGACCCTATCACTGCCCTTATCCTGACCTTGACCCTTCCCTGGTCTCTGGTCCTTCCAAGGACCTGTCATGACTCTGCCAAGGCCCTAGGCCTGGTTTGTACTAGTATAGCCCTTGTCTTAAACCACCCTTCCCTGACATGTCCTGTCTCTGTCCTCAGCCCCCAGACCCTGCCATTGTCCCTTAACCTAGCCTTAACTAGGCCCTGCTCTGGACCTGACCCTAGTCCTATACTTTGGCCTGGTATTACCCTGGACCTGCCCTGTCATGAACTGGACTTGGAGGTATCCAGGCACTGAAGTGACCTGGTTCAGCCTTGGATTGTCCCTGTCCCGGCTCTACCATCATCCTGCCCTGTTCTGCCCTGTCTTGGCACTGAAATGGCCCTGCAACAGCCAAGTTATGCCAATGCCCTGCCCTACACTTTCCTGGCTCTTCCCTGGTCCTGGTCCTGCCCTCGATATGCCTTGACCCTTCTCAGCCCTGGTACTAGCTGGCACTAGCCTGGCTCTACCTTGACATTGGTCCTGTCCTGTCTATGAACCAGCTCTGTCCCTGCTGCACCATGACCCTGCTCTGTCACAGCCCTGGCCCTGGCCCTTATCCTGCTCAGGTCCTTCCCTAGCCTTGCCCCTCTGTTATGGCCCTGACCTGACCGTAACCTAGACCCATCCCTGGCCTTTCCCTGCTTAAGGCATTACTTGGTTCTGTACTGGTCCTGATCCTGTCCTGACCCTGAAATGCCTGGAATTACCCTGGTCTTGCACTACTCTGGCCCTGACCCTGGCTGTCACTGTCCTAGACCGAGCCCTGTTGCCAGTGCTGCTATGGCCCTGACCATTTCCCTGGACTCTTGCCATGCCATGAAGCTGCACTGTCCTTACCCTTGTTCTGGCACTGCCCTGGCCATTCTCTGTCCTTTCCCTTGCCTTGGCATCACCCTGGCCCTGCTCTGCCTGCCTTGTCTCTGTATAGGCCACACCCTAGGTTTGACCCTGCCCTGGCTGTCACCCTAGACTTGGTTGGGTCCTGTCTTGGACCTGGCCATAGCACAGACCCAGCAATTTGGGAAGCTGAGGCAGGTGGATCACCTGAGCTCAGGAGTTCAAGACCAGCCTGACCAACATGGTGAAACTCTGTCTTTACGGAAAATGTAAAACTTAGCTGGGTGTGGTGGCAGGCACCTGTAATCCCAGCTACTCAGGAGGCTAGCACAAGAAAATTGCCTGAAGCCGGGAGGCAGAGGTTGCAGTGAGCTGAGATTGTGCCACTGCACCCCAGCCTTGGCAGTAAGAGTAAGACTCCATCTTTTACAAAAAAAAAAGATTTAATGTGCAAAATAATTCCAAATTTCTAAAGTTAGTGTTCTGAGCACTAAGCTTTGATTCCTGAGAAACGTACTTACCAGAACATTCTTCAGTGATGCCCAAAAAGTGAGGTGTGTCTGCTCTGCAGAGATGAGTCAGGAGTAGTGAAGAAGCAGGTGGCTTGTCAACTCTGCCCACCAGAAACGACGCTCAGCAGGGTTTAGCAACAGTAGTCTCCCCTGTGAACCCACAAGGTAAAGTCTAGGAGGAAACCAGAAAGGAGTTAGCCAAGTTACAAAAGAACGGCTGAGGTTGGGCGGCCCCACGGGAAGGAAAATGCCAGAAACATAGAAGCTCTGGTCACAGTGTTCTCATGAGGATTTTTATTAAAAAGAAGCTTTGGCAGCCATCCCAGAGCAACCTCAAGAGGAGATATTGGGGTCACAGAGCTGCCTGGCAGTTTTGGAGTTATGCACAGACCTGGAGAAGCTGAAGTCCAGGGGGCCACCTGCATCTGCATGGCAGTAATCAAGTCTATCACTTATTCTCCTCTCCCTCCAAACTGTCACTGCAAGATCCCACTATGCCACTTACTAGCTGTGTGACCTTAGGCAAGTTACTAAACATTTCTGAGCCTCAGTAAACGGTAGCTAATATTGTTTACTGTTATTAAAAGTGGTTAAATCTTTACAGGGTCATGCACAACCATAAGCAGGTAGCACTGGGAGAGGCAAACATTTCTTATGACACATTAGATGGTAAATATTTTAGACACCGTAAGCCAAACAGCATTATATATATGTATATATTTCATACATACATAGCTACAGGCACTCAGACAGTGGCTCTCTCAACAATGGCAATGCCTTTCTGACCAAGACTGGATTGATCAGTGGTTCTTATGCCACATTTTCATGTGAAGTGTTAAAGGCTGCTGTCTTCTCTGTCCTGTTATTACACAACATTGAGTGGGCCCACTCTGGCCACACTCCTGGAACCTCACCACCGGAACCAGGAAGTAAGAGGTCAGGGTCCTCTCCTTCCCTGAAGTTCTAGCTGCAGCCCCAACTCTGGGTTCACCCTGGAGCCCTGTGTTGGTGCATTCCTAGGTCAGGGAAGGCTACACTCTGCCCCCCACATGACACCTGGGGATAGTGAGATAAACCAGATGTGTCAGTGGCCAGAGAGAAGGGCAGCAGCTAGTGTGGCCACTTGCTGGGGCCTCCGCTGCTTCCCTTGGCTGGTGTGGAGAGAATGATAGAAAAATAAGAAACAGAACAGACTAATTATGGGTAATGCAATTAAAGTAGTAATAAAAAGTCTCCCATCAAAAAAAAGCACAAGAATCATGGTTTTACTACTGAATTCAATGAAACATTTTTAAAAGAGCTAATACCAAATATACTCAAAATATTCCCCCAAAAATAAAGAGGAAGGAACACTTCCAAACTTGTCCTATGAGGCCAGCCCTGGTACAAAAACCAGACCAAAACACAACACAAAAAAGCAAACCACAGGCAAATATCCCTGATAAACACAGATGCAAAAAATCCTCAACCAACTATTTGAAAACTGCATTGGACAAGACAATAAGCAGATCATCTGCCACGATTTAGAGGGATTCATCTGAGAAATATGAGGGCAATTCAATAAACCCAAATAAGTAAATGTGCCACATCACATTCAGCAAATCAAGAAAAAATATATCATCATTTCAGTAATGCTGAAAAAAATAAAATTCAACGTTCCTTCGTAATTCAAGAAAGCTGTTTCATTACTTCTACCACCCAAAAAAGATACCTAAACACAACAAAAAATTTGGAAGATCCCACAATGAAAATGATAAAAGAGACAAGATATCAAAACAGACACGATGAAAAGATCGCCCATGTCCAAGCACTAGAACATTAAAATATCTATCACCCAATGTGATCTGCAGAATCAATGCAATTCATGTGAAATTACAAAAGACATTCTTCATGGAAACAGAAAAAAAATCCTAAAATTCACATAGAAATGCAAAATATCTCAAATAGATAAAAGAATCATGAACAAAAAGAAAAAAACTGGAAACATCACAATACCTGATTTTAAAATGTATTATAAATCTTTAGTAACAAAAACAGCATGGTACTGGCCATAAAAGTGGCAAGGGAGAGACAGACAGACACACAGACATAGAGAACTCAGAAATAAATTCATGCATTTAAAGTCAACTCATTTTTAGCAAAGGCACCAAAAACACACCTTTGGAACGGACAGTCTCTTCAATAAACTGTGCTAGGACAACACAACACATACATAATAAACGGTAAGAATAAATCTAGACCATTATCTTACCAAATACAAAAATCTACTCAAAATAAAGATTTAAATGTAGGACCTGCGACTATGAAACTACTAGAGAAGAAAACAGTATAAATCCTTCATGAAATTGGTTAGGACAAGGGATTTTCAAATACACATCAAAAGCCACAGCAACAAAAGCAAAAAGCGTCAAATGCAATTGCATTAAACACAGAAGCTTCTGCAAAGTAGAGGAAGCAATCAGAATGAAGAAAATTCAGAATATGGAAGAATTTGCAAACTATGCCATCAGGCAAGCAGCTAATACAGAAAACATATAAAGAATTCAAACTTCTCCAAAGCAAAAAATACAAATAACCTTATTTAAAAATCAGAAAAAGATCTACCCAAACCCTCTGTCCATCGCCCAGCATTATTTTTCCATCTTCTTTTCCCAACAGCCTTTGGCCCTTCCCTCTCGCCAGCCTTTTTCTTTCTCCATCTACCCCAAAGCTTTTTCCACATTTTCCCCCACTGTCATTTCACAAAGACTTCTCTACTCTCTTGCTCACTACAGTTTTCCCCACTCATCTACCCCAAAACTTTTATACACCGTTTTCCCCCACTGTGTTTTCTTCCTCTTTCCTGCCTCACTCTCATCCCGTTTGCTCCTCTATCTACACAAAAACATTTTCCCCATCTTTTACCAAAGCCTTCTCACCACTCCTGCTCAGCACCCTCTTTTCCCCCTTCATCTCCCCAAAACTGTTTGCCCCATCGTCTTTTTCCCCTTTCCTTCTTTCCACTCTCTTTCCCTTCTCCATCTATCCCAAAACATTTCCTCACCATCTTTTTTGCAAAGCCTTCCCCGCTTCCCACTCACCCTCTTCTTCCCCTTATCCTGCTTGCCACGTCTTTGCCCTCTACGCTATTTTTCCCATCTTCTTTTTCCCATCCCTCTTTCTGCACTCCCTCTGGCCACCCCCTCTTTTCTCTTCCCACTTGCCACCCTCTTCCCCCTCCAACTATCCACTTTATCCACTGTCTTTTCTTTCTGCAGTCTTTCTTTCCTGCCCATCGTCTATTTGCAAAACCTTTTCTCCTCCCCACTCGCCACCCTCTTTTCTCTCTTCATCTACGTAAAAAATTTTCTCCCCTTCTTTTCGCAAAACCTTCTCTCCCTCCTGCTTGCCCACTTTCTCTTCCCCCTCCCTCTTTGCATCACCTTTCCTTCTCCCACTTGTCCCCCTCTTCCCTTCTGCATCTGCCCAAAATCTTTTTACGCACTGTCTTCTTTCCTCCCGTATTTTTTCAGACCTTCTCTCCCTCCTGCTCACCCCCTGGTTCTCCCCTCACCATCCTCTCATTCCTCCTGTCACTTGCCACTCTCTTTTCCCCTTCCATCTACCCAAAAACGTTTCCCCACCATCTTTTCACAAAAGCTTCTCTCCCTCTTCCTCGCCCCCTGCTTCCCCCCTCACCATTCTCTCATTCCTCCTCTCACTTGCCACTCCATTTTCCCCTTCCATCTACCCCAAAATAGTTTTCCCACCATCTTTTCCTCACCGTCTTTTTTCAACATCTTATCCTGTTCGCCATCCTCTTTGTCCCTTCGGCAATAACCACCCTCCTTAGCCCTCCCACCTCACCCCAAACTCGTTTCCCCTCCTACCGCTCCAGGGGCATGCATCCGTGGCTACCGCCAACCACAGTGAGGTGAGCTGCAGCAAGGCGAACCGAACCGCAGTACTGCAGACTCCAGCTTCCAGCAGGCGGCAGCTGGCTCTCCCGTCTTCTACTCCTCTAAGCCCAGCACCGAAGAGCACAGCCGACAGACACAGAAAAGCCTAGAATGGAGTGCCTGCCCAACAGAGCCATTTATATACTGAGGTTATGCACAGAGGTTCCTGAACTACACAGTCTCATTGGATGAAAACAAGTCTGAGGCCAGCCAATCAGAGCATGAAAATAAAACCCAATCAGAGTAGGCCTAAAGGTTTCCTCTCATCCAATCATAACATGTAGTCCAGGAACCATGGGCAAAACCTCAGTATATAAGGCATGCTGAGGCCGCCTCACGCTGTTCCAGGCTCTTGTGTATCTTCTAGCGGAGCCACTGTGTTCACGGCTTAGAGGACCAGGAGAAGGGGCAGCAGAGCCACCTACTGCACGCTGGAGGCTGCAGCCTGCTGTACCGCGGCTGGCCTCGCTGCAGTGGGTGGTGGTGACGGAAACTGCAGCGGCTGGAGCGGTAGGAGGGCGTAGGGGAGCAGGCTGGAGTGGTAGGAGGGCGGCCAGAGCGGTAGGGGAGCGGGCTGGAGCGGTAGGAGAGCGGCCGGAGTGTTAGGGGAGCGGGCTGGAGCAGTAGGAGGGCGGCTGGAGCATTAGGAGGGCAGTTGGAGTTGTAGCAGAGCGGGCTGGAGCGGTAGGAGTGCAGCCGGAGTGGTAGGGGAGCGGGCTGGAGCGGTAGGAAGGCAGCCGGCCGGAGTGATAGGAGGGTGGCTGGAGTGGAAGGGGAGAGAGCTGGAGCGGTAGGAGGGTGGCCGGAGCGGTAGGGGAGCGGGTTGGAGCGGTAGGAGGGCGGTTGGAGCGGTAGGGGGCGGCTGGAGCAGTAGGGGAGCAGGTTGGCGTGGTAGGAGGGAGGCCAGAGTCATAGGGGAGCGGACTGGAGCGGTAGGAAGGAGGCCGGAGTGGTAGGGGAACCGGCTAGAGCAGGAGGAGGGTGGCAGGAGTCGTAGGGGAGCTGCCTGGAGCGGTAGGAGGGCGGCCTGAGTTCTAAAGTAGCGGGCTAGAGGTAGGAGGGCTGCCAGAGTCATCGGGGAGAGGGCTGGAGCGGCAGGAGGGCGACTGGAGTCATAGGCGAGCGGATTGGAGCGGTAGGAGGGCAGCTGGAGAGGTAGGAGGGCGGTTGGAGTCATAGGCAAGCTGGCTGGAGCGGTAGGAGGGCGGCTGGAGAGGTAGGAGGGCGGCCGGAGTCATAGGTGAGCGGGCTGGAGCGGTAGGAGGGCGGCTGGAGTCATAGGCGAGCAGGCTGGAGCGGTAGGAGGGCGGCTGGAGAGGTAGGAGGGTGGCCGGAGTCATAGGCAAGCTGGCTGGAGCGGTAGGAGGGCGGCTGGAGAGGTAGGAGGGCGGCCGGAGTCATAGGCGAGCGGGCTGGAGCGGTAGGAGGGCGGCTGGAGTCATAGGTGAGCGGGCTGGAGCGGTAGGAGGGCGGCCAGAGCGGTAGGAGGGCGGCTGGAGCGGTAGGGGAGCGGGCTGGAGTGGTAGGGGAGCGGGCCGGAGCGGTAGGGGAGCGGGCTGGAGGGGTAGGAGGGCGCTCAGAGAGGTAGGGGAGCGGGCTGGAGCAGTAGGATGGCAGCCTGAGTGGTAGGAGGGCGGTCGGAGTGGTAGGAGGGCGGCTGGAGCAGTAGGAGGGCGGCCGGAGTCATAGGCAAGCTGGCTGGAGCGGTAGGAGGGCGGCTGGAGAGGTAGGAGGGCGGCCGGAGTCATAGGCAAGCTGGCTGGAGCGGTAGGAGGGCGGCCGGAGTCATAGGCAAGCTGGCTGGAGAGGTAGGAGGGCGGCCGGAGTCATAGGTGAGCGGGCTGGAGCGGTAGGAGGGCAGCTGGAGTCATAGGCGAGTGGGCTGGAGTGGTAGGAGGGCGGCTGGAGTCATAGGCGAGCAGGCTGGAGCGGTAGGAGGGCGGCTGGAGAGGTAGGAGGGTGACCGGAGTCATAGGCAAGCTGGCTGGAGCGGTACAAGGGCGGCTGGAGAGGTAGGAGGGCGGCCGGAGTCATAGGCAAGCTGGCTGGAGCGGTAGGAGGGCGGCTGGAGAGGTAGGAGGGCGGCCGGAGTCATAGGCGAGCGGTCTGGAGCGGTAGGAGGGCGGCTGGAGTCATAGGCGAGCGGGCTGGAGCGGTAGGAGGGCGGCTGGAGTCATACGTGAGCGGGCTGGAGCGGTAGGAGGGCGGCCGGAGCGGTAGGAGGGCGGCTGGAGCGGTAGGGGAGCGGGCTGGAGTCATACGTGAGCGGGCTGGAGCGGTAGGATGGCAGCCTGAGTGGTAGGAGGGCGGTCGGAGTGGTAGGAGGGCGGCTGGAGTGGTAGGGGAGCGGCTGGAGAGGTAGGAGGGCGGCCGGAGTCATAGGCAAGCTGGCTGGAGCGGTAGGAGGGCTGCTGGAGAGGTAGGATGGCGGCCGGAGTCATACGCGAGCGGGCTGGAGAGGTAGGAGGGCGGCCGGAGTCATAGGCAAGCTGGCTGGAGCGGTAGGAGGGTGGCTGGAGAGGTAGGATGGCGGCTGGAGTCATACGCGAGCGGGCTGGAGCGGTAGGAGGGCGGCTGGAGCGGTAGGAGGGCTGCTGGAGAGATAGGAGGGCGGCCGGAGTCATAGGTGAGCGGGCTGGAGCGGTAGGAGGGCGGCTGGAGTCATAGGCGAGCGGGCTGTAGCGGTAGGAGGGCGGGCAGAGCGGTAGGAGGGCGGCTGGAGCTGTAGGGGAGCGGGCTGGAGTGGTAGGAGGGTGGCCGGAGCGGTAGGGGAGCGGGCTGGAGGGGTAGGAGGGCAGTCGGAGAGGTAGGGGAGCGGGCTGGAGCGGTAGGAGGGTGGCTGGAGAGGTAGGATGGCGGCCGGAGTCATACGCGAGCGGGCTGGAGCGGTAGGAGGGCGGGCAGAGCGGTAGGAGGGCGGCTGGAGCAGTAGGGGAGCTGGCTGGAGTGGTAGGAGGGCGGCTGGAGCGGTAGGGGAGCGGGCTGGAGCGGTAGGAGGGCGGCTGGAGCGGTAGGGGAGCGTGCTGGAGCTGTAGGAGGGTGGCCAGAGCGGTACGGGAGCTGGCTGGAGTGGTAGGAGTGCAACTAGAGCTGCAGGGAAGCGGGCTGGAGCAGTAGGAGGGCGACAGGAGTGGTAGGGGAGCAAGCTGGAGTCGTAGGGGAGCGGGCTGGAGCGGTAGGAGGGTGGCCGGAGTCGTAGGGGAGTGAGCTGGAGCCTTAGGAGAGCGGTGGAGTCATAGGGGAGCGGGCTGGAACGGTGGAAGGTGGCCGGAGTTGTAGGGGAGCGGGCTGGAGCGGTAGGAGGGCGGCGGAGTCGTAGGGGAGCGGGCTGGAGCGGTGGGAGGGTCGCCAGAGCGGTAGGGGAGCGGGCTGGAGCGGTGGGAGGGTCACCGGAGTGGTAGGGGAGCGGGCTGGAGCAGTAGGAGGGCGGTTGGAGCAGTAGGAGGGCGGTTGGAGCGGTAGGGGTGCAGGTTGGCGCGGTAGGAGTGCAGCTGGAGCAGTAGGGGAGTGGGCTGGAGTGGTAGGAGGGCGGCCGGAGTCGTAGGGGAGCGGTCTGGAGCGGTAGGAGGGTGGCCGGAGAGGTAGGGGAGCGGGCTGGAGGGTTAGGAGGGCGGCCGGAGTCATAGGGGAGCAGGCTGGAGTGGTAGAAGGGAGGCCAGAGTCAGACGGGAGTGGGCTGGAGGGGTAGGAGAGTGGTTGGAGTCATAGGGGAGTGGGCTGGAGGGATAGGAGGGTGGCCGGAGTCTTAGGGGAGTGGGTTGGATCAGTAGGAGGGCGACCGGAGGGGTTGGGGAGCAGGCTGGAGTGGTAGGAGGGTGGCCGGAGGGTAGGAAGACAGCTGGAGCGGTAGGAAAGCGGGCTGGAGTGGTAGGAGGGCGACCGGAGTGGTGGGCGAGCAGGCTGGAGCGATAGCTCGAAGGTGCAGGGTTTTCAGAACAGGATTTCTGGGAGCAGCCCCTCGATGATTATGGGGCAGGGGTTACTCTTATCACTTGTAGGGCACTTGGACCGGGTACCTGATGCCCAAGGCTTCCCCTGTGGGTGAGAGGCAGGGTCCTGCTGGTCGGCAGTGAGAGCCAGTGTGGGGCGTGTGTACATGGGATTTCACGCATGTGATGGAAAGGCATCCATGCAGAAGAGTGAACGATGCGAAAGTGTTGTAGCACCGTGGGAACGTATAGGCATTACAATCTGAGCTATTTCATCAGAAAATAAAACAATAGGCCGGCAGGGTGACTCATGCCTGTAATCCCAGCATTTTGGGAGGCCAAGGCGGGAGGACCACTTGAGTCTAAGAGTTTGAGTTCAGCCTGGGAGACATAGCAAGACCCTGTCTCTCCTAAGAATTTCTTTTAAAAAGCTGGGCATGGTGGTGCATGCCTGTGGTTCCAGCCACTTGGGAGGCTGAGGATTGCTTGAGCCCAGGAGTTTGATGCTATAGTGAACCATGATCACACCACTGCACTCGAGCATGGGTGACAGAGAGACTATCTGAAAGGAAAGAAGAAGCCACACCAACATGCTACCATGTCCTATGCTCCTCTTTTTTTTTTTTTTTTTTTTTAAAGACAGTTTCACTATGTTGCCCAGGCTAAAGTGCAGTAGGGCGATCTCAACTCACTGCAACCTCTGCCTACCAGGTTCAAACGATTTTCCTGCCTCAGCCTCCTGAGTAGCTGGGATTACAGGTGGCCACCACGACACTCAGCTAATTTTTTATATTTTTAGTAAAGAGGGAGTTTCATTAAGTTGACCAGGCTGGTCTTGAACTCCTGATCTCATGATCTGCCCACCTCAGCCTCCAAAAGTGCTGGGATTGTAGGTGTGAGCCACCAAGCCCAGGCTTTTTTTGGTTTTTTTTTGGATAGTTTCACTTCTGTTGCTCAGGCTGGAGTGCAATGGTGTGATCTCAGTTCACTGCAACCTCTACTTCCCAGGCTCAAGCAATTCTCCTGCCTCACCCTCCTGAGTATCTGGGACCACAGGAGTGCACCACCGCACCTGGCTAATATATTTGTATTTTTGGTTGAGACGGGGTTTTGCCATGTTGCCCAGGTGCAAGGCTCATGAGTACAGTTCCTGTTTCATTCACCGCAGTATCCCCAGTGCCTGAGACATGCCTGGCATTTGGTAAATCCTCAAGAAATATGTGTAAGGGAGTGAATAGTTTCGGCTGGAAGTGGGAAGCCTCCCACTTCTCTGTCCACAGTGTCTGCGTGTCCCTCCCCCGGGGGTGTCCCTCCACTGCTCACTGTATTTCCTATTGAAAATGTCCTGGACCTGCTCCCTCAGTGTGTGGGTGATGTGGATCTGGGAGAGCCTCATGTTGTAACTTTCTGCAAAGCATAAAACAACTATGGGTTTGGGCTGTTCAGTGAAAAGGCACTTAGGGAATTTTAAAGAATATGATTTTCTAATTATGGGAAACTCCTTCTCTGGCAATTAATGGATCTTTAGAGTGGGCCCCTCAGGTCCTTCAGCACCAAGGTGTTGATGGAGACATGTTTTTTCCAGAAGGACATGCACTGTCGTCACAACGGTGATGAGCTGGAAATTAATTGCTGACATTTGAAAACCACCAAACCAATACATAAGTCCCAGAGGTGAGGGACACTGGAGAGTGGATTCTTGTGCCCCAGGCTGGTGGGTAGGGAATGGGGGCTTTATGAAGTCCCTAGAGAGCTGGAGAAAAGGGAAAGAACACAAGCTCAGCTAACTCAGCAGGTGGTGGGGGACGGGCAGTCCCCACAGACACGGGGTGGGCCTGGCAGCTCCCAGTGGGCACTCACTCACCCAGAGGGTGTTCATTAAAGACCACCAAGTATGGCCAGGAACAGTGGCCTATGCCTGTAATCCCAGTGCTTGGGGAGGCCACGGTAGGAGGATCACCTGAGGTCAGGAGTTGGAGACCAGCCTGGCCAGCGTGGTGAAACTAGAAATACAAAAATGAGCTGGGCATGGTGCTGTGAACCTGTAATCCCAGCTACTAGGGAGGCTGAGGCAAGACAATTGCTTGAACCTAGGAGTTGGAGGGTGTAGTGAGCCAGGATCATACCCCACATGCCAGCCTGGGCAACAGAGTGAGACTCTATCTCAGGAAAAACAAAAACAAAAGCTGGGCGCAGTGGCTCACACCTGTAATCTCAGCACTTTGGGAGGTGGATCATCTGAAGTCAGGAGTTCAAGACCAACCTGTCCAGCATGGTGAAACCCTGGCTCTACTAAAAAAATATAAAAAATTATCCGGGCTTGGTGGTTCACACCTGTAATTTCAGCACTTTGACAGGCTGAGGCAGCAGGATCACGAGGTCAGGAGTTGGAGACCAGTCTGAACAACATGGTGAAACCCTGTCTCTACAAAGAGTACAAAAATTAGCCGGGTGTGGTGGTGGGTACCTGTAATCCCAACTACTCAGGAGGCTGAAGCAGGAGAGTTGCTTGAATGCTTGAACCTAGAAGGCAGAGGTTGCAATGAGCGGAGATTTTGCCTCCAAACTCCAGCCTGGTCAACAAGAGTGAAACTCTGTCTCAAAATAAGGCAAGTGCCAGCATGTACTGGGGGATCCCGGACCGCCATGAGCCCCTGACTGCAGGGCAGGGAGAAAGGAGGGGAGGAGGGAGTGACTCTGGGCACTTGGGCCAGGCTTGTAGTGAGGGTCTCAGTCTGCTAAGGGGGCGGGGTATGAGGAGCTGTGGTGAGGAGAGTCGTGAACTCCCCCAGTCATGGAATGTCCCAGAACAGCTGTGCAGAAAAGAGTATGAGGGACCAGAGGCAGAGAGCAGCTGCTCTCTGGGCCTTGGGCCCCTCTCTCTGGGCTCCCCCACCCCCAGTGACTCTTCCCACCACCAGTCTTGTCAACCCCTTTCTCCTCAGTACTAGAGGGTGGCCACACAGTCACCCTCCACTACTCACTTGCAGCCACACCCTGGCTCCTCAGAGCAGCCCCAACATGGGGGCTCCACAGGGCATCACCTGTCTCCCAGTTCAGACCCTGGCACCTTCCTGCTACTCGATCCTCTTCTTGCCTTTCCTCAAGTGTCTCCCTGCTTCCACTCCTCTCCTCCCTTGCTTACTTCCACCTCCTGCCTCCCAGCCCAGCCCCAACCTTTTCCACCTGACCTTAGTGACACACCCCTCCCTCCCTCCTTTCCTTCCTTTCTTCTGTGCCTCCCTTCCACTATTTCTCTCCTCTCTTTCTTTCCTTATTTTTCCTTTCTTCATTCATTCCTTTTTCTTTCTTTTTTTCTTCCTCCCTTCCCTTCCCCTTCCACTTCCCCTTCCACTTCCCCTTCTCCTTTCTTCCTTCTTTCTTTCCTTCCCTCCTTCCTTTTTCCTTCCTCCCTCCCTTCCTTTCCCACTTCTTTCTTTCTCTTTACTTCCTTTCTTCCTTTTTCTTTTTCTTTTTTTTCTTCTTTCTTTCTCTTTCTCTTTCTTTCTTCCTCCCTTCCCTTTGCACTTACACTTCCCGTTCTCCTTCCTGCCCTCCTTCTTCCTTTCCTCCCTTCCTTCCTTTCCTACTGAGGAGTCTCTACGTGTTGTCAGAGACATCTCCTCTTCATCAACTCCCTGTGACCCCTGTTTCTCAGACTTGGAGGGAAATAAGGGCACACAAATTGTGACCATGGAGGTGGGGCAAGGCTGCTAGGAAGAACAGGGAGTGTCTGAGGTAGTGATTCTCCTACCTCAGCCTCCCAAGTAGCTGGGATTACAGGTGTGTGCCACCACAGGCAGCTAATTTTTGTATTTTTTTTCAGTAGAGATGGATTTTACCATGTTGGCCAGGCTGATCTCTTGAACTCCTGAGCTCAGGTGATCTGCCCACCTCAGCCTGCCAGAGTGCTGGGATTATAGGCATAAGCCACTGCGCCCAGCCTAATTTTAAAATTTTTAACTTTTTTTTTTTTTTTAGACAGAATTTTGCTCTTGCCACCCAGGCTGAAGTGCAGTGGCACTCGGCTCAGTGCAACCTCTGCCTCCCAGATTCAAGCAATTCTCCTGCCTCAGTCTCCACAGTAGCTGGAACTACTGCCTCCCAGATTCAAGCAATTCTCCTGCCTCAGTCTCCGCAGTAGCTGGAACTACAGGTATGTGCCACACCCAGCTAATTTTTGTATTTTTTAGTAGAGACAGGGTATTACCATGTGGCCAGGATGTTCTCAATCTCCTGATCTTGTGGTCCACCCACGTTGACCTCCCAAACTGCTGGCATTACAGGCGTGAGCAACCACACCTGGCCAAATTTTCTCTGTTTAATTGTCTTTAGAGACGAGCTCTTGCTCTGTCACCTAGGCTGGAGCGCAGTGGCTCAGTAATAGTTCACTGCAGCCTTAAACTCCTGGACTCAAATGATCTTCCCACCTCAGCTTTCTGAGTAGGTAAGACCGCAGGTGTGCACCACACCCTGCAAAGTTTCTACATTTTTTTGTAGTAACGGGTTTTCACTATGTGGCACGGTCTGGTTGAACTCCCAGCCTCAAGTGATCCTACCATCTTGGCCTACCGAAGTGCTGGAATTACAGGCTTGAGCCACCGTACCTGGCCTTGAGTACAGAATTTCCTTAGGGGGTGACGAAAATGCTCTAAAATCGGTGATGGGTGTGCACTAAAGTGTGAGTGATATCTCAGCAAAGTTGGTTTATTTAAAACAGCAACAGGCTGGATGAAGTGGCTCATGCCTGTAATCCCAGCACTTTGGGAGGCCAAGGTGGGTGGATCATCTGAGGTCAGGAGCTTGAGACCAGCCTGGCCAACATGATGAACCCCTGTTTCTGTTAAAAGTATGAACAATTAGTAACTTGAATGAGGGGCAGGGTATCCCACCTGCTCTGAGCAGCTCTTTATGAGCCCCAGCTATTTCTGGGGTCCTCAAATGAAACCTCCCAAGTCATACCCAAGTCATTCCCAACATGGGCCTCCTCCCCTTTTCTAGCCCCCTGCTGGGAGATGCTGAGTGACAGAGGCTCAGGCTTTGGGTGTTCCTGTCAAAGCCTCACCCCAGGAGCCCCACAGGTCAGGCCCAGTCCATGGTTCACATGGCCCCATTTCGTCCTCTTTTTCCTTTGAGAGCAATTTGTCCCTGAGAGATCCCTGGATCCCTCATTCAGGTGCAGTGCTGTAGGGCAACACTTCTTCCCGGGGTGACCCAGGCCTGCAGTGTCCCAGTGTCACTGGCAGGCCTTGACCTGGCCTCCACCTGAGTCCCTGCTCCTCCTCTCCCACAGGGAACATGACATCCTCTTCCCAGGGTACACCCACCTGCAGAGGGCCCAACCCCATCACTGGAGCCACTGGATTCTGAGGTGAGCTGGGTGAGTTGCTGGGGCTGTACTGGATGGGAGGACCCTGGCTGCCCTGACTCTCCTGCCCCTGGCTTTCCACAATGGTGCATGGTGCTGACCCTAGATTCTGAGCAGCTGCTGGAGGTGCAAAAGCTGATTGCTGTCCTGCCCCTGGGGAGGTGGGTGAAACTCCAGTGCCCTAAGGGCCTGGTGAGGGTGGCTGCTGCATAGCCTAGGGATTCACACATGAGCTGGGAAGGGCAGAAAGGGTTAGAAAATCAGGTTATCTGCTCAGAGGGGGACCCTGCATGGATCCCCAGGTCTTGCTAAGGTGGGGACATCCAAGCCAGTGAATGTGTCTGAGCAGGGCTGGCCTCCTCAGGCTCCTAGTGAGTCCAGCCCACTGCCCTCAGGCTGACATATGGGGACATGTGTCAGGAGACAAGGGTTCTGCACCCAAGGTTACTCGGTGCTTGGGGATAAGTGTTCAGGAGACATGAGGGGACAAGTGTTGTGGACCCAAGGTGACTGGGCCAGGGAAGAGGTTGAGCTCCAGGTGGTTTCCCTGGCAACTAGGACTTCATTCTGTGTGTGTGTGTGTGTGTGTGTGTGTGTGTGTGTCTTTCTGTCTGTCTGTCAGGGTTGCCTGCCAGGAGCCCTGGTCACCATGAATCCCTGTCCCTGAAGCAGGGCCATTTTGGGCAATTGCCTGGGTATAGACAGAGAGCTGCTCTGAGCAGGTGAGATACCCTGTCCCTCCTCCCTAGGGAGAGTCACCCTCAGCACTCGCCAGGAGATGCAGACACACCAGAATGCAGGAGCTAGTGGCCCCTGGTGAAACCATCATTCATTGCCTATGGGCACTGAGCTTATCTAGGCCAAGGGTCACCCATGGCAGGGGCGCCTGGTACTGAGAGACTCAGGGCTCCTACCTCCCTCCTAGACTGGAAAAGATGCCTTTACCCAGCTCCCACCCCACCCACCCTAATCCTCTTCCCTGATCCTTTTTCCAGGGGGAGGGGGCCAGGCAACCAGCTTAGGGGAGAGGAGGCCACACTCCCTGTTCTCCAGCCCAGCCCTGCTTCCTCCCAACCCCCAGAACTCAACTTTGGTGCCATCACTCTTCACAGCCTGGATGCCACCAGTGAGCATGACTTCATGGGTGAAGTGACTTTGGGGAGCCAGTCCCCTGCCCGGTGCCTCACTTCTGTCCCTCCGCCCAGCTTCTCTCCAGTCTTCTCCTACTCCTGTATGGTCAGACTGATTGTACACTAAAGTGTAAACTTTAAATGAGTAAATTGGGCAGGGCACGGTGGCTCACGCCTGTAATCCCAGCACTGGCCAATTTGGTGAAACCCCATTTCTACTAAGAATACAAAATTTAACCAGGTGTGATGGTGAGCACCTGTAGCTACTTGGAGAGCTGAGGCAGGAGAATCGCTTGAACCCAGGAGTCCAAGGCTGCAGTGAGCTGAGATCACACCAGTACACTTTAGCCTGGGCAACAAGAGTGAAACGTTATCTCAAAAATTAAAATAAAATAAAAATAAATAAATGGGTAGATTTTATGTGAACAATACCTCAGTAAAGCTGGTTTATCTTATTTTTTGTTTTGTTTTGCTCTGTTGCCAGACTTGAGTGCAATGGCACGATCTCAGCTCACTGCAACCTTCACCTCCGAGGTTCCAGTAATTCTCCTGGCTCAGCCTCCCAAGTAGCTGGGATTACAGGTGCGTGCCACCACACCCGGGTAATATTTTTGTATTTTTAGTAGAGAAAGGGTTTCACCGTTTTGGCCAAGATGGTCTGGATCTCCTGACCTCATGATCTGCCCACCTTGGCCTCCCAAAGTGCTGGGATTACAGGAGTGAGCCACCACACCCAGCCAAAGCTGGTTTATTTAAAACAACAAGAATAACAAAAAACAGGCTAAATGCAGTGGCTCACATTTGTAATTCCAGCACTCTGGGAGGCCAAGGCAGGAAGATTACTTGAGCCCAGGTGTTTTAGACCAGCATGGGCAACATAGCAAGACTCCATCTTTACTCAGAATGAACGTTTAGGTCAGGCACAGTGGCTCACACCTCTAATCAAGAACTTTGGGAGACCCAGCCAGGTGGATCACGAGGTCAAGAGATCAAGACTACCCTGGCCAACATGGTGAAATCCCGTCTTTAACAAAAATAGAAAAATTAGCTGGCCATTGGCCAGCTATTCAGAAGGCTAAAGCAGGAGAATTGCTAGAACCTAGGAGGTGGAGACTGCAGTGAGCCAAGATCTCACCACTGCACTCCATCCTGGCAACAGAGCAGACCCTGTCTAGAAAAAAAATGAAAATGTAGCCAGGTCCCCCCTACCGCCTAATGTCCTCTTTCTCCCTGTATGGTCAGGCTGGGTGAGTACCAGAGAGGCTTGGTGACTGGGAATCTTTTCTTTCTCCAAGCTGAGTTCCTGTTCTAGGCTTCATTCTGCATGACCCATCTCAGCAGTATGGCCAGGGACCTCATCCTCTGTGGCACCAAGGAATTCAGCTTCATGTAGCTCTCAGATGCCTACAGGTAAGCCCTGAACTGCCACTTCCACCTGCCCCTCCCAGCCTCTGCATTCTCCACACCCCTTAGGCATGGCTTCCTTCCTCCCCGCCCTCTGCCAGACCTGGCCAGTCAGCTGCTGGACCAGACAAGGGCCTAGCCCTTTCAGTGCCTGCATCTTTGTCTGCAGCACCAGAAGCAGCCTGATGCCCCAGAAGAAAAACCCCGACAGCTTGGAGCTGATCTGGAGCAAAGCAAGGGTGTGTGTTTGGGCAGGTGAGCATGGCAGGGAGAAAGGAAGGGTGGATATGAGATCCCCAGCAGGGGCAGAATTCCTGGTCCAACCCCATGCCTCCCTCTTCTTGCAACATTCTGTGCTCCTGATGACCCTCAAGGAACTTGCCAGCACCTGCAACAAAGACCTACAGTTGTGAGGCTGGGGACAGTGGCTGTGGGAGGCCTGCCTGCCTACACACCATGTGCCAGTTCTCGGGGTTCTAGCATACCCAGGCAGGGACCCTCAAGATTGCTGTACCTACACCAATCCTGTGCACTCAGCCCCATCTGTGGCTGCTTTTGGAGCTCTCGGCCCTTCCTTTGGGTACTGAGTATTCTTCCCATGGAAGGCAGCAGGGATGCCTCAGTGTGGGGTGTGGCTGTGGGGACCCTGGGTGCCAAGAGGAACATCTTCTGCCATGTTCCTCCCAGGAGGACAGGAAAGCTTTGTTTGAAGTGTCAGACACCATGAGTGCTGTGCTTCAGGTGGCCACTGGCATCATCTCTACACTGCAGGCAAGCCCACCCCCACCTGCCTCTCCTCCCCTAGATCCCAGGCACTGGGGTGGGCTTGCCAGGAGAGTGGCCTTGGGCGGAGGCAAGGTGGGGCCGGAGGACCTGGGCAGGGAAGGAGTGGTGTGCTGGCTCCTGTTCCTGGGGAACAGGGAAGGGACAGAAGCTGCTGCCATGCAATGGAAGTAAATGAGACTCAAGGGACCTGGGGCCTGTCAACTGACCCAACCAGAACCCTTTTAAAAAAGAAAATTTATATAAAAGGTTGTCATGGTGGCTCACGCCTGGAATCTCACACTTTGGGAGGCTGAGGCAGGTGGAGCACTTGAGTTTAGGATTTTGAGACCAGCCTGGCCAACATGGCGTAATCATGTCTCTTAATAAAAATGCAAAAATTAGTTGGGTGTGGTGGTCCACACCTGCAATCCCAGCTACTTAGGAGGCTCAGGTAGGAGAATTGCTTGAACCTGGGAGATGTAGTGAGCCGAGATGATGCCACTGCATTACAGCCTGGATGACAGAGTGAAACTCCATCTTCAGATATGTAAATTAGTTAATTAAATATCTTTTAAAAATTATTTTTTAGAGACAGGGTCTCTTTTTGTCACCCAGGCCAGAGTGCAATGGCACAGTCATAGCTCACTGCAGCCTCAAACTCCTGGGCTCAAATGGTCCTCCCACTTTGGCCTCCAAAGTAGCTGGGACTACAGGTGTGCACCACCACACCTGGCTAATTTTTTGAATTTTTTGTAGAGACAGGGTCTTCCTGTATGGCCCAGGCTGGTCTCAAACTCCTGGCCCCAGGCCATCCTTCCACTTTCATCTCCCAAAGTGCAGGAATTATAGGCATGAGCCACTTTGCCTGGCTGATTTCTTTTAAAACCAATTATTATGGGAATTTCTGTCTATAACAGCTAGAGAATGCATAATGAACCCTATGTACTGACACCCAGCTTCAACAATAATCAGCTCACGAACATTCTGGCTCCAGCTGTCTTTACACACTGCCCAACACTGTGCGTATGGGGTAATCCCAGCACTTTCAGAGGCCAAGGCAGGTAGATCACCTAAGGTCAGGAGTTTGAGGCCAGCCTGACCAACATGGTAAAGCCCCATCTCTACTAAAATGCAAAAAAATTATCTGGGCGTGGTGGTGCATGCCTGTAGTCCCAGCTACTTGGGAGGATTGAATCATTTGAGAATCACATGAACCCAGGAGGTGGAAGTTGCCGTGGGCCAAGATTGCAGTATTGCACTCCAGCCTGGGCAATAAGAGCTAAACTCTGTCTTAATAATAATACTAAGGCTGGGCACAGTGTCTCATGCCTGTAATCCTAGCACTTTGGGAGGGCAAAGTCACACAGCTTGCAGTAGGACCTCCAGTCATTAAAGGTACCTGGTATAACAGAGACTACTGAGTTACTCACCGATGACCAGAAGTGAAATGTGGAGCCCAGACCTGCAAAAGGCTGGGATGGCACTTAAAGAAAAAAGGGGGCATGGCACGGTGGTTCGTGCCTATAATCCCAGCACTTGGGGAGGCCGAGGCGGGTGGATCATGAGGTCAAGAGATTGAGACCATCCTGGTCAACATGGTGAAACCCTGTCTCTACTAAAAATACAAAAAAATTAGCTGGGCATGGTGGCACGCGCCTGTAGTCTCAGCTACTCAGGAGGCTGAGGCAGCAAAATTGCTTGAACCCAGAAGGCGGAGGTTGCAGTGAGCGGAGATCATGCCATTGCACTCCAGCCTGGGTAACAACAGGGAAACTCTGTCTCAAAAAAAAAAAAAAAAAGAAAAAGAAAAAAGAGGGATAGCATATGCTATAGACTGAATGTCTGCCTCAAAGTTCATGTTGAATCCTAATCCCCGATGTAACGGTATCAGAGGTGAGGACTTTGTGAGGTGATTGCAGCTATTGACGGAGGAGTCCTCATTAATCGGATTCGTGCCTGGTAAAAGAGGCCCCAGAGTGCTCTGTTACATCTTCTACCACCTGAGAACACAGCAAACAGGCACCATCTAGGAATCAGGGCTTCCCCAGACAACAAACCTTCTCCTTCCTCCACCCTGACCTTGGGCTTTCAGCCTTCACAAATGTGAGAAATAAATTTCTGTGGTTTATAAGCCACCCAGTCTATGGTATTCTGTTATATCAGCCCAAACAGACTAGGATAGTACAGTAGCTTTCGAGGGCAACTGGAACAAGGGGAAGGAGGACTATTTGTTAAAGATGTCAGCAACTGGCTGGGTATGGTGGCTCATGCCTATAATCCCAGCACTTTGAAAAGCCAAGGGGAGCAGATCACCTGAGGTCAGGAGTTGAGACCACCCTGACCAACATGGTGACAACAAAAAAATTAGCTGGTTGTGGTTGTGCACACCTGTAATCCTAGGCACTCGGGAGGCTGTGGTAGGAGAATCACTTGAACCTGGGAGGTGGAGGTTGAAGTGAGTGGAGGTTGTTGCAGAGGCGAGATCGTGTACACTGCACTCCAACCTGGGTGATAGTGACTCCATCTCAAAATAAAAAAGATGTCAGCAACTTAAGTATTTTTAAAGGCTGGGCAGAGGGGACCAATGAAAAAGAGTAGGACATTGTGATCTGAGGGGAGGGTTTGGCTCAGGAAGGAGGAAGTACACCTCTTCCTTGGATACTGGAAGGGAAGGTGTTGCTGATGAAAACTTCAAAGGAAGAAAAGGTCCATGGAGGATGCTTCATCACTGGGTTTAAGTTTTTTAACAAAATTGGTGAGGAAGACATCTGCACATAATCTAAAAAATAATGAATGCAGCCATGGTACCTTAGGGCACTGGAAAAGGCAATGCACCTGACCTCTGGGAAAGCTGATCTCAGAGGTACGCCGGACGTCTTGGTGTGGGGAATCTGTGTGGAGATGCGTCTGGAGACAGTGAGTCATACTTCCTGACCTTATAACCATGCAGCTCAGCAGTCTCTGTGAGAGTCGGCTCCCTGCAATTTGTGTTCCAGGTACTGCTCTCGTTCGTTAAGACTTCTACAATGGGGAGGGTAAAAGAAATACATTTTAATTTGTAAGAAAATGAAGCATTCAAAAATAAAATTACCTGCTCTATCCAGGGTATATTTGCTTTCCAGCCTATCTTAGCAGTTACAGAGGATAACTGCTAAGTACACTTGACTCGTTCATTTGAACATCATGTGAGCACAATTGATAACCCATCTTAAAAAAAATCTTGATAAAAAAGTTTTTAATTTCTTGACTAAATTTAGCTTTTAGAAGGGATCAGTGATTCTGTTGATGGTGATTGAGACAGTTAATATGTAGATGTTTTCTTCTTGGCATGTGAGAGACATGTTTGTTTTAGTGGGAGCAGCAGGTGTGTGTGAAAGAAAACCTGGAGTCCCAGGCCACCACACTACTTGGGCTGGTAACATGTATTTTTCAAGTTCTGCTCCACCAGGCTGAGTACCATGTGTTGATAACTGATATCTGTGCTTCTATCAAATTAAACCTGAAGTGCCTTTCTCTTTTCATTTCAAATAACTTTGCTCTTTCGTTGCTTATGCCATTTAAAGTGAGATTTGTACCAAAGTGTTAAAATGTATTTAGTGTATTCCTTAATAACATGAATGTATACATTACAATCTTTGATTTAATCTTATCATAAGTCTTTAGTAGCAGTGTAGTCTTGCAATGGAAATCTTTCAGCTATCTTTAATCTTTATCAAGTTTTCAGTTTATTAGTCTGTTTAATCTCTTATGCCACTTTTACACTTATGCCATTTAGACTATCAATTAATAAACATTGAGAAAAATAATTATTATAACTGTTACATTGAATTCAGAAGAGTGACACATGTTTAATATTACATTCTATAAAAAATCCTAAGCTTAATTTCAGGAAAGATTCAGTTTTATTCTTATAAGTATTTACTATTAGTCAAAACTCCCCCTACCCCAATCCCTTATCAAAATCAATGTTCATAAACCAACAGGTGAGGTTTTTATGTACCCACTAGATGCTTATATGTCCATGGGCAGGAATGATCACAGGAATTAACGCATCCATCCAGCTGGACTGTGGAGATGTTTCTAATGTTTGATAGAGATCCTGCTATTCACGTAACTGTGGAGTGACTTGGCTAACTGACATATGTTCTTTAGGATCCATGGAGCACGTAACACATCCTGATGCTGTTCTCAGCCTTCTATGGCCTCTTGGTCACCGTTTCCTACCATCTGAGCTGGCAGAGCAGTGACCCATCTGTGTTCATGTGAGTGATCTATGCCTGTGCTGTCATCACTGAGCAGGGGGTGCGGTTCCCACAGCGTTTTGCCCTGACTGAGGTGGGGAGATGGCAAATCACTGCCTATTGTAATTTGACTCTCATTATTAAACTAGCGGGTCATTCACCAGAGGAGGGCAGGAGAAATACAGGACCAGCCAGAAACTAGTAACAGTTAAAAGTGAACATCCAGCAAACATTTTGGCTTTGCTCCTTTGATTTTGGAGTAAAATGCACAGTGGCAGGAACAGATGGCCAATAGCACCCAAGCCCTGTTGTGACTTTCCCTTGGGTGAGTTGGGTGAGAAGCTACCACCTCAACAATACTTTCTCTAGATCCATTAAACTGCATCCCTGCATTGAGGCAGTTACCTGTGGAGACTAAACCAGCACCTCTGAAAGGAAACGTTTTTGTTCTATTTTGTTGTGGTGGTGTTGGTTCTCAATCTGGCCAATGCCCTCTGGATTTAAAGTGAGATTTGCACCAAAGTGTTAAAATGTGTTTAATGTGATCCTTAGTAACGTGAATGTATACATTACAATCTTCCCTTTAATCATACCTTTTAAGCCTTTGGTCACATGTACTCTGGCACTGGAAGTCTTTCAAGTGATGCCAGAGTGAGTTTCCGATACTGACAGTAGCATCTTATGTAATGTGTTTAAATTTATGAAAAATTTTGATTTAAGATAACCATACTCTTGGAGGACCGGAGACAGCATAATTTTAGGCTATTAGATGCGGCAGTATCAAAGGCATGAAAAATGGAAAAAAGAAAAGTTAAATGGTTCTCACACTTTTTAGTGTCAGTTGTATTACTTCAGTGTTCACTTTCTGCTGCTAATTGTTTGTGAAGATGAAGCTCTAGTGGGCTGTCAGAGATGGAGGACCGTTCCTTTGTCCCACTGCTGACAGTAGAGGGTGATGCTGCTGCTGAGGTACTTGACTGCTCTCATTAGGGTGAAATTGAGAATTATGATCACTTGAACGAGTACCTCTTTTTAGATTTTAAATGAAGAGGGCGCTGCTTTTGTCATGTGTGGGTGTGAGATCTAAGGTGAAGTTATTTACCAAAAACACTGCCCCAGGGACGTCATTGATAAAGTAAAACCTATGTGTTTTTCCACTTTCAGGTCCTTCATTCAATGCAGACTGTTTCCTAAGTTTTTACATCAAAATCTGGAAGAGTCAGCTGCTGATCCTCTCCCCAAGAAGATGAAAGATTCTGTGGTGAGACATTTGTGTTGTGTAACGTAGTATAGGAGGGCCTCACCTTTTCAGCAGAGCTCGGGCTCTCAATGGGCCTCTAGGCAGGTGGACATGAGAAGGGCTAGGACAGAAAGAGACACCTCAGCATGTCTCTGGCACACTGAACTATTGAACTGCCTGCAAGGGTGCAGCCCTTCAGAGCATCTTGATGGCGGCCGCTATGCACACATGGCATGGGTGCTTAGGTGGCCTTCAGTTGGTTGCAGTTTGCCAGGATAGTCACATGAATCACAGTGAGTCAGTTTTGCCTATTGCTGGCACCAAATAGCAGGTGGGCTCTGCACAAATGAAAGCTTTTCAGATAAACGTTTAGCCAACCTGCCTTCCTGATGTGGTCCACATAAAACTCTTCTCCATATCTTCTCCCTGCAGCTCCACACTGAGTTCAGAGCACTCTTTCAAAGTTGATGTCTGCACAGCCATTGCTTGGGGCACTTGGGCTTTAGACTTAGGGCTGTGTCACAGAGAAGTGGGTAACCACACTGGGGAGCACAGGAGAAGAAAAGGAAGAAGGAGAGGGAGACAGGAAGAAGAGAATCCTACAGCTATAAAATAATGATGCCATTTCCTTGTTCATCAGGAAAATGGCTCTGGACAGCTTCAAACTTTTTTCTTTTTTTTTTTGAGATAGTCTTGCTCTGTTGCCAGGTGCCAGGCTGGAGTGCAGTGGTGCGATCTCAGCTCACTGCAACCTCTGCCTCCTGGGTTCAAGCAATTCTGCCTCAGCCTCCTGGGTAGGTGGGACCACAGGCATGTGCCACCATGCCCAGCTAATATTTTTGTTTTTTTAGTAGAGATGGGGTTTCATCATGTTGGCCAAGATGGTCTCAATCTCTTGACCTTGTGATCAGCCCACCGTGGCCTCCCAAAGTGCTGGGTTTAGAGGCTTGAGCCACCGCACCCGGCTCAAGCACTCTTTTAGCAAATGTAGTTTCTTTGGTATCAACTTACAAACATTCATATGTTAAAAGCCAATGCTCCTTAATTGTGTAAGCTCACATACATCTGAGTATTGAACTTGGAGCTGTCTAATGTCCTTGACTCACACTTTTCCTGGTTTTCTTAGGAATAAGAGATAAAAGGAAAAGGGAATAATCTATTGATCCAACCAGGACTGTGTCTCATTTGTCCTGATATCCACAGAGCCAGTGCATGGTGTTCTAGTGGGTGCTCAGTACAGTTCATGGAATTTAGACGAGTTTAATTGCAGTCTGCCATTTCAAGGCAATGTATGGACTCACAGCCAACATGAAAGCCTTTAAAAGAAATTCATACTCAGCTTTTGTGCCTTTAAATGTGGTCACAATTCAAGCTAATGTATAAAGGCTTTTTTTCCACCATAAGGGAATCAAAGGACAAATCACTTAATATCAGTAAGGGCATAGTTCATGAATTTTAAGAGCAGAGATACATTTAAAAGCAAGTTAAAAGTCAAAGCAGTTGGCCCTGATGAGATGGCAGCCCCCAAAAAAGAAATATTTGACATAAGCCTCGCATCCTCAACCTGACTGCTAATATTTATACCTGGAGACTTACAGGGAGAAGGTCAAACTAACATTCCCACAATACTTTTTGTAAAAGCTGTAGGGTAGCCCAGAGTCTACCCAAAAGTCTCCCCATGAGTATCTGAAAAACTATGCCCTTCTTTCTTCCTCGATTTCATGACTAATGAAGATGCATCTCTACTTTCTGATTTATTGTAGCTTTTTTAAAATTTTTAACCTACACATGGAAGTAAGGAACCAGCAGAAACAAGTCTATAACTACTTCAGTTGTTGGAGGTATCAGACACAGATTTTAAAACAACTATTCTTATTCTTGAAGTAAAAGGCAAATTTTAAAATTTATAGGCCATAGAAAATATTTAAAACAATCCAGCAGGTTTGAAAGCCAAATAGAATTTTTGAAACAAGTAAACAAGTGAATCAATTGAATTCTACACCACCACACCACCCCACACATGGGAGATTAGATACATCTGAAGAGAGAATTCGTAAACTGAAAAATAGAGAAGAAAATATTCAGAACATAACATCCATTGACAAAAAAAAATCAAGAAATATGAAAGGGAAATGAAGGATAGATTGAGAAGATTTAAAATATATCTAATCAGAATTCCTAGAAAGGCTGAAGCATAATTAATACTTGGTGAGATAATATCTCAAAGTTTACCAGAATTGATAAAAGATACTTATCTTGAGATTCAGGAATTTCAGTGAATCACAAGTAGGGTAAATTGAAGAAGAAAGAATCCACACCAGCCAAGCCATAGAAACTGCAGCATGCCAAGCACATATACCAACTTAAAGCAAGTAAACAGAATGAACAGATTACATTCAAATGAATGACTGCAAGCTCCCTTATTGAGAGCCATCATGGAAGCCAGAAGATAGTTGTTTGATGTACTTAATGATGTGTAAAGAAAGTAACTACCAAGCTAGAACTTTACTCCTGCTGAAAGTATCCTTTAAGGATAAAGGCAAAATAAAGTTTAGAAAAAGAAATGCTCAGAAACCCTCATTACATGTAATCTGAAGGTATTTTCAGTAGAAAGTGGCCTTGTGGTAAAAGTAGTTTGAGGAGAAAAGACAAAAAGGAAAAAAAAATGATCTTGGCTGGAAGGTCTGATTTGCAAGTGAACAAAAAGAAAAAATGGCAGGTACATTGGCAAATCTGAATAAATATTAGCTGCATAAAACCATGATAAAGCTATATAGTTGGCTTTAAAATGTAGAGTAGCTGGGCATGGTGGCACGTGCCTGTGGTTTCAGCTACTTGGGAAACTGAGGCAGAAGAATCGCTTGAACCCAGGTGGCGGAGGTTGCAGTGAGCTGAGATTGTGCCACTGCACTCCAGCCTGGTGACAGAGTAAGAGTCTGTCTCAAAATATGTGAATAAAGTGGAATTAAAATACATGACTATAATAACATACAAGTTTGGATGAGAGGAGAAATGAACTTCAAGTTGTCAGAGGTCTTAGTAATGTCCAAGAGAAGAATAAAGATATAGATTGAATGTTCCTAATCCAAAAATCCAAAACCTGAAATGCTTCAAAATCCAGAACATTTTGAGCACCAATGTGATGCGCAAAGGGAGTATTTTGGATTTCCGATTTTTGGATGAGGGCTTCTCAGCCTGTACCGTTAACTTCAGCTTGTGATAAATTAGATATGCATGTTGGGATGTTTTGTGCAACTACTAAAGGAATAGAAACAAAGCATGTAGGTTCCAATTCCAAACAGAAGGAAAAAATAGAAAACTAAAAATAGAAGTTATTCATAAATAAGAAAATGAAATTGGACTACTATGTCATACTGTACTTAAAAACAATTTCAGGTAAATTATAAGCCTAAATATGAGAAAATAATACCTGAAAGCACTTAGGGTCACAATAATGGAAACTTCTTCCATGATATCAGTGTAGGAAATAAGTTTTTAAAACAACACAAAAGGTTCAAATTTATTTAAATTGTGACTTGATTTAGTATTTTAAATTATACAGAAAAGCTACTAGTGTCTAGATGAATATAACATTTCTCTAAATCAATGAGCAAACCATATCTCTCCATTGAAAATAGTTGCAGAAGAATTGCACATACACTTCACAAATGAGGAAATATAAATGGCTAAAAAACATGAGTATATGGTCAACTTCATTAATTATCAGAAAACTCCAAATTGAAATCACACTGACTTACTGTTTCAAAACTACCATACCAAGAAAAGTAAAGTGCTCACAATATTAAGTGGTGAGAAGTGTAGAGCAAGGTAATTCTTATATATTGCTGGTGGGAGTGTGAACTAGTATACACATATTGGAAAAAAGTTTGGTTATATAAAAGTTTAAGACATGAGTAGACTGCACCCAGCAGTTCTACTCCCAAGTACTTTTCTGGAGCAAATCTTGCACATTTGCACTAAAATACACGTATAAAGTTGTTCATAATAGCACTTGTTCATGGAAATGCCAAATGAGTAGTCCGTAGCAAAGGAAATGAACTTACAGCTAAATGCAATTCATGGGTAATCTTAACCACATAATGGTGAGCAAAGGAAACATAACACAAAATAATGCATATAGTATGGTACAATATTTTGGGTAAACATGGGCAAAATTAAATCGCTTAAAGCAAGAAAATGATTTTCACCAGTCAGGTTTGTTTATGGGAACCTCCAGGAGGGGAAAGAAGGATTGTGATCAGACAGCCACATGCAAAAAGCTACTAGAATGCTGGAAATGTTAGATGTATTGAATTAGTTGGTGGTTACAGAGGTGTTCACCTTATAATTATTAAATTGTTCATACTTATATATACTTTATGGTTACCTGTGTCACATTTTAAAAATATAAAACATTTTTTAAAAAGACTAACATCAAACATTTATCCAAAATATATAGCGGAATGAGTTTTTCAGGCTTAGGATCCATAAAATAAATAACACATATACAAACCCCGAGTTAAATTTAAGAATGTAAAAATAAGTCCGGGCGTGGGGGCTCAAGCCTGTAATCCCAGGACTTTGGGAGGCCAAGGCAGGTGGATCACGAGGTCAAGAGATCGAGACTATCTTGGTCAATATGGTGAAACCCCGTTTCTACTAAAAATACAAAAAGTTAGCTGGGCATGGTGGTGCGTGCCTGTAATCCCAGCTACTCAGGAGGCTGAGGCAGGAGAAAAAAAAAAAGAATATAAAAATATTAAACTTGTATTTAAGAAAGGTAATAAAATAATTTGGTATGATACTTGTGGCAAACTTAGCAAAATTAAATCTCTCTCTAATATCAACAATCCTTACAATTTGATTTTTAAAACTCTATAGGCAAATTATATGTGTATCATTTGTATATAACTATATAAAAATATATATATCTGAGCTCCAAAATGAAGCCATTTGAAATTTTATATAAAATTAAGGAACAAATTATTAAGTAAATGTATAATTATCCTTCTTATAAGTTAATGCAAATTAAAACCAGTTGGCATTTTTTTGTACACACCATTAGCACTGGGAAAATTAGTGATGGTGCCAATTGTGTCAAGATGCAATCTCTTAGACATCATTTGTATTTACGTAAATTATTATCATCTGGAAAAGCATAATTTATCAAGGATCATAAAATGCTTACAACCTATGATAGAGTAAATCTATTTGTTAGAGTTTTTCTAGGAAATCAATTCAAATTATGAAAAAAGTTTTAGGTACATAAAGATAATTTCAGCATAATTCATCATGATGAACAATGGAAGGCAACCTAATAGTAGCAGTCAAGGGATATTTGCAATAACTATATATGTCATTAAATTTCATTCACTAAATTAATGTTTTCAGTGATCACATGGCATTATACGTGTGTATATGTGTATGACATCACAAGGTAGAAAATTATTTAGTCACTAAATGATATTAGTGAGCCTATACAATTTTATCTATATATGTGTGCGTGTATATATATATATTAGGTAGTACGGTAGAAAAGATAGAAAATTGTTTGCACACTAAGATTAGACCCTTATGAAATATGCATAGAAATACTCATATACATAAGGATTATAGCTAGAGCCATGGTTTAACATCCACAGGAAAATACAGGCTTGGGAAACACAAAAATGCAAATACTGTTAATGTCAGGCTATAATCACTGTGAAAGATTTTTCCCTCATATATGTTCTAGGGTGCTGCAGTGTTATTGTTATTCTCTAATAGAAAATTAACCATAAAAATTACAAAGATCTAAATTTTCAATTTTCTTCCATCTTGCAGAACATTCCCTTTCACATTCATTTTTGTAAGATCTAACAGTACAATTCACTATTAAGACATAGGGCATTTATTCAGAAGAAACAGATTCTTAAACTCTTGTTTAAATAATTTAACAGTTGCAGATTTGTTTTAAACCTTCAAGCATGTGAAGAAAGAAGGCAGTACCAGTAATTCTCTTTTTATATTACAAAAGTAAGTTTAAAATAAAATAAACTCTACTGAAAAACCTCACATATATTCATGTCTTATAGAAGGTAGAAAGATATAATAATATACATTTAAATGAGCAAAAAGTGATTTAACAAGAAAACCAACAAGTTACAAACTTTAGTGTTAAAGCTTGCTATCGCAGGACAGGGTAGCAAGCTCTGAAGTTCAGGTGTCTTACAAGATTCCTTTTAAAAATAGTATTTTTATTTTAAAAAATAGATTTTATTGTGTATATTTAAGGTCTATAACACAATGTCATGAAATACATATGGATAGTAAAATGGTTACTGTAGTGAAATAAGTTAACATATCTGTCATCTCATAGTTACCCATTTTTATTTGTTTTTGTGGCAAGAGCAGCTAAAATCTACTTATTTTGCAGGAATCCCAAATATAGTTTTATTAATTATAGTTCTCATGAACATCAGATCTCTGGAGTTTTTTATCCTATGTATCTGCTACTGTATAACTTCTAACATACATGTCTCCATCTCTACCTCCCCCATGTTTATGTTAGCTCCTGTTTTATTCTCCATCTCTGTATATTTGACTCTCTCTCAATTCTACCTACAAGTGAAATGATGGAGTATTTGTCTTATGATGGAGTATTTGTCTTTCTGTGTCTGGGTTACTTCACTTAGCAACATGTGCTCCATGTCCCTCCATGTTGTGGCAAATGGCAGGATGTCTCTTTTTATAAATACTGAATAATATTCTCTTTATCCCTTGTTTCTTTGTTGACAAGACACTCAGGTTGTTTCCATATCTTGGCTACTGTGAATAGTGCTGTAATACACATGGTAGGACAGATATATTTATGGCATGGTGGTTATATATCCTTTGGATATATGCCTAAAAGAGGGATTACTGGGGCATAAGGTAGTTTTGTTTTTAATATCTTTTTTAAAATATAGAGATGGAGTCTCATTATGTTGCCCAGGCTGGTCTTGAACTCCCAGCCTCAAGCAATCTTCCCACCTCGGCCTCCCAAAGTGCTAGAATTACAGGCATGAACCAACTCACCTGACTTATTTTAAAATTTATTTAGAACCTCCATATTCTCTTCATAATGGCTACACAAATCTATATTCCCACCAATATATATATATATATTGTTTTGCAGTATAATATTTTGGAGCAGAATAATATCTCTTTTTTGTGGCTTTGGGGAAAAACAGCTGTTTTCTTTTTATTTAGCTGTTATTTTCAGCAGTATTAGGAGAGCAGTCTAGTTTCATAAACTAGCATCAAGAGTAAAAAGCTCAGTAATTGCCATTTGCCATATGTATATCTCCATCACTGAAGCATCTGTTTAGAACTATTTCCCATGTGCAGCTGGGGATATAGGGCAGTTTTTGTTTATAGGTAAATGTCCTTTGTTAAATGTGTGTTTCATGAGTAGTATTTTTTCCCAAGTCTTGGCTTGCCTTTTTGTGTCTTTTGAAGAGCAAAAGTTTTACATTTTTGTGATGTCCAATTTATTTAACTTTTTTTCTTTTACAGTTCAAACGTTCAGTGCCCCATGTAAGAAATCTTTGCCAAATCCAGGGTCGTTAAGATTTCTTCTTATGGTTGCTTTGAGCAGTTTGGTGGTTTGTTAGATTTATAATGTTGAGTTAATTTCTGTGTGTGCAGCAAAGTAAGTGTCAAAGTGTTTTTGTTTTATTTTATTTGTAGATGACTATTCCGTTGTTCCAGCACATTTCATAAAAAGGGTACTCCTCCAGTATCCTCCAACATCCTCCTCCAGGTTGGGAGCTCTTCATTTGTCCCAACATCCTTAACACATTTATTTAGCACATAGAGGTGCTGTTCTAGGAACTTGGAGTACACATGTGATCAAGATAGACTCCAGCCTACCTTCATGGCATTTGCAGTGTGGCTGGGGACACCTATGAAGAACAAAGAAATAGACAATGCCAGGTCCTGAAGAGTCTTCTGCAAAAGCTAATGCAGGGGAAGGGGAGGGAGGGTGGCACATTGGGGAGGAGATGAGGAGTGAAGGAGATGCTATCTCTGTCATCGCCTCCCCTGACCATGACTACCTGCCCCTTGCATAAGCCTGCACCTGCAAACATGAAGTTGAATCCAGAAAAAAGCAGGAAGAAATACCCTGACCTTCTCTTATCTTCTAGTCTCCTGGCAACACCTCCCATTGGCTGAACCCAAGAGAAGCCACCTGTTACAGGAGTCCCTGACATACTGCACACAGGGCAGCCTCCCTGGTGCCGAGCTAGATAAGAAGAGATGGGTAATAAACTAGGGTGTGAAGAACAACCAGCCAGGGATGATTAGCAGAATATTTTCTCCTAAGCTAGTGGCATTGCTTCAGCATGTCCATTACAGGCTGTTTCTTTGTATTTTGGTATGAATTGATTGTTTCACAAACAGTGTGAATCATTTATTTTATGAAACTATTTTTAAAAATAATCAGATGGCCTGGTGCTCAGGGGCAGAAAAAAAGGTGACCTTGGCATCATGACCCCACCTGGAAATTGGGTCTCAAAGCCACATTTGAGGCTAAGCAGGTGCAAGCACCAGTGAAAGAGCAGAATCCAGGAGCACAAACACCCGAGTTCACATTCTGCTTCAGCTACTCACCTGCAAGGTGACGTAGAGAAAGTCCCTCCTCTCCCAGCCTCAGTTTCCCCAGCATGCATTAGTGATCCCTCATGGGCTTCTCAGCTCTGATGGGCCAAGAGCTCTCTGAGAAGTGAGAAGACACCAATACTATCAGAAGCCCAGCGTTTACTGATTGTGGAAGACAGATGACTGATTGTACTTATACGGAGGAAGAAATTCAAATAAGTGCTCCTGGATAGCACCTCAGGAGCATTTCCAAGATGATTCAAATGCAATGATGAGCACTCTTATCAACGCCTGCTGGGACATGAGGAAAAACCAAGGGCAGGTGCCGCCATAGCAATTTTTAGGTGGAAGGAAGGATTCTGGGAATGGCAGCAAGTTGGGGAGGTGAGAGAGACCCAGCTGGCAGCTGGGCTCTGATTCCAGCTGTGACCTTCAGGATGTGACCTTTGGCAAGCCCCTTTGCCTCTTCGGGCCTCAGTTTCTCCATCTGTAAAATGAAGGGGTTGAACATATCACTACTCTGGCCCCTTTCAGCCCCATGCCCATATGTGCCAATGGATCCAACAGTAGGCAAAATCCTGGGGAACTGAAGTTTCCAGGCCTTTAGCCAGAGGGAAAGCTCCCCACTGGGTTAGGAGCACAGGCCCCACAGGCTGAGCTGAAGGCCAGGCCCACTCCACATTATTTCCATAACTTTGGGCAGGCTCCTTTTATTCTCTGTGTCTTGGTTTCTTTCCCTGGAAAAGGAGATCTTCATGGTGATATGATTGGGTTTGGATTTAGATCTCGTTGTGTTTCTATTTGTCCTATCTGGTATTTGTATACCTTTCTCCCTTTCTCTGCCTTCTTTTGGACTGCATATTATTTATGATTCCACCGTGTCTTCTCTGCTGCTTGTTCACTATAACTACGTTTTGCATTTTCGTGGTTACTTGAGTGTTTATAGTACACATTGTTAGCACAGTCTGCCCAGGAGACATTATACCATTTCTCACTTTAAGAACTTTTACAGTAGTGTAATTCCACTTCTCCTCGCCCACCTTTGTACTATTGTTATATGTTTTACTTCTACATGGTTTGTAAATATTACACTACATTATTGTTTTTTGTTTGTTAAGGTGCCTCACAGGCCAGGAATGGTGGCTGACACCTGGAATCCCAGCACTTTGGGAGGCCAAGGTGGGTGGATCACAAGGTCAGGAGTTTAAGACCAGCCTGGCCAATATGGTGAAACCCTGTCTCTACTGAAAAAAATACAAAAATTACCTGGGCGTTGTAGTGGGCAGCTGTATCCCCAGCTACTTGGGAGGCTGAGGCAGAAAAATCGCTTGAACCCGAGAGGCAGAACTTGCAGTGAGCCAAGATCATGCCACTGCATTCCAACCTGGGCAACAGAGTGAGAGTCTGTCTCAAAAAAAAAAAAAAAGCCGGGTGGTGGCTCACACCTGTAATCCCAACACTTTGGGAGGCCAAGACAGGCAGATCTCCTGAGGTTGGGAGTTCAAGACCAGCCTGACCAACATGGAGAAACCCCATCTTTCCTAAAAATACAAAATTAGCAGGGTATGGTGGCACATGCCTGTAATCCCAGCCACTCAGGAGGCTGAGGCAGGAGGATTGCATGAACCTGGGAGGCAGAGGTTGCTGTGAGCTGAGATCAAGCCATTGCACTCCAGCCTGGGCAACAAGAGCGAAAATCCATCTAAAAATAAAAAAGAAGGGGTCTCACTATGTTGCCCAGGCTGGTCTTGAACTCCTGAGCTCATGCGACTCTTCCTGCCCCAGTCTCCCAAGGAGCTGAAATTACAAGTGTGTGCCACCATGGCTGGCCCTTTTATAAGGTGTTACCCCCTTTGGCCTTTCCAGTCACTCTATGAGATAATTATCATCATCCCCATTGCACAGATGAAGAAACCAAGGCCCAGAGGGATTGACCCACTTGCTCAGGATCTACCCCAAGCCAGTGTTCCCTTAACATCTATTCTGCAGTTTGGTATGTGGCCATTGACAGTGCAAAAGGTGAGCTTGGTCAAAAGATGTTCCCAGAAATGTGTCATCATTATATATTTGAAGTGCAGGAGAAAAAAAAATTAAAGTAGCATTTTAAGCTCATGATTCACAAATGGTGTTGCTTAGGTTAAATATATTTAAGTTCATACAGTGACCAGTGCAAGTATGGTCATAGAAGCTTTATTCATAACAGCAAAAACTAGAAACAAGTGAGACACTCATCAACTATAGAATAGAGAAACAAACTGTGGAATGGCCATGTAACGGAATTCCCAGCCGGCAGCGAAAGGCAGCAAACCACTTGTCAACCTACAATGGGGACAAATCACAGATATTTTTTTGCATGTTTTGTTTTGTTTTTGAGATGGAGTCTTGCTCTGTACCCCAGGCTGGATTTTGGTGGCATGATCTCGGCTCACTGCAACCTCCGCCTCGTGGGTTCAAGTGATTCTCCCATCTCAGCCTCCTGAGTAGCTGGAATTACAGACACCTGCCACCACACCCCGCTAGTTTTTCTATTTTTGTAAAGACAGTGTTTTGCCATATTGGCCAGACTGGTGTCAAACTCCTGACCTCAGGTGATCCTGATCTGCCTGCCTGGGCCTCCCAAAGTGCTGGGATTACAGGGGTGAGCCACATGCCCATCCTCAGAAACAATATTGAGGTGAAGAGGCTAGACTCAAGTGTACATATTATAAGAGTCCATTGATACAAAGTTCAAAAACAGCTAAAGCAAATCTGTGGCTGCCACTGGGGAGGCAGATACCGTCCAGGGAACCTTCTGGGATGATGGGAATATGCTATATCTTTCTTTTTTTAGACAGAATCTTGTTCTATCACCCAAGCTGGAGTGCAATGACATCACTTTGGTTCACTGCAACCTCCACCTCCCAGGTTTGAGCGATTCTCCTCCCTCAGCCTCCTGAGTATCTGGGATTACAGGCACCCACCATCATGCCTGGCTAATTTTTGTATTTTTAGTAGAGAGGGGGTTTCACCTTGTTGGCCAGGCTGGTCTAGAACTCCTGACTTCAAGTGATTTACCCACCTCGGCCTCCAAAGTGCTGGGATTACAGGCATGAGCCACCTCACCCAGCCTGGAATATTCTATATCTTGATGTGGGTGTGGTCACATCAGTGTCCTTGTAGGCAAAAATGCATCAACAGGTACATTTCATATTTGTTCAAGTTAATATATATGCAGTATGCATCAATAAATCATTGTTAATAGATTAAGGGAGTTTATTATTTTGTTTTGTAAGAGGGGATCTTGCTTTGTTGCCCAAGCTGGTCTTGAACTCCTGGCTTCAAGCAATCATTCCCCCTTGACTACCCACAATGCTGGGATTACAGGCTTGAGCCACCACGCTCTGCCAGGGTAAGTTTTTAAAAAATAAATGTATTTAAAGAAAAATTGTATCTAAATAGTAGTTTGGGGTATGCAAATATGACCAAAAACAAAAGAAAAAGCAAGGCAGCAAACAAAACTTCAACCACCGAAGTTGGGGGTAATGTAAGTGCTAGGCAATGGAGATGTATTCAGCTTCCCCTCAAAGGGTGCCAGATAAAACAGGATGCCTAGTTCAGTTGAAATTTCAGATCATCAACAAATACTTTTTCAGTGTAGGTATGTCCCATGCAATGTTTGGGATATACTTATACTTTACTTATTTATTTAATTTTTGCTTTTGTTTGTTATTTATCAGAAATTCACATTTAACTGGACGTCCTGTATTTTTACTTGATAAATCTGACCACTTTGCCTTCCTGGGATCCCGCCCCCTCTCGCAACCCAGTGCCCACTGCAGGCGGTGTGCCCTGCACAGTGTAGTCATGCCAGGCGCAGCTTGGCAACGCGGCCACAAAGGGAGCCCTGGAGGCGGAATCTTTCCACATACCTGATCAATAGGGGAGTGGAGATGGTGGCACAAACAAGCCTGAGACAGCCGCACAAAGAGGAGACCCCTTGGCCGCTCCCGCCTTCCATTGATCCTGGCCCTCTGTGGCTCGGACAATGGGGGCTTGGGAGGCGCCTTGCAGGAACCTGGCCCATTTTCCTTAGAGGGAGAAGGCCCTTGAGGACCCCTGTCCTGCCGGCCCTCCCCACCGTTTCTCCTCCCATGGGTCCCAGGCCTCAAGTCTGGAGCTATCCAAAGGTATCAGGGGAACTGGGCAGGGTGCAGGGTGGGGTCGGGACAGGCTAGGAAAGTGTGGAGCCTGCCTGTGGGGGCCACCCAGCCCCGCCTCCTGAGGACCCTCCAGTCTACTCTGGCAGGCCCTCTCTGTCTCCTTGGTTACAGGCAGGTTTTGCACAGTCTCTATTTTTTTATTTATTGAGCAAATATTTATTGAGCATTTGCTCCAAGCCGTTCCTACTAGGTACTGCCTCCATGGCCACTTAAATGAGCCAATTCCTCCTCCAAGTATCGCCTCTCTGGGAAAGTCCCTCTCAGCCCTCTCCCACCTCGGGTTGGGTAGTGAACCCCCACTACACACGCACACACCCTGTGTGCCTCTCTCCACCTCCCTGCTCTTCAATCACGGTAAGAATGGCTATCAATTATGGAGTACTTCCTATGCCTGCCATGCTAAACATTTCACATTTTCTGTCTTTAATTCTCATAACAACCCTCTAGATTAGAACTACAGTGATCTCCATTTTCCAGAGATGGGAACTGAGGTTTGGCAGGCTGAAGGAGTCATCCAAAGTCACACAGCAAGCAGTAGGGTGGAGATTTGAATGCAGGCGGTGGATTGAAGAGCTTGAGAGTTTCACGTCCCAAGTTCCAGGCTCTATGCAGGATTCATTGCTGAGGCCCAGTAATGACCTGTTTACTCCATCAGCACATTTACCACCCACCCCTCCCCAGTACTGTGTTCGTTTGGCTTTTCCCTTCTGTGTTCCCCACTAGATTGATTGCTCTGTGATCTTGGCACCCAAGACAAAGAAGATGCCCAGGGTATATTTGGTAATCTGAACTATGGGGTTTAAGAATTTTGGCTGGGCACGGTGGCTCACACCTGTAATTCCAACACTTTGGGAGGCTGAGTCGGGCAGATTACCTGAGGTCAGGAGTTTGAGACCAGCCTGGCTAACATGGTGAAACCCATCTTTACTAAAAATACACAAATTAGGCAGGTGTGGTGGTGGGCGCCTGTAATCCCAGCCACTTGGGAGCCTGAGGTAGGAGAATCTCTTGAACCCGGTGGGGGTGGTAGTGAGGAGGTTGTATTGACCCAAGACTACACCACTGCACTTCAGCCTGGGCAACAGAGTCAGACTCCATCTCAAAAGGAAAGAACAAGAATTTTTCTAGGCCCTTGGGTTGGGAAGTGAGGGAAGGACCTAAAGATAAATCTGATACAATTTCTGCCCACAAATGAACTTGAAATCAGACACTTGAATAACGTAAGAAGGGTTGCAGGGCTCCAAAGTCTGGCATATCTTCCCCACCCCCTTAAAAAGATCAGCTTCATTGAGGTGTAATTTACATTGCAGGAAAATGCACCCATTTTAAAGTATCCAGTTCAATAAACATTGACAAACGCATACACCTATGTAACTAGTATCACTGTCAGATGTAAAATATTTCCATCTCCCCAAGTAGGTTCCTCGGGCTCTTTGCAGTGAATGCCTGGCCCACCCCCATCCCACACAACCCCTGATCTGCTTTCTGTCACTATAAATTAGTTTGCATTTTCTAGAGTTTCATATAAATGAAATCATACAATGTGTATTCGTTTGCATCTGGCTTTTCTTGCTCACCATGCTAATGTGGTGATTCATCCATACTGTGGAGTGACATCTCAGTTCTAAATCCTCTCTCTGCTTGGGACCTCTTTGAGTTTCACCCTCTTCCTCTATAAAGCAGGGATGGATTCTGTGAAATTTCATTGAGAGAATGTCTGCAGAGTGCACAGAACCTGCACACAACTGGCATGCAATAAGTGCTCTTGCTTAGTATTCCCTTCCTGCTGGACTGTAAGCTCCATGAGGACAGGGACCTTGGCCATTTTGTTCACCACTCTCCATTAACTGTGGTGGCTACTGTTTATTATAGATGGTGAATAGGAGCTTGGAGACCTGCAGCAAAGTTGCCCAAGATCACACAGCTAGTAAGAGGCAGAGTTGAGATTTGAACCCAGGCAACTTAGTTCTGTAGTGCTTACTTTTTAATTTTTTTGACACAGGTTCTCACTCTGTCACCCAAACTGGAGAGCAGTGTCACAAAAACTTGGCTCAATGCAGCCTCTGCCTCTCAGGCTCAAGTGATCCTCCCACCTCAGCCTCCCAAGTAGTTGGGATTAAGGCAACCACCACAAGGCTCAGCTAATTTTTGTATTTTTTGTAGAGATTGGGTCTTACTATGTTGCCCAGGCTGGTCTTGGTCTCCTGGATTCAAGCAATTCACCCACCTCAGCTTCTCAAAGTGCTGGATTATAGGCATGATCCACCACACTGCACCAGGCCTCTATTTTATTTTATTTTACTCAAAAGTGGGCCCCCTCTGTCACCCATGCTAGAGTGCAGTGGCATGATCTCAGCTCAGCTGCAACATCTGCCTCCTGGTTCAAGTGATACTTCTGCCTCAGCCTCCAGTGTAGCTGGGACTACAGGTGCAGGCCACCACGCCCAGCTCATTTTTGTATTTTTAGTAGAGATGGGGTTTCACTATATTGACCAGGCTGTTCTTGAACTCCTGACCTCGTGATCTGCTCACCTGGCCTCCCGAAGTGCTGGAATTACAGCCTTGAGCCACTGTCCCCAGCCTTTTTTTTTAGATAGAGTCACACTTTGTTGCCCAGGCTGGAGTGCAGTGACACTGTCTTGGCTCTCTGCAACTTCCACCTCTTGGGTTCAAGCAATTCTCATGCCTCAGTTTCCCAAGTAGCTGAGACTACAGGCACCCTCCACCAGGCCTGGCTAATTTTTGTAGTTTTAGTAGAGATGGAGTTTCACCATGTTGCCCTGGCTGGTCTTGACATCCTGAACTCAAGCAATCTACCCACCTCAGCCTCCCAAAGTACTAGGATTACAGGCATTAGCCACCACATCTGTCCTCTTTATTTTTTTCTTTTGAAGGTAAAGTCTCTCAATCTCAGCTCACTGCAACCTCTGCCTCCCAGATTCAAGTGATTCTCTGGCCTCAACCTCCCAAGTAGCTGGGATTACAGGTGCCTACCACCATGCCCAGTTAATTTTTGTATTTTAGTAGAGACGGGGTTTCACCATATTGGCCAGGATGGTCTCCATCTCTTGACCTCATGATCCACCTGCCTAAGCCTCCCAAAGTGCTGGGATTACAGGCGTGAGCTACCACGCTGGCCAACCTGGCCTCTTTTCTTATTTATCATGGTATTATGTATGGGCTCCTTACCATAATCACTACACTAAACTACCTCATAATCAATATTCCCCTCTCTAACAACCTCCCTGAATCTTCTCTTCTTGTCACCTTCCCCCTTTACTGATCCCTCTATGGAGGGAGCATAATATAAAAAATAACTCTACAACTACTAATATATATTTTTAGTTTATGTATGAGGCAGTATTCTAAGCACTTTACATATATTAACTCATATAACTCCACAGTAATGCTGTAAGGTAGGTGTTGGGCATCTCCCCATTTTATAGATAAATGAGGAAATTGTAGTGTAACTGAGTGACTGGTTTTTGAGTCAAGACATCTTCCTTTTTTTTTAAAGTGATACATGATGATTGTACATATTTTGGGGGCACGTGTGGTATTTTGATACATACATGCAATGTGTAATGATCAAATCAGGATAACTGGGGCATCCATCAACCCAAATCTTCACCCCTCCTTCATGTGGGGACATCCCAGTTTCCTCCAGCAATCATTTCTTCTTCCACCTCCTCTTCTTCCTCTTTCTCTTCTTCATCCTCTCCTCCTCCTCTTTCTTCTTCTTCCTCCTCTTGTTCTTGTTCTTCTACTTCTTATTCTTTGAGATGGAATCTCGCTCTGTGGCCCAGGCCGGAGTGCAGTGGCATGATCTCAGCTCACTGCAACTTCCACCTCCTGGGTTCATTCGATTCTCCTGCCTCAGACTCCCAAATAGCTGGGATTACAGGCGCATGCCGCCACACCTGGCTAATTTTTGTATTGTTTTTTTAGTAGAGATGGGTTTTTCACCATGTTGGCCAGGCTATTTTCAAACTCCTGACCTCAGGTGATCCGCCCACCTCAGCCTCCCAAAGTGCTGGGATTACAGGCATGAGCCAGCGCATCTGGCCAAGCAGTTTTGAACTCTAAAACAAATAATTAACTCTAGTCTCTCTACTGTACTGTAGAACTTTAGATCTTATTCCTTCTGTCTGTATTTTCATAGGACATCTTCCTTTTGAAGCCTAGCTTTGTCGTGCTTTCCACGGGACTTGAGCAAACCTCTTCCCTGATGGCCTGTGTATTCCTCTCATCAGGACTTCCCCAGAGCTCCTCCTTGACCTGACAGTTTTTTCTGGGCACTTCTCTCTGACCCCTTGGCAGGGTTTTCTCTTCCTCTTCTAAGCTTCTTTCCCCAGTCCCTCCCTGGACCTTAGCAGGTCAAGGCTACAATTTCAAAAGGAGTTGAGTTTTTTCTGGAAAGTGCCTGGAATGGAACCCCTCCCCTCCATGATCTCTTCCCATAAATGCCCCCTGTGTGCAGCGCCCAGGGGCCCTGGGGAGCCTGGCCAGCTGATCTGTAATTAGAAATTTTTTTGCCTTCACACAGGAGGAGGGAGGACCCAGGTCTGGCCCAGTCATTTTGTTTGTCATGAATTATTCAGGAGATGGGAAGTGGAGTGAAGCCAGCCCCTCTGCTGACCAAAGCCCTGCCCAAGGCAGCATGAACTACCCAGCTCTGTCCGTTTCACCATTTCAGATCCAGAAAATAAACAAACCATGTGCCACGCACATTTACTGAGGGTGTTTTCATCAGACTCAGGGAGGGAGGTATGTTCTTTAGCTGCGGAGGGTGACAGGGACTTATCCACGGTCACAAGCCTAGGAAGAGGATGGCTTATCTGGGACTCAAACCCAGGAACACGATGAGAGGTTTGGTGCTCCTTTTGTGCTATTATAGATGCTGGGCGGAGGAGGAGGAGGAGGGGAGGATATCCCATCAGGCCCTCTAGGATAAAATAAAAGGTGCTTTCCTTTCTTGCCCTACTCCTGCTAAGGCTGGGGGATGGAGAAGGAGGACAATATGGAAAGGAGAGAACTAACCTCAGGAGCACCAGCTGGGTGACAAGCAAGAATTATTTTGTATTTTTAGTAGAGATAGGGTTTCTCCATGTTGGTCAGGCTGGTCTCGAATTCCCAACCTCAGGCAGTCCGCCCACCTCAGCCTCCCAAACTGCTGGGATTACAGGCGTGAGCCACCCCCAGCAACAAATATTTTAAAGGAGTTTTTTCAAGACAGATAACAACTGGTTAGCAGCAAGTGGGGCTCAGTTCTGGCACTTCTCTCTGCATTGCACTCTTTCTCCTCCACTCCTGTGGGGAGGCAAGCAGGGTTACCGAGGAACCTCAGCTCCAGAGTCCACAATGATCCTTGGATCAGACTTGCCTTGTTGTCACCCCTCTCAGTGTCCAGGTGCTGCTTCAGGACAAACCCTCATGAGTGTCCAGATGATATCTGTCATCCCACACTGGTTAACCTCGAAAGGTGGTCCTTTAGAAGGCGCAGGGCTTCCTCATTGGCACAAAGACAGCAATTCTGAGAGATAGATCAGCTCTAAGTGTAGTTCCTGGAAAAACTAAAGCACGGAATCTGGAAAGAATGTCCTGACTCCACTCCTTATTTTCTGTGTAAACTTGGGCCAGTTCCTTAATGTCTCTGTCAATTTGTCCATTGATGAAGTGAGATGAGGATAAGAAATAAACATGGCCAGGCAGAGTTGCACACCTTTAATCCCAGCACTTTGGGAGGCCGAGGTGGGCAGTTGCCTGAGCTCAGGAGTTTGAGGCAGGTGGATCACGAGATCAAAAGTTTGAGACAAGCCTGGCCAACATAGTGAAACCCTGTCTCTACTAAAAATACAAAAATTAGCTGGGCTTGGTGACATGTGCCTGTAGTCCCTGCTACTCAGGAGGCTGAGGGAGGAGAATCACTTGAACCCAGAAGGCGGAGTTTGTGGTGAGCTGAGATCATGCCACTACACTCCACCCTGGGCAGCAAGAGCAAAAACTCCATCTCAGAAAAGAAAAAGAAACATGGGCTGTTGTGTGGAATGAATATGATAGCATATATAAGGCATAGAGCAATACTTGGCACATAGCGAGTGCTCAGTAAGTGTTGCTGTCATTACCGTTATTGGTTATTATTATTCCTGATGACAGCCTCTCATTAAGCTTGCTTAACAGAGAGGCAGCAACTACCAGATGGTGAACATGTGTCTTCTTGAAACAGCACCCCAGTTTTGGCTGGGGAACTCCCCCTCCCCCAGTGTCAGTTCCTGTATCTGGGATGCAGCTTACTCCACCCACCTTTGGCTCCAGGGTTGGGCCTGGGATCTAGGCTGGCCACAAGGATTAGTGGAAGAACAGGCATGTGATCCAATGAGAGCCAATCAGTGGGAGACTTAAGATTTTTGCTGGAGAGAGGCAGTCTTTTTTAACCAATAAGAAAAAGCATGGGTGGAGCTTCTGAGAGCCTTCTTGTCACCCTGGGGAGGAGAGTGTCTGTCTGAGATTGAAGCCACAGAAGAAAGCAGAGCCAAGACATGGTAAAGACATGAAATGGAATCTTTGACCTCCTTGATTCAGTTGTAAGTCAGTAAATAATAATTATTATGATTATTTGCTTTGTTTGCATCAGTGAGTTGAGTTTTCTGTCATTTACAACCAAGAATGCTGAGGAAACTTGCCAACAATGTGCCAGTGTGCCAATGTGTGCCCCCTCTCTCTCTCTCTCTCTCTCCATATATATATATTTATTTATTTTACATTATTTTATTTTTTGAGAAGGAGTCTCATTCTGTCACCCAGGCCAGAGTGCAGTGGCTCAATCTTGGCTCACTGCAGCCTCCGCCTCCTTGGTTCAAGCATTTCTCCTGCCTCAGCCTCCTAAGTAGGTGAGGCTACAGGTGCACAACACCATGCCTGGCTAATTTTTGTATTTTTTTTTTTTGAGACAGAGTTTCGTTCTTGTTACCCAGGCTGGAGTGCAATGGTGCAATCGTAAATCACCACAACCTCCGCCTTCTGGGTTCAGGCAATTCTCCTGCCTCAGCCTCCAGAGGCAGCTGGGACTACAGGCACGCACCACCATGCCCAGCTAATTTTTTGTATTTTTAGTGGAGATGGGGTTTCAACACGTTGACCAGGATAGTCTCGAACTCTCGACCTTGTGATCCACCTGCCTCGACCTCCCAAAGTGCTGGGATTACAGGCGTGAGCCACTGCGCCCAGCAATTTTTGTATTTTTAATAGAGACAGGGTTTCACCATACTGGTCAGGCTGGTCTCAAACTCCTGACCTCAGGTGATTTACCTGCCTTGCTCTCCCAGAGTGCTGGGATTACAGGCATGAACCACCACGCCCAGCCTTCTCTCTCTCTCTCTATATATATATATATATTTATATGTGTGTGTGTGTGTGTGTGTGTGTATGCCAGGTACAATGACTCACGCCTATAATCTCAGCACTTTGGGAGGCCTAGGCAAGGAGATCATAAGGTCAGCAGTTTGAGACCAGCTTGGCCAACATGGTGAAACCCTGTCTCCTCTAAGAATACAAAAATTAGCTGGGCACAGTGGCACATTTAGTCCCAGCTATTCAGGAGGCATCACTTGATCCTGGGAGGCAGAGGCTGCAATGAGCCGAAATCATGCCACTGCACTCCAGCCTGGGTGACAGTGAGACTCTGTCCAAAATATATATATGTGTGTGTGTGTGTGTATTTGTTGTGCTTTGTAGAGAAGGGGTCTTGCTATCAGCCTTGCCCAGGCTGATCTTCAACACCTGGCTTCAAGTGATCCTCCCACCTTGGCCTCCCAAAGTACAGATGTGAGCCACTGTGCCCAGCCATACATCTCTCTCTCTCTCTGTCCATATATATATATATATATATATAGTCTGATATCTAGAGATAGATAGATGTATCTCTAGTGTGTGTGTGTGTGTGTGTGTGTGTGTCTATCTCTCTTTGGTTAAAATAACAGTATATGATGAAGAGTCATTTCTAATTATTGCTTTTGTTTTTACAAACTTAGGTCAAGAGAGAATGTCGAGGAAGGCCTTAAGATTCACAACAATGCCTAGGTACAAATTAAGGGCCTCTCCTCACTGAACTTACACAGTCATGGAGTCACAGACTTAGTGTCATGGCTTGGCTGTAACTATGGTCCTCCTTTCTGCTTTTAGGAAAACATTTAATTTCCACCCTGGGCATGGTCTGTGCCCAGCTTCCTTGTGGTGCTCTGTTTCTGTCTGCCTTTTGTCTACATGCTGGTGGTGTCAGAGCCAGTAACTATCTGTTTACAGTTTCAGACAGAAGCATTAATTTCCTTTTGAACCTTTTATTTTTCTCCAAGAACTCCCTGCTCAACTGTCTCAACTGTCTCACCGGTGTTTCTTTCTATGTGGAAATGTCTATTTTTTTTCTACAAAATCTGACCACATGCAAATCCCTACACATTCTCTTGTGAGCAGGCAACATGAGAGAAAGACATGTAGGCAGCAAATATCTGCACAGAACAGAGCTCACAGGACAAGTTGTCACAACCCTAAAGCTTCCAGGCCAAACAGCAAGGCAGCTGGGGGTAGCAGAGGGAGCACTGGAAATGGAGGCAGACCAGCATTTGAAATCCGGTTTTGTTACTTACTTCCTCTGTGACCTGGGACAAGTTGCTTCATACTGCTGAGCTCAGTCTTCTTGTCTATAAAATGGGCACAGACTGGTGTACACCACCACAAATGGTGCAGTGGTGTACACCTGTAATTCCAGAACTTTGGGAGGCTGAGGCAGGAGGATCACTTGTGCCCAGGAGTTTGAGACCAGCCTGGCCAACATGGTGAAAATCCATCTCTACTAAATATACAAAAATTTGCTGGTGTGGTGGCTCACACCTGTAATCCCAGCACTTTGGGAGGCTGAGGTGGGCAGATCACAAGGTCAGTAGTTCAAGACAAGGCTGGCCAACATAGTACATAGTGAAACCCCATGTCTACTAAAAATACAAAAATTAGCTGGGCATGGTGGCATGCGCCTGTAGTCCCAGCTACTTGATTAAAATAACAGTATATACTGAAGAGTCATTTCTAATTATTAGCTTTGTTTTAATAAAATAAAAGACATGTAAGTGGCAAGTATCTGCCCAGAACAGAGCTCACAGGAGAATCGCTTCAACCCAGGAGGTGGAGGTTGCAGTGAGCCAAGATTGTGCCATTGCACTCCAGGCTGGGAAACAAGAGTGAACCTTCAAAACAAAAATTAACTGGGCATGGTGGCAGGCACCTGTAATCCAAGCTACTTGGGAGGCTGAGGCAGGAGAATTACTTGAACCTGGGAGACAGAGGTTGCAGTGAGCCGAGATTGTGCCACTGCACTCCAGTGTGGGTGACAAGAACAAAACTCTGTAAAAAAAAAAAAAGAAGGAAAGAAGGAAGGAAGGAAGGAAAGACAGAAAGAAAAAGAAAGAAAGAAAGAGAAACAGGAGAGAGGAGGGGAGCAGAGGACTCCTGACCTTAAGGGGTCTGCCAACCTTTGCCTGCCAAAGTGCTGGGATTACAGGCATGGGCCACCGCGCCTGGCCCAGCTTGCTGTTTTAAGAGTCCAGACCCTGGGCAGGGCCTGGTGGCTCACACCTGTAATCCCAGCATTTTGGGAGGCCAAGAAGGGGGGATCACGAGGTCAGGAGTTTGACACAAGCCTGAGTAACATGGTGAAACCCCATCTCTAATAAAAATACAAAGAAAAAATTAGCTGGGCATGGTGGTGCATGTCTGTAATCCCAGACACTCAGGAGGCAGGAGAATCACTTGAACCCAAAAGGCAGAGGTTGCAGAGAGCTGAGATCACACCACTGCACTCCAGCCAGGGCTACAGAGCAAGACTCTGTCTCAAAAAAAAAAAAAAAAGTCCAGACCCTAACTACTCTTGGGAGACATGGTGGGAATAAGGAAGTGGCAGCTGGGCTTTGGAATTCAAATCCTGGCCCCTCCTGGTCACTCGTGTCTCCTGTGTACCAAGGGAAAGGTGGAGAAACCAAGGAGATGCGTCCTATGGGGGCCTGGAGAGGGGACTCCATGGGAACATCCATCCATCCATGCTCAGCAATCATTATGTCACCAGAGCACTGGTTAACACATGCATGTACCCATGCTGTCAGACTCACAGTGAACACATGAGTACATGTGTGCATATGTGTGGCTCCACAAGTACACACCTCCCTCACTCACACACTCACAGGTCCACCACCCTGCATTGAATTCCTGGATTTTGTCAGAACCCCATTAGGGCAGGTGCGGTGGCTCATGCCTGGTAATTCCAGCACTTTGGGAGACTGAGGCAGCTGGATCACTTGAGGTCAGGAGTTTGAGACCAGCCTGGCTAACATGGTGAACCTCTCCCACTAAAAATACAAAAATTAGCCAGGCATGGTGATGCATGCCTGTAATCCCAGCTACTCAGGAGGCTAAGGCAGAAGGATCATTTGAACTCAGGAGGTGGAATTTGCAGTGAGCCAAGATCATGCCACTGCACTCCCACCTGCGTGACGGAGCGAGACTCTGTCTCAAAAGAAAAGAACCTCATTAGGCAGAAAAGCTAGGTCAAGTGTATGGACTCTGCTCTTGACTATTGGGTTTGAATCCTCATTCTGCCAAATACCAGCCAAGTCTTTGGGCAAATCTTCTCATCTTTCAATCTGCAAATGAGAGTAATAATAGCATCTGTTCTTTTTTTTTTTTTTTTTTGTGAGACAGAGTTTCGCTCTTGTTACCCAGGCTGGAGTGCAATGGTGCGATCTTGACTCACTGCAACCTCTGCCTCCTGGGTTCAGGCAATTCTCCTGCCTCAACCTCCTGAGTAGCTGGGATTACAGGCACGTGCCACCATGCCAGCTAATTTTTTGTATCTTTAGTAGAGACAGGGTTTCACCATGTTGACCAGAATGGTCTTGATATCTTGACCTCATGATCCACCCGCCTCGGCCTCCCAAAGTGCTGGAATTACAGGCTTGAGCCACCGTGCCCGGCCTGCATCTGTTCTTTTGGTTTGTTGGGAGTTTAAAAAGTTATAAGGTGTCTGTACTAGAAATTCTAGCTGGTATGGTTTACATATGAGGTCCCTCACACGCACACACAATAAACAGCCTTGAAGTGATGCTATATCCTCAGGAGGTTCTTGTGGCAGCAACACCCACTGAAGAAAAGGAAGGAAGCTAGATTGGGCAGAGGGAAGGGTGGTGCTGTAATCCAGTCTCAGCGGAGGCCTCAGCCAGCCCCGTTGGGAGTTCTGAAGCTGAGATGACCTATCAGAGTGGTTCTGTGTTGAGATGAGGAGGCTGAGTATTTACATCTGTGCTGACCAGTCCAAGCATATGTGCTGCACTGGGAAGGGGCCATGACCTCGGAGTGATGACTCCCTTCAATGTGGCCAAACCACAGAGGGACTCAGCTGTGAGCTGTCAGCAACCAACATCTCCAGCAGCTAGAGAAATGTGTGGATTCTAAAGGGACATCAGGCTGGATCCCTTATGTTATATAGCTGGTGGGTGGTGGGAGCATTTTTCCTCCTCTCATGTCTGGACTCCAAAGACCCCTGAAAACAGCCAATCAAGGAACAAGGACCTGAACTTTCCCTGACTTGGGCCTCACACCAAGCTGTTTGCACTTGCTTCTGTATTCCAGGGTACCTTATTCAAACCTCACTATTTCATGTAGCACATTCTTTGAATAATAATAATAAGTGACGTGGCTGGGTGCAGTGGCTCATACTTGTAATCTCAACAGTTTGGGAGGCCAAGGCAGGTGGATCGCTTGAGGTCAGGATTTGGAGACCAGCTTGGGTAACATGGTAAAACCCCTTCTCTACTAAAAAATACAAAAATTGGCCAGGCGTGGTGGAGTACGCCAATAGTCTCAATTATTCAGGAGGCTGAAGGGGGGATTGCTTGAGCCCAGGAGGTGGAGGTTGCCATGAACTGAGATCGTGCTGCTGCACTCCAGCCTGGGCTACAGAGTGAGACCCTGTTAAAAAAAAAGTGATATATAAACCAAATCTAAGCACTTTATGGCCAAACGTGGTGGCTCATGCCTGTAATCCAAGCACTTTGGGAGGCTAAGGTGGGTAGATCATCTGAAGTTAGGGATTACAGATCAGCTTGGCCAACATGGCAAAACCCTCTACTAAATATACAAAAATTAGCCGGGCATGGTGGCAGGCATCTGTAATCCTAGCTACTCAGGAGGCTGAGGCACAAAAATCACTTGAACCCAGGAGGTGGAGGCTGCAGTGAACTGAGATTTTGTCACTGCACTCCAGCTTGGGCAACAGAGTGAGACTCTGTCTCATAGAAAATTAAATTAAATTGAAAAATCAACGAGTAGTATGTACGTTATTTATTTATTTATAATTTGAGATGAACTCTCACTCTGTTGTCTAGGCTGGAGTGCAGTAGCGCAATCTCAGTGCAATGATGTGATGGTCTCAGCTCACTACAACCTCCACTTCCTGGGTTCAAGTTATTCTCCTATCTCAACTTCCCAAATAGCTAAGATTATAGGCATATGTCACCAGGTGCAGCTAATTTTTGTATATTTTTTTAGTAGAGACAGGGTTTCACCCTGTTGGCCAAGCTGGTCTTGAACACATGACCTCAAGTGATCCACCAGCCTCAGCCTCCCAAAGTGCTGGGATTACAGTCGAGAGCCACTGGGCCCAGCCTGTTCTAAGTACTTTACATGGATTAACTCATTTAATGCTTACAAGAACTCTATGAGATAAATACAATATTGTTATCTGCACTTTCAGATGAGGAAACTAAGTCACAGAGAGGCTAGGTAATTTACTTAAAGTCACATGGGTTGTATGTGGTGAAGCCAGTTGGTTTCAGAACTCACAGTCTTAACCAGCTTGCCCCTGTGATCAGTGGTGAGTGTTAACATGGATGATGGATATCCATGAGTCAGATGAATGTACAGATGGATGGACAGATGGATGGATGGATGGATGAATGGATGAATGGATGGATGGATGGATGAATGGATGGATGGAAGGATACCTACTGTCCTGGCCTTCTTGGAATGAATGGATGGATGAACAGATGGATGGATGGATACCTACTATCCTGGCCTTCCTGGAATGAATGGATGGATGAATGGATTGATTGATGGATGGATGAATGGACAGATAAATGAATACCTATTATCTGGCCTTCCTGGAATTATCCATCCTATGAATTTCCTCTCCATTCTTGGCATAGCAGCATCTGGGTCCACATCAGCAAGGAGCACAGCTCAGCCCTCCTAGTAAAAAGAACAGATTGAGATCCTCACCTCCTGGAGCTCAGCCCTTCAGCCAAAAGATGATGGGCCAACGTAACTGAATGAGACCTCACTGGCAATGGCAGAATCCCAGGCTTGCCAGCTCTGTGGCCTGAGAAGAGCCTTCCTTGCTGTACCTCAGAGACCTCATATGTAAAATGCACTAGCTAGAACTTCTAGTCCAGACACCCTACAATGCTTTTAAGTAGCAGCCGGGCCCAGTGGCTCATGCCTGTAATCCCAGCACTATGGGAGGCCAAGGCAGGTGGGGTCAGGAGTTGGAGACCAGCCTGGCCAACATGGTGAAAATCCATCTCTGCTTAAAATACAAAAATTAGCCAGGCACGGTGGTGCATGCCTGTAATCCCAGCTACTCGGAAGGCTGGGGCAAGAGAATCCCTTGAACTCAGGAGACAGAGGTTACAATGAGCCGAGATCATGCCACTCACTTCCAACCTGGGCAACAGGGTGAGACTGCATCTCAAAAAAGAAAGAAAGAAAGAAAACTAAAGTGGGAGCTCAGCCCAGGGCATTTGGTGCTCTTTCACCTTTGGAGACCAGGCAATTTCCAGTTCCCTTTTCGGGGCATCGTCTCCCTCTCCACAGCTTTTTTTTGCGGCCTTTTCCAGTATTCTCTCCTTCTTCAGGTACTTTCCTTCCCTTCTCTCACATCCTTTCTGTTGCTCTCAATGCTTCTGGTCTTCACCGTGGACTGGCCATGCCTGCACACGCACTGGGGTTGCTTGACTTCCTCCCTGCCTGGGCATGTGAGTGCTTAACAGCTATTTCCTTTAAGACAGATGGGGGGGGCAGGAAGATGGACAGGTCGCACTCAGGTATGGAGGGGAGATGCACTGCTGAGGCCATGGTTCTGAGAGGTTCTGAATCTTGCTGTAACCCAAAAGGACTACGGGAAGATTTTCTGTGACTGTGTTTTGAAGCTCCTAAGGTGTCAATTCCCTAGATCAGCATCCTGCAACCAGGTAATGGAACATGGTGCAAAGAATCCAGTGATCTGGGCTGGGCTCTTTCCCTGACTTTGGGCAAGTCATATCACTTTTCCAGGCCTTAATTTTTCTACCTGTAAAGGAGAGTTTGATCATGCAAAATCGGGCAAAGGGAATTGAATTGCCTGGTTCTAAGCTCAGCTGTACCACTGACCAGTTAAATAACCTTGAAAAAGACACTTACAACTTTGGCCAGGCACAGTAGCTCACGCCTGTAATCTCAGCACTTTGGGAGGCTGAGGCAGGTGGATCACGAGGTCAGGAGTTCGAGACCAGCCTGGCCGGCATGGTGAAACCCTGTCTCTACTAAAAATACAAGAATTAGGCAAAATGGTGGGATTACAAGCGTGAGCACCACACTCAGTTTACAGCAGTTTTTAAGACCCTGGAAAATGGGTATCTCCTTTAGCCCAGTAGCTCTACTGCTGAGACATAAACACAAAAATTTAGCCCAGCATGGTGGCGTGCACCTGTAATCCCAGCTACTTTGAAGGCTGAGGCAAGAGAATTGCTTGAACCTGGCAAATGGAGACTGCAGTGAGCCGAGATCCTGCCACTGCACTCCAGCCTGGGCAACAGAGTGAAACTCTGTCTCAAAAAAAAGGAAGGAAAATGGAGAGCTAGCAGAAAAATAGGCAGAGATGTTTGTTTCTGTGCTTACTTGAGACAAGTTATCACCCTATTTCACAGGCTGGAATGCAGTGGTATCATCATAGTTCACTGTGGCCTCGAATACCAGGGTTCAAGTGATCCTCGAGTATCAGCCTCCTCAGCAGCTGGGACTACAGGTGCACACCACCATGCCTGGCTAATTTTAAAATCTGTTGTACAAACGAGGGTCTTGCTCTATTGCCCAGGCTGGTCTTGAATTCCTGGCCTCAAGCGTTCCATCTGCCTTGGCCTCCCAAAGTGCTGGGATTACAGTTGCGACCCAGCCCTAAAGGTAGAAACTTAGATTCTAGGTGTTCCCATCCAATTTTGCCAAGCAGAACTCCTTCCTTTCCCATCTTTTCTCACCCTCCAGAATGCCTGTGCCCTTCATACTTAATGAAATGTACAGGATGTCTCATGCACTGTTCATGGAGATGTAAAGAAGGATTAACACTTTTTTTTTAGATGGAGTCTCTCTGTCACCCAGGTTGGAGTGCAGTGCCACAATCTTGGCTCACTGCAACCTCCACCTCCCAGGTTCAAGTGATTTTCCTGCCTCAGTCTCCCGAGTAGCTGGGACTACAGGTGTGCTCTACTGTGCCCAGCTAATGCTTGTATTTTTTGTAGAAACAGGGTTTTATTATGTTGGCCAGACTGGCCTTGAACTCCTAGGCTTAAGCAGTCTGTCCACCTTGGCCTCCCAAAGTGCTGGGATTACAGGCGTGAGCCACCACGCCTGGCCAGAAGTGTAACACTTTGGAGAAATAATTTGACAGCGATTGTAGGCCAGGCATGGTGGCTCATGCCCATAATCCTAGCACTTTGGGAGGCCGAGGTGGGTGGATCACCTGAGGTCAGGAATTCAAGATCAGCATGGCCATAATGGTGAAACCCCATCTTTAAAAAAAAAATTCTAAAATATTGCCAGGCACCATGTGGCTCACGCCTGTAATCTCAGGACTTTGGGAGGCCGAGGCATATGGATCACTTGAGGTCAGGAATTCAAGACCAGCCTGACCAACATGGTCAAAACCCATCTCTACTAAAAATATAAAATTAGCCAGGCATGGTGGCACATGTCTATAGTCCCAGCTACTTGGGATGCTGAGGCAGGAGAGTCACTTGAACCCGGGAAGAAGAGGTTGTGGTAAACCAAGATTATTCCACTGCACTCCAGACTGGGAGACAGACCAAGACTCTGTCTCAAAAAAAAAAATTTTTGTAAAATACTAAAAATGTATAAATAGAGCCAGGCACAGTGGCTCATGCCTGTAATCTTAGCACTTTGGGATGCTGAGGTGGGTGGATCACCTGAGGTCAGGAGTTCAAGACCAGCCTGACCATCATGGTGAAACCCCATCTTAAAAAATAAAAGTTAAAATAAAAAATGTATAAATATATATATTTAGAGATAAAACTTGAAGGAAATAAATTAAAATGTTAACATGGTTGTCTTTGAATGGTATGGGGATTATATTTTATTTCATCAACACTATTTCTTTTCCTTTTTTTAATTATTTTTTATCACCTGGGTGCAGGTGGGCTAAGGCCAAAAAGGGCATTAGCCCAACACTATTTTTTTAAGAAATTTTGTGCTTATTTAATGGACATTGTATTTTCTTTAACAAATAAATATTACAATTATATATTAAAAAGCCACATTTCTTTATTTTTGTTTTTGAGACAGAGTCTTGCTGTGTCACCCAGGCTGGTATGCAGTGGCATGAGCTCCACTCACTGCAACCTCCACCTCCCGGGTTCAAACAATTCTCCTGCTTCAGCCTCCTAAGTACCTGGAATTACAGGTGCCCACCGCCACAACCAGCTAATTTTTTATTTTTGGTAGAGATAGTGTTTCACCATGTTGGCCAGACTGGTCTCGAACTCCTGACCTCAGGTGATCCACCTGCCTCACTTTTCCAAAGTGCAGGGATTACAGGCATGAGTCACTGCATCCATCTTTAAACCACATTTCTATTCGCTGTTTTTGTTTTTTTGTTTTTTGTTTTTTGAGATAAGCCACTGTTGCCCAGGCTGGAGTGCAGCGGCACTATCTCAGCTCACTGCAAACTCCACCTCCCGGGTTCAAGCAATTCTCCTGCCTCAGCCTCCTGAGTAGCTGGGATTACAGGGCACACCACCACGCCTGTCTAATTTTTGTATTTTTAATAGAGATGGGGTTTCACCATATTGGCTATGCTGGTCTCAAACTCCTGACCTCAACTGATGAAGCTGCCTCGGCCTCCCAAAGTGCTGACATTACAGCCATGAACCACCATGACTTGCCTAGCCTTTGCTTTTATAAACACCTTCAAAATGAACAAATTTGTTTCTGATATTTACCTACTTCTACTCATGTGAATAGAATTTTAGATATGGAATTGCTGGACCCCAAGGGCTTGTGTATTCCATATTTCAAATTATTGCCATCCAGTAACATAAATATATGTAATTGACCCTCTGCATTTATTTAGTCTCCATCCCTGGATTCAACCAACCTTGGATGGAAAATATTTAGAAAAAAATTGCATTTGTACTGAATGTGGACTTTTTTCCTTATCATTATTCCCTAAAATACACAGAATAGCAATGATTTACAGGGTGTTGACATTGCATTACGGATTATAAGTAATCTAGAAAAGACTTAGAGTATACAGAAGGGTATGCAGAGATGATATGCAAATATGATGCCATTTTATATCAGGGACTTGAGCATCTGTGGATTTGGGTATCTGAGGGAGGTCTCAGAATCAATGCCCCAGGGACACTGAATGATGGCTATATATAAAGCACAAGAAGAGAAAAGATGACTGGAAGAAGAAGATCTCATTGTGTTAAGTTGTACCCAAAGTGTTTGTGTGGTATAAGTATGTGAAATGAACAAAAATAAAAATAAAAATGAATAACTTAGCCAAGAAATAAATCATATAAGGCCATATACCTAAATATTAAAAGTGTTTTTTTTTTTTTTTTGCTTTACTTTAATGCAGAATCAAGGAAGAAAAAAAATGATATTTTTTCAGTGGAGCCACAGTTACTATTATTTTATTTTTATTTATTTGTGTTTTTTTTGAGACGGAGTTTCGCTGTTGTTACCCAGACTGGAGTGCAATGGCATGATCTCAGCTCACCGCAACCTCCACCTCCTGGGTTTAAGCAATTCTCCTGCCTCAGCCTCCTGAGTAGCAGGGATTACAGGTGCTTACCACCATGTCCAGCTAATTTTTGTATTTTTAGTAGAGAAGGGATTTCACCTTGTTGACTAGGATGGTCTCGATCTCTTGACCTCGTGATCCACCCACCTCGGCCTCCCAAAGTCCTGGGATTATAGGTGTGAGCCACCATGCCCGGCCGACTATTTTTATTTTTTTTAAAGATGGGGTTTCATCATGTTGATCAGGCTGCTGAGCCACAGTTTTTATATTTTCTCGGTGTCTTATATCAAATATTAATTTATTTTCTGTAGCCAGGCCTGGTAGCTCACACCTGTAATCCCAGCACTTTGACAGGCTGAGGTGGGCAGATCACAAGGTCAGAAGATCGAGACCATCCTGGCTAACACTGTGAAACCCCACCTTTGTTTTTTTTTTTTTAATTAGCAGAGTCTCACTTTGTCGCCCAGGCTGTCACCCAGGCTGGAGTTCAGTGTTGGGATCTCGGCTCACAGCAACCTCCACTTCCCAGGTTCTTGCAATTCTCCTGCCTCAGCTTTGTGAGTAGTTGGGCCTACAGGTGCAGGCCACCATGCCCGGCTAATCTTTTGTATTTAGTAGAGACGGGGTTTCACCATGTTGCCCAGGCTGGTCTCCAACTCCTGAGCTCAGGCAATCTGCCCACTTCCACCTCCCAAGGTGCTGGGATTACAGGCATGAGCCACCATGCCCTTCTGAAACCCTGACTTAAAAAATAAAATAAAATAAAATAAATAAATACATAAACAATTTCTTTTCTGTAATCAGCAAACACTACCATGGATACTATGAAAATTAATCTTGTACTTTTTCATTTAAAAAAGCAATACGTAGTCATTTTAATAAGTTTAAAAATTTTAAAGAATATATAAAGAAAATGTTAATAATGTCCTTTTCTTTACTTTTAAATTCACCCCTTGGCCAGGCGCAGTGGCTCACGCCTGTAATCCCAGCAGTTTGGGAAGCAGACATGGGCAGATCACCTGAGATGAGATCAGCCTGGCCAACATGGTGAAACCCCATCTCTACTAAAAATACAAAAATTAGCCAGGCGTGGTGGCACGTGCCTGTAGTCCCAGCTACTTGGGAAGCTGAGGCACGAGAATCACTGGAACCCTGGAGGTGGAGGTTGCAGGGAGCTGAGATGGTGCCACTGCACTTCAGCCTGGTGGACAGAGTGAGACTCCATAAGTAAATAAGTGAATAAATGTACCGATTGAAATAAACAATGTTAAAGGACTGTTTAGGAATCTTTTCACTCTTTTTCTATAATAGAGTGTGTTATTTTTACATCAGAAATGAATTTTAAAACCTTAAAAAATGTGTTGAGGCTGGGCACGGTGGCTCACACCTGTAATCCTAGCACTTTGGGAGGCTAAGGTGGGTGGATCACAAGGTCAAAAGTTCAAGACCCTTTGGGAGGTCGAGGCGGGTGGATCACTAGGTCAAGAGATGGAGATCATCTCGGTCAACATGGTGAAACCCCGTCTCTACTAAAAATACAAAAAATTAGCTGGGCATGGTGGCGCATGACTGTAATCCCAGCTCCTCAGGAAGCTGAGGCAGGAGAATTGCCTGAATCCAGGAGGCGGAGGTTGCAGTGATCTCGCCATTGCACTCCAGCCTGGGTAACAGGAGCGAAACTCCATCTCAAAACAAACAAACAAACAAAAAAAAAAAACAAGTTCAAGACCAGCCTGGCCAAGATGGTGAAATCCCTTCTCTATGAAAAATACAAAAATTAGCCAGGCACAGTAGCAGGTGCCTGCAATCCCAGCTACTTGGGAGGCTGAGGCAGGAGAATTCTTTGAACCTGGGCGACAGAGGTTTCAGTGAGCTGAGATCGTGCCACTGCACTCCAGCCTGGGCAATAGAGTGAGACTCCATCTCAAAAAAAAAAATGTGTTGAACGACCCCTGCCTGGCCCTTCAGCAGATCACCCTGGCTACCTCCAGCCCTGCCAAGTTGTGTGCCCTCTTTCTGCATCCAAACAACTTGCCCTCAAAGAAACCTACTTGGGGCCCTGCTTCCTGGAGGCACCTGCGCCTCTGCCTTGGCCCAGGTTCAGCAGAAATCAAGGCCAGGCCCAGGAAGCCTTGGCCCCAGCTCTGGCCTGATCCAGGCCTGGGAGAGCCAGTGTTCCTCCCCAGCCTCAGGAGTGAGGGGCCGGTGCCAGGCGAGGCCCTGGGATCCCAGAGAGGCTCCCTGAGAGGCTCCCTCCCACCCGCTTCTCTAGGAGAAATTAAGAGTGAAAATCCTCCTTCTGGTGACCCTGTGCTCCAGGCCCAGGCTGATTTACAAATGAAAAGTCTACAGAGGGCCTGGGCTTTCTCCCTTTCACATTCACAATGAGGCGTGGCCTATAAATAAAACCTCTCTGAGAAAAAAGAGGCTTCAAAAAATGCACGTGGTGTGTGTGTGTGTATGTGTGTCTGTGTGAGAGAGAGAGAGAGAGAGAGAGAGAGAGAGAGAGAGAGAGAGAGAGAAAGAGAGAGAGAGAGAGAGCGCCCGGGAGGGAGAGAGACCAGAGGGAGAGGAAGAGTTTGAAAGGGCCAGAACAGGGAAGGAGTATGAATAAAAGCTGGTGTTTACTGAGTGCTTACTGCTTACTGGATGCCAGGCAGCCATCCTCACAGCAACACTGTAAGGGCAGTGTTAGTTAGAGTTCCCATTTTACAGATGAAGAAACCGAGTTTCAAGGAGGGTAAGAGTTGCCCAAGATAATACAGTGAATTAAGGGGAAAGCTTGGACTCAGAAAGTGGGATGAATATCAGATTCAAATGATGGCCCAGGTGCAGTGGCTCACACCTGAAATCCCAGCACTTTGGGAAGCTGAGGTGGGCCGAGGTCAGGAGTTTGAGACCAGCCTGGCCAACATGATGAAACCACATCTCTACTAAAAATACAAAAATTAGCTGGGTGTGGTAGAACGCACCTGTAATCGCAGCTACTCAGGAGGCTGAGGCAGGATAATTGCTTGAACCTGGGAATCAGAGGTTGCAGTGAGCCTAGATCACTCCACTGCACTCCAGCCCTGGTGAAAGAGCAAGGTTCTGACTCAAAAAAGAGAGAGAGAGATTTAAATGATGATCTGTGTCTTGATTGTGATGATGATTGCAGGACTATGCGCTTGTCACACACATATTAAAAAGGGAGAGCCAGGCATGGTGGCTCACGCCTGTAATCTGAACACTTTGGGAGGCTGAGGCAGGTGGATCACCTGAGGTCAGGAGTTCAAGACCAGCCTGAAACATTGAGAAACCCAGTCTCTACTAAAAATACAAAATTAGCTGGGCATGGTGGCATGCACCTGTAATCCCAGCTACTCAGGAGGCTGATGCAGGAGAATCAGAGAAACCTACCCCTGCAGCATGGGCAATAAGAGTAAAACTCTGTCTCAAAAAAAAAAAGAAAGAAAGGGAGAATTTTACTCTATGTATACTGCAATAATCATGACTTTTATCATTTTTAATTTTATTTATTTATTTTTGAGAATAAGTTTTATTTATTTATTTGGAGTCTCACTCTCTTGCCCAAGATGGAGTGCAGTGGCATGATCTCAGCTCACTACAACCTCTGCCTCCCAGATTCAAGCAATTCTCCTGCCTCAGCCTCCTGAGAAGCTGGGACTACAGGCGAGAATGCCACCATGCCCAGCTGACTTTTGTATTTTTAGTAGAGATGGGATTTTGCCCTGTTGAACAGGCTGGTGTCAATCTGCTGATCTCAGGTGATCCACCTGCCTCAGCCTCCCAAAGTACGGGGATTACAGGTGTGACACTGCACCCTGCCAATCCAGACTTTTAAAAAGGTAAAATAAAATAGGCCAGGCACAGGGTCTCGTGTCTGTAATCTCAGCACTTTGGAAGCCGAGGTGAGAGGATCTCTTGAGCTCAGGAGTTCAAGACCAGCCTGGACAACATGACAAGGCCCTGTCTCTACAAAAAATACAAAAATTAACTGGGCACAGTGGCACATGTCTACTGTCCCCACTACTGAGGAGGCTGAGATGGGAGGTTTGCTGGAGCCTAGGGAATTGAGGCTGCAGTGAGTTCTGTTTCCACCACTGCACTCCAGCCTGGAAAATGGAGTGAGACCCTGTCTCAAAATAAAAAAATAATAATAGGGCCGGGCGTGGTGGCTCAAGCCTGTAATCCCAGCACTTTGGGAGGCCGAGGCGGGTGGATCACAAGGTCAACAGATCGAGACCATCCTGGTCAACATGGTGAAACCCCGTCTCTACTAAAAATACAAAAAATTAGCTGGGCACGGTGGCGCGTGCCTGTAATCCCAGCTACTCAGGAGGCTGAGGCAGGAGAATTGCCTGAACCCAGGAGGCGGAGGTTGTGGTGAGCCGAGATCGCGCCATTGCACTCCAGCCTGGGTAACAAGAGCGAAACTCCGTCTCAAAAAAAAAAAAAATAATAATAATAATAGTGATAAAATATAATACATGTCAAAAAAAAAAAAAAAAGAGGCCACTGGGGAGTGATTGGTGAGGTATCCTGGATGCTTGGGCCCTCTCTGTACCGTTCCTTCTAGGAGGGCTGTTACCTAATTTGCCTCTGTATCCCCAGGCTCAGGGCTCAATAATGGGCAATTTAGATATTAGGGAAATGTTTGCTTGATTAATGGAATACATGAGCTATGTAATTCTCTCTAGACTCATTTTGCCATCCATAAAATGAGAAAATGATGAAACACTACAGCAAACACCACCTAATTAGCCTCAAAGGTCACCTCCTCTGGGAAGTCTTCCTGGATTTCCGTCCACCCCCAGACTGGTCAAGGGTCTCTTCTGGCCTCACAGAGCCAGGTTGTGTTCCCATCCCTGCACTGATTATAGTGTATAATACTTGTCTGGTTCTGCTCCATGAGGACACCTGTGCCTCTGCCTTGACTCAGGTTCAGTAGAAATCAAGGCTAGGCCTAGAAAGCCCTGGGAAATGTTCCATGTGCATATTCAAGTTCTCTGCGGTAGCACCCATGTCTGTTTTACTTCTCTCTGTACCCTCAGTACCCAGCCCCTAGCATGTAGAATGTCTAAGAAGTTAATGAATTAATGCATGTATGAGTTCTGGTCTCAGATTCAAATGTGAATCATGTCCAGATGCAGCGGCTCACGCCTGCAATTCCAGCACTTTGGGAGGCCGAGGAGGGTGGATCACCTGAGGTCAGGAGTTTGAGAACCAGCCTGGACAACATGGAGAAACCCATCTCTACTAAATATGAAGATTAGCTGGGTGTGATGGCGCATGCCTGTAGTCCCAGCTACTTGGGAGTCTGGGGTAAGAGAATTGCTTGAGGCTGAAAGGCAGAGGTTGCGGTGAGCCGAGATTGCATCACTGCACTCCAGCCTGGGCAACAAGAGTGAAACGCCAACTCAAAAAAACAGAAAGCGAATCATGCTGGTGTTGGCTGGGGCTGGGTGAGGGTCTCAGGCAGCAGACACTTCCAGGGGAGAAATCCCTGTGCAGTAGAGATGAGTTGAAAGACCTGACTTCCAGAGCCCCAGAAAAACAATCAGAGGGCAGATGGTTTGGGGAAAGGGGGAGGTTCTGGTGAGCGGGCAATCTGCGTGCATCTGTTTGAGGCTGAGAGTGGGGTGGGGCACATGGATATGGTGAGGTCCCAGCTCTGGTACTTCTCAGCTGTCATTCAGCCCCACCAACCCTCGGTCTCCATATCTGTGCAGTGGGCAGGGAACATAATGATACCCGCTTCTACTTTAACATGTTTATTCGGCCCTGCACGGGGCTTCATGCCTGTAATCCAAGCACTTTGGGAGGCCAGGGTGGGCGGATCAGAAGGTCAGGAGTTAAAGGGTTCATAGAGAAATCCTGTCTCTACTAAAAATACAAAAAATTAGCCAGGCATGGTGGCACATGCCTGTAATCCCCACTACTCGGGAGGCTGAGGTAGGAGAATTGCTTGAACCTGGGAGGCGGAGGTTGCGGTGAGCCAAGGTTGTGCCATTGCACTCCAGCATGGGCAACAAGAGCAAAACTCCGTCTCAAAAAAAAAAAAGTTTTTTCAGAGGGTTAAGGTACACAGTGTGATCAAAGTGCCTAATCAGAAATAGTTTGTATTTTACTTATTTATTTATTTGGCAACTGAGTCTCGCTCTGTTGCCCAGGCTGGAGTGCAGTGGTGTCATTTTGACTCACTGCAGCCTCTACCTTTTGGATTCAAGGGATTCTCCTGTCTTAGCCTTCCAAGTAGCTTGGATTACAGGTTTTTTTAATTTTTAGTAGAGATGGGGTTTCACCCTGTTGGCCAGGCTGGTCTCCTGACCTCAAATGATCTGCCCACCTCGGCCTCCCAAAGTACTGGGATTATAGGTACTTATTTATTTTTATAGAGATGGGGGGATGTCCTACTATGTTACCCAGGCTGGTCTCGAATTCCTGGACTCAAGCAATCCTCCTGCCTGAAGCCTCCCAGAGTGCTGTGATTACAGGCATGAGCCGCTGTGCCCAGCCAGAAATATTTAAAAATTTTAAACCCCCTAACATCTTTTCGTCGTTTCTCCCAAATGTTTTTCCTTCTTTCTTTCTTTCTTTTTTTTGAGACAAAGTCTCACTCAGTTGCCCAGGCTGGAGTACACTGGCACGATCATGGCTCACAACAGCCTCAGTCTCCTGAGCTCAAGCCATCCTCCTAGCTCAGCCTCCTGAGTAGCTGGAACTACAGGCACACCACCATGTCCAGCTAATTTAAACATGTTCTGTAGAGACGGGAGTCTCACTATATTCCCCAGAGTGTTCTTCAACGCTTAGACTCATGTAGTCTCCCACCTCCACCTCCCAAAGTGCTGGGATTACAGGTGTGAGTTACCACATCCCGCTCCACTGTTTTTCATCCTAATTTAAGCTGCCACTCATGAATTCCTAAAAACAATATTAGCTATTCCTACCATGTAGTGAGTGTCTTCTGGGTGTCAGGCACTGTGCCTACACATATCATTTAATTTAACCTTCACAGTCATTCTGTGGGGTAGGTTTGTTATTGTTCTTATCAAAGAAGAAATAGGTCCAAAGAGGTGCAGTGGCTTTTCTGATCTCACCCAGTCTCTGAGTGGTAAGCCTATGAGGTGAGCCATCTGTTAACTTCAGGGAACACCAGAATCCTTTGAGGGCTTGTTCAAACACAGACTTCCAGGCCCCACCCCAAAGTGTCTGATGTAGCAGTTCTGGAGCGGATCCCAAGAATTCACATTCCCAGGCAATGTTGGTGCTGCGGGTCCTGAGGCACTTTGAGAAATACTCCCTAATACCAAGATCTCTCCACTGTCATTATCCCAATTAGGCATGTTATGTCAAGTCCAGCCTTTTACAATATGCTCAATTCAAGGAATTTGAAGTCTAGTACAATTCATTTAGCCCTTGGCACATATGAACCTATAGTCTCAATTAAGTCTTACAAATGAAAAGAACACACATCCCAACTTTCATGTACAATAAAGGTGCAAAAAGCTAGAAAATGCAAACAAGTAAGAAGGACAGAATCAGTCACTCCAATTACTCCAGTGAGGTCACTTTCTGTTATACGTGGTTGTATAGGAGAAGCTTTCTGCACTAACCAAGTCACTGGATTAAACATTCATGGGAGGTCAGACATGGTGGCTTACTCCTGTAATCCCAGTGACTTGGGAGGCTGAAGTAGGAGGATCACTTGAGGCCAGGAGTTCAGAAGTAGCCAGGGCAACTTGGCAAGGCCCTCATCTTTATTAAAAAAGAATTCCCTGGAGTTGGCTTACGAGATTAACCAATGCTTTCATTGCCCACTGTAAAATCTAGAACAATGTGAGGCTTACAGCAGCTGGTGGGTCCATTTCTAGTGTGATCAGCCACTAACTCCTGCTGAGTGAAGATGTGACCATGTGCTTATCAAGAGTCAGGTGGGTTGGTTCTCCTATCAGTTGCTCTTTTTTTTTTTTTTTTTGAGATGGAGTCTCATTCTGTTGCCCAGGCTGAAATATAGTGGCACGATCTCAGCTCACTGTAACCTCTGCCTCCCGGGTTCAAGTGATTCACCTGCCTCAGCTTCCCAAGTAGCTGGGATTACAGGCACAGACCACCATGCCCTGCTAATTTTTGTATTTTTAGTAGGGATGATGTTGAACAGGCTGGTCTTGAACACCTGACTTCAAAAAAAAAAGTTATCCATCCATCTCAGCCTCCCAAAGTGCTGGGATTACAGGTGTGAGCCCCTGTGCCTGGCTATCAGTTATTCTTGTAATTAAATCATATAATTATATAGGGCAAACTGATGAAATATGAGTGTTTTCCCACAGATAAGATGGATGTTTCTATGAATGCAGCTGAATGCTTTGGAAAGACTCTAAAAAGTTAGTTGGGACATATCATTACACATCTGTCCAAACCCATAGAATGTGCAGCCTCAAGAAGGAGCCCTAATGTGAACTAGACAAGAATGGTAATGCCTCAGCGTAGGTTTCTGTGTTGTAACAAAAACACCACTCATGGGCTGGGTGCAGTGGCTCACACCTGTAATCCCAGCACTTTTGGAGGCTGAGGTGGGCAGATCACCTGAGGTCAGGAGTTTGAGACCAGCCCGGACAACATGGTGAAACCTCATCTCTACTAAAAATACAAAAATTAGCCAGGCAGGGTGGCAGCCACCTGTAATCCCAGCTACTCGAGAGACTGAGGCAGGAGAATCACTTGAACCCAAGAGGCGGAAGTTGCTGTGAGCCAAGATCAGGCCACTGCAATCCAGCCTGGGCAACAGAGCAAGACTCAGCCTCAAAAAAACAAAAAACAAAACAAACAAAAAGCACCACTCATGTAGGGCATATTGATAATGGGGGAAGCTGTGTCTGTGTCAGGGGAGGGAACAGATGTATGGGAAATCTCTGTACCTTCTGCTTACTATTGCTGTGAATCTAAAACTGCTCCACAAAGGCTGGGTGGGTGGTGCAAGCCTGTTATCCCAGCACTTTTTGAGGCAGACCACCTGAGGTCAGGAGTTCGAGACCAGGATGGCCAACATGGTGGAACCCGTTCTCTACCAAAATACAAAAATTAGCCAGGCATACACCTGTAATTCCAGCTACTCAGGAAGCTGAGACAGGAGAATTGTTTGAACCCAGAGGCAGAAGTTGCAGTGAACGGCATTCATGCCACTGCACTCCAGCCTGGGCAACAGAGCAAGACTCTGTCTCAAAAAAAAAAAAAACTGCTTCAAAAAATAAAGTTTAGCTAAGTGCAGTGGCTCATGCCTGTAATCTCAGCACTTTGGGAGGTGGAAGTGGGTGAATCACAAGGTCAGGAGTTCAAGACCAGCCTGACCAAGACGGTGAGGCACTTTGGGAGGCTGAGGCGGGTGGATCACAAGGTCAAGAGATCAAGACCATCCTGGCCAACATAGTGAAACCCCGTCTCTACTAAAATATAAAAAATTAGCTGGGCGTGGTGGCACGCAATCTGTAGTTTCAACTGCTTGGGAGGCTGAGGCAGAAGAATTGCTTGAACCCGGGAGACTGAGGTTGCAGTGAGTGGAAATCGTGCCACTGCACTCCAGCCTGGTGCCTGGCAACAGAATGAGACTCTGTCTCAAAAAGAAAAAAAAAAAGAAATAGGAAGTGGATGAAGGCTGGGCATGGTGACTCATGGCTGTAATCCCAGCACTTTGGGAGGCTGAGGTGGGTGAATCACCTAAGGTCGGGAGTTTGAGACCCGCCTGACCAACATGGAGAAGCCTCGTCTCTACTAAAAATACAAAATTAGCCAGGCATGGTGGTACATGCCTATAATCCCAGCTACTTGGGAGGCTGAAGCAGGAGAATCACTTCAACCCAGGTGGCGAAGGTTGTGGTGAGCCGAGATCCCACCATTGTACCCCAGCTGGGCAACAAAAGTGAAACTCTGTCTCAAAAAAAAAAAAGTCCAGACACCGTGGCTCACACCTGTAATTTCAGCACTTTGGGAGGCCAAGGTGGGCAGATCATGAGGTCAGGAGTTTGCGATCAACCTGACCATCATGGTGAAACCCCATCTCTACTAAAGATACAAAAATTAGCCTGGCATGGTGGCACATACCTATAGTCCCAGCTGCTCAGGAGGCTAAGGCAGGAGAATCACTTGAACCTGGGAGGCAGAGGTTGCAGTGAGCTGAGATCGTGCCATTGCACTCCAGCATGGGTGACAGAGCAAGACTCTGTCTCATTAAAAAAAAATGAATGAATGAATAAAGGGAGAAACTTGGAGCAAGACCCCTTGGCCCTCTCTGGACTCAAGTTCCCCGTTTTTTAGTTGTTGGCAGCTAAATTTCTCATCCTTACAAAAATGAGCAGACACAATATTAGACTTTATTTTTAGATATGTGTAGACCACCCTCCTGAACTCCTACTGTGGATTCCTTGGGAGGAAGTGATCAGCTGAACCCTATGAAGGGAGCCCCTGAATTTGAAGATCTGAGATCCCTTCCAGCCCTGGTGTTAATAGTTGTAATCGCCGAGGGTGGTGGTTCATGCCTGTAATCTCAGCACTTTGGGAGGCCGAGGCAGGTGGAGCACTTGAGGTCGGGAGTTTGAGACCAACCTGGCTGACATGGTCAGGTCTCTACTAAAAATACAAATTTAGCCGGAACTGATGGCACATGCCTGTAATCCCAGCTACTCAGGAGGTTGAGGCAGGAGAATCACTTAAGGCTGACAGGCAGAGGTAGCTATGATCTGAGATTCCTCCATTGGACTCCAGCCTGGGCAACAAGGGTGAAACTCTGTCTCTAAATAAACAAACAAATAAATAGTTGTAATAATGATAATAGTAATAATAATAGGATCCAGAAGTTTCAGGACTTCTGGATCAGGCACTGTCCTAAAAGTTTTATCTCATGTAATCTTTTTGCAGGTTTATAATCCAGGCATGGTTATTATCACTTCCATTTTCCTGATGAGAAAACTGAGGCTTAGAGAGGCTAAATGACTTGTTCACGTTGCACAGCCTGAAAGTTAAGCCCATGGTGTCCAATTTACCATGGCAAACACCACAGTCTACCACTACCCTATCTCCATTACAGGAGAGTATAAACATACAACTTCCATGAGGCTCCTTCCCTCCTTCCTTCCCTCCCTCCTTCCTTCCCTCCCTCCCTCCCTCCCTCCCTCCCTCCCTCTCTCCCTCCTTCCTTCCTTCCTTCCCTCCTTCTTTCCTTCCTTCCCTCTTCCTTTCTTTCCCACTCCACCTCCCTCCCTCCCTCTTCTCTCCTTCCTTCCTTCCTTCCTTTCTTTTAAGACCAAGTCTCACTCTGTCACCCAGGTTGGAGGGCAATGGTGTGATCTTGGCTCACTGCAACCTCGGTCCCCTGGGTTAAAGCGATTCTCCTTCCTCAGCTTTCCAAGTAGCTGAGACTAAAGCCTCCTGCCACCATGCCCTGCTAATTTTTCCTTTTTTAGCAGAAACAGGATGTTACTATATTGACCAGGCTGGTCTTGAACTCCTGACCTCAGGTGATCCACCCACCTCAGCCTCTTAAAATGCTGAGATTGCAGGCATGAGCCACCGTGCCTGGTCTATGGGGTTCTTTCAAGGGCAAACTCAAGTTGCTGTTTGTTTGTTTGAGATGGAGTCTCACACTGTGTCCCAGCTGGAGTGCAGTGGCATGATCTCAGCTCACTGCAACCTCTACCTCCCAGGTTCAAGAGATTCTCCTGCCTCAGTCCTCTGGGTAGGTGGGATTGCAGGCACCTGCCACCATGTCCAGCTAATTTTTGCATTTTTAGTACAGACAGGGTTTCACCATGTTGGTCAGGCTGGTCTCAAACTCTTGACCTCATGATCTGCCTGCCTCATCCTCCCAAAGTGCTGGGATTACAGGTGAAAGCCACCACACCTGGCCAGGAACATTTTCTATATGGATTATGGGGGTTGTCAGGGAAGGCTTTTGTGAGGAGGTAACATTTTTATTTTTGAGACAGAGTTTCACTGTTTTTGCCCAGGCTGGAGTGCAATGGTGCAATCTTAGCTCATCACAATCTTTGCCTTCCCAGCTCAAGTGATTCTTCTGCCTCAGCCTCCCTAGTAGCTGATTACAGGCATGCACCACCATGCCCAGCTAATTTTGTATTTTTAGTAGAGATGGGGCCTCTCCATGTTGGTGAGGCTGGTCTCGAACTCCTAAACTCAGGTGATCCACCTGCCTTGGCTTCCCAAAGTGCTGGAATTACAGGCATGAGCCACTGCACCTGGCCGAGGTAAATTTTTTTTTTTTTTACAGACAGTGTCTCTTCATGTCACCCAAGCTAGTTTAGAACTCCTGGGCTCAAGTGATCCTCCTGCCTTAGCCTCCCAAAGTGCTGGGATTACAGGCATGAGCCACCAGGCCCAGCCAGAGGTGACCTTTTAAGATGAGACCTGAGGGGTGAGTAGGAGTGAGCTGGTCAACGAGAAGAGGGAAGAGACAGAGCAATGCAGAAACCCCAGTCCTTGCCCTTCAAAAGTTGACAGCCAGGTGAGCAGAAGGGATATAGTAACTCAGCATAGCAGAGTGATGCTCCAGGAGGTTGTGGAGGTGAAAGAAGCCCTGACTCAGCCTGAGGAATGCAGGCGACTTTGCCCAGGATGGCCATGTTTTCCAACACCTGGAAATAAGCGCAGGCTGCATCACAACCTGGGTGAAGAGAATGGTGTTCAAGAGAATCAGGGCTGGCCAGGAGCAAGGGAGGGGTATCCTAAGTGTTAAAAACCTCCAATCAGCCAACTAGTGGTGGGCGGAAGGCCCATTCAACTTCAGATCTGATCTTGATACTGTTTTCACCTCCATTGTCAATGCTAAGCCTTTGTTTGAACTAAGTCCTTCTATCTGAAGTCCTTTGTGACCCGGCAACAAGTGGTATAAATGGTGACATTTAAATAAGTGGAAGATTCCTTAGTAAAGACAGGGTTTTGCCGTGTTGGCCAGGCTGGTCTCAAACTCCTGATCTCAAGTGATCCACCCACTTCAGCCTCCTAAATTGCTGGGACTACAGGAATGACACACTGCACCCAGCTATGTCTTTTATTTTTTGTAGAGAGAGGGTCTTGTCTTGATCTTTGTCACCCAGGCTAGTCTCGAACTTCTGGCCTCAAATAATCCTCCCACCTTGGACTTTCAAAGTGTTGGGATTACCTGGTTTGGCCCATGTTTTTTATTTGTATAAGTTTGTGGGGCACTTGTATAATTTTGTTACATGCATAGGTTTTCTAGAGCTCAAGGCAGAGCATTTAGAGTATCCATGACCCAAATAACATACATTATATGCATTCACTATTTGCCTATCCTCCTCTCAACTCCCACCCTTGAATTTTCTTATGAAATCTTCTTAGGATCTAGGATCACTGCAACCTCTGCTTGCTGGGCTCAAGTGATCCTCCCACTCACCTCAGCCTCCCAAGTAGCTGGAACTACAGGCTCACACCACCGTTCCCTGCTAATTTTTGGGTTTTTTTTGGTAGAGAGGTTTTGCCCTGTTGCCCAGGCTGATGTCAAACTCCTGGGCTCAAGTGATCCACCCACCTAAGCCTCTCAGAGTGCTGGGATTACAGGCATGAGCCACTGAGCTTGGCCTGTTTGTTTTTTGAGTTAGGATCTTGCTATGTTGCCTAGGCTGCCCTTGAATTCCTGATCCTCCTGACTCAGCCTCCCAGGTAGCTGGGACTATAGGTGTGTTCCATCAGGCTGGGCTGGAATTTATAATCTAGTGAAAGAGTTTAACAACAGAGCAAACTTAAAACACACAAACAAAAACCTAACATGATACTTGCTGTAGAAAAAGGAAGGGGTGCTTGAGCCCAGGAGTTAAAGACCAGCTTGGGCAACATGGTGAAACCCTATCTCTACAAAAATTACAAAAATTAGCCAAGCATGATGGTGCACATTTGTAATCCCAGCACTTTGGGAGGCAGGGGCAGACAGATTACTTGAGGCCAGGAGTTCAGACCATCCTAGCCAACATGGCAAAACCCTGTCTCTACAAAAAACACAAAAATTAGCTGGGTGTAGTGGCACACAACTGTAGTCCCAGCTAATTGGGAGGCTGAGTCACAAGAACTGCTTGAACCTGGGAAGCTGGGGTTGCTGTGAGCTGAGACCATGCCACTATACTCCAGCCAAAAAGAGTGAGACTGTGTCTCAAAAAAAATTTAAAAATAGAAATAAAAATAAAGCCTGAGACATGGTGGTGCATGCCTGTAGTCCCAGCTACATGGGAGGCTGAGGCAGGAGAATTGCCTGAGTCTGGGAAGTGGAGGTTTCAGTAAGCCAAGATTGTGCCATTGAACTCCAGCGTGGGTGACAGAGCTAGACTCTGTCTCAAATAAATAAATAAATAAATAAATAAATAAATAAATAAATAAATAAATAAATAAATAAATAAAAACCCTGAAGCTGAACATGGTGGCTCATGCCTGTAATCTCAGCATTTTGGGAAGCCAAGGCAGGCAGATCACTTGAGGTCAGGAGCTCGAGATTAGCCTGGCCAACATGGTGAAACCCCTGTCTCTACTTAAAATGCAGAAATTAGCTGGGTGTGGTGGTGCACACCTGTAGTTTCAGCTACATGGGAGGCTGAGGCAGAAGAATCGCTCACACCAGGGAGGTGGAGGCTGCAGTGAGCCGAGATCTTGCCACTGCACTCCAGCCTGGGTGACAGAGCAAGACTCCATCTCAAAAAAGAAAAAGTAAAGCCTGAGAACAGTCTCTGTTACAAGCAGTGTTTAAATCGACTTCCTCTCCACCCCAGTCATTTGCACTGCTTTCTGCCAACTTCAAGACAGATAAAGTAATGTCAAGACCAATGCCATGTATGTAACTTGAGAATAATGTATAATTAAATTACACTTTAAGTCAAATTATGCTTGATTTAAATTATACTTCAAATTAAGGAGAGAAAGCAACTATCCAAGACCAGGCTTACAGCGAGCAGGTTCCCTTCTCCTAAGAGCTGATATGTTTATAATAACTGTGGCTCCTCAGAATGAAATTTGACCTCATGGAAGTGCATAACCCATGAATCCTGTAGCCAGAGTCTTAAACTGGAGGATAATGCTGATGTTTCAGGTCTCCAAAAATAGGAAAGATCCATAATATAAGCCTCGGCCAATATGTGAAAGAAGGCAAAGCCCACAAATGGAAACAAGGTTACAGGTGCCATTTCAATAAACAATAGCGCTAAAACCGAGCCAATGGCACACTTTTACCTTAAAGTTATTTCAGTCTGAAGTTGTTTCTTTTTTTCTTTTTATTTATTTCTACCTGAAGTTGTTACAAGTGGTTTATCATCAGAAGAAAAGCAGTAACAGCAAAATGACAATATCTTCTATGTAAAAACAATTTATTATTTTTTATAATTATTTTTATTTATTTATTTATTATTTTATTTTTGTGAGACAGAGTCTCACTCTATTGGCCAGGCTGGAGTGCAATGGCACAATCTCGGCTCACTGCAATCTCCTCCTACCACGTTCAAGCGATTCTCCTGCCTGAGCCTCCTGAGTAGCTGGGATTACATAAGTGTGCCACCATACCCGGCTAATTTTTGTATTTTTAGTAGAGACAGGGTTTCACCATGTTGACCAGGCTGGTTTTGAACTCCTGGTGATCCACCCACCTTGGCCTTCCAAAGTGCTGGGATTACAGGTGTGAGCCACCACTCACAGGGTCTCACTCTGTCACCCAGGTTGGAGTGCAGCAGTGCTCACTGTGCTCAAATAATCCTCCTACTTCAGCCCCCTAAGTAGCTGGGATTACAGACATTCACCACCATGCCCTGCTAATTTTTTTTTTTTTATAGAGGTGAGAGTCTCCCTTTGTTTCCCAGGCTGGTCTTGAACACCTGGCTTCAAGCGATCCTTCCACCTCAGCCTCTAAAAGGGCTGGAATTACAGGCATGATCCACCATGCCTGGCTTTACTATCCACACTAGAAAGTTCATGAGCAACCGACTACTTCGGAGGAAACAAATGGTCATTGATGTTCTTCACCCCAGGAAGGCAACAGGCCTAAGACAGAAATTTGGGAAAAACTAGCCAAAATGTACAAGACCATACGGATGTCATCTTTGTATTTGGATTCAGAACTCATTTTGGTGGTGGCAAGACAACTGGCTGTGGCATGATTGATGATTCCCTGGATTATGCAAAGAAAAATGAACCCAAACATAGACTTGCAAGACATGGTCTGTACGAGAAGAAAAACACCTCAAGAAAGCAATGAAAGGAAGGTGAGGATGGAAAGAAGAAAGTCAGGGGACTGCAAAGGCCAATGTTGGTGCTGGCAAAAAGTGAGCTGGAGATTGGGTCACAGCCGAAGCAGTAAAGGTGCTGCAATGATGTTATCTATGGCTGTTGTGGATTTTTCATGAGAAGCTTAATAAACTAAAAACTTTTGTGGAAAAAAAAAGTTAGGAACAATTAGTATATGTTTTTTTTTTTAAGATGGGGTTTCACCATGTTGGTCAGGCTGGTCTTGAACTCCTGACCTCAGGTGATCCACCCACCTTGGCCTCCGAAGTGCTTGGATTACAGGTGTGAGCCACTGTGCCTGGCCTAGTATCTGTTATTACTGTGGAGGCTGTCGTGGGAAATGCAGACAGGAGCATGGTGACTGCCTGGGTTGGGTTTAGAATTTAGCTGTGGAGCACATGAAACTGTTAGATAAAAACAGAATTCATAGCTCACGAGCTGTTATATTGCACAGTAAGAGTCCAGACGGTGTGTCAACATTTAAAGAAGCAGTATTGACTTGTGTGTGTGGGTGTGGGTGGGTGTGTGTATGTGTGTGTATAGCTGGGTGTGGTGGCACGTGCCTGTAATTCCAGCTATTAGGGAGGCTGAGGCAGGAGAATCACTTGAACCCAGGAGACCGAGGTTACAGTGAGCCAAGATAGGGCCACTGCACTCCAGCCTGGGTGACAGAGTGAGACTCCACCTCAGGAAAAAAAATCAGCACTTTGTTTGTGTCAGGCAGTGTGTTTGGTGTTGAGATATGGGAGTAAGCAAGACAGACAAGGTACCTGCTCTTGTGAAGCTTCCAGGCAACTTAGACGTTAATGGGAGGAAAAGTGGGAAGAGCATTCCTGGCACAGGTAATGGCATGAGCAAAGGTCCTGAGGTTGGAAAGGGCTTGGCATATTTTAGAAACAGAAAGAAGCGTAGTTCCGAGGATGGATGATGTGTCCCTAGGAATAACGGTGGAGATAGGCAGCAATCATACTCCTTAGCACCTTGGAGGTCAGAGTGAGTAGTTTGAGTTCCATCCTGGGTGCAACAGGGTTTCAAAGAGGGATGGTGGGATAGGCAGATTGTACTTTAGAAGGATCTCCTAGCCAGGTGCCCTGGCTCACACTTGTAATCCCAACACTTTAGGAAATGGAAGCAGGAGGATCACTTGAATTCAGGAGATTGAGAACAGCCTGAGCAACATGGTAAAACCCTATCTCTAGAAAAACACAAAACTTGGCTGGGCATGGTGACTCACACCTGTAATCCTGGCACTTTGGGAGGCCAAGGCAGGCAGATCCTCTGAAGTTGGTAATTTTAGACCAGCCTGGCCAACGTGGAGAAACCCCATTGCAACTAAAATTGCAAAAATTAGGTGGGTGTGGTGGTGGGCACCTGTAGTCCCAGCTACTCAGGAAGCTGAGGCAGGAGAATTGCTTGAATCTGGAGTACAGAGGTTGCAGGGAGCCGAGATCATGCCATTTCATTCCAATCTGGGCAACAGAGCAAAATTTGGTCTTAGTAAATAACAACAAAGAAAACAACTTAGCTGGGCATGGCGGCATGCACCTGTAGTCCCAGCTATTTGGGACACTGAGGTGGGAGGATCGCTTGAGCCCAGGAGGTCAAGGCTGCAGTGAGTCGTGATTGCACAACTTCCCTCTATCCTGAGTGACAGAGTGAGTCTCTGCCTCAAAAGAAAGAAAGAGAAAGAAAGAAAGAAAGAAAGAAAGAAAGAAAGAAAGAAAGAAGGAAAGAAAGAAAAACAAAAACAAAAATCAGTGATGAGTTTGTGAAAGGTGGTAAAATAGATGCTCAGGCCAGGCATGGTGGCTCATGCCTGTCATTCCAGCACTTTGGGAGGCTGAGGCAGGCAGATCACGAGGTCAGGAGTTTGAGATCATCCTGGCCAACATGATGAAACCCTGTCTCTAAAACCTCTGCCTCTCGGGTTCAATTTAAAAAAAAAAAGCCAGGTGTGATGGTGTGCACCTGTAGTCCCAGCTATTCGGTAGGCTGAGGCAGGGGAATTGCTTGAATACAGGAGACAGTGGTTGCAATCAACCGAGATCAGGCCATTGCACTCTAGCCTGGAGACAGAGTGAGACTGTCTCAAAAACCAACAACAAAATAGATGCTCATCTGTGCACAGAATATCTCTAGAAGACCATGTCAGAATTCTCTAGGATGGTAATCTTCTTGGGAATGAAACTGGGGTGGCTGGAGGGCAGGAGCAGGGAGACGTTTCATTCTTGCCTTTTTTTTCTTTTCTTTTTGACATGGAGTCTCTCTCTGTTGCCAGGCTGGAGTGTAGTCGTGTGATCTCAACTCACCACAACCTCCGCCTCCCAGGTTCATGCAATTCTTCTGCCTCAGCCTCCCGAGTAGCTGGGACTACAGGTGTGCACACCATACCTAGCTAATTTTTGTATTTTTAGTAGAGACGGGGTTTCACCATGTTGGCCAGGATGGTCTCAATCTCTTGATCCACCTGCCTTGGCCTCCCAAAGTGCTGGATTACAGGCATGAGCCCCCATGCCCAGCCTTTTTTTTTTTTTTTTAAGTTGGTGCAGAGACTGCCACCAACTGGGCGAGAGCGGTACTGCAGACACGAGTGCCAGAGTCACCCCACCAGGCCACTTTGCTGTAAATGTTCACTGAGCCTTTTCTGCTCCAAGCAGAAGGGGTCCCTGCCCTCATGTGGCTTACAATCTAATGGAACTAATACCATCAACAGAAGTGCTTGTAGTAACTTCATTTATTTATTTATTTTGAGATGGAGTCTCCTTCTGTTGGCCAGGCTGGAGTGCAGTGGCACGATCTTGACTCACTCCATCCTCTGCCTTCTAGGTTCAAGTGATTCTCCTGCCTCAGCCTCCTGAGTAGCTGGGATTACAGGCCCGTGCTATTGCACCCGTCTAATTTTTTGTGTTTTTAGTAGAGGTGGGGTTTCACCGTGTTGGTCAGACTGGTCCCACTAGTGATCTGCCTGCCTCGGCCTCCCAAAGTACTGGGATTACAGGCGTGAGCCACTACACCTGGCCACGACTTTATTTAAAAAAAATTTTTTGGCCAAGCACGGTGTCTCATGCCTGTAATCCCAGCACTTTGGGAGGCTGAGGTGGGCGGATCCCCTGAGGTTGGGAGTTTGACACCAGCCTGAACAACATGGAGAAACCTAGTCTCTACTAAAAATACAAAATTAGCTGGGCATGGCAACGCATGCCTGTAATCACTGCTGCTCAGGAGGAATTGCTTCAACCCTGGAGGCAGAGGTTGTGGAGAGCCAAGATCACGCCATTACACTTCAGCCTGGGCAACAAGAGCGAAACTCCATCTCAAAAAAAAATTATCTCTTTATAGCAATGCAAGAAAAAACATGTTTTGTTTTGTTTTGATTTTGGTTTTGGTTTGTTGTTAATAGAGATGATGTTACCCTATGTTGCCCAGGCTGGTCTTAAAGTCCTGGAACCAAGCAATTCTCCTGCCTCAGACTCCCAAAATGCTTGGATTACAGGCATGAGCCACCACACCTAGTCTTTACGAACTTTACAATCTGCTTTTTGATGAAAGCTTTTGTTCTTTTTTTTTTTTTGAGACGGAGTTTTGCTCTTGTTACCCAGGCTGAAGTGTAAAGGCACGATCTCGGCTCACTGCAACCTCCGCCTCCTGGGTTCAAGCAATTCTCCTGCCTCAGCCTTCTGAGTAGCTGGGACTACAGTCATGTGCCACCATGCCCAGCTAATTTTTGTATTTTTAGTAGAGATGGGGTTTTACCGTGTTGACTAGGATGGTCTTGATCTCTTGACCTCGTGATCCACCCACCTCATCATCCCAAAGTGCTGGGATTACAGGAATGAGCCACTGTGCCTGGCCCAGAAAGCTTTTGTTCTTATAATACAAGTACTATATGTTCATGGTAGAAAATTTAAAAAGAAAATGCAAAGCCCAGACATAACTTCTGTGAACATGTGAGCAGAGCCCTTGCAGAACTGTCCTATGTGTTTTACAAAAATGCAAGCATACATTTAATATTTTGTAGCCTGCTTTCTTGTTTTTAACAGCTTTATTGACACACAGTGTGAGGGGGACCGATATTAATACATTCCAATATACCACCTTTTCACATACCATTGATCTGCTTTGTTTTAAACTTAATGGAATACTGGGTGATTAATAATAATGTAATACAAATCACTGCTGTAGGCTGAGGAAGGTGCTAAGTGCTTTACACACATCATCATATTTGGTTCTCTCAAAAACCCAGACAGTAGGTCCTATTATTTTTTTCATTCTGCTGATGAAGAAACTGAAGCATAAAATGACACGTCCTGCAACAGCAGTGGAACCTGGATTTATTTTTAGTATTTTGAGACAGGGTCTCACTCTGCTGCCCAGGCTGGAGTGCAATGGCATGATCTTGGTTCACTGAAGCCTCTACCTCCTGGACTCAAGTAATCCTCCATCTCAGCCTCCCAAGTAGCTGATATTACAGGTGTGCACCACCATGCTCAGCTAATTTCTGTATTTTTTTTTTTGTAGAGACAGTGGTTTGCCATGTTGTCCAGGTTGGTCTTGAACTCTGGGGCTCAAATGATCCTCCTATCTCAGCCTCCCAAAGTGCTGGGATTATAAGTGTGATCCACCTTGCCTGGTTAGAGGTGGACTTAAATCCAGCTTTGTCTGAGAACCTGAGTTCTTAACCATTTTGTTATGCCTTCCCTGTGCCAGGCTTCGAGGAAATTTAGAGGAATCTGAAAAAAAAAAAGAGTCTCCTAGCCGGGTGCAGTGGCTCACACCTGTAATCCCAGCACATTGGGAGGTCGAAGTGGGTGGGTCACCTAAGGTCAGGAGTTCGAGACCAGCCTGAGCAACATCGTGAAACCCCATCTTTACTAAAAATACAAAAATTAGCCAGGCATGGTGGCATGTGCTGGTAATCCCAGCTACTCAGGAGGCTGAGCCACTCGGTTAGTCAAGATTGTACCACTACAGTCCAATCTAGCAACAGAACAACACTCTGTCTCAAAAAAAAAAAAAGAAAAAGAAAAAAGGGGGGTATCTCTTGGGGCTCACAATTGAATGAGAAAGCAAAATAATCATCATACGAGGTACAGGGAGTTGAACATCACCAGAGGACCAAAGGCCAGGGTCAGGATATAACCAGAAAAGGCTGCCTGGAAGAGGTGAGAACCTGCTGTGATGTGTGCAGCCAAAGGTGGGGAACCATGTGGGGCTGGCCTGAGAAAGTCTCAAGTGTAGACAAGTGTATGAGTATCAACAGGGACCAGTAAGGAAAAATAAGTGAGCACCAAATTCTATGGGGTCACAGAGATAGATGATACTGGGGCTCTGCCCTCCAAAGGTGACAATCCAGCAAGGCAGAGGGTTGAGGGGTGGGGGTAGGAGCACAGAAATAAGTAATAGCCATCATCACTGTGCATCGCCCTCCACATGCATCAGGCTTTCTATCTACATAGTCCCATTTAAGCTCACAACATCTCTGGAAGATCCAGTTATTAGCCCCATTTATAAATGAAGAAAGAAAGGCTCAGACAGGTAAAGCAGATTGCTCTAGATCTTCCCAGTAGGAAGGGTTAGGGCCAAGGCTCAAAGCTGTGTGGCTCAAGGTCCAAGTCCAGTGTTCTAACCTGCACAGCTACGCTATTCAGCCTGCCCCGGTTGGACTGCCCCCTCCCACTGCAAAGAAAGCAACTCTGACACCCAACCTTTTTTTTTGAGACAGTCTGGTTTTGTTGCCCAGACTGGATCTTGGCTCACTGCAACCTCCACTTCTCAGGTTCAAGTGATTCTTGTGCTTCAACCTCCCAGTAGCTGGGATTACAGACACCCGCCACCATGCCTGGCTAATTTTCTTTTTAAGGTGGTGTTTCACTCTATCGTCCAGGCTGGAGTGCAATGGCACGATCTTGGCTCACTGCAACCTTTGCCTCACAGGTTTAAGTGATTCTTGTGCCTCAGCCTCCTGAGTAGCTGGGATTACAGGCATGCATCACCATGCTGGGATAATTTTTGTATTTTTAGTAGAGCTGGGGTTTTGTCATGCTGGCCAGGCTGGTCTCATAAACCCCCGACCTCAGGTGATTCTCCTTTCTTGGCCTCCCAAAGTGCTGGGATTATAGGCGTGAGCCACCACACCCAGCCTCTCTGGTGGTATTCTTTAGAAAGATATCTTTCTGGAACACTCTTTCCATCCCAACCCAAACTTCTTTCTCATTCACTGACATTTATTTGGGAGTAGGTGACTTAGATGTCACTGACTGGACTGACTTAGACTGACTGGACTGACTGCCCCTCCAAAGCCAAGTGCAATTTTGATCTGCTTCCATTGACTCTGTACCTCCCTGGTCAAGACAATTCTTACAGTTAGCAGTTATTGAGCACTCACTTTGTGCCAGGCACTGTGCTGAGCGCAGTATCTCAGCATGGTTAAGCATGGAGGCTTTGGGGCCAGACTTCCAGATTTAAATTCTGACTCAGGAACAGTGGCCGGCACATGTAATTCCACCACTTTGGGAGGCTAAGGTGGGAGGACTGCTTAAACTCAGGAGTTGGAGATCAGCCTGGGCAGCATAGCAAGACCCCCATCTCTACCAAAAAAAATTAGCTGGATGAGGTGATGTACACTTGTAGTCCTAACTACTCAGGAGGCTGTGGTGGGAGGATCACCTGAGCCCAAAAGTTCAAGGCTGCAGTGAGTCATGACTGCACCACTGTGCTCCAGCCTGGGTGACAGAGCAAAAAACAAAGTTGTAGGTCGGGCACCGTGGCTCACACCTGTAATCCCAGCACTTTGGGAGGCTGAGGCAGGCAGATCACCTGAGGTCAGGAGTTCAAGACCAGCCTGACCAATATGATGAAACCCCATCTCTACTAAAATTGCAAAAATTAGCTGGGTGTGGTGGCATGCACTTGTAATCTCATCTACTCAGGAGGCTGAGGCATGAGAATCGCTTGAATCCAGGAGGCGGAGGTTAGAGTGAGAAGAGATTATGCCATTGCATTCCAGCCTGGGCAACAAGAGTGAAATCCCATCTCAAAAAATAAATAAATAAAAGAAAAATTCTGACTCTATCACTTAGAGGGCTGTGAAACAAGCAAATGACTTAACCATTTGTCCCTCAGTTTCCTTCTCCATAAAGTGGGAGTGTTGTGTTGTAATGACCAAATTAATACATGTGAAGGGCCCATGACATAGTAAATGCTTACAAGTTAGCTAATATCTGTATCCTATAAAGTCCTTGTCATAACTGTAATTCCCAGATGAGGCACTAAGAGGTAACTTGACTTACCCGTGATTACACAGCTAAGCAGCAGATCTGATACTTGAACTTGACACCAAGGCCCATGCCTTCCTGCCTTCCCATTGTAGAGCTCATCACACTTGTTGTTATAATGTGGTTACCTGTCAGTCTTTCCCTCTGAATTGGGTGTTCTATGGGGACCACTGTTGTGGTACCAGCCCAAGGACTCACTTGAATGAATTAAAGGTGTTGAAACATCTGTAATCCCAGCACTTTGGGAAGCTGAGGCGGGCAGATCACTTTGAGCTCAGGAGTTCAAGACTAGCCTGGGCAACATGGTGAAACTTCATCTCTACTAAAAATATAGAAATTAGCTGGGTGTGGTTGTTCATGCCTGTAATCCCAGCTACAGGGGAAGCTGAGGTGAGTGGGAAGATTGCTTGAGCCCAGGAAGCTGAGGCTGTAATGAGCTGTGATCGCACCGCTGAATTCCAGCTCAGGCAACAGAGCAAGACTCTGTCTCAAAAGAAAAGAAAAGAAATTGTCCAAGTAAGAGATGAGAATAACTTTGGCCAAATTCGTGGCCCTACCAATTGGTAATGTAAGAAGTGGTCAGATGTTGGGCTTGGTGGCTCCTTTCTGTAATCCCAGCACTTTGGGAGGCTGAGGCAGGTGGATCATGAGGTCAAGAGATCGAGACCATCCTGGTCAACATGGTGAAACCTCGTCTCTACTAAAAATACAAAAAATTAACTGGGCATGGTGGCACATGCCTGTAATCCCAGCTACTCAGGAGGCTGAGGCAGGAGAATTGCCTGAACCCAGGAGGCAAAGGTTGTGGTGAGCCGAGATTGCACCATTGCACTCCAGCCTGGGTAACAAGAGCAAAACTCCATCTCAAAACAAAAAAATTAAAATATTAGCTGGGCATGGTGGTGCACACTTGTGGTCCCAGGTACAGGGGAAGCTGAAGTGAGTGGGAAGATTGCTTGAGCCTAGGAAGCTGAGGCTACAATGAGCTGTGGTCGCACCACTGCACTCCAGCCTGGGTGGCAGAGCAAGACCCTGTCTAAAAAAAGTGGTCAGATAGTCAGTTGCTAGATATATTGGAAAATAGGCAATGTTTGTTATTGATGGATTGGATATGAAGAGTGTGTGTGTGTGAATGTGTGTGTGTGTGTGTGTGTGTGTGCGTGTGTGAGAGAGAGAGAGAGAAAGAGAGAGAGAGAGAGAGAGAGGAGTCAAAGATGATTCTGGAATGCTCAACCTGACTTAAGGAGTGGTCATTTAGAGGTAGGGAAAACAATTTATGTAAAGTGTTTAGCACAGCTATGGACAGAAAATAAGTGCTCAATAAATATCAGATATTCTTTGTATTAGTGATTTTTGTTTCCTGAGCTGTCTAACTTCGGTCACCCAAGGCCCTGCAAATCCTGAGCATACCTGGCAATAACATCCTAGCTATCACTGGGTGTGACAGTGCACACCTGTAGTCCCAGCTACTTGAGAGGCAGAGGCAGAAGAATCGCTTGAGTCCGGGAGTTCTGGGCTGTAGTGTGCTATGCCGATTGGGTGTCTGCACTAAGCTTGGCATCAATATGGTGACCTCTGGGTCACACTGATAGAGTGGGGGGCCACCAAGTTGCCTAAGAAGGGGTAAACTGGCCCATGTCAGAAACAGAGCAGGTCAAAACTCCAGTGCTGATCGGTAGTGGGATTGTGCCTGTGAATAGCTGCTGCACTCCAGCCTGGGCAACATAGCAAGACCCCATCTCAAAGGAAAACAAAAGCAAAAAAAAAAAAAATAAAAGCATAGTCATCATGCTTCTGCATATGCTATACATATATACTCTCAAGCACATGGTAGACAGAATCTTTACTTAGAAGGGCTACCCTGCAAGGTGTATGAAAAAATTGAAAATGAACATTTCTTTAATTTCTTAACATATTCCAGGCATTGGGTACTTTTCACTTAATTCTGTCTCTACCACTAGACTGTATGCTGCATGAGAGAGGGAGCTTATAGTTCTGTGGACACTAGTCCACACTTAACACATGGTAGTTACCTTAGTTAATATTTATTAAATGAACACCTACATTAATAGAGATGGAGACTCAGTAACTTCCCAAGGTGGAGCTGGGTTTTAATAACTATTTGTTGTAGGCTGGGCATGGTAGCTCACGCCTGTAAGCCCAGCACTTTGGGAGGCCGAGGCAGGTGGATCACTTGAGGTCAGGAGTTTGAGACCAGCCTGGACAACATGGTGAAACCCCATCTCTACTAAAAAATACAAAAATTAGCCAGGCATGGTGGTGCATGTCTGTAATCCCAGCTACTTGGAGGCTGAGGTGAAAGAATCGCTTGAACCCAGGAGGCAGAGGTTACGGTAAGCCAAGATCACACCATTGCACTCCAGCCTGGGCAACAGAGCAAGACTCTGTCTCAAAAAAAACTGTTATGTAAATGATTGAATAAATGCATGTTACATTACTATATTCCTATTTTAGAGAAGAGAAAGCATAGCTGGTGGCAAACCGGAGATTTGAACCCAGGAGTTTTTGATCCCTGGTCTTGATCACTTTCTTTTTCTTATCTTTAGAGACAGTGTCTTGCTATGTTGCCCAGGCTGGACTTGAACTCCTGGGCTTAAGGGATCCTCTGGCCTCAGACTCTCAAGTAGCTAGGACTACGAGTGAGTCTGGCTAGCTTAGACTCTTTGTATGGCCCCACTGTGGGGCCTCAGATACTCTTTGGCTGTGTTTGAGGATGTGTTTCACAGGTTTGATGATCCTGATTGCACCACGAAGTGTAAAAACCTAGGCTACTCGAGAAAGATTGAAGGTTAAATCAGATTGTAAAGTTCTAGTAATATGATCCTAAGTTTTTGTCTTCATGAAACTGCATGACTGAAAGCATCAGTTTCAGCTGACCTGCCCAAGGCCACACAGGCTGTAGGGGAACAAGACATGAGCCCAGTTTTCCCACACCAGACTTCCTGTTTGTTCTCCTACCCAGGAGTTCTTTTTTTCTTTCTTCCGAGAAGGAGTATCACTTTTATTTATTTATTTATTTTGAGTTGGAGTCTTGTTCTGTTGCCAAGGCTGGAGTGCAGTGGCATGATCTTGGCTCACTGCAACCTCTGCCTCCCAGGTTCAAGTGATTCTCCTGTCTCAAGCTTTCTGTATATAAAGCAGAAATTGACAGCAATACAATAATAGTAGGAGAGTTCTATACTCTAATTTTAATAATTGATAGATCATCCAGAGAGAAAATCAATAATCAACAGACTTGAAAACACTACAGGCCAAATGAACTTTCTGGATATATACAGAATATTTCATCCAACAGTAGCTGAATATATATTCTTCTCAATCACATGTGCAACATTCTCCAAGGATAGAGCACATGTAAGGTCAAAAAAAACAGGTCTTCACAAATTTAAGGTCAGAACCATATCTCGTATATTTTCTAATCACAATGGAATTAAACCAGAAATCAATAATAACCAGAAAATGGAAACATCACAAATATATGGATACTAAATAACATACCCTTGAGCAACCAGTTAGTTGAAGAGGAAATCAAAAGGGAATGTAAAGAATATCTCAAGGTGAACAAAAAAATTCATTGCCATGAATATACTCAACGGTTTTGCCATTTAAGAAATTCCTATTAAGAATACATATTTGAAGAAAGCCAGAGGTTTAAAAAGAAGTTTTGAAGACTAGAATGATATCAAACATAGCTTAACAATACCGTCTTCCTTCTTCAAAAAGTCATTACTATCATTGATGGGCATAGACTGGATAAAGAAAATGTGGCACATATACAGCATGGAATACTATGCAACCATTAAAAAAAGGTGAGTTCATGTTCCTTGCAAGGACATGGATGAACCTGGAAACCATCGTTCTCAACAAGCTGCAACAATAACACTGCATGTTCTCACTGATAAATAGATGTTGAGCAATGAGAACACATGGGCTCAGGGAGGGGACCATCACACACCAAGGCCTGTTGAGGGGTTGAGAGACTAGGGGAGGGATAGCAGGGGGTGGGGAAATTGGGGAGGGATAACATTAGGAGAAATACCTAATGTAGATGTCAGGGGATGGATGCAGCAAACCACCATGACATATGTATACTTGTGTAACAAACCTGCATGTTGTGTACATGTACCCCAGAAATTAACATATAATAAAAAATAAAAGGTCATTACTCTCTTGCTGAATGTTTCTTTAACACAGACTTCCACCATTCTTCTCCCACGTTAACATAAGTTCTGTTTTTGAGTAATTTTTACATAGATATGTTCAGCAGATTCTTACTCTCCCTAAAGAAATGCAAATTACACAGTTTGTGAGAGATATATATAGCATTTGGTAATCTATTGAAATAACAATTTTATTTGGAATTGTTTATTTATATAAGAAACCATGTTGTTCAGCAAATAAAAGTAAAAAAAATTGTTTTCAGTATCAAATGAATTTGGCCACGTAAGAGAAAAATGAAACCAGCAGAGGGTTTATTAATTAATGGTGCTTAGGATGAAATACGTCTCCCCTAGCCTGAAGTGAGATCAGAACATTTTCTCTGAGGCACGATCAAGTAACATTTTGAATAAAGATAGAACTCTAATTTTTTAATCAGTTCCATTTTATAATTCTAGTAAAAGACTATCAAGTTTTACTCATGATATATTTAAACCTATTTAATATTCCCAGTACTCTTCTATGGTAAAGCTGTAGTTTTACTAGAAATTGAAGTTGGGTTCAAAGGAGTATAATTTCCAGGGGCATATTTCATGAAACTTCACAACTTATTTTATTCTTTTAGCCTCACTTTATTGGCCTCTTTAATATATTCAATGTATTATACTATGAGGCTCACAGTAGACCCTAAGTCTTCTCACAAAGACCTTGTGTTTATATTTACTATGCTGTAACTCAAGGTGCCTAAAATATTTTAAGGATCCTGGTAGTTCAAATGACACTGTGAAAATTCCAAAGTCATTTTAGAAGGCAACTGGGGTTATTATACTGGAGAACAGCACTTGTAAATAGACGTTATTGTACATTTATTTTAAAATGATTTTAGACCAGGCCCACAATGCCTCTTCCATATTTCCAAATCCACAGAGACCTAAAATGGAAGGAATTCTTTTATTTTCTTTTAAAATTGTAGGTTTAAGTTTGATGCCAAAAATCAATTACCAGTTAAATCTGACAAAAATGGAAGTGAGGCTATTAATATTCTATTTATCCCACTTTGTGTGAATATTCATAGATTCTGCTATTTATTAATGGAGTTAGGGAATGTTGTTCTAGACTTTTCTGAGAATTATATAGTAAGTGGTATATGTATCTTTCAATTTAAAAGAAGTTTAAACTTATTATGTAAAATGTAGTTTAGCATACGTAAAGAATATTATGAGGCCGGACGAGGTGGCTCACACCTATAATCCCAGCACTTTGGGAGGCTGAGGCGGGTGGATCACGAGGTCAAAAGATCAAGACCATCCTGGTCAACAAGGTGAAACCCTGTCTCTGTGAAAAATACAAAAATTAGCTGGGCATGGTGGTGTGCACCTGTAGTCCCAGCTACTCAGGAGGCTGAGGCAGGAGAATAGCTTGAATCCAGAAGGCAGAGGTTGTGGTGAGCCAAGATCGTGCCATTGCACTCCAGTCTGGGTAACAACAGTGAAACTCCATCTCAAAAAAAAAAAAAGAATATTATGCATGTATATTAGCTTGCTAGGACTGCCATAAAAAATACCACTGATTGAGTATATTAAACAATACTAATTTATTTACTCACAGTTCTGCCGACTAGAAGTTTGCTGGTATTTTATTGAGGATTTTCACATCAATGTTCATCATGGACATTGGCCTGAAATTTCCTTTTTTAGTTGTGTCTCTGCAAGGTTTTGGTATCAGGATGATGTTGGTCTCATAAAATGAGTTAGGGAAGATTCCCTCTTTTTGTATTGTTTGGAGTAGTTTCAAAAGGATTGCTACCAGTTCCTCTTTGTACTTCTTATAGAATTCGGCTGTGAACCTGTCTGATCTTGGACTTTTTTTTGTTGGTACACTGCCTACCAACTGCTGCCTCTGTTTCAGACCTTGTTATTGGTCTATTCAGAGATTCAGCTTCTTCCAGGTTTAGCAAACCCATATGGAGATACCATCTCATACTAGTGAGAATAATGATCATTAAAAAATCAAGAGACAACATATGCTGGAGAGGATGTGCAGAAATAGGAACACCTTTAACTGTTTTTGGGAGTGTAAATTAGTTCAACCATTGTGAAAGACAGTGTGGAGATTTCTCAAGCATCTAGAAATAGAAATACCATTTGACCCAGCAATCCCATTACTGGGTATATACCCAAAGGATTACAAATATTTCTATTATAAAGACACATGCATACGTAAGTTTATTGTGGCACTGTTTGCCATAGCAAAGACTTGGAACCAACCTAAATGCCCATCAATGACAGACTAGAAAAAGAAAACGTCGTACATATACACCATGGAATACTATGCAACCATAAAAAATGATGAGTTCATGTCCTTTGCAGGGACATGGATAAAGCTGGAAACCATCATTCTCAGCAAACTGACACAAGAACAGAAAACCAAACACTGCATGTTTTCACTCATAAGTGTGCATCGAACAATGAGAACACATGGACACAGGGAGGGGAACATCACACACTGGGGCATGTTGGGGCTGGGACCTAGGGAAATGATAGCATAGGGTAGGGGGATAGTGGAGGGATAGCATTAGGAGAAATACCTAATGTAGATGATGGGGTGATAGATGCAGGGTACCATAACAGCATGTGTATACCTATGTAACAAACCTGCACATTTTGCTCATGTACTTCAGAATGTAAAGTATAATAAAAAAATAAAATTGCTGTCTAATATTATGGTTCATTTTATTAAAATTTTTCTCAGTCCTAAAGCACATATGATTCCAGATATCTTAAGAAAGAAATGATGGACCCACACTTAGGATAATGGACATATCTTATTTCTGTTATATTGATTGCTGAGGTAGCATAATGAGGCAAATATAAAAATTATCAAAGAAAGGAAAAACCGCATGATATCTTTCTGATATTTTATGATGTTATAAATATGTCTTATCTTAATTCTTCCTACACCTAACTATACTTTAGATTACCCGATCAAAAGCTTTTTATCCAGTAATAACTTCTCTTGCCCTTAATTACATAAATTGATTCCTAAAATGCCAAAATTAACCTATCATATAGTAGGCACTCAATACTAGATTAGAAGTCCCTTTACCATCTTAAGAAATCTGTATGAATCCATCCCAAATCTCACTGTTATCACAATGAAGAGGTTGAAGATCACAGTCTGAATTAATTTGCATTATCAGCAAGCACTAATTATAATGATTCAGACAAGTTATTGATCAAACATAAAATGTCATGCACTACAATAATATGCATGTGTATACATATGTGTGTACATGTATGTACAATATATAAATTAACCCTTTTAACATATGTAAGTTTCCATAATACATAATTATATACATGTAACTTAATTTTATAATAATTAAAATGTAGCTGTTATTAACACTAATTTTTCAGTCTGAAGAAGCACAGTGATATAAAATATGTAAAATTACTTTCTCAAGGTTACATACTAAGAGGGTCATAGAGCCAATTTCCACACTTAGATTAACTTGGCTCCAAAGTCTATTATATTTCCACTTTGCTACATTGCCTCCTGCCTTTAGTTCTGGTACTGTTCTGATATATGACCTTGATATACTCATAATTTCATTTCACAATGTAGTAATAAGAAGTTTCCAACCCATCTGACAAAGGGCTGATATCCAGAATCTACAAAGAACTAAAACAGATTTACAGGAAAACAAACAAACAAACCCATTCAAAAGTGGGCAAAGGATATGAACAGACACTTTACAAAAGAAGACATACATGAGGCCAACAAACATATGAACAAATGCTCATCATCACTGGTCATTAGAGAGATGCAAATCAAAACTACATTGAGATACCATCTCATGCCATTTAGAATGGCGATCATTAAAAAATCTGGAGACAACAGATACTGGAGAGGATGTGGTGAAATAGGAACACTTTTACACTGCTGGTGGGAGTGTAAATTAGTTCAACCATTGTGGAAGACAGTGTGGCGATTTATCAAAGACCTAGAAATAGAAATTCCATTTGACCCAGCAATCCCATTACTGGGTATATATCCATAGGATTATAAATCGTTCTACTATAAGGACACATGCACATGAATGTTTATTGCAGCACTGTTTATAATAGCAAAGACCTGGAATCAACCCAAATGCTCATTGATGATAGACTGGACAGGGAAAATGTGGCACGTATACACCATGGAATATTATGCAGCAAGCAAAAACGATGAGTTCCTGTCCTTTATAGGGACATGGATGAACCTGGAGAACATGATTCTCAGCAAACTGACACAATAACAGAAAATGAAACACCTCATATTCTCACTCATAAGTGGGTGTTG